>NC_079194.1:129098966-129699746 GCF_029499605.1 Hyla sarda | reverse complement strand
GACACGGAAGATGGTTAAAATTGATGGGAAGATGGATGGAGCCAAATACAGGACCATTCTGGAAGAAAACCTGATGGAGTCTGCAAAAGACCTGAGACTGGGACGGAGATTTGTCTTCCAACAAGACAATGATCCAAAACATAAAGCAAAATCTACAATGGAATGGTTCACAAATAAACATATCCAGGTGTTAGAATGGCCAAGTCAAAGTCCAGACCTGAATCCAATCGAGAATCTGTGGAAAGAACTGAAAACTGCTGTTCACAAACGCTCTCCATCCAACCTCACTGAGCTCCAGCTGTTTTACAAGGAGGAATGGGCAAAAATGTCAGTCTCTCGATGTGCAAAACTGATAGAGACATACCCCAAGCGACTTACAGCTGCAATCGCAGCAAAAGGTGGCGCTACAAAATATTAACTTAAGAGGGCTGAATAATTTTGCACGCCCAATTTTTCAGTTTTTTTATTTGTTAAAAAAGTTTGAAATATTCAATAAATTTTGTTCCACTTCATGATTGTGTCCCACTTGTTGTTGATTCTTCACAAAAAAATTACAGTTTTATATCTTTATGTTTGAAGCCTGAAATGTGGCAAAAGGTCGAAAAGTTCAGGGGGGGCCGAATATTTTCACTATGCACTGTATCAGCTCCAGAGTGCCATGCATAGGTACCTCTCACAGAGGCTCCCTAGACTACCAGTCACATATACTCTCCAGAGCATCAGAAATGAAAAATATTGTCTATGTTGGTACTGTCATCACTTAATAGAATAACGTCTTCAAAGGCTTAAGAGAATGTTTGAAGAAAATCCTTTATTTATGTAGTCTCTGAGGGATCCTTGTGACACCATATCAATAAAAGATTTTCTTCAAATGTACTTCTAAGTCTGTGAAGACAGAGCCATCATAGGCATTATATTTAATTTACTCAATTTCGATTTTCAGTGGTTCCATGGTCACCTACACAGAGTCGGTCATGAGGATATCTAAGGAGGAGTCCCATAATTTTACGCCATAGTCTGTTACTACCTCCACATCCTATAGATTGTAATAAACTCCTGTGATCTGTCTTAAAACATATTACTTAAGGTACCATCCTCTTTTATTTATCTTATACCAGGCATAGGTACCTCTAGCAGATGTTACCAGATGTTTAACCATTAATGGCTTGTGGCAGAGTGACCAGGTGACCCAGTTACCCCCAGGTGACCCTATTACCCAATGGGAGACCCCTAAATCACCCCTTATATAGTGTAGGAGAGAGAGTTCAGCTAGTGCTGAGTCAGAGGTGAGTGTGTTCCAGCTTGTAAGCAGAGGTACCAAGAAGAGAAGTCTACTAAACTCCAGCCACAACCACGTGAAATCTCAGGAAGCCCCAGCACGCAGGTGAATTGTCAAAGCCTGGTGGTAAGCAAATTACCTGGGGAAATCTCTACTTCAATCAGTTCAGTCTTCCATTTCAGCGTGTGTTTCTTCTAATCTTAAAGCTGCATTCATCAGCCACCCAGCAAGGCCCAAGGCTCCCTGGGTCCCACTCTGCCCATCCCTATGCACAGAGGTCTGTATTGCTTAAGCTCTACTACCTCCAGCATAGTAAGGAGGCAGTTATCCATAACCTGGCATTGGTGTATTTATTATCCTGCGCCTGGCCCCGGAGAAGCTGTCATATCCTTGGACCATGTAGATTAACGGTGCCCTGGCATCACAAACTTTTCCAAACACCCTGCACACAGTACCCCTACTTCTGTGCATGTTGCTACATCTATTCTAAAAGTGGTCGGCCAGACAGGAAGACAAGTGGTTTATTGGCAACATAAAGCAGCATTACCTGTAGAATGGAGCTGCATGGAGAGAGGTACACATGGATTGTACTTATATTTCTTGTAAACATGTGAGTAATATATTGCCTTTTTTCAAGTTCTGGGCGGAGATTCCTTAAAATTGTCTTTACTTCTGCTGTAGCTGGAAGTATTTATTTTCTGCTAACAATGTTAGGTTTTTGGTCTTCTTCAAAGAAAGATTTCATTACTTTCTATAGATTTTTCCTCCTCAGGAAAAGAGTGACAGATAATAAATATATGCTAATGGTTCTAATAGAGAATGTCAACTCCTCATTGTTCCCAGTCTCTTCCCCGTTCCATCTGATGTTCCATCTCCGCTTTTATCTCTATTTCCTGTCTCGGTTTTGGAGTCTCAGCTGGCTCTGGTCCAAGGAGAACCTTGCAAAAAATGTCCTTCACAGAGCGTCAGACCATGAAAATCCCACTAATGCTGAAATGTTTCATTATTTTCACAAATATTTCTTTCCCTCTGTAGGGAGCTTTCAGATGAATGGTTTTTATGGTTATTTTGAGCTTGTTTTTTTGAACTGTGTAAATGTTTACCCACAGGTGAGATGATGGATGGATAGATAAGATAGATAGATAGATATGAGATAGATAATTAGATGGATAGATAGATAGATATGAGATAGATAATAGTTACAGTAGATAGATAGAATATGATAGCTAGCTAGCCAGCTATCTATCTAGATAATAGATAGAAATGAGATAGATAAGATAGATAGATGTAACATAAATGTGAGATAGATAGAATATGATAGCTAGCTAGCCAGCTATCTATCTAGATAATAGATAGATAGCTAAATAGACAGATAGATAATAGATAAATAGATAGATAATAGATAGATAAATAAACAGATAGATACAGTAGATAATAGATACATAAAAAGATAGATAGATAGATAGATAGATAGATAGACAGATAGATATGTTATGAGATAAATGGATATGAGATGGATAAATGATAGTATACAATGACAGTGACCCTACAGGTAATGTGCAAGTCTATGTGAACGGATACCTCTATGCATGGAGGATAACATGACACATTTATAATGGATCCTCAAAATGTAACAATGCCTGGTCTAGTCTCTTCCCTGTGCTATATATTTCCTCCCCACCTCTTCTTCATACCTGTGCACTTCCGGTCAGTGTCCTCTTTCTTAGAGCCAGTAATAGTCAGTTTACAGTTAAAGTTTTCTTCCCAGTATTCTGCAAACCAGACGTTCCTCCTGTTGTTCTCCAGGGTCCGAGAAGTAAAGTAGGCATCAAAACCTAGTGGAGACAACCACATCAGCAGTTAGACCAAAGGGTAGATTTAATTCAAACCCTACTATACAATGATGTTGTTTCCCTACTATTTATATACAATAATGTTGTTTCCCTACTATTTATATTTGTTTTAATTTTCCTTCACCCTGAGCTTCCTGGTTCACATATATCATGCAAGTATTGCAGTAAACACTGACACAATAAGTAGCACAATAGAGAAAGAGAGGTGCAGAGACGTTTATGTCACTCAGGATCTATGGGAAGCTGTGTGGCAGGCTTATTGGGACTGTTCATTCACTACTCTGGGGAAAGCACAGACACCCCCAGGCCGCTACATATTGTAAACTCCTGATGAATTGTGGTCAGAAGTAAAGTGAGTCTGTGCTTCTCTGAGCTTTTGCCCGAATTCAGATGAATGCTTAATTACACAAATGCATCATTAACAGTTGCCAATCAGAATTTATTAGAAGCTTACAGTTGCAGTTGACTGTCTTAAATATTTGCATAGTGCCTTGTGCCGCCATCATGTGCGGATTATTCCATTGCTGTTCTGCTCTGGAATTATTCATGGTGACTCTTTAATTAAACTATGACTCGGGTATGAGTGGCCTACGGCGCTCCAAGCTGTTTTGAACTACATCTCCCATGATCCTCAGGCCGCCAGAGGCAACCGACCGTCTCTACCACAGCTGTTGTTGGCAGGACACCATCATAGGTCCTCCTGGATTGCAGGTTTGACCAGGAAATTTCAGTCCTTGAGTTGTCCTCTCCTGTCAAGTTGTTATAGCTAATATTCAGCTAGTTCTAACTGTTTCAGGGATGCACCATGGCAGCTGACTCCCAGCCATCCCAGTTCCTCAATAGAAAACAGCAATGCGCCCTCCCACAATTCTCTATAGTTAGACGATTTTATCATTCAGGAGAGGTAGGACTATGTTTACTCGTAGTCTCCTTGACATTTTAACACCGCTTGCTATAGCAGTGATGTTATTATGGAGGCCACAACCGGCTGAAAAAGTTCGGCAATTTTTAAATAAATATTGGGGCAGACATCCTAAAGGCAGGCATTCTACATACCAGGCTTTAGCTGAAGACCATTGGCATAAGTTAATACAAATTTATAAAGAAGTGCAGGTCTCTTAACAGGTAGCTGTCTGGGCAACATAGATTGAATCCTATGGCAGCTAAGCCCTAGCGTAGATTTCAGCTACAATTTATACAAGTTTCTGCCATAAATTTTAGTGATGGTGTCAGGTCGTAAGAGGCCATGCCCCTTCCCGCTGAGCCCAGTTCACTTTCTGAAATGGGAGCATAGCGGAGCGAAGGGGGACCTGGTAGCGGACCAGCGGTGGGACAGGGGCGTTAGAGCCCCCTTGACCTAATTTGGGCTACTGGGAGCATAGGGGTGTTTTTAAGGGTGGCTGGCTCTTTAAGAGGGGATTGTGGTTAGGAGGTGACATGAGGGGCATGGGGGGTCAGGCGTTTAAGGGGAGGAGCCTAGAAGGTGTATTTATAGGCCCGAGTGGGGGAGGAGGTGGAGCTCACTCCGGCGGGAGAAGAAGCAGCGTGAGGTAACCGCCCCCCCCCCCCCCCAGTTGCCTGCTGAGCTTACCTGACTATGGATTAGGGAGGTAAACAAGTGGCTCAAAAGCTGGTGTAGAAAGGAGGGGTTTGGGTTCATGTAGAACTGGGCCGACTTCTCTGTTGGATACCGGCTCTACCGTAGGGACTGGCTGCACCACAATGAGGAGGGTACAGCTGTGCTTGAGGAGAAGATGGCTAGAAGGGTAGAGGAGTGTTTAAACTAGGGACTGGGGGGGAGGGAACCTACAAGATAGAGGGGGAAGATAGTGTAGATAGAGAGGAGAGACTTATTAATGTACCTGGGGTTGGAGGGGAGGGAGGGGTTAGAATAGTTAATAGTGATAGGCATCATAGGGAGAAAAAAAACATACACCATTGAATTGCATGTTGACTAATGCCAGAAGTCTAAATAATAAAACTGATGAACTGGAGTTGAAGATGTCTGAGGAGGATTATGACATAGTGGGTATAACAGAGACTTGGTTGGACGATAGCTGTGACTGGGCGGTCAACATACAGGGTTATAGTCTATTCAGGAAGGATCGGACAAAACGGAAAGGGGGAGGAGTTTTTCTTTATGTAAAGTCCAGTCTGAAGGCCGCACTGCGGGAGGATATACGGGAGGGAAACGATAATGTGGAGTCATTATGGGTAGAAATATATGGAGATAAAAATAAAAAAAATTCTGATAGGGGTTTGTTATAAGCCACCAAACATAATGGAAGAGGCAGAAGATCAATTACTGAGGCAAATAAACAAGGCAGCAAATCAAAATGATGTGATAATAATGGGGGACTTTAACTATCCTGATATAAACTGGGAGACTGAATCCTGTGAATCTCCTAAAGGAAACAGGTTTCTGACTATAACTAAAGACAATTATTTGTCCCAAATGGTTCAGGGCCCAACCAGAGGGGGCGCCCTACTAGACTTAATATTAACCCACAGACCTGACAGAGTAACTAAAGTGCAAGAAAAAGGACACCTAGGAAATAGTGATCATAATATAATACGTTATAACTTGTTCTTCAATAAGGAAACTTCAGACGCACCCTGCGATCAGACATCTTATCCCCTATCCTTTCGATAGGGGATAAGATGTTTTTGCCCGGAATACCCCTTTAACTATATAAATAGCAAAAAGTTCAAAAATGAAAGTGTAGGCCCTTTAAAAAATGATGAGGAAGAAATTATAAACGGGGATCAGGAAAAAGCAAATATATTAAACAAATTCTTCTCCACTGTATTCATCAAGGAAAATGAAATGCCTGGTGAAATACAGCGAGATAAGGTAAACTCCCCAGTACAGGTCACCTGTCTAACCCAGGAAGAAGTACAGTGCCTCCTACAAAAAATCAAAATAGACAAATCACCAGGTCCAGATGGCATTCACCCCTATGTTCTAAAGGAATTAAGTAATGTAATAGATAGACCCCTATTTTTAATTTTCATGGACTCTATAGTGACAGGGACTGTTCCCCAGGACTGGTGCATGGCAAATGTGGTGCCAATATTTAAAAAGGGGTCAAAAGGAGACCCCGGGAATTATAGGCCTGTTAGTTTAACCTCCGTTGTATGTAAATTATTTGAGGGTTTTCTAAGGGATGCTATTTTGGAATATCTTGATAAAAATAAATGTATGACCCCATATCAGCATGGCTTTATGAGGGATCCGTCCTGTCAAACTAACCTGATCAGCTTTTATGAGGAGGTGACAGGACAGGCCCGCCCGTTCCCCAGACCTGAATCTGATTGAGCACATCTGAGACATCATGTCTCGCTCCATCCACTAATGCCACGTTGCACCACAGACTGTCCAGCAGATGGTGGATGCTTTAGTTCAGGTCTGGGAGGACATCCCTCAGGAGACCGTCTGCCACCTCATCAGGAGCATGTCCAGGCATTGTAGGGAGGTCAAACGGGCACATAGAGGCCACACACACTACTGAGCCTCATTTTGACTTGTTTTAACCCCTTAAGGACACATGACGTTCTCATACGTCTCCATTTCCGAGTCCTTAAGGACACATGACGTATGAGAACGTCATGTGTTTTACCGGCCCCCCGCAACCATCAGGAGCGGAGCCGGTGCCCGATGCCTGCTGAAATCGTTCAGCAGGCATCGGGGCATATCGCCCAGGGGGGTCATTATGACCCCCCATGTCGGTGATGGCCGCAGATCGCTGGACAATTCAGTCCAGCGATCTGCGGCGGATTCCGGGTCAATGGGGTCTCCAGTGACCCGATGACGCGGAATTACTGGCTGATCGGGGGCCAGAGCCAGCAGGGGTGAGGTGGCACTGGTGCCACCTCACGATCGCCCTGATTCGTCGGCCGGATTACCGGCCGACCAATCAGGGCGCCTGCTGCGGGTGTCACTCCCGCAACCCGCTCCGCCCCTCTTCCGGAGGACTTGAGCGGGTGCGGGATGTGCACCCCGGGTGCTGGGGACCCCGATCCCCGGCGCCCCTGTTGGGATCGGGGCCCCAGGAGCAGCGGCGGCGGCGGAGACGACGAGGGACTGACCTGGTGCAGCGAGGATCGTTGGAGGTGAGTGACAGCCTCCTGCTGTTGCATAGCAACAGCTCCCAGCATGCAAAAAGGGCATGCTGGGAGCTGTAGTTATGCAACAGCAGGAGGCAGACCACCACTACTCCCAGCATGCCCTTATGGGCATGCTGGGACTTGTAGTTTTGCAACAGCTGGAGGCACATTCTTTCTATGGAAAAGTGTACCTTCAGCTGTTGTGTAGCTACAACTCCCAGCTTGCACAATCAGCTAAAGTGCATGCTGGGAGTTGTAGTGGTGCATCTGGTGGTTGCAGAACTACAACTCCCAGCATGCCCGTTGGCTGTCGGTGACTGCTGAGAGTTGTAGTTTTGCAACAGCTGAAGGCACACTGAGTTAAGTAGCAAACCAGTGTGTCTCCAGCTGTTGCATAACTACAATCCCCAGCATCCCCAGCCAAAGTAGTATGCCTCCAGCTGTTGCATAACTACAACACCCAGCATGCCCTTCCGCTGTCCGTACATGCTGGGGGTTGTAGCTTTTGCAACAGCTGAAGGCACACTGGTTGCAAAACACTGAGTTTGTTACCAAACTCGGTGTTTCACAACCAGTGTGCCTCCAGCTGTTGCAAAACTACAACTCCCAGCATGCACTGATAGACCGTACATGCTGGGAGTTGTAGTTTTGCAACAGCTGGATTCCCCCCCCCCCAATGTGAACGTACAGGGTACACTCACATGGGCGGAGGATTACAGTAAGTATCCGGCTGCAAGTTTGAGCTGCGTCAAATTTTCTGCCGTAGCTCAAACTGCCAGCGAGAAACTACTGTGAACCCCCGCCCGTGCGACTGTACCCTAAAAACACTACACTACACTAACACAAAATAAAATAAAAAGTAAAAAACACTACATATACACATACCCCTATACAACCCCCCTCCCCAATAAAAATGAAAAACGTCTGGTACGCCACTATTTCCAAAACGGAGCCTCCAGCTGTTGCAAAACAACTACTCCCAGTATTGCCAGATAGCCGTTGACTCTCCAGGCATGCTGGGAGTTTTACAACAGCTGGAGGCACCCTGTTTGGGAATCACTGGCGTAGAATACCCTTATGTCCACCCCTATGCAAGTCCCTAATTTAGGCCTCAAATGCGCATGGCGCTCTCACTTTGGAGCCCTGTCGTATTTCAAGGCAACAGTTTAGGGCCACATATGGGGTATCTCCGTACTCGGGAGAAATTGGGCTTCAAATTTTGGGGGGTATTTTCTGCTATTACCCTTTTAAAAAATGTAAAATTTTTGGGAAAACAAGCATTTTAGGTAAAAAAAATATATATTTTTTTACATATGCAAATGTCGTGAAACACCTGTAGGGTATTAAGGTTCACATTACCCCTTGTTACGTTCCCCGAGGGGTCTAGTTTCCAAAATGGTATGCCATGTGTTTTTTTTTTGCTGTCCTGGCACCATAGGGGCTTCCTAAATGCGGCATGCCCCCAGAGCAAAATTCGCTTTCAAAAAGCCAAATGTGACTCCTTCTCTTCTGAGACCTGTAGTGCGCCAGCAGAGCACTTTTCACCCCCATATGGGGTGTTTTCTGAATCGGGAGAAATTGGGCTTCAAATTTTGGGGGGTATTTTCTGCTATTACCTTTTTTAAAATTGTAAACATTTTGGGAAACCAAGCATTTTAGGTAAAAAATATATATATTTTTTTACATATGCAAAAGTCGTGAAACACCTGTAGGGTATTAAGGTTCACATTACCCCTTGTTACGTTCCCCAAGGGTTCTAGTTTCCAAAATGGTATGCCATGTGTTTTTTTTTTGCTGTTCTGGCACCATAGGGGCTTCCTAAATGCGGCATGCCCCCAGAGCAAAATTTGCTTTCAAAAAGCCAAATGTTACTCCTTCTCTTCTGAGACCTGTAGTGCGCCAGCAGAGCACTTTTCACCCCCATATGGGGTGTTTTCTGAATCGGGAGAAATTGGGCTTCAAATTTTGGGGGGGTATTTTCCGCTATTACCCTTTTTAAAAATGTAAACATTTTGGGAAAACAAGCATTTTAGGTAAAAAAAAAATTTTTTTTTTACATATGCAAAAGTCGTGAAACACCTGTAGGGCATTAAGGTTCACGTTACCCCTTGTTACGTTCCCCGAGGGGTCTAGTTTCCAAAATGGTATGCCATGTGGGTTTTTTTTGCTGTTCTGGCACCATAAGGGCTTCCTAAATGCGGCATGCCCCCAGAGCAAAATTTGCTTTCAAAAAGCCAAATGTGACTCCTTCTCTTCTGAGACCTGTAGTGCACCAGAAGAGCACTTTCCACCCCCATGCGAGGTGTTTTCTGTATCGGGAGAATTTGGGCTTCAAATTTTGGGGGGTATTTTCTGCTATTACCCTTTTTAAAAATGTAAAATTTTTGGGAAACCAAGCATTTTAGGTAAAAAAATATATATATTTTTTTTACATATGCAAAAGTCGTGAATCACCTGTAGGGTATTAAGGTTCACTTTACCCCTTGTTACGTTCCCTGAGGGGTCTAGTTTCCAAAATGGTATGCCATGTGTTTTTTTTTGCTGTCCTGGCACCATAGGGGCTTCCTAAATGCGGCATGCCCCCCAAAAACCATTTGTCGCTCCTTCCCTTCTGAGCCCTCTACTGCGCCCGCCGAACAATTAACATAGACATATGAGGTATGTGCTTACTCGAGAGAAATTGGCTTTCAAATACAAGTAAAAATTTTCTCCTTTTTACCCCTTGCAAAAATTCAAAAATTGGGTCTACAAGAACATGCGAGTGTAAAAAATGAAGATTTTGAATTTTCTCCTTCACTTTACTGCTATTCCTGTGAAACACCTAAAGGGTTAATACACTTACTGAATGTCATTTTGAATACTTTGGGGGCTTAGTTTTTATAATGGGGTCCTTTATGGGGTATTTCTAATATGAAGACCCTTCAAATCCACTTCAAAACTGAACTGGTCCCTGAAAAATAGTGAGTTTGAAAATTTTGTGAAAAATTTCAAAATTGCTGCTGAACTTTGAAGCCCTATGGTGTCTTCCAAAAGTAAAAACTCATCAATTTTATGATGCAAACATAAAGTAGACATATTGTATATGTGAACCCAAAAAAATTTTATTTTGAATATCCATTTTCCTTACAAGCAGAGAGCTTCAAAGTTAGAAAAATGCAAAATTTTCATTTTTTTCATAAAATTTTGGGATTTTTCACCAAGAAAGGATGCAAGTTACCATAAAATTTTACCACTAAGTTAAAGTAGAATATGTCACGAAAAAACAATCTCGGAATCAGAATGATAACTAAAAGCATTCCAGAGTTATTAATGTTTAAAGTGACAGTGGTCAGAATTGCAAAAAACACTCCGGTCCTTAAGGTATAAAATGGCCTGGTCCTTAAGGGGTTAAGGACATTATATCAAAGTTGGATCAGCCTGTAGTGTAGTTTTCCACTGTGATTTTGAGTGTGACTCCATATCCAGACCTCCATGGGTTGATAAATTTGATTTCCATTGAAAATTTTTGTGTGATTTTGTTGTCAGCACATTCAACTATGTAAAGACGAAAGTATTTCATGCGATAAGTTCATTCATTCAGATATAGAATGTGTTATCTTAGTGTTAACTTTAGTCAATATTTATCATTGTCTTTAGACTATTTTTTGTGTCTACAAAAGGCACAAAAAGGCGCAAGCAGGGTTTATTTGCGCCTTTTTGTTTACACATTTCTGCTGATTTAGAGTTGCAATCCACTGATTTTGGCAATACACATGATATAGAAGGGATTTATGAACTGCACCTTTTTGTAAAAAGGCACAAAAAAGGTGCAAAGCCACTGAAAAGTCTCTAAAACTACACCATCCCAGACCTGGTGTAGCTTTTTGGTGTATGTGAAGAGAGAAATTTGAGAAAATGTGACCTGCACAAAATTGATCAAATGCTCTGTGAACATTTAATAAATTTGTTGCTCCTACACATTACCAGCAATAAAAAAAAAGGTGTAAAAAAATGCATCACAATGATAAATGTGGGCCTCTATTTTTTTTGAGCAGTGTAAATGCTGTTTTTGTTTTTGCCATTTATTCATGCTTTAGAGGCGGTTTTTGGCTCAGTGCCATTTTTTCCAAATTGTGGCATGATCTCGCTTTGGAGGTTTTTTTTCTTTTTTAAATTTAGAAATAAGCAGCTTTTTTGTAGGATAAATTTTGAACAAAAATTTTGATTAAAAAAAAAATCCTTCCTTAAAACAGATGTTTTTTGAGCATTAAACTGAACAGGAATTACATGACATTTTTCCATTGAGATCAATGGAACTCAATATTAAAAATAAAGCTCTATGTTGGTCAAAATGTTTGTGTGAACATAGCCTGAGATTGCAGAGTAACATTGCAAATTATCCAGAGAGGATTGTGTGGACTAGATTGGGTAGTCCAGTGTTTCCCAACCAGGGTGCCTCAAGCTGTTGCAAAACTACAACTCCCAGCAGGCCCAGACAAACAATGGCTTTGGGCATGCTGGGAGTTATAGTTTTGCAACAGCTGGAGGTACCCTGGTTGAAAAAACACTGGTGTAGTTCTGTTTCTGGATGTACGGTAATCAGCGATTTTCCCATATAAAATTTCTTCATGCATTCAGTTCTGGAAATTATGGTATAAATAGCAAATCATAGGCAGAAGTGAAGATGCTATTTATAACCTGTTTATAGTCAGTGACACATATGGTCGCATGTTGTCACTTTGCGCAAATTTACTTTGTTCCTGTGTCTATAGATTGTAAGCTCTCAAGAGCAGGGCCCGCACTCCTCTTGTTTTAATAATCAGGGCTGATATTTGTCTTCATCTGTACCCTCAGAATTAAAAAGTGTTGTGTAATATGTTATCGCAATATAAATATTATTATTATAAATTATTATTATATTATTATTCTTGTGTTTGCACTGAAGACACTGACTTGTTCTAGTTTCCAAATTTAGCAAAAGATGGTGTCTATTGGTCAAAAACCTCATATTTCTCTACTACTGAGAAAAAAACATTTTGGGCCTCAATTCATCATCTGATAATAAGGTATTTCCTATCTAGCTCTTGTACTTGCACATAGTGCCCCCTACCTGTCAGTGACCTCTTTCAGTAAGGCATAGGAAGATACCACATAGGAAGAGAAATACTGTGTTGTGCAGTGGTTCATTTTCTCTGTACTGCCACCACTGGTGGATCTTATGTAATAGTGTATGAGAAGCTGGTCACATGACCAACATATCCCCCGCAGGCTCCTAGAACCTTTTGGAGAGTTCTAGTCCATCCCTCCTTCCACAGAGGCCTAGAATCAGTCTAAACTGATTAGGTTTTAGCATGGTTAAAGCAGGCCAGAGAAGGAACCCCTCCGAGCTCCTCCTTGCCAACAAGCCTACTGTGCAAAAGTTTAGAAACCAGAGAAACCTGTTCAAGTTGCTTTCCAACTCAAGTCTGTGAAGTTTAGTCTTGGAGTGCTGCAGGATCATTCTCTACTTTTGGCTAATATTAAATCTGTATTCCTACTCCAAGAGGGCTATCTGTTTTCAATCAGAAGAGATAAAACTAAACCAGTGCTCTTCTGCTTCCACTGGATTCTTAGTAGACTTCTGGCTGGGGCCAGTGTCAATGTGATTTCCATGCCACAACCTTTACATCTTATTGTAATGTCCGTTTATCTGTATTTTGTATTTTCTTCTTTGGTTCCTGTTCTGCCATTAGGTTTGTGTCTGAACAGTTTCTGTGTTAATTCTCTCTGGTTTGGGAAGAGTTAACCCCTTAACGACCACGGACGTAAATGTACGTCCAGGTTTGGCGGTACTTTGCACAACAGGATGTACATTCACGTCCTGTGTATGACCGCGAGCATCGGAGCAGTGCTCTCGTCATACACGGCAGGTTCCGGCTGCTATCAGCAGCCGGGGACCTGCTGGTAATGGCCGACATCCGCGATCGCGCGGATGTCCACCATTAACCCCTCAGATGCTGTGATCAGTACAGATCACGGCATCTGCGGCAATGTGCATGATAAAATAGATGATCGGATCGCCCGCAGCGCTGCCACGCCGATCCGATCATCTGTAATGGCGGACGGAGGTCGCCTCACCTGCCTCCGTCCATCTCCCACCATCTTCTGCTCTGGTCTGAGATCGAGCAGACCAGAGCAGGAGATAGCACTGATCAGTATTATCAGCTATGTCCTATGCATAGCGCTGAACAGTATTAGCAATTAAATGATTGCTATAGATAGTCCCCTATGGGGACATAAATGTCACGTACTGACAGGACTGGTAGTGGATCCTCTGGACCAGAGAGGCGATGGCGCGGGTTGTACCAGAGGACCGGTTCTAAGTGGTTACTGGTTTTCACCAGAGCCTGCCGCAAGGCGGGATGGACTTGCTGCGGCGGTAACCACCAGGTCGTATTCTCCAGTAGCAACTTTACCTCTCTGGCGGCTGATATGGCATGGTACACAGGGAGCAGGCAGGAGCGGACGGACGTAGCAGAGGTCAGGGCAGGCAGCAAGGGTTCAAAGGCGAGTAGGCGGTAGCAACGGGTACGGCAACAGGCAAGGCAATACACACAATATGGAACGCTTTCTCAGAGGCACTAGGGCACAAAGTTCCGGCAAGGGCAGGAAGGGGCAGGTGCCTTTTATTGGGAAGGACAGGGGAAGTGAGGAACTAGCGCACCAATTACCGGTGCGCTAGCCCTTTAAATTCACAGAAGGCGGCACGCGCGCGCCCTAGAGAGTGGGGCCGTATGCGCCGGGAGGCAGAGGTGGATGGCGCAGGGAGCGGGGAGCCAGGTAAGTGGAATAGGGACGCGGTGCGTGAACGGGGACCAGCCGTCACAGCAGCCGCGTCCCCGACACAAGGGAACTCAGGCTCCCGGTCAGTGTGACTGACCAGGGGACGCCGGGATCCTGAGGCAGTAGGCTGAGGGAGCGGGCGCTCCGGTTCGGGGAAGGGGACAGGAGCGCACGCTGTGACAATAAAAAGTGTAAAAAAAAATTTGAAAATGTAAAAATAAAAAGTAAAAAAAAAAAGTGAAAAATCCCCTCCCCCAATAAAAATTTAAATTGTCAGTTTTTCCCATTTTACCCCCAAAAAGCATAATTTTTTTATAAACATATTTGGTATCGCCGTGTGCGTAAATGTCCGAATTATCAAAATATAATGTTAATGATCCCGTACGGTGAATGGCATAAACGTAAAAAATGTTTTTAAAAAAAGTCCAAAAATGCTGCTTTTTTGTCACATTTTATTCAAATTCTTTTTTACAAATAATTATATAAAGTTTTATATATGCAAATGTTGTATCGATAAAAAGTACAGATGACGGCCCAAAGAATGAGCCCTCATACCACCCTATATATAGAAAAAAGAAAAGTTATAGGTGTTCAAAATTGGTTTTAGATTACTGATTTTGTACAAAAGTTTTAGATTTTTTTTAAGCGGTACAAAAATATTAAAGTATTTAGCCATGGGTATCATTTTAATCATATTGACCCACAGAATAAAGAACACATGTCATTTTTACTGTAAATTGTACTGTGTGAAAACGAAACCCTCTAAAATGTGCAAAATTGTGGTTTTCATTAAAATTTCCTCCCTAAAAAAATATTCTTTTTGGGTTCGCCGTACATTTTATGGTAAAATGAGAAGTTTCATTACAAAGTACAATTGGTCGCACAAAAAACAAGCCCTTATATAGTCTGTAGATGGAAATATAAAGAGTTATGGATTTTAGAAGGCGAGGAGGAAAAAATGAAAATGCAAAAATAAAATTGGCCTGGTCCTTTAAGGACAACTGTAGTGGAACACTTTTATATATTCCCGTGCCTGGGCCTCAAAAATAAATAAAAATGAACTTATACATACCTTCCTATGAGCCCCCATTGTTCCGGCACAGACCTCACGGTCCGGCAGTGACCTCATTCCATTTCCTGGGGACGGGGACGCCGCAGAGCCGTCGGAGTATCACTAGCCGCAGTGATGTCCCGCCCTGGCCTGTGATAGGCTGAACCCACTGTCATGTAAGAAGCCGGCCAGAGCTCCTTACATGACAGTGGGCTCAGCCTATCACAGGCCGGGGCGGGACAGCACTGCCGGACCATGAGGCCTGTGCCGGACCAACGGGGGCTCGTAGAAGGTATGTATAAGTTAACTTTGTTTATTTTTGAGGCCCGGGCACGGGAATATATAAAAGTGTTCCACTACAGTTGTCCTTTAAGGTGAAAATGGGCTTGGTCCTTAAGGGGTTAATACTTCCAGCCTATGGCATCCTGGGTGGGGTTATTTAGACCCTAGCTCTGCTGGAACTCTCTTCTGGTAATAAGACCAGTATTCTGGCCATGTTGGCTTGCTGTTCTAAATCTGTCTGTGCTCATATACTGAGTTTTAACCATGGTTATCTGGCCTGTTTGATATATAGATTTTAGCTTGCTTTGTTTTAGTACTTTTGTTGGGTTTTAGTATTTGTGTATGTTCGTTCTGCATTTTGCTTTGTGTTGCCATAGCATGTTTTCACCCTGTGTGTTATGTCAGTCCTGTTTTGACCTTGTTATCCTGCAACTCTGAGGATAGAATCCTGTTCTGAGCCATGGGCTAATCTGTCTATCTAGGAGTGAGTGAGTCTGGTGCCTGTACTCGTGTTTGCTTGTATTAAGATTTTTGTTTCCTCCTAGGCCAGTATCCTGATCTCGTGGAAAGTACCCGCCAGCTAGGAGCCTATTTGGCTTTGGTATTTATGTGTGTTCCTTGTTCTGAGTCCAGTGTGAACAGTGCTCTTGATTTCCTAACCCATTTAGTGTTCTGACATTCAGTTAACCTGTTCATCAGCTGCATCTCCTGGTTTTGCCTGCTGTAAACTTATCCTTATATCTAGTCTTGTTCATATTATCATATCTGACGTCAATCTTGATTCTGGTTTCTGGACCTTATGTTAGTATGCTATATCCTGCCTTGTTTGTATTTATATAGCTGTTTTTTGGTTATGGTATTCCTGTTATGTTCCTGATTTGTTCCCCGACATGTACAGGTCCGTTTGTTTTATTGACTTTGACACCCATGCACTTTAGCGCTAGGAAGGGTCCGGCTCCAAGTCATTTAGGGCGGATGGGCAAGTAGACAGGGAGAGTGGTTTATAGGGACAGCTTTAGGGCTCACTTCTCCCTGCCCTCCATTCATGACACTTACACCCTGCAATAGAGTATCACAACACAACTAACTGTGAATAACTTAAGATAAACTTTTTTGGACTTTATCTCTAAAGTAACACCTGAAAGTGCTTCAAGTGTTCGTAGAAACTTGCTAAACATCTCTTACAAAGAAGCTACTTAGGGGATTGTACCCACTTCTCATACAATGAAACCAAGTCTGTGTAAACTTGTCATCACCCTTTGCTTTAGGAGACTGTATCCCATATTTGTGCGCACAGAGGAACTGTCTACAGTAATGTTCTTATTCCTGTTTCAAGTTGCAGGCGACATGTTATAGAGCAGGAGGAGCTGAGTAGATTGATATATAGTTTTGAGGGTAAGATTCCACGATAACTTGTCATTTATTCATGTACATTTTTCTCTTTCTAAACAAAATTTTCAAGTGGGCAGTCCAAATCAGTGACTGACATCTCTCTGTGTATAAGTGTGCAGAGAGCTGTCAGTCACTGAGTGGGACCGCCCACTTGACTTCTCAACCAGAATGGGTTGAGATTTAAATGAATAGATTACATGTTATTCTGGAACTTTTCCATCAAAACTATACATCAATTTTCACAGCTCCTCCTGGTGTATAACATAATTTGTATGTGACAGGTTCCTCTTAAAGGGGTACTCTGCCCCTAGACATCTCCAAAGAATAGGGGATAAGATGTCTGATCGTGGAGGTCCTGCTGCTGGGGACACCCACAATCTCCCTGCTGCACCCAGCGTTCGTTTTAGAGCATCGGGTACAGCGCCGGAGGCTGGTGACGTCACGGTCACGCCCAATAGTGACATCACGCCCATACCTCCTCAATGCATGTCTATGGGAGGGGGCGTTGAGGCTGTCATGCCCCCTCCCATAGACTTGCATTGAGGGGGCGTGGCTGTGACATCATGAACTGGGCGTGATTGTGACATCACAAGCCTCTGCCCTGCATTGCCAGTCATCCAGCACAGAGAGATCGTGGGAGTTCCCAGCGGCAGACCCCCTGCGATCAGACATCTTATCCCCTATCCTTTGGATAGGGGATAAGATGTCTAGGGGCAGAGTACACCTTTAATAGGTTTTCTAATTCAGGATATTGTGTCTGGAGGAATACATTTAATACATCCTTGACTACAGTATACAAGCATAGTATACAAGTGTAATACGCCCCATTTGCATAAGAGGAACCCCAGCCAAACCTAATGATTTCTTTCAGGACTGGCCAGCTCTCTTATGTATATGGAGGCCTTCCAACTCTTCCTTTGACAGATGATGTTGGGGGAGAGAAGGATCAGGCATGTTGAATTTTACCTGCCTAATCTTTTGTTCTCTGCAGCTGCTGATAGACACCGTCACATCTTCAATTCAGAACCAGTGAATGCTTTGCTGAGCTAAGTATTCATGTGTATAGGGGGATCAGAAGATATCTGTTGACCGACAGCTATTGAATGTGTATGGCTACCTTAAAACAGCTGATACATAGACCCAAGATATAGAAAATGTTTTACTTCATTTGATAAAGTTTTCACAACATGTTTATTTTCTGTGGTGTCATTTAGGACCGTAGTTAACACCTACATTATCTGTAGGGTTATTACCCCGTGCTACTGTACTGTTATATAGAACAGCATAAAGGTCCAGCTCTGCTGCATCTGTACATTTTGGTTCCATTGTGTAGTATTTTGTTAAGCTGTCCATGGGCATTACATTTGTTGTGCTGGGGCTTTGTATGTGCACGGCATACCCTCCATGCGGCAGTGATTTGTCTGGATCACAGTGATGTGTTTGGATAGTACTAACCTCTCCACAGGAGGCCTCTCTTAACACGTTGATGTCATCCTCAGGTTGTATCCCTGTGGTGTCTGCATTCTATGCTGTCCCCAGGGAAGATGGTTCTAGGCTGATAAATATTTCAGACAGGTGAATTTATCTGCAGTGTGAAGTTCAGCAGGAGGGAGCTAAGTACCCAGAACGTCTCCGCAACAATGCCAAGTGCCTTCTATAGAGTGAGCCATCTGTGCAGCTTCCAACATAGAAATATAGGATGTGTCACTCTGCACAGACTTCAGAGGATGACATAGAGCAGTAATCAAAGCATGAAAGTCAATGAAGAAACAAAGTAGGCTTCTTCATACTAAAGGGAGGGGGCACAGAATGTTTTGTGTACTCTGTGACTCAACTAGCAGAATAATGAGTTCAGCTCTGCCATTAAATGCCAGCTATAAGTCAGGATCACTACAGGATAAGTAATGCATTACTTCTATGTTTAAAGAAGCATTTTTTCCTTAAAAGGTGCAGCATATGCTATGTTTAATGAACAATGTGAGGGCTCTTGTGTATACTTTTTTTTTCTTTAGCTGATATGTCATTCACGGGTAGCCCACCATCTTGATTTCTTTTTCCCTACTGATGTGATGCCCCCGGCTTTGCTCTGAGGGGCAGTAAGTGATACTTCAGTGACACTGAATTGCAGTCCACTAACCCTAGAGTCTCAGTGCATTCCTATGAGATGCAGCTTCATCCTGTCTCCCTATGATAGCATTTTCATTGTTTGCTCCTTTAAGTGTGAAGCTGCATCTCATAGAAAACACAGTAAATTCTGCACATAGCAGTGAGTCAAGTTTTACAGCTACAGCTTACCATTGTATGGACTCACCTGTATAACTATATTCATGGTTTGTTAGTTCAGGTGGAAATGATTCAGCAGTAGTGTTGCTCGCGAATATTCGCAATACGAATTTTATTCGTGAATATCGCATATTCACGAATTCGCGAATATTCGCGAATATAGCGCTATATATTCGTAATTACGAATATTCTTTTTTTTTTTTTTTTTTCACAGTGATCACCCCTCTCTGCTTCCAGCTTGTGTGGTGTAAAGAAGGCTCTAATACTACTGTATGAGACTGGTGTGCGAATTTTCGCATATGCGAACATTTTCATATGCTAATTTTCGCATATGGGAATTTCCTTTTATACTAATTTTCGTATATGCAAATTTTCGTATATGAAAATTTTCGCATATGAAAATATTCGCATAGGCGAAAATAAAACGAGGATATTACGAATATGCGAATATATGCGAATATTCTTCCATATATTCGCGAATATTCGCGAATTCGAATATGGCCTATGCCGCTCAACACTATTCAGCAGTGCTCAGAGATCAGAGAAACAAGAAGAGGTCTAAGAGCTGCAAGGAGGGATTTCATTGGTGATGATATAATGCTGTAGTTATTTGGGTGCTTCTTTAAAGGGATGCATTCACTTCCAATCCGAGCCCCAACAACCCAACCTCATAAAGTATGCAAGGGGTTCTAAGGATGAAAAATTAGAAGTAGACCTCCGTGGCCCATACCATCTACAGTGGGTGACTTTATCTATAATATTGAAATGATTGCACATAGACCATATTTTACTTTGTAAATCTACCCCCTTCGATTTTGGGTTACAATACTAATACCTTCTTAGGTATACCAACACAAAAGCGTGCCCACCAGAGAAAAAATTCATAACAGAGCTCCATCTATGTTCATACCCTATAACTCTTCATCCACCAAAGCCACTGATCACCCTTAGATACGACTTCAACAGCATAGGCTGGCCTCAAGATTTTCAGGCCCAGGTCACTATTGCTGGCCTCCTAGTTATGCACATAGTTACAACCATTTTGCAGCCCTAATTCTAAATTTGAGTTACTGTAACTACAGTAGAAGGCATGATGCCCCTCATAATCAGTAAAAGACAAATAAAGCTTAGTTTATTCAAAACTTCTCAATTTTATATGTATGTTTTACCTGTAAAATACTGCTCAATGTTTCATATTCAACAAATCATTATCTACAACCACATATTAATAACTGAATGAGGGCTGGGTCTATTCTCTATGTATTTATTGAAAGCCAAAGGGTTCTGGTTTATACCTCAGCGGCCTCAGTTCCCTGTCTCTCTTCCAGACACCATAGAAGCGGGGCTGAAAGGAAGCTTCATTTGGCTTATTCTCAAACACATCTGCGCACGTGTGGGTCCCTAGGGGTGATCTCGCAGCTTCTCTCTGCTTTGGCAGTCAGTATTTAATTGTAGGCTCGTATGCATGGAGTAACAGAGAAATGGCAAAATATGAAGGCTTCGGAGGGAAACATTGTTTTTCTTATTATCTTTGTCGTTCTCCAGGGAACTGGGAAAATTCTATTGTAATGCGAGGATCGCATTCAACTGTGACAGGCACAAGGCTTGCCCTGTGTAACTACAGATAAGATGCTAACTGGATCCAAGTGAGAAAGAGCTGAAGTCTCCAGGGGCCAGAGAAGCGTCCGGCAGAGAGATGGCCACAAGCTCACAGGATGGTTAATTGGGTATGGGACATAGGTAGCACTTGGACACAGTTCTTCACTCCTTAAGGACCCAAAGGTTCCCCTGCTATGTAACCAGAACTTTAAATAAATTTTTTTATATTTGAAACAAACAGTACTTTAATCCAGTATCATTAGAACCTGATAATCATATATTTGGGATTATCAGACAGTCAAAGGTGGAGAACTTCAGGAAGAAAATACTATAATAACATGTTATTGGCTACTTACTTTGTTCTC
Source organism: Hyla sarda (assembly GCF_029499605.1). Classification (NCBI taxonomy): domain Eukaryota; kingdom Metazoa; phylum Chordata; class Amphibia; order Anura; family Hylidae; genus Hyla; species Hyla sarda. The sequence goes on along the minus strand of NC_079194.1, from coordinate 129,678,734 downwards.
TTTCTAAATTATGAAATGCCAGATTAAATACACTTTAATAATATCAATCTTCTATAGGCTAGAGTCCCACCCCTAGCTCCTACCCATCAACTCTTTAAAGATGGTACAGTGTCTATGCAAAGTGCAACAGGGTTCCTGTTACTGGTTCTTTGATCAAGTCGTGTTGTGCCATAAGTCCCATTTCTACCTCTCTTTCCAGAAGTTTATGCTACCTGACTGGCACCTGATTGGTAACAAAAGTCATTGTAGCTGCAATTGCCAACAGTGGGGTGCAGTTTTCTCCCATAATGATGCATTGAGGGGGCGTACCGTGCATGGAGGTAAGCCAGAGCGCAGTGCGGGGGGGGGGGGGTGTTGGGTTCTCATGTGCCAATTAAAATGTTGGTTTCTTATGGGGCAGATGTACTTTGGGGCCCCTTAAGACCATGTTGCAACTGCTACCTCGGCACCCCTTATATTTATGCCCCTTAGTGCGATAGTGCAAGGTACTGCAGCTTTGTCCTATTCATCTGAATAGGACCTTGCAGGAGACTGGCCTTAAGGATGCTAGGAAAGCTGGGTGAATTGCTCTTTGCCATTGTAATGGAAGCCGTATTAATGAAGGTAGATAGAGGTAAGTTTACTTTATCTATTTCCTGTTGTAATTAACAAGCCAAAAATAAACTGAGACTCTGTGAAGGTGTCTTGCTACATCTCATTTGATTGTGATAAAAGTCTCACCCGCCGTGGAGCGCAGCGTCAGCTACGGCGACTGTCACACAATGCAGCCGACCGAGCGCTTTGTATTAAAGGGCAGAGCCATTAAAAGTGTGTTTGCATTTGAACACAGACTATTAAGTCTTAGATAAATGTAAAACGTACAAGAGAAATGTTCCCACAGCCTAGAAAAGGCTCCATTCATGAATCAGGATCTAGTGTTACTGCGCGGCGGACTCTTATTATTTTGTTCCTTCCCAGAGACATATAAATATATAACAGACGTCAATGTAAGTGAGTTATCCTGACACAAGCATTAATGCCCAATTCCCCCCTCAAATCTAACAAACACCTGTAAATATCATTTTTTATAGCCGCCATGCAGCAGAATTTCTATGCCTATGCATTTATTAATATTCACTGAATGTCTACTATACCATCTTTTAGTGCATTGGACTTCATTTGGTATTGAAAACTGCAATAATTCATTGTGGCAAAGGTTCCAGGAGACGTTAAGCGGGCACTGCCAGATGTAAAAACATTTTATATGTGGCAAAACATTTACCTTTCTAATATACTTTATAAGGAAATTGTATTTCTTTTTTATAGAAATTATGGCTTGTAAAGAGACCACTAGGGGTCCCCATACCATCCAGAACATAAGCCTGTCCGGCTGCAGCATCATCAAAGCCCAGGAAGTGAGGGCAGGACTAGCACTCCCATGTGCTCACTACTGTCCTATCAGACTGCAGCATGAAAACAGAGAGGAGGGGGTTATAAAGCAGACTGCAGTGATTGGATAAAGATACCCGGCACAGCAGACTCAGGGAGTAAGCTGAGTCATGCAGAGTGAAGACACGCCCCCTCCAAAGCACAGGATGACAAACCAAGTGAACAGATAGAACGTATTTCTGAGAGAAATATAAGTGCTAGTCACATCAAAATTATATATACATGATCAGGATTAGGTACTGAGTAACAAATAACATTAAATTTTTGTGGGGTATGATAAGTACTCTTTGAAATCATTCTGCTGAGATATTGTGCAGTGTGGACAATATAGTTTTTCGCAGGTGCCTTTGGCTGTCCAGGCATGCTGGGAATTGTAGTTTTGCAACAGATGATTTGGAAAACACTTAAACTAAGATTTGAGACAGTGATAGCCTGGAAAGTGAAGAAACCTCACTGTCATAGAAATTAGTACTTTGATGCACTGTGGTCAGACAGAAAAGAAATTCAAAAATAAAATAAATTCCTGTGAAGCATAAAGCAACTGATAAGTACTGGAAGGGTTAAGATTTTTAAATATATTTTTACATTTACAAATTTTTAAATAGATTTATAAATTTACAAATCTGTTTAAGGTTTTGGCACCAGTTGATTTACATTTTTTTTTTTTTTAATCCCCCGAGTACCCCTTTAATCCAGCCCTGTTTAGGGTTGTGACTGTTTTGTAAGAGTTTGTATTCTATACTGCCATGTGGGTTTTGTGGTGATATGGGTAGCATAGGAAATAATTATGGCCTGGGATGTGAAGAAGGTGGTTTACTGAATACTATGGATAGACTTCAGGTTAAGCGGTTTAGAAGGTTTTTGATAAATTGGGGTGCATACGGTATATTAATAGCTGATACAGAGAGAATAAATATCAGTGAGCGCTGGACGGAATGCTCTAGAAGGGGCACATTTGGTTTTGCCCTCCTGCCCCTGATTCAGATAACATCATTGCATCAAGAAAACAATTGCACAAATGATCCTACAAACCAATCTGAACTATTTAGGTCATTGTCGTCTGCACCCCCTCATGGACACGCTGTAAATGGGGACTACTTGCACTGACATCTCAGCTCCTCATTGCCTTAATTATCGCTGCATGACTCGCTGCTGATCTGACATAGTTGCTCCATGTTTGTATCAATGTCCTGTTCCATTGTCACCTCCATGGGGCTGCTCCAGGGTCTGGGGGCTCTCCCGCTGGGAATAAGGCTGCTGTGTAGACTCGGCTTCCATCACTTAGCTCCTTAAGCCGAACACTTTATAAATCAAGTGATTAACATGCAATTACTGTGTTACTGCTCCTCTCCTTGGTCCTTTCTTGCATTATGGAAATGAGTTGTGACCTTATCCATTTAGCATAATTAATCAACATAAATGATAGCATCAGAGAGGCCTGTTATGAAGCTAGACAGGCATCACTCAGCGTCCTCTATGGTAATGATGTGGAGCTTATGTAACCACTGTCTATACATTTATGTTTCTGGCTACTAATATAAAATAGAACAACATAGAACAATACATTGCAAAGCCCAAGTCACAAGATGCATATGGGACCATCACCCAAATCAAACTTCAAAATACAAAACTATATAGCAACTACAGAAAGTTACTTTATTGTCTAGTCGGACTGTTACTATTAACAACAATAATGATGTTATTCTGTTTTCTCCTGTCTTTGGGCAGCAGATCTATTTACTCTGGATCAGCAGATTATGACTGGTCAGCCCAGGGCTCATTTACACTGGAGATCCTAATTGGTTAGTCATTCTGTGAAAATATTTGGCAGTATGATGCGGATTACAGCGTATGCTCTGGGTGTTTTTGTTTTCAGTGTTTTCTTATGCTTTATTCTAGATTAGTTTTGGTTCTTCCTTGTGTATTCCTTGTATCTATATTTTGAAACAATGTTTAACCTTGGTTTTTGATTCCTGTGATTTAGTTATCTGGCTTCTTTCTCTGGTTACTAGTGTCTGCTTGTTGTTCTGCTAGGGAAAGTGTGTAAACCAGGGTTATCGTAGGGATATTTGCAGGAACAGTAAAGCTTATTGGAATCTGTTGTTAGATTCAGTGTTTAAAGGGGTTAGCCAGGAAAAAACTTTTTTTTATATATCAACTGGCTACAGAAAGTTAAACAGATTTGTAAATTGCTTCTATTAAAAAAATCTTAATCCTTTCAGTATTTATGAGCTTCTGAAGTTAAGGTTGTTCTTTTCTGTTTAAGTGCTCTCTGATGACACGTGTCTCGAGAACCGCCCAGTTTAGAAGCAAATCCCCATAGCAAACCTCTTCTAAACTGGGCGGTTCCCGAGACACGTGTCATCAGAGAGCACTTAGACAGAAAAGAACAACCTTAACTTCAGAAGCTCATAAGTACTGAAAGGATTAAGATTTTTTAATAGAAGTAATTTACAAATCTGTTTAACTTTCTGGAGCCAGTTGATATATAAAAAAAAGTTTTTTTTCCTGGATAACCCCTTTAAGGGAGAATCTGGGAAAGATTAAAGAAAGCTAACTAGATTAGGTCAATGATTCACTAGGGTATCCCTAGGATTTCCCAATACATTATTCCAATGTCTGCCAAGTGCCAAATTGGAGTTCCCCTTTTTTAATTTTAGATTTTTGCAGCTTAAAAAACATCAAAACTGCAACATTCTTGCTGCCTATTTTCAAAGCTCATGGCCGCTTGTCATTTACCTGCTCTCATTACACAGCCATCAAAACTAGATGACCCAGTGTTTTCCAGTGACATTTTAAGCTCTAGAGATAAATTTGATTCATTAATATTCCTATTAGCCCCGTGCCCCGCACAGAACAATGCTTCTTATAATGCTTCCTCCTTCAAGTCACCAGAGCCAAGGTTTTTCCATGAACACTGCTCCCCCTCCCCTAGCCTTCTGGCTCCCAATTTAGTTACCTTTTTAGCATTTTAAATGACAGGCGTATTTTTCCCTTAAAACAAATCGTCTGTTGCGTTCTCCGAAGCAGATGCTTCATATTAGATGATGAAACAGTGACATTAAATGTGTCTGTTCTAATTTTGCTCAGATTCATTAGCATGTAACAACAGAGACACCACTGCTGGCTAATTACAGAGAGGGGGCCGTCTCCCCAGCAGACAGGTAGTAGCTTTATTCTGTTAACATTCCTGTCCCCATCCCTGCAGGGTGCCCACACGTTGGGCTGTGGATAACATTCACACACCACTCGGCTTGTCAGGTGGCTGCATAAATCAACACAAGAAACCAGACTATATCATGGGGCCAAAAACAGGAATAGGGACAACCTCAAGTATAAAAAAAAAAAAAAAAACACATACCAAATACAGAATGAATACTATCTATTGAATAACATTAGACATATATGGTGCCAAGTGTACAAAATTATTTCGTTTGTTTGCCTTCATCACAATTTGTAAAACACTAAGCACCATATATTGCGCAACATTGGCCCACAACACAAAGCATTACATACAATGACATTTCTAGTTACACATCAGTGACCTGTTCCTCTTGTCAGATCTAACCACATAAACTCTTGTAAAGCCCAAAACACATCTTCCCTTAAAACCTTCTTAGTGTACCTAAAAAAAGTTTGTGATAAGCTCCCCCATGTTTATAAGAGATAGCCCCACACAGAATCATTGGTGCCAGGTACCAAATATCATTGATCTGGAGAGAAGTACAGTAGATCATTGCTGTCGCTTGACTTCATAGTTAACCTTGCATCACTGGCTTTTGTAGTATCATCAAAATATTGGATGCCAGTCATAGATTAATACTTGATACCAACTTTATTTAAGAGATGTTTAAAGGACAACTGTAGCCATAACAACTTATCCCAACCGCTGGGACTCCCCACGATCTCCCACAAGGGCCCAGGCATTGCCGCTATGTGATAGCGGCTAATGCGCGTAGCATCGACCTCAGTGAGGTCAACGGTACGCCCCCTCCTCATACAGCTCTATAGGAGATGCAGGGAGGCACGAACGCTGCCTTCCCGCCTCTCCCATAGAACTACATGGAGGAGGCGTGTTGGCAGCGGCGTCATGCTGCGGAACGCCTCCTGCACGGGAGGGCCGCCGCAGAGCCGGGGCCCCTGCAGGAGATCGTGGGGGTCCCAATGGTCTGACCCGACCCCCCCCCCCCCCCAAGCGCGATCAGACACTTATCCACTATCCTGTGGATATGGGATATGTGGATATGTTGTTACAACTGCATATTTCCTTTAAAAACTGAAGAACATGGCCTGTATGGTGACCGAACCCATGACCTTGGCTTTATTAGCACCACCCTCTAATCAACTGAATCCGACAACCATGCGGCTGGTTATATATGGTTAGAGTATGGTGCCAATAACAACCTTCTGTTTTTAAAGATCCTTGATGGAAAGTTTATTACAGAGGCAAAGTATCCTGATATAACTCATTTAATACGCTGAATGCATTATATTGCTAAATGCAACATTGGCAACTGTAGTCATGCAGTCACGATCCCTGTTGTACATACAGTATCTGCAGTACAACTGACATCAAATTAATTACGTAGTAGTGTACAGAAAGTATTAATATAATTTAAAACAACTTTGACATGTTGTCCAGTCATGTGAAAAGGTGAGATAGAAAAGGGTGTCACTCCTGAGACCCGCTGTGATTGCAAGTTATAAGCTGATAAAGTGCGCCAAATCGTGCTCCACTCCCCGGCTGTTAGGCAGAGCCAAACATTTCCCTGTATAGATGTATACAGAGAATAAGTTGGATTTGATTGACAGCTGAGGAGTGAAGTACATACTTCTCCCGGCTGTAACTCGCATCACAAGAGTGTGCAATCTCAGTTATTCACATATGTGGGTAACATGTCACACTACCATTCACACTACCATTATGTTCCTGCAAAAACTCCCATCAGAAAGCCCATAAAACATCCGTCAAAAAATCCCATTCATGTCAATGGAATTTTTTGACCATCCTTTAGCATGAGTTATGTCCCGTTATGACTAAAGTCCGTTATTTTTGATGGTATACATGACGGTGCATGCACTAATTTTTGCCCCGTCAAAAATAATGGTGGAATAATGGACATTAAAATTTGAATATTGAAGTCTATGGGTGACGGATGTTCAGCATGCATGATGAGTACAGCATCACAACCAGGAAATCACATGGAAATTAAATAACAGACAGAAAAATACAGCTGCAAGCAGCAATACAGGTGGCCAAGCTGCAGAGTCTGGATATAGCACACAGTTGCCGTAACCCCTGGTGGTAGAGAAGCTGATGTTGCGCAATCCAATATGGCCGACAAGTATGGTGAGCAATATTGGTACAGAAAGTGATCACGAACATGTGTGCTAATTTTCACCCTTCTCCGACCATTAATTTTAAAGAAAATTGGCCAAATTTATCAAAGAATGTCTACGGGAGAGCTATTTACCCATGTTTATTTGGGGGGTGGGTTTGACTAGCGTGCATCTTATTTATCAAGAAGGTGCAGCAGGATGACGAATTCTGCACAGCTCTGCTGTGGTTGGAAAAGCTCTACCACATACACTTTTTCTAGACGCTTGTGAGGGAGGGAAGTAGACACTTTCCCGGGTCTTGAATTTGGCAGGTTAGGTGTTTTAACTTAATTTCACAGAGCTGCCGGGACATTTTTACATGCATTTTAGACGCTACAAGTAAATATGATTGTGGTATCTAAGTGGTTAAAGCCGGGAATCACCGTGATCGGTGATGTCTGGCATTAGAGAAGGGTCCTGGTGGCAGATAACCGCCAGGACCACCCAGCTATGACCCACGCTCAGAATCATAGCTGGGTGGTCCTAGCGGCTATTTGGGGAGTGGGTCGCTGTCGTCCACAAGAGGTTAAAGGTTGAATTGTGGAAAGTAGAAGTGATTCTCATGCCTACTGGTAGGTGGTGTAGCTTTGCCCCTAAAAAAGTACCTTTGCTCACAAAAGGTGTGATCTGTTAAGCTTTCCCAAGGTTATATGACACACTACAACATCTAAGGAATCATGGCCTGATAAAGGAGCAGCCAGTCTCTGGGATATAACATGAATTACGAGACAATAAAACTCTCACTCTTCGAATTGCTTATGTGTTAACTCAGAAACAATTTACTTTTCCAAGGCAGTATTTACACATGGCGATATACTGTATATACTGGTTTGTTTGCTTTTTTTCTGTGAATTTCTTTAATTTTTGAAAGAAAAGGGGTAGTAAATGATATTTAAATTGTGTGAGGGGCTGTATCCATGCAGCAAAGCCAGGTTATGGCACATGATTGCTTAACCCCCTATGATGAAGAAGGTGATGATGGACATCTGTGCAAAATTTCACATTTTTCCAACCAGCATTGTCAAAGAAAACTATGTTTGTAGAATATTGTGCAATCCAATATGGCTGCCAAATCATGTGATAACATGCGGTACGGAAGGTGATCACAAACATGTGTGCTAATTGTCCCACTGTTCTGCCCAGTCATTTTAGAGAAATCTATGTTTGTAGAACATTGCACAATTCAATATGGCCGCCAAATCTTGTGATCAGTTCTGGTACAAAAAGTGATCACGAACATGTGCGCTAATTTTCACACTGTTCTGACCAGTCATTTTAGAAAAAACTATGTTTGCAAAATATTGCGCAATTCAATATGGCTGCCCAACCAGGTCCTCATTTGTGGTACAGAAAGCGATCACAAACATTTGTACTATGTTTCACATTATTCCAACCAGCATTTGTGGAGAAAAAATTTATGCAGAATATTGCGCAATCCGATAGGGCTGCCAAACATGATTAGTTGTGGTACAGAACGTGATCTCACACATGTGTAGGAATTTTAACATTGTTCAGACCAACATTTTCGGAAGAAACTGCTGAACATCTTATCTGCCTCCCCTGCTTTGTTGATGCCCGTGTCTGCTAGCAAATTTCAAAATAAAGAAGCTCTTGTCTGCACCAGAATTGGGGTGAGTGCTCCGTTTATCTTGTTTCTCTCTGGTGGGATTGTTGTACTGGACTTTATCTTTATGTGTAGCACCATCTATTTGGACAGAGCTGACAGCAGAACCGAGGTTTATCCCTATATAGCTAGACACCTGCATGGACTTGAATAGTGGTTGTGCCAGGAGTGTTTTTCTATTTTGAGAGTGGAATTTATGGAGAATATTGTGCAATCCAATATGACGGCCAAACTAGGTCATCTTTTGTAGTACAGAATGTTATCACGAATATGTGTGCTAATTTTCACATTGTTCTGACCAGCAATTTAAGAGGAATCTATGTATGCAGAATATTGCATCAAATCTAGGGATCAATTGTGGCACAGAAAGCGATCACGAACATGTGTGCTAATTTTCGCACTATTGTTACCAGTTATTTGGGAGAAAACTATATTTGCAGAATATTGCGCAATCCAATATGGCGGCAAAACCATGTGATCAAATGTGGTACAGAAAGTCATGACGAACATGTGTGCTAATTTTCGCACGGCTCTGACCTGCAATTTTAGGGAAAACTATGTTTGCAGAATATTGAGCAATCCAATATGGCCGCCAAATCTGGTGATCAACTGTGGTACAGAAAATGAGAAATCTAATACTGTGCAAAGAAATATAACTTTTTAGATTACCAGGGTACATATTACACACACTTAAAGGGATCCTCCGGTGGAAATTTTATTTTTTTTTTAAATCAACTGGTGCCAGAAACTTAAACAGATTTGTAAATGACTTCTATTAAAAAAATCGTAATCCTTCCAGTACTTATTAGCTGCTGAATACTACAGAGGAAATTCTTTTCTTTTTGGAACACAACTGCTGACACACTGCTGATATCATGACCACAGTGCTCTCTGCTGACATCTCTGTCCATTTTAGGAACTGTCCAGAGCAGCATATGTTTTCTATGGGGATTTTCTCCTATTCTGGACAGTTCTTAAAATGGACAGAGATGTCAGCAGAGAGCACTGTGGTCATGATGTCAACAGAGAGCTCTGTGTTCCAAAAAGAAAATAATTTCCTCTGTAGTATTCAGCTAATAAGTACTGGAAGGATTAAGATTTTTTTAATAGAAGTAATTTACAAATCTGTTTAACTTTCTGGCACCAATTGATTTAAAAAAAAAGTTTTGCACCAGAGTACCCCTTTAAGTGTGTGTAATATGTACACTGTTAATCTAAAAAGTGATATTTCTTTGCACAATATTAGATTCCTCATTTTCTGCGCCACAGTTGATCACCAGATTTGGTGACCATTTTGAATTGTGCAATATTCTGCAAAAAAAAAAAAAGAAAAATGTTTTAAACTGGAGTACCCCTTTAACAAAACTGCATATCATTATTAATGCTATCTAAATGTTATTGGCAAGCGGTGGTCATATTGACTATGCAAATTAACCAGCTTTAACAACCTTGGTACAGAAGGTAACCAGTAACGTATATATAAAATTATATCTTATTCTAACAAACGGTTTAAGAGAAGAAGGTGTTTGAAGAATATTGTGCAATTCAACATGGCGGCTAAATCATATGATCAACAGACTTGTAATTAACAAGTCATTATTGTAACCAAATGTAACAATTTTTTAATCTGTATCTTTAGTGATTGCGAAAATGCAGAGGTTTCAATATTGAGCAAAATCATGCCACACAAACCAATATGACTACCTGACCATGTGACTTATGACATTTATACTACAACAGATTCTGCATAGTACTGGGCTCTACCTATGGGGAAAATTTTATGAGTTTTGGATTAACATTGAGGAAATTACAGGCATATTACAAAAAGCCACATAGAAATAATAGTAATAACTGTGGATATTTACATTATTCAATATGGCCGCCAGACTATATGGTTGAATTACGTCAAATAAACATGTATCAGTATAGGTCACATTGTAACCATACATGACTATTTGTACATCTGTATCTTTAATGGTTTCAGAAAGACATGGCTTTGCATATAGCACTGAATATTGTCACCTAAAACAAAATGACTGCCTGCTCATGTGACCTATGACCTTTATGTAAAAAAAAAATCTTAACCACAATAGAGTATCCTATCACTGTGCAAAGAAACATAAGTTTTTAATTAACAGTGTACATATTACACACATTGAAAAAAATAATTGTGCATTAAAATTAATGCTATCTTAATGTTATTGGCGAGCGGTGGCCATATTGATTATGCAAATAAACTGGCTTTAACAACCTTGGTACAGGAGTTAACTATGAACATGTCTGCCAAATTTTACGTGATTCTAACAAACGGTTAGAAGAAAATGTTTGTCGAATATTGTGCAATTCAATATGGCGGCCACACCATATGACCAAAAGTTTTATAATTAATAAACCGGACTCTGCACAACAGTGCCACCACATACAGCCATTTATATATCTGTAGCTTTAGTGGTTCCAGAGAATTTTGAACATTGTGCAAAATTGGCACAAAAAACAAGATGGTGACCTTACCAAGTGACCTATGACCTTTATATTACATAACATTATGCACAGCTCATGAATCTACCACTATGCAAAGTCACATATGTTTTGGAGTTACAGTGCAGAAGATATAAGCATTGGAAATTTGTGGCAGAATAATAATAATAAAAATAATAATAATAAAAATAATAATAATAATAATAAAAATAATCTGAGCAATAACAATAGGTGTCCAGAGCAACTTCGTTGCTTGGGCACCTAATAACGGACTATAACGGGTGATAAGGGATGGCACATGTTCGTTATTCTGACAGAATGTCCGTTATCATCCGTTCAGTCATTTCATCTATTTTTTCATGACCTGTTATTACTGAATAACAGTAGTCAGAATGCAGGAACATAATGGTAGTGTGAAAAGGGCCTAAAAGTAAAACTTTTAAGGAATGGGGACCCCATAGCAGACATATTAAGGGGCCCCTCATTTATTATGCTTTTTTTTTTTTCCATCTCAACCTCCATTCATTGATTTTTGAAGCAATCCCCCTTGTGTGCTAAAAATACACTTCTTTTGAAGAGGTAAGGTTCTCATCATCTGGTAGCAAAGTGAACGGTTCCAACAAGGGCTTGATCTCTTCTCTTCACGGACTCTAAAGAAGCCACATAGTCTTGTTCTATGAAAAGTCACGGCATGTTGTATCATAGGGATGCTCCGCTGCTCAGCGTTTGGAACAAACTGTCCCGAATGCTGGAGCCGACGCTGGGAGCTTGTGATGTCAGCCCCGCCCCCTCATGACATCACATCCCGCCCTCTCAATGCAAGTCTATGGAGGAGGCGTGGCAGCTGTCATGCCCCCTCCCATAGATTTGCATTGAGATGGTGGGGTGTGACATCATGATGGGGCGGGGTTATGACATCACAAGCTCCCAGCGCCGGCTCCGGCGTTCACAACCGTTTGTTCCAAGCACTGGGCAGCAGAGTACCCCTTTAAATCCGTATTATACAAATATTTATACCACCAAACCTGCTCCTATGAGAAAATCTCCAGAGCTGTCTCACTGGCCTTGGTGAAGGTCACTGTAAGTCTACTTTATTTCCCTCTATATTTAGTAGATTTTCATGGAAATCTGATATTTGAGATCTGAGACTTGAATGAAGCGGAGATGTTCAACAAAAACTGCTTGATGAAGCTTTTTCCCCCCCCTCTCAGAATTTTGAATATATTACAGAACGTCCTTGGGGCAGTGAGAGGAAGCACTCGTCGTTGCCTTTGCCTGGTGACAAAATGTTGTTGTGACCTCAGTCTCTTTTCTTTGGACTTTGGATATTTTCATCAGTTTGTAGCCACCAAGGAACACCCACCAATTACAGAGTCAGAATTAATTATGAAAACCAGGGGCAGAAGGTTCTTGCCCCTTACTTAATCCCTGCGCCGTCCAAGCTATTTAAATTAGAAAAAATTCATCTGGCAGTCCAGACTTTTCGTCAGTCAGTCATCCTTATTGCACTTGGTCGTTTGTCATGGTTGGCTCACATATCTGTGTCGTACTGCACCCAGTGCTTTCAGATATATTGCCCTCTCCATAGTTCTCGCCTAATGAAATGAACTTTGAATTTTGCTCCAAAGTAGAGCAAGTCTCCATAGAAACCAATACGCTGAAGCTCATTGTAGTTTTCCACATTTGTCAATGCAGCATGATGTGCTTGCCCTTCACTATAGCTCAGCGTGCCTTCATTATGTGAGAACTGCTTGTCCCCAATAAACCGCTCTGTGCATATACGAAGGGACTGACAAGACATCCTAACTCCTTACCTTCGATGGTGGCTCGCTTGGGCAGGATTGTAATGGCACCTTCCGCAACTTCTTCTAGGTGGCTTATTGGTCCAAATTTGGAGCCCCAGCTGTCCGACCCTACCCAGATGAAGTGTCCCACTTTGTTGGCTCTCTTTACTGCAGCCAAAACCTGTCTGGGGGAGATGAACAAGCCATGTAACAGCCTTTATATTTCCAGACAGCTCAATTGTCACTTATATATACATACATACATTAACAGGATGTGCTATGAAAGTGTGATCAGTGAGGGTCTAACTACTGAGACCTCAACAATCATTAAATCAAAAACACTGTCAGTTTCCATCAGCCTCTTTTGGCTTCACGTGAGATCAGCCTCTTGACTTAAAGGGGTATTCCAGGAAAAAACGTAAAAAAAAATATATATATCTATATAAATATATATATATATATATGTGTGTGTATACTAGCTCCAGAAAGTTAAACAGATTTGTAAATTACTTCTATTAAAAAATCTTAATCCTTTCAATAATTATCAGCTGCTGAAGTTGAGTTGTTGTTTTCTGTCTGGCAACAGTGCTCTCTGCTGACATCTCTGCTTGTCTCGGGAACTGCAGAGAGTAGAAGAGGTTTGCTATGGAGATTTGCTTCTACTCTAGACAGTTCCCAAGACATGTGTCAGAGAGCACTTAGACAGAAAAGAACAACTCAACTTCAGCAACTCATAAGTACTGAAAGGATTAAGATTTAATTTACAAATCTGTTTAACTTTCTGGAGCCAGTTGAAATTTTTTTCCTGGATAACCCCTTTAACGTGATGTTGTTTTACATGGATTGTGCAAGTAATACACAAAATATGGACTGGATTATCCTCCTTTGCTTTAAAGGGGTACTACACTGTCCCAGCACAGTTCCGAATGCTGGGTGTGGGGGGCGTGATGTCACAGCCACGCCCCCTCAATGCAAGTACCATGGACTTGCATTGAGGGGGCATGGCGTAACATCACAAGGGGCATGTAATGTCACAACCCCTGCAGCCCGCACCCCGATAGTTCCCCGATAGACATCTTATCCCCTAGATGCCTGATCACGGGGGTCCCGCAGCCCCCGGCATTCGTTTAGAATGCTGGGTGCGGGCGGCGGGGGTCATGACATCATGGTCACGCCCCTCGTGACATCAGGGTCACGCCCCCTCAATGCAAGTCTATGGGAGGGGTCGTGGCTGCCGCCACGCCCTCTCCCATAGACTTACATTGAAGGGGCGTGTGTCTGATGTCACAAGGGGGCACGGCCATGGCCGGCTCCAAGTGTTTGGAACAAAATGTTCCAAACAGTGGGGCAGCAGAGTACCACTTTAATGGAGCTGAATTTTAATATCCCACACAACCTGAGGACAGGTGTGGTGCATCTATCCATTTCTAATCCAGGATAACCCCTTCCATGACTGGTATTCATGACTACACATAGCTGAAACTCACATGAATGAAATCCCTCAACAAGTGCTTCTGCGTTCTCCTAGACCTGTTGCCGCTTATCAGCCATTTTACAAGCTGGTTGTGACACTGAGAGGATACAAAGTGAATGTGCAGTGTGAGAGCATAGCAGATGAAAGGTACGGCACACCAAAGACACCGGCAATAGACGGCAAACAAAATAGCTGCTAATTGCACCTGTCTGTAAGTGACTAATGATCCTCGTGTTTCCAGCAGATGGAATTGATTTAATGATTCAGAAGGTTTCACCACTTTTTACTTTGTCTGAAATGTCAGATATTCATTTTCCTTAGAACATGACAGGATTCTGCAAAATACACATTGTAGCCATGTCAATTCCATCCAATCTGTCCATTACCTGATATCATTGTCATCAACAGCAAAGACAACCACGGCCCGCGCCTGAGGTATCTCCAGCAGCTGCTTCACCAGCTTATCGTATTCGTTGGCTTTCCGGTCATTTGGTATCTTCAAGGACTGGGCGATACAAAGTCCTTCTGTAAAAGATGAAGGAATATGAACAGTAATAAAAAATACATCTGATATACAGAACTATTTTAGCTCATATCCATAGGAGGTAGTATAATATTATCTATATCCTTTTGCATAGGAGGCAGTATTATATTGGTTATATTCCTGTACATAGGAGACAGTATTATAGTAGTTATATTCTTGTACATAGGGGGCAGTATTATAGTAGTTATATTCTTGTACATAGGGGGCAGTATTATAGTAGTTATATTCTTGTCCACTGGGAGCAGTATTATAGTAGCTACAGTATATTCTAGTATATAGAGGGCAGTCTTATAGTAGTTAAATCCCTGTATATAGGGGACAGTATTATAGGAGTGATATTCCTGTACATAGAAGGCAGTATTATAGAAGTTATATTCTTGTACATAGGGGCAGTATTATAGTAGTTATATTCTTGTACATAGGGGGTAGTATTATAGTAGTTAGATTCTTGTACATAGGAAGCCGTATTACAGTGGTTATATTTTTGTTCACTGGAAGCAGTATCATAGTAGTTATATTCATGTACTTAGCAGATAATAATATAATAGTATTATTATGGCACATTGGAGGCAGTATTATAGTAGTTATATTATTTTACATGGGGGCAGTATTATAGAAGCTATGTTCTAGTACATAGAGGGCTGTATTATAGTAGTTGAATCCCATTATACTGTATAACAGACAAAATTATAGTAATTTTATTATTGTACATAGAAGGGAGTATTAAAGTAGATACATTCTGTACATAGGGACAGTATTCTAGTAGTTTTATCCCTATACATAGCAGACAATATCCTAGAAGTGTTATTATTGGACATTGGAGGCCGTATTATAGTAGTTATATTCTTGTACGTAGGGGCAGTATTATAGGAGTTATATTCTTGTACATAGGGGACAGTATTATAGTAGTTATATTCTTGTACATAGCGGCAGTATTATAGTAGTTATATTCTTGTACATAGAGGCAGTATTATAGTAGTTATATTCTTGTACATAGGGGACAGTATTATAGAAGTTATATTGTTGTATACAGGGGACAGTATTATAGTAATTATATTCTTGTACATAGCGGCAGTATTATAGTAATTATATTTTTGTACATAGCGGCAGTATTATAGTAATTATATTCTTGTACATAGAGGCAGTATTATAGTAGTTATATTCTTGTACATAGGGGACAGTATTATAGTAGTTATATTCTTGTATATAGGAGGCAGGATTATAGTAGTTATATTCTTGTACATAGAGGCAGTATTATAGCAGTTATATTCTTGTCCATAAAGGCAGTATTATAGTAGTTATATTCTTGTATATAGGGGCAGTATTATAGTAGTTATATTCTTGTACATAGAGGCAGTATTATAGTAGTTATATTCTTGTACATAGAGGCAGTATTATAGTAGTTATATTCTTGTTCATAGAGGCAGTATTATAGTAGTTATATTCTTGTATATAGGGGCAGTATTATAGTAGTTATATTCTTGTACATAGAGGCAGTATTATAGTAGTTATATTCTTGTAAATACAGGCATTATTATAGTAGTTATATTCTTGTACAGAGGGGCAGCATCATAGTTATATTTTTGTACATAGTGGCAGTATTATAGTAGTTATATTCTTGTACATAGAGGTAGTATTATAGTAGTTATATTCTTGTACATAGTGGCAGTATTATAGTAGTTATATTCTTGTACATTGGGGCAGTATTATAGTAGTTATATTGTACATAGTGGCAGTATTATAGTAGTTATATTCTTGTAAATAGAGGTAGTATTATAGTAGTTATATTCTTGTATATAGGGTGCAGTATTATAGTAGTTATATTCTTGTACTTAGAGGACAGAATTATAGTAGTTATATTCTTGTACACAGGGACAGCATCATAGTTATATTTTTGTACATATGGTCTGATCTCTGCTGTTTCCACAGTTCTCATAGACAATGAATGGAATAGCGAGGCTACATTCTAATAGGTGAATGGGGTCCCCGTTCTTGAGATTTGTTATGTGTTTTAGACACTTTAAGCGCCCCACTATAAAAGTTTTAAAAAGGGTCTAAGAAAGGGGCTATGTGAGTTTTAAAATCCACCACATTTATTAATGGGATGAGCCACTGTTTTAGCACCAAGTATTGCAGTGAAATAAATAAAAAAAGTTTGGTGTAAAGAAGAGAAAATGTCTTATGTTTCTAGCAAAATGCACCAAACCTATCTTACAATGTGCATTGTAATAAATTTTACCCATCGTTTAGCTGTCTTATCTAGTTTTATGTGGTCTAAATTAAAGCCAGTATTATTAAATCTCCCCTAGTGAATGTTATCTTGCTTTTGCACAAATTACGTTTTTTTTTTATATACATATAATGGAAGCAGAATTTTGTTCTGCCTTTAGTTCAACCAGTGCCAAATGCTGCATCTCTTCTAATGTACGAATATATTACAACCATGTCCATAGTGAAGGTAAAATACGTTTGTATGGCGCTCACTTTTCACTTCCAATATAAAGTTTTATACTCCCATTAAAATCCCTGAGGGGACAGTGGAGAGTTTAATGCAATTTAATTAAAGTTTATGTTTTCATGTTTATGACATGCAGTTTACCATCTTACTCTGTTTTCAGAGCCCTCACCCTTAAAAACTTGCTTACCGCTGTCTTCCAGCATATTCTAGAATTGTTTAATGTAAAATCATATACCGTATATACTCTAGTATAAGCCGACCCGAATATAAGCCGAGGCCCCTAATTTCACCCCAAAAACACAGGAAAAGTAATTGACTCAACTATAAGCCTAGGGTGGGAAATACATCATCCCCCCTGTCATCATCCAGACCCCGGTCATCATCCAGACCCCTGTCATTAACACCCCCGTCATCATCACCCTGTCATCATCCAGACCTCCGTCATCATTACCCTGTCATCATCCAGACCCCCGTCAACATCACCCTGTCATCATCTCCCCCCCGCCCTTCATCATCACCACCTGTCAATCCCTTCAATCAGTGGTCTTCAACCTGAGGACCTCCAGATGTTGCAAAACTACAACTCCCAGCATGCCCGGACAGCCATCGGCTGTCCGGGCATTCTGGGAGTTGTAGTTTTGAAACATCTGGAGGTCCGCAGGTTGAAGACCACTGCCGGGCCTTCGTCATCATCCAGACCCCCCTTTAGTTTTCTACTCACCTCCCGTCGGTGGGAAGGAAGGGTGAGCTGGTCCGGCCCATCTAAGCTGCAGGGACCGTCTGGTGGGGAGGGTTAGTCTTTCCGGGCTGTCCATCTTCACCAGGAGGCCCTCTTCTCCGCTCCGGGCTGGCCCCGGACTAGTGACGTTGCCTTGACGACGACGCACAGGGACGTTCATGCGCAGGGACGTCCCTGTGCGTCGTCAGGGCCTCCTGGTGAAGATGGACAGCCCGGAACGACTAACCCTCCCCACCGGACGGTCCCTGCAGCATAGATGGCCCGGACCAGCTCACCCTTCCTTCCCACCGAGGGGATGTGAGTTGAAAACTAATGGGGGGTCTAGATGATGACGAAGGCCGCAGTGGTCTTCAAACTGCGGAGCTCCAGATGCTTCAAAACTACAACTCCCAGCATGCCCGGACAGCCGATGGCTGACCCCTGAAAGGGATTGACAGGCAGAGAGTTCACTCGAGTATAAGCCGAGGGGGGGCGTTTTCAGCACGAAAAATCATGCTGAAAAACTCGGCTTATACTCGAGTATATACGGTAACTATCTTGCAAATGTCTATAAATGGCTTCGTAGATGGGGATATAACTATGAGGAATGCAGAGGTAGATGTCACACCAGGACCTGGTGACGAAAGGGGCCCAAGGTCCTTCAGCCAGTGTCACATAAGAAGACATCAGTATAATAAATGACCCATAGTAGGGGAGGCCCATTATATAGAGGTATTAAAACAAAAGACAGACAGCGCTCCATCGTGTGATACCGTTGTTGCACACAGAATTTAGTAAAGGTGGATGTTGCTCTTACCCCAAAGGGTTACACTCCACCAAGTGCAACAATGGATCAAAGCGTTGAATATGAATAAGGTGTCAGGCAGCCACTCCTCGTCTCATCAAATGTAACGATAAATAGATAAAAACTCCAGGCAATGCCTGATGAAGCAGCTGTGCTGTGAAACGCGTTGCATTATGAGAAAATAAATACTTATTATCCTGCTACCTGGTTGTTGAGCACCCGTGTATCCTGTCCACACCCTGGAGTTTTTATCTATTTGTCGTTTCATTATATATAGGGGCACAGGATTTTCAAGCTACATCCTTGGTTCTCCAGGCTAAATATCCCAAGACAAGATGATTATGGAGTACAGCTACTATTAAAAAGAATGATTAGCATTTACTGTTCTGAGCAGATACCATTGGTTCATTACAGCCAAGACCTATGTTGAATGGGACTTTTGTCTTCCCAGGGCTCGGATGATCATGGAAGTGCCACTACTTGTTCTAACGGAGATGAATACGTGGATAAGTTCCTCTCAAGAAGGCGCTGGTACCCGGGGATGAAGATAAAGCTCTTCATTGGCAACGCGTTTCGATCCCGAACCGGGATCAAAACGTGTTGCCAATAAAGAACTTTATCTTCATCCCCGGGTACCAGCGCATTCTTGAGAGGAACTTATCCACGTATTCATCAACATTGCTACTTACTGGACTGACGAGCGTCACACCGGGCTTGTTCCTCCTGGCAGCGGTTTCCCTTGATCTTCCATACACAGACGCTACTGTAGGTGATGTGCTCTGAGCTCAACACCAAGGGGTAAGAACCCATATTTACGTTAACCCTTATCATTGTAAAACGGTCCTCCCTAGGGGCGCACCTCCTGTGTTTTTTTCTCGTTTATATTACTACTTGTTCTAACGTAATAGAAGGAGGTGACACTCACAGAATGACATAGTACCTACAGAAATCAGTCTGTATTTAATTTCAGATTTATCTCAGTCAAGAACCATGTTGGATGTAAACTTCTTCCCTATCTAACAGAGGACTGACCCAAAAACAATGTTGCCTAATGGAGGGAGTCGGGGGTGTAGAGCATAGCCACACGCTTCCCCCTGGCTCAGACCCCAACCGATCAAAACTTTTGACAAATCCCTGCGACATGTCAAAGGTTTTTTAATAATGACAGGGACACTTTAAAGGGGTATTCCACTGGGAAAAATTGTTTTTTAACAACTTGTGCCAGAAAGTTAACAGATTTGTAAATTACTTATTAATCCTTCCAGTACTTATCAGCTTCTCTATGATACACAGGAAGTTCTTTTTTAGGAACTGTCCAGAATAGGAGAAAATCCCTATAAAAAAAAAACTATCCTGCTCTGGACAGTTCGTAAAATGGACAGAGGTGTCAGCATAGAGCACTGTGGTCAGGCAGAAAGGAAATTCAAAAAGGAAAGAGCTTCCTGTGGATCATAACAGCAGCTGATAAGTACTGGAAGGATTAAGATTTTTTAATCTTTAAATCTATTTCACTTTCTGGCACCAGTTAATTAAAAAAAAAAAACGTTTTTTAGTGGAGTACCCCTTTAAGCCAGGAGACACTCATTGCTTTCACTTGTTACTGTGTAATGCTTCCTTTACTAAGAAAATCAATATACATAAGGACTACTTGTCTCTGGAACCCTCAGCACTTGCTATACTGATAATACGTTTCCTAGCCTTTGTAATATCCTACTACCAGCCCCTCCCTAAAACAACATTTTGGATAACATTGTGGACATATCAGAGAATGGCATGATATGCCCTTTTGTTTCTTTTGTTTTTGTATTTCTTTATTTATCTTTGCAATTCCCTTTCTGGTCATTGTGGAGGTTCATGTTTTTGTTATTCTCCCAAATGTCGGGGGACATTTTGTGTGCATTGCACCTGCTAAGCTAATCGACTGTAACACCTATCCAATGGCCGTCCCTGTAGCCGGCACAAGACTCATACCTGCTATCCATTTTCTATTTTGTATGTACTCATTTAATTACTGTTCAGGAAAATGAGCAATAAACACAAGCAAAGAAAAAGACTCAAAGACTCAAATCCACATTAATCGAGAAAATAAAGAAAATAACAGAGGACTCACCGAAAGACTGTTTTTACAACAGGAGCGGCATAGCGGGGAGATATGTTACTTAGGCCCTTCAATGGGTTTCCACTAATGCCTTTACGTCCAGGTGCCAGTGAAATATATGGGGGGAGGGGGGGGGATGGCATAACAGAATCAAACATAACACCTTAGTGGTAAACATCTTGTTAAAAACATTCATATAAATGAGCTAAAATCCAGTCTATCATTAAGACCAAGCAGTCCTGTTGTATCTAACGCTGAAATCAAACAGGTTTTATACTGTAGGAGAAGCGTTTCCTGATTAGCCCCTTCTGGTGAAGTGTTGACTCTCTCAATTCCAGTGAACGCAATTGAGGGACATGGCTTTTATGGCATTAGCTCATATGAGGTACGCAACGTATATAATTAGGATGTTCTCTTCCACAAGTGAATAGGGATTTCTTTATTTCCCCTATATAGTAATAGCAAAAATGGCATATTAAGCAATATATCACATGATCACTTCTAAAACAGAGCCGTGAAGAAATATTGGTATATGTTAGAGCAGGACGTTCATTTAAAAAATATAACATTAAAATGTCCATTGTTCCATAATGCAGAAACAAAACTGTTTCTGATTT
This sequence comes from Hyla sarda, assembly GCF_029499605.1. Taxonomy (NCBI): domain Eukaryota; kingdom Metazoa; phylum Chordata; class Amphibia; order Anura; family Hylidae; genus Hyla; species Hyla sarda. Next base: position 129,657,327 of record NC_079194.1, on the reverse strand, counting down.
CTTGAAAAGCCACACTAGTGTCGGACGTAAGAAAAAAGGTGACTGGGTAAAAAGACTTTTGCTTCCTAGAAATTATACTTGTGGCCATTGTTCATTTTATTATCTTAATTTAAAGAGAAAATCTTACCAGCTAGAAGGTCATATTATTACAACACATTAACTTAGAACCTTTAGAAGTGATCATGTAGTATATTGCTTAACATGCCCTAATGACCAATACAATATAGGGAAAATAAAAAGGCACCATTCATGTGAGATCTTAATTCTATACATACCTGGAAAGGTGTCCCCTGCCTCATAGCTCATATGAGAGAATGCGATAATAGTCATGTCCCTTAGTTGCGCTTTGCCGGGATTGAGAGATTCAACACTCCACCAGAAGGGGGTGAATCGGTAGATGCTCCTCCCGCAGTGTAAAAAACTGTTGGATGTTATGGTAAGATGCAACAATTTGCTTGGTCTTAATGATAGACTCAACTTTAGCTTATTCTATAAATGTTTTTAACTAAATGTTTTCCACAAAGGTGCTATGTTTGATTCAGTCATGACTCCCCCCCCCCCCCCCCCCCCCCGCAAAAAAATGTCACTTGCCCCTGGATGTAAAGATGCCAGTGGTGGCCCATTGAAGTGCCTGAATGGCAAAAAACGATTTATAGCATTCTTTATGTCCCCATCTCTGTAAACTCATTTACCACTATGGGGCCTCCTGATATATACAGAATAAAAAGATAAGAAGCCATCATTCAGTGAGAACGCCATCATTTTCTTCATCTTTTCGATTAATGTTCATCAAAAGTTGGCTGTACACTTTAGATATCTGTCCAACAACCTCTAGCTGCTGACAGACATTATGGAAGTGGGTTATCTCTGTGAGAACAAAGAATGATGTATATTAAAATCAAACAAAGAAGGAACTCGCCGACACCTTGGTAAGGGGGCGTGTTATTTAAACAATGAGTGGTATTCACTGATGAACAGGTTCCTGCTGTAACACACTAGTTGTGCTGTGCTTATAGGGTCGGCAGACAGTGTATTACAATGTAAAGAGAAACAAGACAGCGGCACTCACCACTTGTGTCTGAAAATCTTAAATCTTAGGGTACACAGTGAGAAAACTTCAGTCAGACATTGTGAGGGTACACCTGGGACAGCATGCCGTCTCAGAGGCTCCCCCCGCAAGATTAAAGAGGCACTGTCATTTTTAAAAACTTTTCATATATTGCAGGACTCATTATAATATGAAATTTCACAATATACACCTGTTAAAATTTTTTTTATTTTTCACCTGAAATTCAAGCTCAAAATAGCCACCACTAGGGGTCGCCTGTCTTTTAGCCAGACAGACTAGTCTAGATTTTACAGCATACTGGATACCGGCCGTAAAGCATACCAGAATCCAGTATAGGAGATTTCTATTGTGTAAAAGGATAAAGGATGTGTGAACATGCTGGGAGATGTAGATTTAAAATAGCTGGAGGCAACACTGCTCTAACACAGTTATTTACAAACATTGCAGCTTCAGTTGTTACTAAATTACAACTCCCAGCATGCTCAAAGCTTTCTCGGATTCCTGAATGACAAAGAAGTTGATCAGACATTCAGGAGTCTGTGAAATATGAATGACACGCATAGTGACAGCTATGCTGATTAACATCCAGCTTTGCTAGGAGAAGATAAAACAGATAGAACATGTATTCATAAAAATGCTGTACTTTTATCTAAAAAATCCTTACACTCATTTTATAAAGATCTTTTCTTGTATTTATACATTTTATCCTGTTATGAATTCACCATAATGTCTTCTGATTACTGCAGGCAAGCTCCAAGTATCTTCCTCTGACACGTGACACATCATAAAACCAGAGAGGAAAGGGTTACAGAGTAGAGAGTACTGATTGGCTGACTGCACAGGCTTGCTCCTGTGAGGGAGACAGACTGACACGCCCCCTCCAGCCTGCACAATGAAAAAGTAACTCACCAGCAGATAAATGCTTATATCTCTGGATATATAGGTCCAAGACACATACAAATTATATGCAGATGATCAGGATTGAGTCCTGAGTAACATATCACTTTTTTTGCACTATGACAGGTACGGTGAGTGCCGCCGTCTTATTTCTCTTCACATTGTGATTTAAATCCAACATACCCAATCTCTCTTTCCTCTATATCTGCTTTTGACAGCCCACACACCTCAAATGTTTGGCTGGCCCTGATGATGTTTATAGATGGGCATCTGAAAGCTATTGTCTTAACTGGACAAGCCCTTTAAAGTGAGGACCAAGACCTCTGTGGTGACTCTTTATACAATTCCATTGTCTTGTCAACCAACGGCCCTCTCCCAGCTTTGACGTAGTTCATTACATTCCCAATCTAATAATTCACAGCTACATTAATTCACCAGCTGGATTTGCTAAGTTGCGTCTCTCGTCCAACCTAATTGGATTATTAATTAAGTGAAATAGAGACAAATTATTTTTTTCCCTCTTATTTGGCTGAAAAGATCCTCTTGACGAAGCTTTTTTTTAGTTGAGTTGGATTGCATCAAGGGGAAGTTATGAAAGCCTATCTAGGTTTAATTAGAAGAGCTTGTGTCTATTGAATTGATTAGGGAAATGTGCAACGCTCAATTCACATCACTATTATTTTATTTAAAAGCCGCACCAATTCTACATGCAGGGCATGAACATGAGGCATCTGTGGCTTCGTCCAGACAGAACCTCCTGTAAGTTGTGAGATGAGGCCTCCATGGAACAGCACATCCCACAGATTTAAAGGGGTACTCCGCCCCTAGCCATCTTATCCCCTATCCAAAGGATAGGGGATAAGATATCTGATCGAGGGGGGCCCACCGCTGGGGATCCCCTCGATCTTTCTGCTGCACCCAGCATTCATTTAGAGCGGCAGGTACAGCGCCAGAGGCTTATGACATCATGGTCACGTCCAATCCAGCTCATGATGTCACAACCAGGCCCCCTCAATGCAAGTCTCTGGGAGGGGGCATGATGGCCGTCACACCCCCTCCCGTGGACTTGCATTGAGGGGGCATGGCCGTGATGGCAGGAGCCTCCGCCCCGCATAGCCAGTCATCCTGCATGGAGCGAAGTTCCCTCCGTGCACTGGATGTCTGGGGTGCCGCAGCTGAGATCGTGGGGTCCCTAGCGGCGGGACCCAAGAGATCAGACATCTTATCCCCTATCCTTTGTTTCAGATCGAGCTCTGGGGAATTTAGAGGCCAAGTCACCATCTTAAACTGTTTGTCAAGTTCCTCCAAACCAATCCTGAAGAATTTCTGTAGCGTGTCAGGCGCATTAACCTTCTGAAATAGGCTACTGCCATTAGGAACACTACTGCAAGGAAGGGATGTACTTGATCAGTAACAACATTTAGGAAGGTGGTATGTATCAAAGTATCATTCACATGACATTGCCCGGAACATCACACTGTCTCTGCCAACTTGCCTTCTTCCCACAGTGCATCCTAGTGCCATCTCTTCCCAGGTAAGTGCTGCACACACAACATGCCGTTCATGTCATGTATATGAAAATGTGACTCATCACACCAGACCAGATCCTTTCATTGCTCTGCGGTCCAATTTTGATGCTCACCTGTCCATTGTATCTGCTTTCAGCAGTGGTTAACCAGAGTTAGCATTGGCACTCTGACAGGTCTACGGCTACACAGCTTCATACACTATAAGCGATTATGCACTGTATATTCTGAGACCTTCCCATCATAGCCAGCAGTAACATTTCAGCAATTTGCAGTACAGCTGTTTGTAGGGCTGGACCAGACAGGCTAGCCTTTATTTCCCACATGCATTGAAGATCCTTACGTGCTCATGAGCCATTTGCTCTACCTTCCTCAGGCCCCTTTTGGTAGGTACTAACCACGGCATTACAGGAACACCCCAAAAGAGCTGCAGTTTTGGTGATGTTCCCTCTGACCTTGTCATCTGACCATCAACAATTTGGCACCTTACACTTCCCCATATTTCCTGCTTTCAACACATCATCTTGAAGTAATGAGGGTTCACTGTCTGCCATATACAGTATATCCCACCCATTCATTGGTGCCATTGTCCCAAGATAATGTTATTCATTTCACTTGTCAGCGATATTATTGTTATGGCTGAATGGCATACATCTTATCTTCTCTGCATGTCTGCTCTGCATGTATTTTCTCTCAACTCTATGCATCTTCTCTATATGTCTGCATTACGCATCTGCTCCATATATTCACCTTATACATCTGCTCTATCCTGTGCAGTATGAACGGATCCCCTGCTATGAAGCCCTGTATGGCATTTATATAGTAGGGCATGTTTCTATAGAATCTATTTTTGTCTTAGGCACTGACGGATCGCAGTTAGATCTATAAACACCCATCACACTTGGTGGGCATCTATGTGACGGCAGCCAGAGAGACCCCCATAGCTCAGCACAGTCAGCTCTTCTTTTGATCTAGGTAAAGCTTTGATCAAACTTTGTGCTATGTAACCCACTAGGTCCCTGTGTTCCACTCCCACATATTTCACTTCTCTTCATTTTTCCTTCTCCACTAAGCCCTAGTATTTATTTATTTTAATAAATAATCTTCATCTCTTATATGGGTAATTCCTTCTCATGTGAATAACGCATAATGCACTTGTCCCATGAAGATAACCGTTTCATTAAATAGAACAGGCATGGAGATACCCCAACTAATCATTTGTTATTTCCTGTGGAAGCCACCTGGGAGCCATTCATTTCCCATGCAGTGCCTCCTAAAGGAGAAATGTAGTATTAAATGTAATCTATTTAAAGCAGTACTTTCCAAACGAGGTGCCACGACATATTAGTGAGTTGGCAGCAGTCTCAAGGAGAGTGTCTTGCCCATCAGGTCAACACTCTTAAAGAGTACCTGTCACCAATTAAATGTTTCTAAACGAACTCAGGCTATGTTCCCTAACTACTCCCAACACCCCTCCCGCTGTTAAAAAAAATTCAGAGCTTTAAAAACCTCCGTATCTTACCATTCTTCTTGCTCACATAGTGCAATCTCCCTGCAGAAGAAAGTGGGTGTTTCCCAGCAGGCATGACATCACTGAAGCCTGCTGGGGGACCACTTCCGCCCTCACATTGTTTCAGTGCTGTGATGAATAGAAGACCTCAAGCTCTGTGCAGTAGCTTTCAGTCTGTGCAGCTTTTAGTCTGTGCAGCTGTCAGTGAGGCTGCTTGCAGTTTTTAGTGAGGTTCTGAGCAGCTGACAATCAAGCTCAGTGCAGAGAAACACTTCCTGAGTTTGATCTCCTGCCATTACAAGCAGGAGACCAAAATCTGAGATTTTGACCAGATAGAATGTGTTCTGGCTAATAGGGGGGAGACCCCTGGTACGGGAGGGATAAAGGGGGGGGGGGTGATGAAGTGGCACAGGGGGTGATAAAATGTCACAGGAAGATAAAGGGGGTAATGAAGTGGCCCAGAGGGAGATGAAATGACACAGGGAGATAGCAGCCACATTTAGTAATGCTGATACTGGTTTGAGAGGCTATGATCTAAAGGAATGTCCTAACACATAGTCCAGCAGTGGTTTTCTAACTGTGGACCTTCATATCTTACAAAACTACAACTCTTACAAAGCCTGGACCGCCAACTGATGTCCGGTCATGCTAGGTGTTGTAGTTTTGCAACATCTGGAGGTCCTCAATTTGGAGACCACTGAATTACATGGATGGGACAGCTCTTCTCTCTGGTTTATACGTTCAAATATTTCTGAAACAGCTAGGTGACAACCAAAAGGCCAGAATCACAATTCACACACTGGTTGCTTTTTAAAAAGGGTGAGTTTTTGAAGAGACCACCTTCTGAAGAACACATTGCAAGTGTTCATTGGGCAATTGGATTAGCCTTTTTATGCCTTACTCTGGATCAACTGAGATATAGGATGAACTTGGTGGACTTTTTCTTTTAACTTATGAACTATGTTACTATGTAATACTACAGTTCTACCTGTAACCAAATGAACATTGGCCATACTGACTGACCGCCAAGGATGCTAGAGCTGCTGTGATCAGCAGATTGTCTGGGGTGGCTAACTATAAGAGAACCCCTTTACACCTGACTAGTTATACAGAAGTGGAGTGTGAACGTATGAATGTATAACTATACCGATTTACTATTCTGGAGTCTGGAAATACGCGTATGGACAACGTATGGATTTGTTGTTACCCATCATTCCCAGACACAGATGAACAAAACTGCAATAACATTCTGGAAGAAGAGGACATATGTTTTTGAAGATTTTTCATTTAAAGGGGAAATGATCAGTATTGTTCCCTCCCTGTAAATACTGCAATGTAGGATCCTGTGGGGGGCACAGAGATGGGCTATCTAATAAAGAAACTGCTTAATATGAAGGCAGCGAGGGCGGCGACAGCAGCCGAGGAGCTGTGCGCAGTTGTCAGTGCGGTGACAGATCAGGAGCAGGTAAAAATAGGCTGGCGTGATTTCCCACCTTCACGTCTCTAAGAGGGGAGGGGGAGGAGGAGACAAATTTCATTTTGGCTTTTATTCCAGCTAAGGAGGTTTAAATTAGATCAGGTGTAATAATCTCATCCCACGTTCAGCAGATGCTTCCTGATGCCTGGAACGTCTCCTCTCTCTACACTCTGCTGCCTTGTAGTCATGTTACTAGGTTCTCCTAGGCAGGTAACAAAGGAGATGCATTACGAGGAACTATGGGAGATATGCTGGGGGCTTAATAGGGGGTGTCCAGTATTATAGGCTTAATGGTTATATAATGAAAAGTCCATCTTTCGATCCATGTATCTACCATATATACTCGAGTATAAGCCGAGTTTTTCAGCACGATTTTTCGTGCTGAAAATGCCCCCCTCGGATGTCCGGGCATTCTGGGTATTGTAGTTTTGAAACATCTGGAGGTCCGCAGGTTGAAGACCACTGCGGACTTCGTCATCATCCAGACCCCCCTTTAGTTTTCTACTCACCTCCCCTCGGTGGGAAGGAAGGGTGAGCTGGTCCGGGCCATCTATGCTGCAGGGACCGTCTGGTGGGGAGGGTTAGTCGTTCTGGGCTGTCCATTTTCACTGGGGGTTGCCTTAACGACGATGCACAGGGACGTTCATTGGCAGCCTGCGCATGAATGTCCCTGTGCGTCATCGTCAAGGCAACATCACTAGTCCGGGGCAGGCTGGAGCGCGGAGAAAAGGGGCCCCCCGGTGAAAATGGACAGCCCAGAACGACTAACCCTCCCCACTGGATGGTCCTTGCAGCATAGATGGCCTGGACCAGCTTACCCTTCCTTCCCACCAAGGGGTGGTGAGTAGAAAACTAATGGAGGGGGGGGGGGGGTTGGATGATGATGAATGTCGCAGTGGTCTACAACCTGTGGACCTCCTGAGGTTTCAAAACTATAACTCCCAGCATGCCCGGACAGCCGATGGCTGTCCGGACATGCTGGGAGTTGTAGTTTTGCAACATCTGGTGGTCCGCAGGTTGAAGACCACTGACGAAGGGATTGACAGGCGGTGATGAAAAAGGGGGGGGGGATGATGACGGGGGTCTGGATGATGACATGGGGGGGATGATGTATTTCCCACCCTAGGCTTATAGTCGAGTCAATAACTTTTCCTGGGTTTTTGGGGTGGAGTATATACAGTATTTATCTTTCTATCTATCTACTGTATCTCATATCTATCTACCTACATGTCATCTTTTTACAGTATATATCTACCTATAGATCTAGATATCTATCTTATGTATCTAACAATTCATCTTATTACTTAGTGACACAATTGTAGCACTTCCCCTCTGCAGTCCCTTGGTGACGGGGGCCTTCATATTGAGGCGCAAGGTTTTGATGGCCTCTCGGCATAGTCTGTGATACCCTCCCCAGGATTTATGTATACGATAAAACCCAGCACAGCTGATCTTCCATGTTAATTCTCAGCGCTGTCAATACGAGTTACAATGAGAAAACAGACAAATTGCTTTGACTTCTCGGGCAGAATTGGGCCCAGTATGAGGTATTTGCCTATTAAGTGTAAATGACTGGATCATAATTGGTTGCTCTTTCATCTGGCGGCGGTACACTATACACTAATGTCACTTGGACAGGTTTTATTAAGTCATTTTGTTTTCAAGTGTATAGAAAGAGCTGTAAATGCGTTCGGCATGGAGGGATGAGAGCAGGAGGCATTAGCCGCAGCCCGCGGAGAGGCGTCGTATTTTACCTTTATTTGGTAAATGTGTGTGTTGTGCTTTTTATTGCTTGTATGTATCACTCTTGGTGCCCGCGTCACTTTTACTGTCGCTGCCTTAAAAATGACACATATCTCATAAAACATTACTGATGTCATCCATGTATCGTTATCAGAAACTGTCCTCAGGGAGACGTCGTGCCACAATATCCCAACAAATCTCTCTGTACCGGGAGAGTGCTGATGACCCGGATATCTCAGAGCGGCTGTGTAAGTATAGTGGGACACAGAGGTTGTGTCTGCATCTGAGCCTTGGAGGCCTGAGGGAGGGACCAAAGGCCCTTCTGCCATTTTACAGAACTACAGAGGCTGATCAGGGGCCATGGTGCAGATGGTTTGCAGAATCCAATACCTTTAGACTAGAGCGGGGCTATTAGAGGGAGCAAAATCGCAAAATCATGATCAATTCAACATTTAGCCCCAGTTTTGATTAATCGATTATTTCAGCAACACCCATTTTTTACATGCCACATCCCTGTTTGCACCCCCCCCCCCCCCCCACTGTCACCTACTTATCCCCAATCCTGTGGATAGGGGATAAGTTACTTTTCACTGCATAACTCCTTTAAGTTGACCTGTATATTCTATGTATTGTGTATACCATGATTCTATATACAACACTCCTTGTCTGACTGAATCTTTAACTGTTCAGCATGGTTTTCCACGATCATGAATAAAATGCCCGGATGGCAGTAAATACTGACAGTACACAGAGTAGTAGTAAAGGATAAAGAGAAAGGGATAACCCAGAAAAGCTCACATAGGGGGATGACACAGGAACATGCATTTCCAGCTCATGTTCTGATTTCAGAGGAAAACCCCTAAACCTTGGCCCTGGATTTAAATAACATCACCAATTCAGCAATGAAAGGGTGGAATGTATCAGTATTATACAGATATAAAGCGAAAGCAGGAATCCAATCAATATCTGTGTCATTCCACAATTAACCTATTAAAATGTAAGATATCTCTAAAGGATTCTAATTAGTAAATACAAGACATAATGGGCATCAGGCTCCGAAATCCCATTAACTTGGCTGTGAATGAGCTTCAGATCCCGGGATCCTGGTGGAATTGGCCTCCTGGTTGATCCTGTTGCCATGTCACATTGTATTGTGGGTATGAAGCTACTCTGTATGTGCTCCATGTATAGCATTATATATAGATTCGCAAATATCACAAGAAATCACGGCTGCTCAGACCCCATATCTGCTGCTCTGGGGGAAGGGAGATAAATGGAGGATTGCACACAGAGACTATTCTCCAGAGATGCAGAGAAAGGGCAGAGCATGTGAAATACTGCTTGTTCTCTGTCCCCTGCTTAATGCTCAATATGTCTACATAATCCCCAAAATATGAATGCAGCTTGTGTGTCGGTGACCTGCTATACAAAGGCATATTCCAGGCAACACTGAAGATCGAGATCGATGTATTTTCCCCAAAATTTCCACTTCTTACAATTAACTTCTTAAATTGAACTGTATCTATCATATATGAATTATTCTTTATATACAATGTGTTTTCTAGCATGATAAATACCTTAGTAAAGATCATAACAAAGGAAATGCACATTAAGGGTCTATTCACACGTACAGTATCCTGCACATATTTGATGTGCAGGATTTGAAGCTGCAGATTTGAAGCTGTGTTCAGTCATTAAGTTTACATTAAAACCTGAACTATAAAATCTTCAGAGTCAGCTGTTGCACATCAAATATATGTATGTGTGAATACACGGAAAGGATCTGCAGCAAATTTTACGCTGTGGATTCGCCAATGACGGACCCTACACTGATCCTCCAGCTGTGCCTGCCTTCTAGTAGCGGCAATCCGCCACTATGAGCAGACACACAGCGATCTGCGAGTCGCCGCACACATACACAGCGTACTCACAGACATCGCAGCCACTCCACCTGCTCTCTGAGCAAGGCAGAGGCCAGCCGTGATATGAGTACATTGCGCATGTGCGTGGCGACTCGCAGAACACTGTGTGTTTCCTCGTAGCAGCGAGCAGGCAGGCACAGCTGGAGGCTCACTGTAGGGTCCATCAGTGTAAAATACGCTGTGGATGTGCTCTGTGTGACCCTACTCTAAGGTTGTCACAAGAGTGAGCTTCCTGCTGTGGCTGGGTAGCTCTGTGTGTTCACTCATAGCAGCGGATTTCGCGTTGTAGACACAGTGTCTGCTTGTAGCAGATGTGCAGCGGAAAATCCACCGCTACAAGTGAACACACATTTCTATCCAGCAGCAGAAGGAAGCTCGCTCTTATGACTACCTGCGCTCCGTGAGACCATACCCCTTTTAGGGTGTATTCATACATACAATATCCTGCATATATTTGATAAATGATAAAGGATACTGTACGTGTGAATTGACCTCTAAGCAACATTTCATAGTTGCAATATAGAAGTTATTACAGTATTAATTAATGTATAGACATGCCAGCAGAATAGTGATTGCAGCTCTGGACTATAATAAAGGATGTACCCCAGGATCAGTACAGGGGCTTCCGGGGGGTACCCAGTCCTCTTCTCCTGGGGAGGTTATGTCCTCAGGGAAAGGGACTGGCCTGGAGTCCGGAGACGAGAAAAGTAAAAATGTGTTTGGTGTGATGGGTACTTCAGTATCTCTTAAAAGGGTAAAGAGTTCTTCTGATGTGAAGGGTGAGAAGGGAAGTGGGAAAAAGAAAGCTGTCTAACTTTATCACCCTCGATGGCTGCACCCTCTCCGTTGACGCTGGCGTCCATTAATGTCGCCAGCATTAAGTCAGATACGGCTCGATTTGCGACATTTTACTTGTGCAGGAGACCAGGTTAACAGATATGTCATCTATATTTAAAGCCAGAAGGGAGTGGAGGCATGGGCCCTCCTACTGGTCTCTTGCGGCAGAGCCGTATAGCGGAGTGTCGGTCCTTTTGTCCGCAGTGGTAGAATGCCGACGGGCTAACGAGTTAGAAATGGGGAGGTGCCTGATTTTAGATGTCCTCATGAAGGGACAAGAACTTCGCCTTATAAACATCTAAGGCCCACAGTCTAAGTGGGACCGGAAGTGTCTTTTTCTGAGGATCAAGCCCTATCTTTTTACAAGTCAGAAGGTGGTCTTTGGAGGGGACTTTAATGCTGTCACGAGGCCCCAAGACAGGGGAGGTTCCAGAGACAATCTGACTTATGATAGCGTCACCCTTAATAGCATAGCGAGTGAGGCTCGCCTGGTGGATGCCCACATCCGGCACACACCAGGCCACGCAGGATTCACCTATCATAGGGGTAGATGTAGGTCCAGAATAGACAGGTTTTATTTAAAGGAGAAAGCCGTCTCTTCAGCAGTGTCTGTTGTTGAGGTGGAGATCTCTGATCACTTTCATTTTGTTTTCTCTGAATGTTACAGAGACCCCCTGGAAGGGCAGAGGCTATTGTAAGCTTAATTTTAATCTCTTGGAAGAAGCGGAGATAAGACAGTCCTTTGAGGATTTTCTTCAGAGCCAGGTACCATTGCTGGGCCTTTGTAGCAGTAAGTCAGAGTGGTGGGAGATCTTCAAAAAAAAGGTTTGCGAGATTCTTCCGCCAGCTCTCGGGCCACAGAAGCCTAAACAGGTACCACTTGTACCAGGGCCTGAGGAAGAAACTTGAGCACCTTGTCTCAACTGGAGGTAGACAAAGGAATATCTCCAGAGTGAATTCCTTGCTGATGAGGTGTCAGTACGATAGGCACGCATCTTTGGTTTTTGAGAGGGATTACGGGAAGTAACGCTCGCCCGACCCTTACAGAAACTGCAAGATGTCAGTGAATAGTAAAGTAGTCTCAGGACTGAATGATAATACGGGATCCTTGGAAAGATCAGGGATCCTGGAGGTCGTCAGATCCTTTTACTCGCACCTCTTGGGAAGGAAGGATCTAGATCGAGATAAGGTATCAGCTTTCTTGGTTGAAACTGTCCCTGAACCAAGAGTAGACCCCTTTCTTGACGTTTTGACAGAGATGATTCGGGAAGAGGAAGTAAGGATGGTGATTGATGGGCTTGCCCTCAAGAAGTCACCCGGTCCAGATGGCTTAACATCGGAGTTCTATAAGACCTTTAAACATATAATGACGCAGGACGCATATTTACGTCCTGCGCCGGCTCCCGCGATATGAAGCGGGGTCGCGCTGCGACCCCGCATCACATCGCGTCAGTCCCGGCGCTCATCAACGGGCGGGACCCGTGGCTAATACCACACATCGCCGATCGCGGTGATGTGCGGTATTAACCCTTTAGAAGCGGCGGTCAAAGCTGACGGCCGCTTCTAAAGCGAAAGTGAAAGTATTCCGGCTAGTCAGACGGGCTGTTCGGGACCGCCGCGGTGAAATCGCGGTGTCCCGAACAGCTTGCAGGACACCGGGAGGGCCCTTACCTGCCTCCTCGGTGTCCGATCGACGAATGACTGCTCCGTGCCTGAGATCCAGGGAGGAGCAGTCAAGCGCCGATAACGCTGATCACAGTATAGGAGTATAGGAGATCAGTGTGTGCAGTGTTATAGGTCCCTATGGGACCTATAACACTGCAAAAAAAAAGTTTAAAAAAAAGTGTTAATAAAGGTCATTTAACCCCTCCCCTAATAAAAGTTTGAATCACCCCCCTTTTCCCATAAAAAAAATAAAACAGTATAAATAAAAATAAACATATGTGGTATCGCCGCGTGCGTAAATGCCCGAACTATAAAAATATATCATTAATTAAACCGCACAGTCATTGGCATACGCGCAAAAAAATTCCAAAGTCCAAAAAAGCGTATTTTGGTCACTTTTTATACCATAAAAAATAAAAAGTGATCAAAAAGTCCGATCAAAACAAAAATCATACCGATAAAAACTTCAGATCACGGCGCAAAAAATGTGCCCTTATACGGCCCTGTACGTGGAAAAAAAAAAAAGTTATAGGGGTCAGAAGAGGACATTTTTAAACGTATACATTTTCCTATATAAGTAGGGTATAATTTTAACCGTATGGACCTACAGAATAATGATAAGGTGTCATTTTTACCGAAATATGCACTGCGTAGAAACGGAAGCCCCCAAAAGTTACAAAATGGCGTTTTTTCTTCGATTTTGTCGCACAATGATTTTTTTTTTCCGTTTCGTCGTGAATTTTTGGGTAAAATGACTGATGTCACTGCAAAGTAGAATTGGTTATGCAAAAAATAAGCCATCATATGGATTTTTAGGTGGAAAATTGAAAGGGTTATGATTTTTAAAAGGTAAGGAGGAAAAAACTAAAGAGCAAAAACGGAAAAACCCTGAGTCATTAAGGGGTTAAGGACATTTTGGTTCCCCTCTTGACTGCTGTATTGAATGAGTGCATATCCTCGAACACTCTGCAGAAGTCAATGAGGAGGTCAGCACTGATCATCCTGTAAAGGTAAAGACCCGTTCCTCATTGAGAATTGGCATCCATAGCGCTTCTCAATGCGGACAGAACGATTCTGGCAAAAGTGCTGTTTAATCGTCTGGTGGAGTTTGCACCCTGGCTCCTTTCGGGGGCTCAGCATTGCTCTGTTCCGGGCCGCAGTACCTTTATTGCTGTGCTCAGTGTCTGAGAGGCTGTGGAGCAGGGTAGGGCTGGCCACTGGAAGGGGTACTTGCTGTCCTTGGATCAGGCAAAAGCGTTTGATCGGGTTAACCATTAGTACCTCTGGTCTGTCCTTCTGACATATGCCCATATGGGGGGGGGGGGGGGGGTTGTTGTTGATTGGCTTAAGATCTTGTATGTAGGGGCAGAGAGTTTCCCACTTGTGAATGGTTGGACGCTCTTTTGAGGTTGGGTCTGGCGTCCATCAGGGTTGTCCTTTGAGCCCTTTGCTGTACGTGTTTGCAATTGATCCTTAGGAGGATTGATTGTGGACTGTTGGCGGGGGTGAGAATGGACCTGGCGGTGCCGCATTCGGCTCTGAGGGCGGTAGCGTATGCTGATGATGTCACAGTGTTTGTCTCCTCACAAGAGGAGGGCCGATGGGTGATGTCAGAGGTGGACCGCTACTCGGAGACATCCGGGTCCAAGATCAACCGGGATAAGTGTGATAGTCTCTGGCTGGGAAGGGGAGATCCTGATTTTGATCTCCCGGACGCCCTTCCAGAATCTGCAAAAGTCCTCAGCATCGAATTTGGCCAAGGGGATTACCCCAAACAAAACTGGGACAGCAGGCTTAAGATTGCCGCTCAGAAGGTGGATCAGTGGAAGGGTTGGTCTTTGACCCTCCAGGAAAGGGTTAACCTTTTCAAAACATTCCTGCTCCCTTTGTCGATATATTTGGGCAGTGTATGCATGTTGCCAGAACCTCTCTGGACCCGGGTCTACAGTGTGTTCTTCCAAATGTTATGGGGGAATAGACTGAACCTAGTGAAGAGGGAGGTTACTTACCGTACAAGGAGACTAGGGGGGTTGTGTATCGTCAACCCCGTGGTATTTCTAGTGAATACTTTTCTTAAGACCAATATTGCAAACCTCTGGAAAGAGATGGCTCCTCGCACACCACACAGGCATCTCCCGGCTTATGCTACCCCGGTTCTGAAGGTTATTCGTCAGTGGGGCCTGGGGAAGTGGGAGATTAGAACTCTCTGTCTTCTGGTTTACAGAGGCCATTGGCACTCAAGGATCTGGAGGCGGGTTTAGGGCTTTTGAATTCTATCTGGATCCCCTTGAAGTTTTGGGACTTGACTCGGCGCTGCTTCCATGGGAAACTGTATGTGAGGTACAATCTGAAGTGCAGGAGCTAGGAAGGACCGGGGATGTCCCCGCAAAGAGTGTGGAGGCATGCTGGAAAGCATGGAGCATTTTCTGCTTCAATGTCCCTTTAACACAGAGGTTTACAACAGGGTGGGCACTTCCATTGATTGGCCTAGGCTGGCCAGTCTCTCCTATGAGGAATGGGCCTATGGGGCATTCAGAAACCTTGGAGGCTGGGACCGGTGCACTTTATTCCTAGTCAGCTCAGTGGTCAGGTACTACATGTGGAACGCACGGTGTTTATTGTCGATGCAGCGTAAAATCCTCCCTGTGGGTGAGGTGGTTAGGAACATACTCGGTGACCTGGTGAAGGTGCGTTCTCTGGAGTACGAGATGCTGGGTCCTGGCAGGGCTTTTCGTCTGTGGAGGGGCTCTGGCTTTACAGTGCCTTAGCCTTTTGTCTTCCCCTGGTGGTGGGCTGATGCTGACACATTAGTCTTTTTGTTTTGTGCTGTAGGTAAATGGTAATATGGGGCTTGCAGGCGCTGAACTTGGGCTTTGTGTGGCTGGAAAGCATCATTGTTGTTTGTTGTTTGGTTTGTACTATTTTTGTACTATTTCTGTTTGTGTATTTGTATATATTTAGTGTTTATGTGTTTAGTGTTTGTATTTTAGCATATTATTTTTTCTAGGGTTTGGTTTATCACATTGTGCTGGAGTTTAGTTTTCGTTGGGTGGTGGGAAAAAGAGGGAGGGGGTTTCTATGGGACTCTATATATACAAAAAATCCTGGACTGGTTCATGGACGTATGTTATCATGTACTGGGGGCATGAGATGTGGGACCAGCTCAGGGCCCAAAAAATACAATAAAAAATAGTGTTTTCCATTTGTGGTGTTTGGTGGTTTGTGACATATTATTTATTTATTTATTTTGAGTGGAAAAAAAAAAGACAACCAGGTCAGGGGGTTTTAGTTTAATGATTAGTATTAGGGTTATAATTGTTAGGAATATTATTTGTTATTATTATTATTAACAATAAGTGGTGTTTGGTAGTTTACATTTGTGGGGTTGTTCTCATAGTGGTGTGTGTAGTCAGAATGTGGCTGGACCAGGAGATACTTTGATGGACATTTAAGGACTTATATGGACTCATTACTTGTATATATTGTATGCTGTTGGTATTATTGTTATGGTGTTGTTTATAATCATTGTAATGTTTTATATTTTTAAATAAAAGATCTACATGATGTACCCCAGGATCAGTACAGAATAAGTAATGTAATCGATGTACATGGTGAATCCACCAGCAGAATAGTGATTGCAGCTCTGAAGTATAATACAGGATGTACCCCAGGATCAGTACAGGATAAGTAATGTAATGTATGTACATAGTGAATCCACCAGCATAATAGTGATTGTAGCTCTGGAGTATAATACAGGATGTACCCCAGGATCAGTGCAGAATAAGTAATGTAATGGATGTACATAGTGAATCCACCAGCAGAATAGTGATTGCAGCTCTGAAGTATAATACAGGATGTACCCCAGGATCAGTGCAGAATAAGTAATGTAATGGATGTACATAGTGAATCCACCAGCAGAATAGTGAGTGCAGCTCTGGAGTATAATAGATGTAACTCAGGATCCATACGGGAGAAGTAATATAATGTATGCACTCATTGGAACATTATAGTTTACGCCTACACGGGTTACTCCTATGTATAACATGTATAGGTTATGTATTATATATTACATGTGAGATGTGGACATCATCTATTTCATTTGGTAACAGTTAATTCTCATTGTGTTATCATTGTTAGTGGAACTGAGACACAATCCAGACACCTGACCTGTCATCCTCGTGGTCCCTGCCAGCCGCCCAGGGTTATTTCATTATATCAGGGAGGAAAGCTTCCTCTAACAGAACATATAGCAGTATATTCTCTACAGAACACTAATGGCCTTAACCTTCTCCTACCTGGAGAATCTGTGACCTCCTGAGAGAGTGGAACATGTGACAGGCACAGGGCCCTCATCTTCTCAACCCGCTGGCCCACTGTGCAAACCGTCTTATTTGTAAATATAAAGCTGTGGAGATGGGTAAGAAGAGTGAGCCTCTTAACCCTTTCATCTGCCCCGCAGCAAACAAGAGGTTGCAGCAGTAAAGTGAAAGGTCTGTTTGATTATCCGCGCCTCAGTCTTTTCCTAAATGTCAGTGCACACAAAGGCTGGATATGATACGCGCTGTCTGGTATGAATAACATCTCTGTGTTTTCTCAGCATTACCGTACTTTAATCTATTCTGCCACCAAATCCCTTCGCACCCGGTCATACAATGTCTTAAAAAAAAACCTTCTCGCAAAGTTACAAAGACCCCAGTTCTTAAAGCAATTGAGCATTTGAATAAGACTAAATTTTACAAATCAATTTACAATAAATCTTTATAGCATATAGATTGCTGATTTTCGGATACACAGCGCCAAATCCTGTTCATAGACATATTTAAAACATTCTGGCTGCCTGCCACTAGGGGGAGTTCACGAGCTTAGTCCATACTGTTTTCACAAGTGGTCTTCAAACTGTGGACCTCCAGCTGGTGCAAAACTACAACTCTCAGCATGCTTAGAGGAGGGCAAGGAGTAAGGTATTTACTGAAGCAAAGCTATCCACCCACTCACTGCAGCGTAGTCACGCCCCCTGGAGACCATGTGACTTATGACATATTGAGGGAGATTTATCAATCAGCCTTAAACCCTACTTGTCTGGTTTTTCCCACAACAACCAATCACAGCTCAACTTTCAAATCTTAACGAGCTCTGGTAAAGTGAAAGTTGAACTGTAATTGGTTGCTGTGAGTAAAACCAGACAAGTAGGGTTTAAGGCTGATTGATAAATCAGGTCCTTTGTCTCTGTCCACATGGAATTCCAAGTGGGGGTCCCATGAATAAAAACAGGAAAAACTGGCACACAAATATTAGAAGCATATTACACAGTATTGTAACTTGGCATCATGGGCTCAACGGCTGAAGAAAGAAACATGCAGGAATACCCCTATAAATCAAGATTACCCTCCCCTAACGGCTGTTATGCAGTTTTCCTAGACATATGAATTGTACCTTTGTATAGTTTTATCCCAGGTTATTTTATCATTGCTTATCTCAGTAGATTTAACATTCAGGACTCTAGAAAAGCTGTGTTACACCCTTAGCAGATTGGCAAATCCTGTAGATCTGTTCACTCATCTGGAGTTGAAGGGCCTGCGCGTTGCGATTAGAGTAAGATAGAATGTCAGTGTTTGTGATAAGCGCGCTGACGTCTTCTGACGATGAAGAAGAAGCGAGGTGACTGGAGAGGCTGCACAATAACGCATCCCAGATAATTCATCCTTCCATTCACAGGCTTATATAGAGCTCTATACTTATTTAGAATCCCATAAAGATATAAGTCTATAAAGACTATGTTGGCCGTGAGCGGAGATGCACAGGATTAATTCTGAATGCTGTGTGTGTGGAGGAGAAAGATTGGATTAGTATATTATATGCTATGCTAGAAGCAAATCCACGATAATGATACTGGCAGGTGGTAGCTGTGGAAACCTCACATGATGACTTCTTCTTAAAGTGCGCCCATCCCCAGGACAGGATCCCACTATATCTGGGCATCTGGAGGGCTTCATAGGATCCCATAGCCAAATGAGAGGGGCCCACAACACCTAGTGACAGGAAACTATAACAGCATCATAAGTAGAAATAAAAATAGGTATAAATAATAGTGCCATATATCAGAAAACCCACATACTTATGCTAGATAGATGGAAGACACCAATTTCATACCCCCCCCCCCCCCCCCAAAAAAAAAAAAAAAAAAGCACATTTGACACCTGATTTGGCCCCCCAACTTCTCAGTCCCATATCGTCTGCTATGGATACAGTTACAGTCATGCTCAAAACTGAATTTGCGGGCAGATTAGTCTCCACTGAATGATCCCCAAGCAGCAGTTTGGGAGCTAGAATAAGTGATCTCTGCTCCCTAAAAGAAAAACAAAAGTTGTCTGCTTCATAGTATATAGGCCATTCAGTACTCAGTGGATAGTCGGTCGAAGTTTTTATTAGTTGCATCTAGTAGTATTGCTGCTAATTTTTTTTTAATTATAAAACATAACATATATAAAAATAAAACATATTACTCCGCACACCTCCAGAGCTGCATTCAAAATTCTGGAAGCTGACTGCAGCATAACTGCACTGAAAAGTCTGGATGTGACTGGAGCCATAACATCCCCCATGGTCATTTAACCAGTCTACTAGCAGTAAGTCACCCCTCAACAACATTACTGTCATATGACCCCAATATGTTACTGCCAGGTTTGGCAAGACAGTAGACTGGGTTACTCTTCTTCAGGTCCTCACGTCTTCCAGCGTTGTTCCTGATTCCCAAGATAACTGCTCCTTATCTGGAGCGGCTACAAACCAATAACTTTCACTTAATCCCTGAACCACCCTGTTCCAAGTAATACATTCCGGATCTCCTTCACCATGACCATCACTTTTCAGAGGTAGGAGTGGCTCAAAATGAGGCCTTGAGGCATTATAAAGACAGCCATACGGGCAAAGCTACAGATGCAGCAGAGCTGTGTTTTGATGAGTTTTGAGGTGTAGTCAGTAAATACCTCTCACATCCCAAAAAGAAAATACTGCTTATATATGTGACTCACTAGGTCAGACAGATTATTTACATGTCTTTGTTGTGTGTCTAGCTTCTGTATTTGGCTCACAAAGCCCTCTGTCCTGCTGCACACTCATCCTGACATCCACTGCTCAAGAAGGGGCGAGTCTGAGGCAAGCACTGAGCTTGACCTAACTCCTAATTCCATTCACTTCCTCCCTGAGTCTGCTGTGCCGTGCTTGGTCTCTTCATCCATTCACTGCATGCTGCTCTGTTACCCCCTCCTCTCTGTTTTCAGACAGGAGTGAGCACAGAGGAGTGCTAGTCCCACCCTAACTTACTGGATTTTGTCCCAACATAAGCACAGGCAGGGACAAAGATGATGCTGCAGCTGGACAAGATTATATTCTGGATGGTATGGGACCCCTAGTGGTCTTTTTTTATATAATCCATTATATCTATAAAATGGAGATACCATTTTGTATAAGGTGTATTAGAAAAGTTATTGTTTTGCCAGGATGTACAACATATTAAAAGTTATTTTTCACAGTGCCTATTTAAATATCCCTCCACCTGTGGGGATGCCTAAGGCTACACCTCCAAATTTAGCCCTAATAGACATAACATAGTGGATCCATATCAAGTAACAAGTAATCCCCCTCTATAGGATCTACAGCTGAAAAGCCCTGGATGCTGTGTCATATGCTAGCACTCCACCTCAGCCCGGGTATAGAGTTACAGAGAGAACAAACTAAAATCCTAACTACTTTACACTGTAAATCCTGCTCCACCAGCAGTCCTATACCATAGATCGGGCCTTCCCTAGGATAGCACTGTGCTCAGTACAGCATAGAATAAGAAATAAGAACATTTTATGCAAATCTAAATGGTTTGTTTGCTTCATATTTGGGATGTAACACACACGACCTATCTTGGCTCTGGGAAGGAGACAATCTGCTTTTATGGCAGAGATGAACTATAAAGCAGGTCGCTGTTACGAGCTCCAGAGAAGAAATAATACAGAAAATTCTGGCTTCAATCCTCCTCAGCAAATTGGTCCCGATTTAAAAGAACTATTCAGCAAGAAAAGACATGTAATCTATGCAAATGAAGTGAAGGGATAAAATGGCTGTCAGCAGCGAACCCATTACGATCTGACCAGTTAAATGACAGAAGGTCTCTTGAACGGAGTGTGATTTCCACAGGGATAGGCAATTACTGAGACAAAAAGGGGTTAAATTGCACAGTGGGTTTCATTGGGTCGAAGTGTGCCAAGGAACTTTTGCCAATCACTTTGATGGCTGTAAATCAGTCACAAGGAGTTCTGTAGAAAATCCCAGTGTGAAGCTTCCATTGTAGCAGTAGCCGACTCTTTCCATTCGCAAAACCGGGAATTTAAGGAGCTGATGGTCGTGTCATTTACATGTTATTCCAGTATCAATTCAGCACCTGTAAAATCCCTATTTCTCCCGTGTTCTGTCTCACACACACTTTTTTGTGGAGCAGAAAAAAAAGGCAAAACCTAATCAAGCAGGTGAAAGGAGAACTGTCAGGGGGGCAGCCAGGCGTGAAACGGAGTCACAGACCTTGGGGGATTCACTCAGAGCAATTAAATGGAGTGAATTCTCTGCCTGAATCCTCTTCTCTTCATCTCCCTTCACTTGTACTGTCTAAATTGAGAGCCAGACATTTAGTAAAGGTGGGAAGAGATGGGGAAACAAGGTGGTTCCCATTAATATTCACATCTTCTCCGGCAAAGACATGAGGGTGATACAAAACAGACATTCCTAATAAGCAGTTGTATCTCCCTTCAAGATCAAAGCCAACTGACAGCTCCTCCTTACATAGAGATAAAGGCCTAATGCCTCTTCTTCCAGGTCATGGCATAACATCAGGCCAGCTGAAGGGCTGTGATAATTGCTTCCAGTGCTTTTATTTGCTGTGTGTTGTGCTGAGCCTCGGATTGGCCGCCATGCACAGCTTGCTATTGATGCCAAGTGGTCAACAAGTCTTAATAACACAATAATCTCATACACCTTTCAGTTTCTCCTTACAGGGTATACAGATCTCACCCAGTTAACCATAACCCGATCAGATATATGGCCATCAATAGGGAAAGTTCTTTTGACGATTTTAGTCAGTGGTATTTGTCCTTAAGGGGGTTGTTTGACAATGAAACCTATTTTCAGCAGTCATATAAATAAAAATAGAGTATATTGTTGAAATAAATGGAAACAAAAAAAAGTTATTTTATTACCTTCCTTCTTTCTGCTTTAAAACTGTATGTTCTCTTATATTTATTGGCCCAAAATCCTGTCTGGTGTACATCCTGCAACATAAAGACTACCTGTTTATTTATACCACTTTAGCCAGGAATTCAGCCAACTTTATCTCCCTCCCATTATTTGGGGGGGGGGGGGGGAGGGGGGGCTTATAATAAAGAAGGTGTAGTGGGTGGGAGATAGAGCTGGCTGAATTCCCAGCTAAAGTTTCCTGACCAGACAGGAAGTTGAGCTAATGAAGATAAGAGCTGACAGTATGGATAAGAAGCAGAGGGAAAGCATGAAAGATCACAGAGAGTTAGTGAAATAATTTTATTTACCAATATATGCTGATTTATTAGACAATTGAACATAGGTTTCATCATCGGACAACCTCTTTAAGAGATAGGAATCAATTAGTGAATCCATCTTTGATTTTGTGTAAAGAAGTAGTTTTCCAATGGCAGGGACCTCCACCATTGATCCTTCAATGATCTTGATAGGCAAGAGAAAAGGTGAAAATTGCAACTAATGCAGAGTTATCAAAAAAGTCACAATAAAATATATTTAAAAAAAACTATAATTTTTTTTTTATTTCTATGAATGCAATGAATGAAATTTGTCTTTTAGGGCTAGAAAACAATATAATAATTCACTTTTAGATTTTGGGTAAGAAGGGTGTGTTCTCACTAGCCGGGACCTCTACCATTCACCATGTAATATTTGTAAGGGACAAGGATAGGCTGTATTGTAATGCCATGGATTGGAATGATGTTAGACTCCCCCCCCCCCCGGAATTAATTAGGAAACGCCCATGCAGAACCACATCTCAAAAAGCCATAACCTTTACATCAGAAAAATTTGGGGATTAGGACTGGTGTGGCAGATACAGTATGTTTTAATATATACATTTTATGAAAATAATAGGTCTATTATCATATGTAACTAAACAGTGAAGGCAAATAATACCTTAAAATTCTCCTTACTGACTGCATTCAGGGGCATAGTTATAGAGGAGGTAAAGGTTATAGTCAAACCAGTGCCATGAAGACTGAGGAAGCCCAAAGGGTCTCTCTGCCACATATCAAGAAACCAGTACCTTCCCTTATGAGACCTTGTTACAGCATCAGGACCCACTGTTCATAATCCCTCTAAAATCAGCATCATATCAATAAAGATGTGGAGGATTGACAATGTTTCATAGAAGTGGCACACAGCTGTACCTTATATAAGTGAACACACCATGGTTATATGTGTATAGCGCCAAGCTAGGCATCAAATCATTACATACAACAATGTGTGATGGTCTAAAGATTTCCAGCCTAAATATATGACTATTTAAAGCTGCATTTTTTAAGAGCCGAGGCAGTTCTCTATCACCCAGGTGTATACAAAGTGCAAATGTGTTGCACATGAAAGTGCACAAGGATGCAGTCTATTACAAGCCCTTCTCCTAAACAAGAGGCGCCCCAATAAACTTCCCTTCCCTTCTGGGCCAAAATGCCCAGGCTATAATAAAAGATCAATGTCCCCCTTCACCATCATTGCTCCCAGCATTCTACTTGGGAACCAACCCAGTTATCAGCCAAGAAGCACAACTTCTGATCGGAATAATACAAAGGCCAGGAAGATATAGGTTTGTGCTTGGAATGGTGAAAGGGAAGTGTGTGTAAAATCCCTTTACTCAGTAAGATCACATTGTTCCTTTACCAAAGACTGAGGATTTTTAGCCCATAGTGATTTTGGATCCTGTACCTGTCCAAAGCAGGGCCTCAGAGTCTTTGCAGATGGACACACAACAGCTGAATCAAGCAGATTGTGACCCTCCAACAATATCATTAAAAAGAAGCAAAGATCAAAATGATGTCAGAGGTCTGGTGTTTGGTTTTCCCATCACGTCTATTTCAGGAGCCAACTCTACACTACTAATGTTCCTCTGTAGAGGGTAATCTTGCACAGATTCTTTATGGGATGGGACTAGGTCTCTCTCAATGGTCTTCACAGCAGTCACATTGCTTGTCTCTATAGTATATACAACGGTACCCTTCAGTGTCATGAAGGTGATGGTGAAATGATGTCACTGTACAGCCTTAGATTAAAAGGTTTTCAGGAGTTTGGAGAACCACAGAGACAGCAAAAGGGATGGAAAATGGATCTTAGCATTGGGTCATCATGGTCGGACCCTACTTTTAGGATACAGTATCTCATGCCCTCATGATGGAGTGGCAGGCAATTTTTATAACCACCTCCTGAATGGTGCATATTTCAAGACAATATATTTTTTTTAATCGTATGTCATCTTTTGCTTTTAAAGAAGCACTATTGATTTGTATTTTCCCATAGAAATGATTACCTAATCCTGCTGGGGTGGAGTCATATCACTGCAGGCCAGCTTATAAGATCAACCTCATCACCTGGCTAGACTTCAGCAGCCTACACAACTTAGACACAAACGTGGGTTGGGGTCAGTTCACATCATGTGCAGTTTTAAAGGTTGTGCATGTTTTTTTTTTTTTGTATTCAACATGCTTTTTGTAGTCACAGTAAATATTTGTGCAGTAACAGTCAAATAGCACCATTTTGCCTCAATCTCCCATAGAGATGGCAGCTTCTGTAGCATTATACAGATGGAGCTGGGTGGGGAGGGATGTGGTGTGTGGGGTGCCAGGAAGCATCTGATGATGTCATCCTGTAGTTGACAGGAAAGACCACTTCCTCTGACACATTAAATATTGTGATTTTCTGTTGGTCAGACTGGTGATCACATGACCCAGTTACAGTAAAGAAACACATAGATGTAGCTGTGCTGTAATAAAACAGGTGGCACTGTCGAAATAGTGATGATGAGTGTGCATAAAGTAAAAACTTGGAGTGCTTCTTTAAAGTGAAATCATACCTCTCCTCCTCCAGTAAGTATCCAGGAGCCATGAAGTGTTAGACTCCCCAGTGTGTCCAATACAAAGAAATGATCTGCCTGCTTCACAGTTCTATTACATTCTACATCTCAACATCACTTTCCTGAAATCACTCTAAATATTCAACAACCATTTAGATTTCTTTTCCCCCGCTCAAAGTGCCCCACACAGATGTGACAGCCTCGTCCTCCGGTGTCTCCACGTTTAGAGCTTTGAGCCGTCAGTCCAGCAGCGAGTGCGGGATTTGTGTTGTCACACAGACTTTACTTGTATTTAGTCTACAAGTGACGGATGTATACTATGCTTTGAGTCCCACAAAAGCAGTATACAGTCAGGAAGTATGCTAAACGTCACTAAAAGACAACATTCGGTTTATTAAAGTGAATGAGCCCACCATGACTGCACCACAGTATATGTGGGAATACCTTTTCGCTGTTATATTGACATATGTGGTGGCCCATTACAGGAGTTGCACCCCTGTACCATTGCTGCCCTGTCAGGTTGACTCTATTTCAGTGACCCCTGGGCACTTAGTACTGTTTACATACATGAAAGGGGGTTTCATCTATGTTCCATAAACAGTACTAAATGCCTATGTTATCCAATGTAATGTGTATATATTATGTGCCTTCAAATACTGTTGTCATGTATTGTAGCCAAGGAAGGTACCAGTGATCACGTGACTTATAGGGTGACCTATGGGACCCCTCCAGAGTCTCCCCATAAACCCTGGGTGGAGCTAGTTCATTCTCTTGTGTGGTTTGCTGCTGAGGAACTGTGAGGTCAAGTCCTGAGAGAGTGTCTGGTGTCCAGAGGAGACCTAAAGCCTACCACGCAGCCACGCTTCCACTAAACCGCTAGCCCACAGGTGAATGTCAAAACCTGGTAAGCTACATACAGGGTGAAGTCTGTGAAGTCAGTCTAGTCAAGTCAGTCAAAATCAGCCTGTATCAAGTCAGCGTGGACCTGCAGCAAATTGTTTAAATCCTCTATAAGTCCCAGCGAGCCCTACAGTCTCTGAAGTTGCTGGTCACCTCCTTGGGCCTAACTGAGCTGTCAAGACTATTACACCTGTCTACCTCAGTAAAGCTGCCATTGTTCTGTAACTTGGCGTCGGAGTCATTATTTGCCCCTTGCCTAGCCCATGATCCAGCGGTATAATTTTGGCTGGTGTAGAGGTTAAACCAAGCCCTGGCATCACAAACACAAGGGGTTAGGGCCATCTGCCCCTAGGGTAACAACATCTGCCCTCATCTCACCCTCACCACACATATATTTTGGAAGTAGACTTAAAACATGATGTGAAATGCAGCCTACACCTTTTATGTAGGATACTATCTGATGAGCTGATGTATCTAAGCCTTTTATGTGATGCTATATGTAAGCCTGCCATGTCTGATTTGGACTGCTGAGTTGCAGGAGCTTAGCCCATTATGTGTGATACTGTCTGCTTAGCTGCAGTATCTAAGGCAGCCATGTGTGATACCGTCTGCTAAGTTAAGCTCCGTACCTGCTCCTATCTTGTGTCTCACTTTACCGTTTGGGATACTCCCTGCTGAGTTGCTGTATCTAAACCTAACTAAAAGGTTAGATAAAACATGAACCTCCTTGGCCTTAATAAAACAAATCAGATCCCCCATGTGCATTTTTCTAATACTGGTGCCCTCACATATGGCAGACAGGTCCTAGGGTTCAGCTGCGACTGCTACCTGTGCATTCTTTATATATATAGCTACGCAGCTGATCTGGAGCAGCGCATGCTCAGTCCTTTATAATAAATCATGTGGTGTAGATGAGGATTTGTAGCTCGTAAGATCCAAGAATTCTAATTATCATTTTTCTAACAGAGTTTAATAAAAGAAAATTCACAGCTGATCGGCCTAGAGCATGAAAACTGCAGCTGCAGCCGCTGAGCGCAATCTGCATGAGCGCAGCATTGTATATAGGTACTACATCATCTTACACAGTGTTAACCCTTAGTAACACAAACTGCATTATTATTATTATTTTTTTTTCCAAAGCATTGGCAGGGTTTGGTGCTGATACCTGTAGTTCTACAATATCCAGACAACCATAGCCCATTCTCCAGTTTATCTATTACGAGGGGAAGCCGCTGTCCACTTTGTGTGGTGCTGAATCCTGTTTCTTGAAACAAGGAATATTTTCATTCCTTTTAATCTCGTCTTTCTGCACAGCTTAACATAACCCTGAACTGATAAAATAGTATTACCTGCAGTCCTATGTAACACAAAAGGTAACATACATTTACAACTTTCTCAAAGCAGGTAATGTAATAAGTGTTACCTGCAGTACTAAGTGACATCACAGACAACACATGAGATAAAAAAAAAATGGAGTTTTAGTAGGAGTTACCTGCATTGACACCATGAAAATACCTCATGATGTCACAATATATGATACCAATTGACAAACTCCATCTCTAACGCACTGATATATTTAGATTGGGATACCACACTATGTAAGAAGAACTGATAATACCTGGCCGGGAATAAAACTATGAACTGAAAGCTGTGAGGCTAAATTAGTTGTCGCTGTTCCCATATAATGAAAAGTAATTTGAATATGTAAATGCCACTATTTAGTACTTGTACCCCTAGGTAAGTGAGAGGTTAATAGCTACTTAACCAGAGGACAAGATGATGATTTTAATAATTTACTTACACTTATCGTCTATGGAAAAGCATATTAATAATGTCAGCACCGCCAGGATGATGGCGGCTCTTCAGGTGTCTTACCTTGGCAATTGCACAAGACATTCAAAAGATAAGCTCTTAAGAGACAGGGCATAAGGATCACAGCCAAGAACCCACAGAAGCCGGATAAGGAACGTAACCCAAAGCTTTGTGTCTATGACAGGAACCAGCCCCCACCTGAAGAGATAAGTGCAGTTTTAATTAACATGATGACCATCAGTCTAGACTGGCATCCGGAACCAAGAGCTGCCAGATCACAGCCAGAGCGCCACTTCGAGAAGCATCCAGGAAGCTTGGAGACGAGGCCGGGAACTCTAAGCAGTTATGAAACTGATGACCTGAAATCACAACACAAAAACCAAACCACTGCAACAAATAATAATATCTATGGGCATTGAGACACCTCCTGTTTCTCAGATACCCTCTACAAGGCTGACGGTGTGGCCAGGGCCAGATTAAGGCTGCCTACAGTATGGAGCACTTTGTTATGATGTGGCTCCCCACAATGAGAATATTTTTAAGTATGTGAAATTGATGATAACCTATGATAAACTGTGACTCACAAAATAGAACTCTATGGGGGGAGTTATTAAGACCAACATATTGCATGCTGGACTTAAGCAAATTCCTGCTGTTGATCATTTTAGAAGAGTTAATAAGAGGCACCGGCTCTTTAATAAATCTGCCACTGTGCCATGGCTGGCTGTTCGTAAGACATGATCTTACGAACAGCCAGCCGTGGCACAGTGGCAGATTTATTAAGGAGCCGGTACCTCTTATTAACTCTTCTAAAATGATCAACAGCAGTAATTTTAACAGCAGAATAATGACCGCAGCTCTAATGATACGGTCATGGACAAGTGTATACTACCACTATGTTATGGCACAAGGCCACCATGGCCAGTGATTGACTGCAGTGGTCTTAAGGGTATATACAGGCAGCCAAGTAAACACAGATCCCCGGAATGGCATCTCTGGAGCACTAAGTGGTCTGTCAGATAAGAAATGGATGTTTGGTGATATTATTTGTCATTTCTCCCTTCAGGCATTTTTTTTTTTTAGTAAATTTAGTAGTAGTTAATTTTTGGTAGTAAAACTATTAATGCAGTTTTAAAGCATACCTGTCAGATCCCACAAGAAAAAACAAAACTGTTATATGCAGTCAGTACCTAATCCTGATCATGTACATATATTTTTGTCTCTATCATGTCTCTATCAGCCCTATATCACTAAGCAATTTCATGTTAATGCTGCTCAATGTCTTTCTCATTTTTCCATGGGGGGCATGTCCTTCTCTTGCCTGTACTGTGATCACTCCTCCCCCTCCCTCACTCTGTTGACTCACTGCACGCAGGAGCCTGAGAGCCCTGCTCTGTAACTCTTTCCTCTCTGGATTTATGCTGTACACACACACACACACACAATGATTATTGGAGATTACCAGTACTCAACCAATGACAATATGGTGAGTGTATAACTTACAAGACATCTTCCTAGATTCTTGTAAAGGTTTAGTGCTAAAAGTACAGTGTTTTTTTATACATAAATTTTCCATCTGTTATGTTATTCATGTGTGTCATCCTTTGTCAGTCCTGTAATGTTGGTACTTTCAATTTTGGAATAGTTGGAGGTGCAGTGTTTGCATAACTCTTTTTTTTTGGAGCAGTGTTGCCTTTAGCTGTTTGCCTACAGCTTTCGCAAAACTAAAACTCCCACCATGCCCAGAAATCCTTTGACTGTTCAGGCATGCTTGGAGTTGTAGTTTTGCAACAGCAGTGTTGCTGCAGGCTGTGTTCCTCCTGCAGCCTTGTCAATCAGCCATCTCGTGTCCATGACCCTGGGACACCCTCATGCTGCTGTGGGACTCATCAGTGTCCCAGGAGGTATGAGGATCCCTAGTGGTGGGATATTCAAAGACAGTTTTCTTTAATAAAATGTGACAATTTTGTAAATAAATATATTAGAAAAGCTATTGTTTTGCCAAGATGTACAACATGTAAAAAGTTTTCATATCTGACAGTGATATAACTCAGCCTTCATAATCCCCAAAACCTCCAAAATGTAAGAAATTGTGTTTTTTTACATTTTCCCACAAATAGTAATATGTTTGTTTTACTAAACATTTTATGGTAAAATGAAAGGTATCCTTACAAAGTACAATTGGTTGCGTGAAAAAAGCCCTCTTATGACTGTGAATGGAAAAATAAAAGAGTTATGTCCCTTAAAAAGTGAGGAGGAAAAAACAAAAACTCAAAAAGGAAATCTGCATGTGTCCTTAATGGGTTAAGCTCCTGTAGTACTTGCCACAGTTTGTGCAAAATTGTGGCAAAAATACAGTGATTTTTTACAAATTATGGCAAAATACAAACACAAAGAGCAGCACCAAGAGGATATCAGCCCATCTGGCATTTGCCACAATTGCCAGATGGGCAGTCTGGCTTAGGCAGTGGGGCATCCCTGTTTAACAAGAAGCATTGTACCTGAGCTCCAGTAACTCCAATGATAATCTGGCCTTGGGTGCAGCTTCCAAGGGTTCTTCCATGAAAGCCAAGGAAAAGCTCTACTTCTCATAAGACTGCTAACATAAGCATTGCAGCCAAGGCCTCACCAAGCATACCTCTGCAAGGGTCATAATTTAGTTGAAAAATAATGGTCATGCTGCAGCTGTTACAGAAAAACACCTACCAAGCAACAACTTCTCTTTTGCAAAGGTTGTGGTCCACCTGGCATTGTAAGGGTCTTAGCCCTCCATTCCCCACCAAGGCTTACTTACTTATATTGCATTTGACAAACCAAAAGGTCTTCTGTTCCTCCACTAATGGAGCAACTGGATTAGAAAGGAACCAAGCCTCATTCCCCGAATGGTTCATGGTATATGACAAAGAAGGGTCTTACACCCTTCTGTTGGAACATCTCTAAAAGGGGTTATGAAGATCAGAAAAACATGTGTCTGGTGTCTATGATTTGTTTAAATAGAAGTAATACCAGACAAATGACAATTGGTATTCATTCTATCTTTCTAGTCTTACAAAGAAATTTTGTAAACATAAAATGTTTATAGAATGTGTATGGCATGAATGTCAAGACCAATACAAGGCAAGTGAACTGGTAAGGAGGGAGTAGTCGAGACCAGTGAGCTTAGGTAAGACCAAAATGGAGGCCCAGAAAGATATACAAACTCTATTGCTTTTCCTATTGATTCTCTTCTCCATCATTAACCCTAATTGATGTTTGTTTCATACAGAGTAAAGTATAATTGGTTACCAGTTATTACAGTCCCCCGGGTCTATTTGCATTAAGTACTTGGTGGTCAGTGCTGACTGATAGCTGTCAGTCATGTATACTAGGACTTTATGACTGACAGATCTGTGTTCAGTGCTCTGCAGTCAGGTAATGCAGCTGAGAGGATTTTTTGTGTACAACTGGTAAATATTAAGCAACCTAACATTATGGGCAGGGACGTAACTTAAGGAGGTGCAGAGGTAGAAATTCTACGTGGGCCCAAAGACCCCACTGCCACAAATAAAAATTCTTCTCTTATTAATGGCACATGGCCGGAGGAAGCCCTGGAAACAAAGTTGCAATGGGACCAAGGAGCCTTAAGTGACGCCTTTGATCATGGATAATGTCTAGAAGTAGCAATTAACTACATTATATTCCCATGTATTGTCGCGGGAACCTTAAAGGGAACCTGTCATGTTAAACATGCAGTCTAATCTGCCAGGATTATGTTAAAGAGCTGGAGGAGCTGAGCAGATTCATATAAATATGATGGCATTTATCATTTCCTTACCTACTGTATATTTCGGCTCACTCTGGATTTAGCAGTCCAGTGGGCAGTCCTTATTAGTTATTTCTGTATGTACACTGATATTGTTAAGGTTTTTAATCATTGATTAGCACCGCCCACTAGACTCCTAAGCCCAGAATGAGAAGAACTTTAAATTAAAGTCATTAAAGTTCTAGTGATTTTTTTGCACAAATGTATATGTCAGTCTGCTTAACTTCTTCTGCTCTACAATGTGCCGTCTACAGCTCCAATAGAATGTTTAGTGTGACAGGATCCTTTTAAGGAGCCCATGGGTCCCCTCCATGTTGCTTCATTTAAAAATGCAAATACAATTACATATTAGTTAATTATTGGCTTGGCACCATATCAATCCTGAACTCTTTATACTGTACATACTAATGCACCAAGTATACCATGGCATCATGAAGCTTGGCACCAGGATCAATGGTAATAAAATGTGGCTTTCTAGGGGTTGGTGGCTGCAGATACTGTTACATATCAATCCCAAATCCATGACCGTGCCCTGGGTATGGATCATAGAAAAACATTTAGAATTCCTATTTATTTCTGTTTGTATTTAAAGAGGTACTCCCGCAAAATGTTTTATTCTTTCCAAATACCCAGGATGCCTAAATTTAATAAAATAAGCCTTAAATTATCTCCCGCCGTTCTCCTGGTGCTGCTGGTATTGATACCCCACCCTCCGACATGGTCTTCTACCTGCTTTTGGGGCCCGACACCTCATGTTGCCACTCTGCTTGTCACCTGCTGCATCTGTGTTCCACCACGGTTGGTGATAGGCTGAATGGCAGTGTGACATATTGTACACCTGGTCTGGGGATAAATACATTACATTGCCGCTCAGCCTATCACTGGCTGTGGCGATTAGCTGAGTGCAGTGGGATGTGTGGGCCCCAGAAACAAGAAGACTGCACCAGAGGATGGGACAGTGATACCACCAGGCCCAAGGAAGTAGCAGTAGGTAAGTCAAGATTTATTATTTTAATTGCGGCAGCCCGGACATATGGTGACAAAATATAATTTCACCGGAGTACCTCTTTAATACTTAAAGGCCTTTTTAGTTACATGCAAGCATAAGGCTGGGTTTACATACAGTATTTTGATCAGTATTTAGGTCAGTAGTTTTTGTCAAAACCAGGAATGGAACCAACACAAATACTGTAAAACTAGAATCAAAAGATTTGTAGCATTTTCTGTGTTTTGGACCAACTCTTGGTTTAGGCTAAAAATACTGATCAAAATATTATGTGTTAACCCAATCTAAAAGTTAAAAATAGCGAAAAATTTAAAAGCTGCAGAACTTATTATTCAATTATTAACAGAATACTTGGGGATTTGTTTTTTTATAGTATTGTCATAGCATCTTGGAATGCTTTCTTACATATACTAGTGTCTACGGTGGGAACCTGGATAAATGAAATGTTTCCTGCTAAGACCTTCAACACTGATCTCTAATGAAGGGTTAATCAGGGGCTGCTTGGGTGTTCGTAGCTGTCTGAACAATGGATGGTGATGGAGTCCCCACAGCCTGCACTGGGCGCTGACACTGAAAGAACAATGAAACCATCAAACTTGCAAGTGTCATTTCTTGAGTTTTACTACTCAGAAGGTCAGCGGCCCCAGCTCTGAAGGGCCATAAACTAATTCTCCCAACGCCTGTGCTCAATTGATGAATAATAACCGCTAACAAGCTCCTCTATGACAGATTAGAAAAGGGACTTTCTATTAGTGTTCCACTGGGATCTGCCAGGAAGGACAGACTCGAGGTGACAAATGACACTGCCAAAGGGGGTGGCCGGCTATGGCCATTACTCTAGTCCGCCACACTACAGCTATATGGGAGTGGGCAGTAAATGCATCCTGCCTATAATATCCAGAAGTAAAAACACCCCCAGGCTTCACTGCATGGTAAATTGCTTTCAATGTGCTTCTGTTCTAATAGACATGAAACCCCAGTGAAATGGCCAACACGGCTGTGTTCTTATAAATGGCAACTTTTGAACAAGCAAAACTGAAAATATTGGTTCTGATGAAGAGGAGGTTAATGCAGGTTGATGTCTTTGTGTCCTTAATGGAGAATATGACACTAGATAATACAAGATACTTCTAAATGTGGCTTTTATGCTGCTGTACTATGTATAGTAGAAATGATAAAGTCTTCAAAGATTAATATCTAGTGTGTATTGTGCACCAGGTCCTTGTGTCCAATAATATGATGATGTAGTATTTGGTGTCTAGTGGTTCCCCAATTATTGATGTGGTACAATATCCTAGTCACTGTTGTCCAGTCATATAATCATAAAGGCCCTAGTCAATTGTGTTCCATGATATAATCATTCGTGTCCAGTAATAGTATGCCCCAGTCATTCCAGTGATATTATTCTCCAGTCACTGATGTTTAGTAATATCATTCTCCAGTCATTGGTGTCCAGTAATATAATGCCCCAGTCATTCCAGTGATATAACTCTCCAGTCACAAGTTTTAGTGATATAATCTCCCAGTCATCAGGATCCAATGATATAACGTCTCATTCAATTTCAGTGATATTATGCCCCAGCCATTAGTATCTAGTGGTATAATATCCTAGTTATTGGTGTCCACTAATAGATTTTCCCAGGCCTAGGTGTCCAATAGCATAATTCACCAGTCATTAATGCACCAGTCCTTGGTGTGCAATGGTATAGTCACCCAACCTTTGCTGTCCAGAGATATAATTCTCCAGTCACTCGTGTTCAGTGATTTAATGTCCTGTATCAGTCCATGGTGTCCAGTGATATAATGTCCCATTCATTGGTATTAAGTGATATATTGTCCTAGTCACTGGTGTCCAGGGATAAAATCACCCTGGCAATCATGCCCAGTGATGTAGTGCCCCAGCCATTGGTGTCCACTGATATTCTGTCCCAGTCCTTGTTGTGCAGTTGTTTCATCATCTTCACTGTAACAAGCATGTACATATGAAATGGTTCAACCTTTATGGTTAATCTTACTCCTAACTTCTATATATACCTGACCAGCTGTACTACAATAGGTAACTTCCACACTTTATCTCCTGCTTGGTAAGTATACTTCGCTCTTGTGGATGGATTTGACTTGACTAGAGATGAGCGAACTTACAGTAAATTCGATTCATCACGAACTTCTCGGCTCGGCAGTTGACTTATCCTGCATAAATGAGTTCAGCTTTCAGGTGCTCCTGTGGGCTGGAAAAGGTGGATACAGTCCTAGGAGAATCTTTCCTAGGACTGTATCCACCTTTTCCAGCCCACCGGAGCACCTAAAAGCTGAACTAATTTATGCAGGATAAGTCATCAACTGCCGAGCCGAGAAGTTCGTGACGAATCGAATTTACTGTAAGTTCGCTCATCTCTAATACTAACCTATGTTACAACAATATTCAAACATTGACTCCTTTTCATACTTGAAGTAGATTTTTTTACTAATAGAGTATGCGGCATTCAGCTGCAGTGACATTGATATGGAGTAAGCTGTGGCTTTCCAGTTGTTGTAGGACTCCAACTATCACCATGTTCTGACCCCTTCAAGCTATCAGAGCTTGCCGGGATTTGTACATTTACAATAGCTGGACAGTAACATGTGCAAGGATAGCAGTAACACTCAGGTCCTGATGCCCAAGGACCCCTCTGGTGCTTATAAGGACAGCAGTTTAGGTTTTGGGTAGTGATAGGGCAGGAAAAGTGATCGAGATGTAACACTGGAGCTATGTCTCTGTGGTGTTGCCCCCAATATCTAAGGTATTTCATAGACTCTGCTGCCATGCCTGGGTACTACTAATATGCCCAGTGCTTTGAATTCTCCATCCGACTTTCACAACTTCTAAACAACAGCTTGTTTTAGCTCGGTCTGCAGTTGCTGCACTCTTTAGGCACATCTCACTTTCTAATTGGACATATCTGTGGCACAGTGGCGCTTCTCCAGCACAGCAGAGAGGATTTTAAGGCCCCGCAGTACTATTAAAATGTAGAATTCAGCCAAGTTTGACATGCCCGGTTATCCGCCCTCCCTCAATCGATACAGCTAAGACAGATCCACATCGGAGCTGCTGTCCTGCTCTCTCAGCACCACTTGCTGTAGAACAGGCAGCCATGATTTCCCTGTCTGAGATTCAGTGTCTAAAGCACACGTCTGGCCTTTGAAGTCAGTGCGACCAGAGGCTCACTCATAGTTTTGCTTGAGGCTGAGAGTACAGGCTTGTTACATTATTAACAAGGTGGAGGGAGAGATGGTTGGCTGGTGCAGGGAAGGCATTGCAGACACGATCATTAAGCATGCTGTGTTTTCTTCAGCCGTGCAGGCAAAGCAATGGATCCAAAGAATGGAAAGCAAGCTGTACCATGGCTGCAGGCTTCTGTGCCTTTAACATCTCAAGGGTGGGATTTAATGGGCTTTATTCTTTGCATTCCATGTACGACGACTACACGCTGCACTACATCATCTCATCATATCAGTAGATGCAATAGTCAGAGTCTCTTTTTACTATAGTAGGTTCCTCGCTGGAGACTTGACCCTGGGGTTATAGTGCACAGCTGTGTAGGCTGTCTGCACATGGGGGCCCGCAGGCTGTCTGCCCCTTCACATGAACTGTTTTTCTCTTACTGAAAATCTCAAAAAATATTGTGATCCACAAATATTATTGCCTGCTTTATGGCCCTTGTGTATATGACATTGAAGCGATGAAGCCTGGATTGTGCTGACAGCGCCTGCAGAAATCTAATTATGGCTTTCTATAAAGCTACTTGTCTTAGGGGGGCTGGTTTTAAGGGGAGTCAAACTGATTTACCGTTAAAGGGTAGCTCCCACCATCCTATAATTTTTGTTTTTGGTAGCCCGTTCCACCCCCCCCCCCCCCCCCCGCTCCCCCCCCGCTACGGCACTAGCATTGTAATAACAGTTTTTGTTAAAGCACAACTTTATACTAGAGACAATGAAATACACGGCCATTGCACACCCTCCAGTGACCCCTAATTTAGAGCAACCTCAGTCACCCCAAGATTATTAGGGATTAGTCGCTTCTTACCTTCTTCTCTGGAAATTTGCATAAATGACTCCACCCCTTTCTCTCCGTAACTTCCTTCTGATGCCAGCGTAGACACATAATTCCATCCCATGGCCTTGACAATGTCCACCATGGCCTGAGCCTGGAAGGAATCTGGAGGAACCACTCTAGAGAAGAAGTCATAGCGGCGGTCATCACTCAGCTCAGGTGCAGTGGAGCCATAACTGATCTGTGGGATCTGCCAGGAGAAAAGAAACAATAGATTAGTATTAACACAACAATCCAAGACTCTCTAGTACATATAGATAGTAGTGGATAAAATGTATTCAGCTATTTCTAGCTGACATTACAGCTTCAACGGGGGTCATCACCCAAATTATCCTGACTCCTGAATGGCAAAGCTACTTAGTTTGGGTAAAAATGTGGTGCAATGCGGTTGGCCAAATGCAGTAAACACATAACCTACATTTTAATATTTGCCAGTTTTGGCTATTTAACAATTAGGGTAAAAGTGTTCAACTGTCAAAAAATAAGAACTCCAGGTTAACAGCAGCATTGTGTGTTTTACCCTTATGCAGAAACAGAAAAGTAAGTAATCTATCAATGCATTAAAAGAGATATCCAGGAATGGAAAAAACAGAGCAATTTTTATTTTTTAAACAGCACCACCTCTGCCCTCAGGTTGGGAGCAGTATTACAACTTGACCCCATTCACTTTAATAGAACTGAGCTGTGATACCACACCCAACCTGAGGACAAGAGTGGCATGTTCCTGAAGGAAATAATCTCTATATTACTATTTCTGAATAACCCCTTTAATAGGCATGACTGTCATTCACGATTCAAGAAAAGCTGGGTGACAACTGTAAAAATGCAGCCATATTAGTTGGCACCAAGAAGTATAACCAAGTAAACTGCTATTTAGGATAAAAGATTTTACATACAACAGCATCCTGAATATAAGAACCCACTCAAACACCCACTGACCCGGCCTGGTGGTAAATGTATTTTTCAGGGTCTGTAAGTGATTGCTAATGCTGCACCCCCCTGGAAAGGATGTAAATGGAAGGGGCCCCATAGAGATGATAAGCAGCTAGACTGCAGGAAGATAGACCCATGGGCTTGTAATTTCCGATATCCAGCTCTCCCTGTGATAGATCTGCAGTCGACTGGCGCTCCTATCTGCTCCACATCTCCAAAACGTTTTATGTTTCCCTATTTCATGATAATTTACCATTTGTGAGAGACACCATAAGTGCGAATTGGAATTTTATTTTGTAATTTTGTGTAGATGCCAATGAAATGTATCAACAATGCTCAGGAACAGAACGCAGCGCACAAAGGGGGCTCAGCGGCTGCCGCAGTATATTAGGCGCATCACTCTAAGTCACAGGCTTAAAGCAACAGCTACATGAATAGCAAAAATGTGCTTACCGGAAAACATAAAGAAAAACTCCGCCGTCACATTCTGCAGTAGTTTCTAACTACCATAACTCTATTATTAAAGTCCAGGTCACCTTTAAGCACCATATTACAGGTTACATATAGAATTAATCTACCTAAATAGTAGAGACCACTGTGTACATTTTCTCCCACTAGTATAGACTCAGATGTTACAGTCCCGTAGTCAAATTGCTGTATAAAACTACTGAATGGTGTCTATAAACGTGTCACCAAATATCAGCTCTTTAAAGCCCTCCCGCCCCGCACCAGGTCCCGCCATCATTTTATGTCAGTAAAATGTCAAATCCTGCGCTGTTTATGAATGTGTCTGTCTGTGATCCTGCTGTCTGCCCAGTAATTGATCCGTGCTGTCAGTCTAGTGATGGGACAGGCAGCAACGCTCATAGCAAACTATAGCGCTAAAGTGGGATTCACCAACATGAGAGGGATTACAAGGGATGTGGGATTGTGGTCTTATACATTCATAACAGTTAGTGATTACAGCTATTCTTATGGTTAGCTACTCCATCTTAGCTACATTGTCTATTGGAGTGTGAGGTTTGTCTTTAATCTGTCTTCTGTTTTATGACAGTTTGATGCTCTATTCATCCCCTATACTTTACACCGCCATGCCCCTAACAATTTCCTGGCCTGGCACGGCCTGGCACTTCTGTTTCCCCCCTCGGAGAAATGGCTAACCTTGGGTCCTGTCTCAACCTGGTGATTGGATGAGCAGGCCATCACTGATGCTTGTCTCTGAGGATCGAGGCCGGATCTCGCCGGGGATGGGCGAGTAGCCAAGCCCCGTGCAAGAGATTGGTCAGACGCCCCCTCCCAATCAATAACTCAAATTTAATTTCCCCAGAGTATCCCTTAAAGGGGTACTCCACTGCCCATCATTCAGAACATTTTGTTCCAAATGCTTGGAGTTGGTGGTGGGGGACGTGACTTCATGACCAAGCCCCCTCAATGCAAGTCTATGGGAGGGGTGTTATGACTGCCACACCCCCTCCCATAGACTTGCATTGAGGAGGTGTGGTGTGACATTATTGGAGGTGTGGTCCTGACGTCACGACCCCCGATGCCAGCACATAGCATTCTAAATGAATTCTGGGTGCTACACATAGATTGCAGGACCCCCACAGTCAGACATCTTATCCCCTATCCTTTGGATAGAGGATAAGATGTCTAGGGGTGGAGTACCCCTTTAAAGGGTTATTCCAGGATTTTTTTTTTATTTGACTATGATATAGGGGCTGTAAAGTTAGTGTAGTTCATAATATAGTGTCTTTACCTGTGTGTGACGGTTTTCTCAAAATTCTTCTGTGATTTTCACCCCAATATTTATTTTTAACATAATACAAAATTACTGTTTTCTCGGATTCTTCCCAGCTTGCAATGCGGCCGAGACCTGACTCACTAGTCAGCTGATGACAAGGAGCCTGTCTGCTTCAATGGGTGGAGGGATTGCTTGGTGGGAGAGAGATCAAACTGCAACTAATGCAACAGCTGTAGGCACATAAATGATCTCCATCCATTCAAAAGACCTGTGGTTTTCAACCAGGTCTTTTGAATGGATGCAGCTCATTTATGTTCAATGGGTGGGGTGGCTGATGCGTGGGAGGGAAGACAATGGAATTATGGGATTTGTAGTCAAAAAAAGAAAAGTCAAACAGGAAATACCAGTTCACAAAAAGCTAGCCACAGTGTTATGGTAATCTCACAACATAGCCATTTAGCCCCAAGACAAGCGCAGATCCCTCCTAAGCATGTCCATTACTGTTTGCCAGGTACATACTAAAATCACCGTATGCTACCATTCATATGAATGGGTCTGCAGACAGTCCGCAACAGTGTCAGATTTGTGGACTGTCTGCGGATCCATTCAAATGAATGGCAGCTAAACTCGCAGTGAGC
Source organism: Hyla sarda (assembly GCF_029499605.1). Lineage (NCBI taxonomy): Eukaryota > Metazoa > Chordata > Amphibia > Anura > Hylidae > Hyla > Hyla sarda. The sequence goes on along the minus strand of NC_079194.1, from coordinate 129,617,620 downwards.
TTCCTGCAGAAAAAAACACTGATAGTTATTGGCAAGTGTATGCCCCCTTAAAGCGCTCAGTCATTTAACAAAACTTTTGACACGTCACAGAGACAGTCGAGGTCTGGGTGTTTAGACCCCTATGATCATTAAAACAAGCAGGGAGAAGCGTGTGGTTGCACACTTCGCTCCTCAGCTCGCTGTGATCTCCATCCAGTTGCAGGAGACAAGCTCCATTGTAAGTCTATAGAGCCCACCTCCTGGTACTAGATGGAGATTGCAGGGGGCCGGGGAGTAAACCACACAGCTGCAAGCTTCTCCTGGCTGTTTTTAATGATCATCCATACCCTGAGCAATCAAACTTTTGACATGTGTCAGTCACATATCAAAAGTTCTACAAAGATTTGTGGAAAATGCTTACAAAATACTCCTCTTTTGAATTATTTTGTGAGCATTTTCCGCACATTAAAATCAACTGGTTCCAGAAAATTATACATTAAAATCAATTGGTTCCAGAAGATCCATGCTTGTGTTCAGTACTACGTATATTAATGTTAGGAATGATCTAAATAAAATAGTTTTTATATATGTTTGGTGTATTTAATAAATGAAATAATTCCTAAGAATACAGTGTTAAGTATTTTTTGGTCATTTTCTGCACATCTTTATATGATATATACACTATTTTGGCAGTTTCCTATTGTCACTCAGTGTAGCATTAAGCCTTTTTATTCTTGTATATGTTAAACGTTCTATCAAATAACAAGGACATTTTAAAGGGGTACTCCGGTGGAAAACAATTTTTTTTTAAATAAACTGGTGCCAGAAAGTTAAACAGATTTGTAAATTACTTTTATATAAAACTCTTAATCCTTCCAGTACTTATCAGCTGCTGTATACTACAGAGGAAGTTCTTTTATTTTTGAATTTCTTTTCTGTCTGATCACAGTGCTCTCTGCTGATACCTCTGTCCATGTCAGGGACTGTCCAGAGCAGGATAGGTTTGCTATGGGGATTTGCTCCTGCTCTGAACAGTTCCTGACACGGACAGAGGTGTCAGCTGTCACATCAGAAGCTCAGGCTCATTCTTCCTAATGTTTTCCATTGCAGTTCTGCTCTATTAGGTCATAAATATAATGAGTGGAATTCACGGAAAGTGTGATTTCATCTGTATGGATAGAAAGGTGGTTTCCTCTCTCACTGCTCTAGGGATAATGTGTAAGGTTTATAGCAGTGACCCGCTCTGAGAGATGAGGACTGCTTAGCTTTATAGATACCGTATGTTTTATCTGTGAATAATCTCTAGACAAGTTCTTCTGAATGAAGAAATAGAGCGAGGACGTCCTCCGCATCAATATTTACACTCAGGTGGAATAACAATGAGCGAACACTTCAAGAGACGTTCCCCTGTGTTTGGCACTTATGGCCCGTGAATAGGAGCGCTCCACTCTCATGGGGAAAAGCCTTAGGGGTATCTGTAATTGTTTTCTATAATCTGGAAGGAAACACAAGCACCAGTCTGTAACCACCATTTTGCACTGAAGGCTACATTGAAAAGTATTTAATCTAAAAAAATTCAATGAAACTAAATCTCTCCTAAATCATCCTTTCCTATCAAAATTCTAAAACTTTAACCATTTTATAGTAAGATCTGTGTCTATGAAAGCTAGAGACCAACAATTTGGCCGCCATTACACTCCAAGAAGGGTCCTATCTTGTGTTCGGTGATAAGCGAAGTCTGGGAAACTTGAACCGGCAGCTATATTGGTTTTCATCCCAATTTAAATGGACATTCACTGGACCCAGTGCACCCTACAGAGTACCCACCTGGACTGCGGATCTGGGTAAATCATACCATACTTAAACACAGTTAACCTGAACGTTAACCCTATGAATTTGGTTTACCGGTTGTCAGTTTCCCTTGTATGTTCACACACTCAAGTTTTTAGATGTCGTTTTTTAACTCAAAGCCCAGAATGGATTAAAAAATAATGAAGTCATACTTTTTCTTTATTATGTTTCCTATATTTATATCCCTGTTTTGGCTTCAAAATCTGCATTAATAAAAATGTAAATGTGTGAACACATCCTAAACATCATTTTAAGCCAAATATGTCCAACCTACTGTCTTGATTATTGGTTATTATATAATTAAACTGGCTCCTTTTTCTGGTACAAGCCCCCTGCATAGATGCTGTGTGAGCCGGAAGCATGTCAAAGAGCCTCAGTGTACAGAGCCCTGCTTGTCCTCAGTGTACAGAGCCCTGCTTGTCCTCAGTGTACAGAGTCCTGCTTGTCCTCAGTGTACAGAGCCCTGCTTGTCCTCAATGTACAGAGTCCTGCTTGTCCTCAGTGTACAGAGCCCTGCTTGTCCTCAGTGCACAGAGCCCTGCTTGTCCTCAGTGTACAGAGCCCTACTAGTCCGCAGTACACATAGCCCTACTTGTTCTCAGTGTACAGAGCCCTCCTTGTCCTCAGTACAGAGCCCTACTTGTCCTCAGTGCACATCGCCCTGCTTGTCCTCAGTGCACATCGCCCTACTTGTCCTCAGTGCACATAGCACTGCTTGTCCTCAGTGCACAGAGCCCAGCTTGTCCTCAGTGCACAGAGCCCTGCTTATCCTCAGAGTACAGAGCCCTGCTTGTCCTCAGTGTACAGAGCCCTGCTTGTCCTCAGAGTACAGAGCCCTGCTTGTCCTCAGTGTACAGAGCCCTGCTTGTCCTCAGTGTACAGAGCCCTGCTTATCCTCAGTGTACAGAGCCCTGCTTTTCCTCAGTGTACAGAGCCCTGCTTGTCCTGATTGTACAGAGCCATGCTTGTCCTCAGAGCACAGAGCCCTGCTCGTCCTCAGTGTACAGAGCCCTGCTCCTCCTCAGTGTACAGAGCCCTACTTGTCCACAGTGTACAGAGCGCAACTTGTCCTCAGTGTACAGAGCCCTGCTTGTTCTCAGTTGTACAGAGCCCTGCTTGTCCTCAGTATGCAGAGCCCTGCTGTTCTCAGTGTACAGAGCCCTGCTTGTCCTCTGTATACAGAGTCTGCTTGTCCTCAGTGTACAGAGCCCTACTTGTACTCAGTATACAGATCTGTACTTTTTCTCAGTGTACAGAGCCTTGCTTGTCCTCAGTGTACAGAGCTCTGCTTGTCCTCAGTGCACAGAGCCCTGCTTGTCCTCAGTGCACAGAGCCCTGCTTGTCCTCAGTATACCGAGCCCTGCTTGTTCTCACTGTACAGAGCCCTACTTGTCCTCAGTACACATTGCCCTACTTGTCCTCAGTGTACTAGCCCCACTTCTCAGTATACAGAGCCCTGCTTGTCCTCGGTTTACAGAGCCCTGCATGTCCTCAGTGTACAGAGCCCTGCTTGTCCTCAGTGTACAGAGCCATACTTGTCCTCAGTTCACAGAGCCCTGCTTGTCCTCAGTTCACAGAGCCCTGCTTGTCTTCAGTGTACAGAGCCCTGCTTGTCCTCAGTGCACAGTGTCCTGCTTGTCTTCAGTGCACAGAGCCCTGCTTATCCCACCACACTTCCTGTATTTGGTCTCCTCACAGAGACACACAGGCAGTAGCTATAGGGACAAAAAATATACACAAGTTTAACCAATGTATATTTCAAATGTTACAATGTTATTATCCACATTATATAAAATGACAGGAACACTTTAAGGATTTAAATCATTGTCAATGAACCATCACGACTCCTACACTGGGGGCCGCCACCTGTGTGACACCGCTTGTATCTGCACAATATGAAGAAGCGGTCCCTTCCCCATTCCTGTCTTTCTGCACATGCAGCACTATGTCAGGCTGCTGCATTAATTGACACGCCGAGAAAACTTCTTTTCTCTGGAATAAGTAATTTTTTCCTTTAGCCTGATATTTCTGCCCAGTGTCATCTTTGGATTTGTGAGATTTCCTCCAGCTCCTGCTTCACATTTACAGAAAGTGTTATCATTACAGCTCGATGTCTCTTCTCGAGTCTCAGATTTATCCGGCCTCTGACACTGCGCGTACTTAGCTGCTGTTAATTTATGCTAATACCAGGATGCACTGCACTTGAAATCACTGTGCACATTTCTCATCCCTCTTCTGTTTAACTATTTCATTGGAGGCTAAAACACAATAGATAATGTTCTACAATGTTGGATAGATGGACCTTGCTTCCAAAAGACTGATGCTTCCTACCAGGTACAATGCAACTCCTGACATCAGTGTTTCCCAACCAGGGTGCCTCCTGCTGTTTCAAAACTACAACTCCCAGCATGCCCGGACAGCCAACGGCTGTCCGGGCATGCTGAGAGTTGTAGTTATGCTACAGCTGGAGGCACTCTGGTTAGAAAACACTGCTTTACATCATGTCCTTCCACTATAAAAATCCTAGTCTAGGACCCATCACAAAATCATCATGCCTCTCTACTGAAATACTCAGTGCTGTCTTTTAGTTGCAATTTGGCCTCCCATTTGTCTAGTATCAGACTGGGGTTTCCAGGGTCCACCAGTTGAATTGACTCTGGGAACCATCGTAAAGTTACAAGCAAATATTACCTGTTTTAACCTTCATATATCTTAATTTTTTTAAGGGGTATTCAATGATTTTTTTTCCATTATTTGACTATGCTACAGGGGCTGTAAAGTTAGTGTAGTTCATAATATTGTGTCTGTACCTGTTTTTCATTGGTGGTCTTGCAATTCTAATGTCGTCTTGGCCCCAGCATATTTAGCAGAATACAAAATGAGTGTTGTGTCAGGTTTTCCCAAGTTACAGTGTGGCCCGAGACATTACATTACTAGTGGTGTTGAAAGGAGCTTGTCTGAGTTTCAATGGATGCAGCGACCGCTGGGTGTGGGGGGGAGGCGGGGGGGGGTCGGTGAGATCATGTTCCACAGGGCTGCAGGGAATTGTTTCAAGCACAGCACAGCATGCAAGGTAGCTCAGCTGTGCAGCAATGGGTGGGGTGGCTGAAGTGTGGGAGGGAGAAAAGTGACCTCCCACTTACAAACAAGGGATTCTGGGCAGAGGCATAGCTTCTAGCTTCTGGGCCCCGATGCAAAATCTGCAACAGGGCCCCAAATGCCAATTAAAATATTGGTCTCTTATGGGGCAGATGTGTTTTGGGGCCCCCTTAGGCACCAGGGCCACGGTGCAACTGCTACCACTGCTACCTCTATAGCTACGCCCCTGATTCTGGGGCTTATAGTTAGAGGATGGGAACATCAACAGGAAAAAGCCATTTCACAAACAGAAAGTGGCAGCATTATGGTGGACTCACAATTACTGTCCATTACTGTCTGGCAGGTAAGTACTGATGTCACCTTATGTTGTATAACCCCTTTAACTAATGTGCCCAAGATGTGTTTTAAGAATTAAAAATCATTTACTTTCCCCTACAATTGCCTCATACCTCCCCTCGCAACCTTTGGTATCGGGGTCTCTATCGCAGTTCACTTCCTAGAGCTGCAGGTGGCATATTAAATTGGCTGCAAGGATGTCCTGGTCACATTAGTTAAAACAAAAAAAAATAAATATGAAAAAACCTTTAAAAAATGTAGTAAATAGTAAATACATAAAAAAAAATTTCCAAGATTTGCACAAAGGCAGTGCATTTTGACAGCATGTTGTGCAAATTGCAGAAAAGTGCTTTGGTGCTATTCAGCAGTCCACCCTGTAGGCTGCTTTGTATTTGCCCAGCCTTCTTTCTTACATCATCTCTGTACTCATTATGGCACAGGTCTCAAACTGGTGGCCCTCCAGATGTTGCAAATGGCTGTCTGGGTATGTCCAGGCATGCTGGGAGTTGAAGTTTTGCAACATCTGGAGGGCCACCAGTTTGAGACCCCTGCATTAGGGCATGGAAAGCAATCGGAAATAACACCAGAGCTTTTTTTTTTTTTTTGGGGGGGGGGGGGGGCAAATACAGACACCATAATAGAAGGCCTTTTACGATATTTGCTATGGGGCCCCTCTTTTTCTATGTATGCTACTGGTTGTGTAATATTGTATTGTTGCACAAGTTCTTTTTTCTATTCATCACATGTTTTTCCATTGTTCTGTTTTGTAACTAAAAATCGATAGTTGATTAAAAATAATTAGACTAAGTGCAAGTACAAGGGAAATGAAGCAAGGGACATTGGAGATGATTCTCTGATAATAAAGATGGTCACAGCCTAAAAAGCGTGAAATTTTTCAGATACAGCCAGGGCCGCGCATCTATAACCTTCCATATTCAGAGACCAACAGCTCCCAAAGCTCAAGTCATTCGAATCCCCATAAAATGTAATGATCTGTACAATGCCCTAAAAGGGTGTTTAGTCTAAAAACAGCTCCACACTTATCTACAAATTCTGCTTGGCTTGTAGCTTAGCTCCATTCACAGCATTAAAAATGAGCCGCAGTACCAGACTCAGCCCACAGACAGGTGTGGCACTCTCCTGGACATGTTCTTAAAAGGGTTATCCAGGACTAAAATATCATGGCTGCCACGCTTGTCCTCTCTTTATGCAGTGCAGTTCAGTTCCATTAAACTGAATGGAGCAGAGATGTAATACCTCATAAAACCTGAAGACAAGTGAGGCACTGTTTTGGAAAGAAAGCAGCTTTGTTTTGTTTTTTTAGCCCTGGATAACCCATTTAATTACAAATTAGATACTGCAGTTACAACGTCAATAAGGTTGAAGGATCCAACCATGTGGATCCAGAAGACAGTTAAAATGCAATTCCTTCCCAACTCAGAATATTGAGGCCAGAATAAATCCATGCATCAACATCCCATCACCAGAAATGTAGTACCAATACGTGGGCTGACTGCCCATACAGTAAAGACCTTCCGTCTGCGCTAAAGGTGAAACCATCTTGTCTATACATAAAAAGATTGATAGAAAGATCTTTGTTTCTTATTATTTATGTAGCTTTCTTTTGCAGTGATTCTTTGTTTCAATCTTTGCTGCCTTTATATTTCCTTTCCATTATTTATTTGTTTTATTTTTAATGCCTTTTCACTACTTTCTTGTTTCAGTAGGTTCTTTTTATCACGGTTATTGCTCTCTGTACAGTTTTATATAACAACATTGGTTTTCTTCTATTCTTAATGTTTTTTGTTGTTCTAATAATGCATATATTGTTTACAGGGCCTATTTAAGAGGCTTTTAAAAATGTCCAATTTTGTTTCTATACTTTTATTTTTGAGGCTGTTGTCCCAATTTCTTTCATTAATGTCTTTTTTTTTTTTTGGGCTAATAAAATTGCCATTCCTGAAGTTTAGAGTTTCTGTAGCTACTCTACAACAACAAAAAAAGAATAAAATGAATTTAAAGGATAAAACTTGCATTCACTATTACGCACAAGACCCCTAACGCCTATACTTATCCTATCTGGCTTATTGTTGGGTCCTAAACTAGTTGTGAAATATTATTGTCTTTTATTCTTGCGAAATTCCTGTTTCCCTTGCTGGTTTCTGCTTCCCTCATCATGTCAGGATAGGTGAAGTCCTATATCAGGTAGATAGGTGAAGTCCCCCATAATAATGACAGGCTCTGCTTTGCTTTCCCATCTGTTATGCTGGGTTTACATCACGTTTTAGGCAATATGGGACCACATACGGCTGATTGGAGCTAAATCCGGGCGCTCCTGTATCCCTCTTGTATGCTGCCCATATGTAATTCATTTCAATGAGCCGACCGGAGTGAAACGCTGACCCCGGTCGGCTCATTTTGGCCCCGTATGCGGTTTTCCCAACGGACCTAAAACTATGGTACACTACAATACGCGGTCCCGTATTGCCTAAAGCATGATGTGAACCCAGCCTTTTCCATTATACTTGGCTACAAGTAGTAGGGCAAAACCCCTACCAGTATTTTACTTTTACTTTTCCTCCCTCTACTTTTACCTATAGTGGAACCACATATTAATCGGCTTAGGACAGGATTGTTTGTGTAAGAAAACTCAGCTTCATCTTTCTTATTTGTATAGCATTCCTGAGTAGACTGTAACCAGGTGGTACTAATATTTGTCAGAATGGAGCACCTCTAAAAACATCAACCATTGCTAATACATGCAAAAAAATTGCCTTCAATGGGTGCAACTTAAAGGGGTTCTCCGGTGCTTAGACATCTTATCCCCTATCTAAAGGATAAGGGGATAAGGATAGGGGATAAGATGCCTGATCGCGGGGGTCCTGCCACTGGGGACCCCCGTGATCTTGCATGCGGCACCCCATTTATAATCAGCCCCCGAAACGTGTTCGCTCCGGGTCTGATTACCGGCGACCACAGGGCCGGCGGCATGTGACGTCACGCCTCCGCCCCCATGTGACGTCACGCTCCACCCCTGTATGCAAGCCTATGGGAGGGGGCGTGACAGCTATCACGCCCCCTCCCATACGCTTGCATTGAGGGGCGAAGAATGACGTTACATGGGGGCGGAGGCGTGACGTCACATGCCGCCGGCCCTGTGGTCGCCGGTAATCAGACCCCGAGCGAACACGCTCCGGGGGCTGATTATAAACGGGGTGCCGCATGCAAGATCACGGGCGTCCCCAGCTGCGGGACTCCCGCGATCAGGCATCTTATCCCTTATACTTTGGATAGGGGATAAGATGTCTAAGCACCGGAGTACCCCTTTAATGGAATCTGTCAGCTCTAGTTGGTGCTAAGAACTGCAGCTACCTTTGGATACCTAGACATTATGGTGGCTGTAAAATCGCCTTTTTTTCAGCAAAGTGTCAAGGTGGTGGGGCTGAGCTGCTCAAGTGCCACAGCCTGGTATGCCTCCTTGATTGCTCTCACCTGCCTCTGCCCCTCCTTGATTTACATATAGAGCCCTGTAGGTCAGTCCAGATGGGACTGGGAGGAGAAGGCAAGAAAGGAGGCATGTCAGGCTGTGGCACTTGAGCAGCTCAGTACCGCCTCCTTGACACAGCTGAGAAATAAAAGGTTTGGTGACTAACATCAGTCCATAGCTTATAGCCTAGCAGCTAGTCAATAGTGTCGGCATCTCTTAGCATCTAATACAGCTGACAGATTGCCTTTAACCCCTTAAGGGTTTTCCACCTAAAAATCCATATTATGGCTTATTTTTTGCGTCGCCAATTCTACTTTGCAGTGACATTAGTCATTTTACCCAAAAATGCACGGCGAAACGGAAAAAAAAATCATTGTGCGACAAAATCGAAAAAAAAACGCCATTTTGTAACTTTTGGGGGCTTCCGTTTCTACGCAGTGCATATTTCGGTAAAAATTACACCTTATCATTATTCTGTAGGTCCATACGGTTAAAATGATACCCTACTTATATAGGTTTGATTTTGTCGCACTTCTGGAAAAAATCATAACTACATGCAGGAAAATTTATACGTTTAAAAATGTCATCTTCTGACCCCTATAACTTTTTTATTTTTCCACGTATGGGGCGGTATGAGGACTCATTTTTTGCGCCGTGATCTGAAGTTTTTATTGGTATGATTTTTGTTTTGATCTGACTTTTTGATCACTTTTTATTCATTTTTTAATGTTATAAAAAGTTACCAAAATACGCTTTTTTGGACTTTGGAATTTTTTTGCGCGTACGCCATTGACCGTACGGCTTAATTAATGATATATTTTTATAGTTCGGACATTTACGCACGCGGCAATACCACATATGTTTATAATTTTTTTTTTTTTACACTGTTTTATTTTTCTTATGGGAAAAGGGGGGTGATTTAAACTTTTATTAGGGAAGGGGTTAAATGACCTTTATTAACACTTTTTTTTTTACTTTTTTTTTGCAGTGTTATAGGTCCCATAGGGACCTATAACACTGCACACACTGATCTCCTATGCTGATCACAGGCGTGTATTAACACGCCTGTGATCAGCATTATCGGCGCTTGACTGCTCCTGCCTGGATCTCAGGCACGGAGCAGTCATTCGTCGATCGGACACCAGGGAGGCAGGTAAGAGCCCTCCCGGTGTCCGATCAGCTGTTCGGGACGCCGCGATTTCACCGCGGCGGTCCCGAACAGCCCGACTGAGCAGCCGGGATACTTTCAGTTTCACTTTAGAAGCGGCGGTCAGCTTTGACCGCCGCTTCTAAAGGGTTAATACCGCACATCGCCGCGATCGGCGATGTGTGGTATTAGCCGCGGGTCCCGGCCATTGATTAGCGCCGGGACCCACGCGATATGATGCGGGATCGCGGCGCGATCCCGCTTCATATCGCGGGAGCCGGCGCAGGACGTAAATATACGTCCTGCGTCGTTAATGGGTTAATATGCAAATACTTAAGTTATTTTATCTAGCAGTAGGACTTGGCTGCAGTTAACTCAAGTCAAGGGACCCATGAACAAAATGGGGGTTGTCCAAAGTGGAGTGCCTCTTAAAAGACATTTGGGGGAGATTTATCAAAACCTGTCCAGAGGAAAAGTTGCTGAGTTGCCCATAGCAACCAGTCAGATCGCTTCTTTCATTTTTCACAGGCCTTTTCAAAAATGAAAGAAGCGATCTGATTGGTTGCTATGGGCAACTCAACAGCTTGGTTAGCAGCATTACAGTTACAAGATCAGGTAATGCTGTAACCACATTGGGATAATCCCTCTCTTGCATATATTACCTTGACCTCCATTCATTCCACCTTTCCACAAGAGCTGTGACCCAATGTACAGTCAGTGGGTCTTTATGGGATGTAACATTGAATCCTATTGTCATGGCCATTAGATCATTTTGCATTAAAATCCAATAAAAATGGAAGATTTTGACTGTGCTCAAACATAAGACCAGGTCTATGCAAACATAGCAGTGGTGCGGGAGCCCCTCTCTCACAGACAAGTGTGTCAGGACCCTGAGTGCCCCAGATATATTGGACTCACATCTGTCCCACTCATTGTGTCCCTGGAGGAATCTGTCTTTAGCGGGCTGGTTGTGTTCAGCTGATGAATGAAATCACAGAATCTCATAGTCTGACGAGGATTCCCTGGATTGTATTGCTGGTCTGAGATTTGTGATACTAATCCCCATCTTATGAGAAGCAGAAAGGTCTGAATAATACTCCCAGAATGCAGCGGTGGACAAATACCCTACATCACTGGTCTTCAACCTGCGGACATCCAGATGTTGCAAAACTACAACTCCCAGCATGCCCGGACAGCCATCGGCTGTCCGGGCATGCTGGTGCGGTGTCCCGGTACCGAATTTCATACGTTACCTTGTGGTGAGGTCCCCAAAGACAGAGTCCCTAGGAACAGGGGGGGGTCCTCTACCTTAGCTAGCCCCTCGTCACCCCATAGTTAGTTAATATGTATGTAAATAAACATGTAAATATGGCTATTAAAGATTCCTACCTTGTCCGCGTCGCAGGACCTGTGGGTCATGTGACTTAGTTCAGAACTCTATGGTTTGCTGAAGGACCTTTGGTGGTTCTCATGTCATGTGTTCACCCACAATGCAATGTAATGGTGAGTGACAGTTGTTATGGACCAATCCAAATCGGCCAGCCCCTGCCCATATAATGGAGCGGCCGCCATTATTCTCTCTCTTGGGTTGCTGACTCTGGATGAGGTAGGACCTCCGCAGCTTCCGAAGACAAGAACTAGGCCCAAAGCCTTGCGGCCACAGCCTATGCTAGAGACTATTAGATTTTACAATTCCCCGTTATCTCTGCAAGATCACTGGACCTAAACGCACCCCTAAATCCAGCGGATCTATGCTACAGAATCTATGAGAAGCTACATTGAGCTCATCTGATCCCAACCAACTGTCAATCGCTGCTCAGTTATAAATGGTCTTTGTTATCTGGACTGTTATTGATATTGCCTGCTTCAGAAATTCTTCAGTAAAAGTTCCTGCAAGTTTTAAGTTCAACAGTGTTTGTGGACAATCTAATTATTACGCACGCACCTATCGCTTTTGGGAAGGGTGGCGATAGGCCCAGCAAAATTACAGTATTTAACCCCCACCCTGGCGTCACGAGTGACAAGGGTTAACAGCGCCCTTTCAGTATCTAGAACAGCAACACCCCAACTAACCTACACCCCACAAGGCTTTTCCACACAGTTCCTCACCACACTGGGAGTTGTAGTTTTGAAACATCTGGAGGTCCGCAGGTTGAAGACCACTGCCCTACATGACACATGGAGCCTGGGATCTACTGTAAATTCACTGGAAAAAAAGGGGAGGAATAGTATTATAACATCAACTAATATTAGATGAGAAGTTGTAGGGAGTTGTATTTTTGTATTTTTGCAGCTGGAGACACCCTGGTTGGGAAACACTGCTGTAGGTGGATAAGTATAGAAGAGCTAGAAAATGACATAGTCACATATGAAACATCTGACATTGTTTACCATAGTGGAACCCAGAAGTTTTATTGCAGTTGTGGATATCCAGTGGTTTTAGCCAAATTTATCCACAACAAAATGACACCATGTAGCCTAGACTAGCTAGAAAGGGTTCATGTTGTAGGTGATAAGTCATGACTTAGATGACTCGAAAAATAATTGTCTATGGAAAAACAGGAGCCCACCTATATATATATATATATATATATATATATATATATATATATATATATATAATTTTATTTTTTTGTACATTATTATAAAGGCAGCCATCTTGCCTGAGCAGTTTTTACCAGCATTTGGAGATATAATTTACAGCAAGCCCCATCCACAAAGGCATTAATGGACTCTAAGCTGTCTCATTGATATGAAAGGGAAAGAGGTATTTGTGTCCTCTGTGCCTTTTCCAAGATCATTCTACAGAGAAGGGGGTCGATCTGTGAGCAACAGCTATTATGTGTACCTCTCTTATCTATAGACTGGAGTCACCTTTGAGTGTTCACTGCTGGGCAATGATCGCTTAGTTTTAAGCCTAGTGGCCAGAATGGTAACTGCAAGATTTTAGGATTATGTTAAAAAAAAAAAAAAAAGATAGTAAAAAGATGAATCACAAAAGATTCTTAACACATATGTTTAACATAAACACTTGATTTAAGTAATAGTAATAAACTTAAAATGTAGGGCCTTAAAGGGGTTATCGACCATAAGGTGATTTTAGTACGTACCTGGCAGTCAGTAATGGACATGCTTAGGAAGGATCTGCACTTGTCTTGGGGCTAAATGTCATGAGATTACCATAACACTGTGGCTAGCTTTTAGTGAACTTGTATTTCCTGTTTGACTTTTCTTTTTTTGACTACAAATCCCACAATTCCATTTTCCTCCCTCCCACACATAAGCCACCCCACCCATTGAAAAATAAATGAGCTGCATTCATTCAAAAGACCTGTAGTTTTCAATCAGGGTGCCTACAGCTGTTGCATTAGTTGCAGATTGATCTCTCTCCATCCAAGCGATTGCTCCACCCATTCAAGCAGACAGGCTCCCTGTCATCAGCTGACTAGTGTGTCAGGTCTCGGCCGCATTGCAAGCTGGAAAAAAATCTGAGACAACAGTCATTTTTTATGCTGTTAAAAATATATATTATGGTGAAAATCACAGAATAATTGTGAGAAAACCGTCACACACAGGTACAGACACTATATTATGAACTACACTAACTTTACAGCCCCTGTAGCATAGTGGAATACCCCTGTGGAATACCCATTTAAGATTCCTTCTCCAGCTCAGGTGTTGTCATGACTGTGCAGGTTCAGGCCAACAAGGTTGGACTAGGCCCAATAAGGTCCAGAAGTGGTTAAACCCACCTAATGCTTCACCTAGTCAAGAAGGTAGTTTGCTGTTGAGGTTCTACACTTTCTTGGGTTTACCTTATGGATGATACAACCTGTGAATCTAATGATAACAGTGCAGATGATGATGTGGGGGCCCCAGAGACTTTTAATATGGTAATGAGAAACACATTTCCAATTCTGACATTCTCTTTAAAGGGGTACTCCGCCCCTAGGCATCTTATCCCCTATCCAAAGGATAGGGGATAAGATGGCTGATCAATGGGGTCTCCCAACTGGGGACCCCCACGATTTTAGCTGGGGCACCCCAGACATCCGGTCCACGGAGCAAACTTCGCTCCGTGTCTGTTGACTGGCGATGTGGGGCTGAGGCTCGTGACATCATAGTCACACCCCGCTCGTGACATCACGACCCCTCCCATAGACTTGCACTGAGGGGGTGTGGTCGTGACATCATGAGCCTCTGGCGTTGCTCCTGAAGCTCTAAACTAACGCTGGGTGCAGCGTGGAGATCGCGGGGGACCCCCTGCTATCAGACATCTTATCCCCTATCCTTTGGGTAGGGGATAACATGTCTATTGGGTAGGGGATAACATGTCTAACAAATCTATTCTTCAGTGGCGAACCATACTCCTACAGTATACTCATGCTACTCATAAAATTTACATTAAATCTGGATTTTTGCAAAGAACTGAAGTGAAAATCATAAACCTCCACAGAGATGGACAGCAGTGTCACAGGATGCATCGCATCTGTTCTGCGGCACCTGGTGACCTCTCTTCCCTCTATCTTCTTTGGCATTCTGTTTCTTTGACTACCCATGCTAAAGAAATATGGCTCCCCAGACAGAGCCATGGAAAGGACAATGCCCTCCAAGGATCACTTCAAAATCCGTCCAAAAGGCAAAAAGGCAATTTGAGGGAGGGAGCGGGAAGCATTAGCAGTTAGGGGGGAGCCAGAGGACACCTGTTGAGTATTAATCTGCTCCTGCTAGAATTTTATTGGCCTTGAACTTTCAAGATGACTTTTTCTTCTTCGTCGCTTTCATCTCTTGTAATGACAGAAGAGTTTTAATGGAATGCTAACTAGAGATAAAACTTATCATTCAGATACAATATTTTTGGGGGCAATAAAAGAGCATCTATCTAGTCTGTAATGTCACAGAATAGAAGGCAAGTCCAGGAAGGTTGAATCTTCATGTAAGAATGATGAAGGCCTGGGCTACATCCTGACAGAAAATCGAGATCAGTAATGTAACTTTAATTCTTCTCTATGGAGAAAAAAGTCACAAGAAGCCTCGCAAACATTGCAAATGTTTACACACAGATGGATCTTCTGCAATACTTACAAGGTCACCTGTGACTTTTCTTTCCAATAAAGAGTAATTGAAGTCCTCGTATGCCTGGAATTTACTGCAGTTTTACAGTGACTGTCATTCGCTGCATAACCTACATCTCAGGATTCATGCACACGACCATATTTTAGCCCTGTACAACCTCAGAGAAGCAGTCTACAGGTCATACTTCTGTATACCTCTGGTGTTACGTGGAGGGATTCTGTATGTAACTGTGTATTGTAGATTTATTGTCATCATTGCAAAACAGAAAACACTAACAAAACTGGTGGGTAGCAGTGGACATGCAATGATATGCTACATAGCATTATACAAAATGTACACAATTATCAAATATAAAAATATAACAATCTTTATTAAAAACATATAATAAAAACATGACATAAAAAATATACACAATAAGGCACCAGCGCACATACTGGGCAGTACATATGGATCAAGGCCCCTACACAATGAGACTCCAGGTAAATAGGAAAACAAGAAAGAAAACAAATGCAAAAAAACTGGGCAAAAAATGCAAAATAAAGGACATAATGGAACCAGGGTTTTTTCAGTTTTTGCACTTTCATTTCTTCCTCCTTACCTTTAAAAAATCATAACTCTTTCAATTTTGCACCTAAAAATCCATATGATGCGCCACCAAATCTACTTTGTAATTAAATCAGTCATTTTACCCAAAAAAAAAAAACGAAGGAAAGGAAGCGAAAAACGAAAAAAAAATCATTGTGTGACAAAATAAAAAATAAAAAAAACACCATTTTGTAACTTTTGAGGGCTTCTGTTTCTGCGCAGTACATTTTTCGGTAAAAATGACACTTATCTTTATTCTGTAGGTCCATACAATTAAAATGATACCCTACTTATATAGGTTTGATTTTGTCGTACGTCTGCAAAAAATCATAATTACATGCAGGAAAATGTATATGTTTAAAATTGTCATCTTCTGACCCCTATAACTTTTTCATTTTTCTGCATATGGGCTGGTATGAGGGCTCATTTTTTGCACCATGATCTGCAGTTTTTGTTGTATTGTATTTGTATTGATCATACTTTTTGATCGCTTTTAATTCATTTTTTCATGATATAAAAAATGACCAAAAATACACTATTTTGGACTATGGAATTTTTTTGCGCGTACGCCATTGACCGTGCGGTTTAATTAACAATATATTTTTATAATTCGGACATTTCTGCACGTGACTATACCACATATGTTTAATTTTATTTACTTTTTTTTGCCCCCAATATATATATTTAAACATTGAGTGAACATGGTCTAAGGCAAACTTAGGCAAACAATCTCAAATGCACCAGATTTATCTAAGAGGTGCAGGCTTATTGATAAATCTGGTGTTTTTGGCTTATTTCAGGCTAAAACAATGCACAGATTTAATGCATATGGCATTGGAAATCAGGCTATGGCCCCTTTCTGTCCCTGCCATTCCCCTTTTCCTATTTGCCCTGCCCCTTAGTTGGATGAGGTGCAGTTTCTGTTCTTTGCACTTTGCTTCATAAATGTGTCTTAATTGCTGTTGCCAGATTTCTGGTGCATTTGAGGACAAAGTTCTGGCTGAGCAGCCTTAGTAAATCTGTCTCTGAGTCAATGAGGTAATTCCCAGCAGCTCGATTGACAGATTTTTCCCTATATGTGAATATGGGAGAGACCGGTCAATCCGGGCCGGTGGGCAGAGACAAGCCGCTGGGCTCCACCTACCATGTGATGTCTATCAGGCTACTATCAGACACAGCAGTTTTTTTGGAAGGTGACTGCAGTTTTTAAACTAAAGCCAGAAGTGGATCCAGCAGGAAGAAGTATACATTCTTTATTTTATATATTTCCCTTCCTTTTAAATCCCCTCTTACTTTTAACTGTATTGGCAGTTTTCAAAAAAATACTACCATGCGTGAAGTAGCTTTAGGCTAAAATTACCCACCACTTTTGTTTGGCATTTTTTGGGTCAGAAAAAAACACAACCTGACTCCTCATTTTTTTTTACAACCAATATACAGTTTTTGTGTGCATTAGTATAGACGTTTTATCGCCTACATATTTTTCTCATTACAAATGATGTCATAAATATATCATCTTCACATTCTTTCTAAGGAAAAATTGTGGGGGAAAAAATGCCAGAAAAGCGCCAATATTAAATACACATTACATTTTGCAATAAAATTTTATGGAAAAAAAATGTGATACCCTCAGCATGCTGTGGTTTTGGAAAACTGTCCTAGAGCCAAAAATCATGTGGGTATTGTAATTCATATTTCAGTATTGACTATCAGCTAACATCTGGCAGTCAAAGGGGGAGTTTTTGGGCCCCCAAAAAAATACCATGCAGCAAGCATGGCGTCTTTTTGGATGTTTATTGACAAAAATGCCAAGTGTTATCCCAGCCTCATACAGGTGCCATAATGTGGCAGAGAAGCCTTTATTTAGCCTTCTTCAGGTAAAGGGGCCCAAGGATGAGTGTTATTTCTGAATGCACTATCCTCCATAGTCAGTGACTCCTCTAGAAAACTACAAATCTCAGTATGACGGGCATAAAAAGCTTGATAAGAGTTGTTGTGATTTTGCAGCTGAAAATCCGCAGGTTGGGTAACATTTGGTTTACAATGATACATTGCAACAAAACGCTCAGTTATAAGAAGTATTAGATAATGATTCATCTTCAGCTTTTCTATGTAACCAGAATCCACAGCAAGAAGGAGAGGAAAACTTGTATGTCCGGCACCGCTAATTTAGAAGGCAGTGATACGATGGACTCGGTATCGGCAAACACTGAATACACCTGTAATAACGCTGTAGTGTTCCTCATAAGGTGGTGCCGTGATCCATAAGAACAACTAGTTTCGCGCACGTGGGCGCTTCCTCTGGCTCGCACTCTGTGCGAGCCAGCGGAAGCGCCCACGTGCAGGAAACTAGTTGCCGCCCCCTGCACGGCCCCTGCCTGTGTCCACCTACAGCTCCCTTTACACCTGTCTCCTAAGCCTGTACAGCACGCTCTGAATAAAGAAATTGTTCATTTCAGCAAGTTTCCTGGTGAGTGCGTTTTCCATCTCGTCTTTTTCTACTTTATGTAACCAGAATGCCTGTCTACTTACAGCAAGCAGATATATTAGACATAGAGAGCTGAATGTGTGGTAGCTTGGGGGTATAGGGTGTAGGTGGTGTAGCTGTGCAGTGATGAAAGGGTGCCTGATTAACCCTTAACTGTCGTGATGCTAGGGTGCAGGTTCTTCCTCAGTATATATATATATATATATATATATATCCTACCGCCACCCGTCCCAGGAACGATAGGGAGGAATAAAGGATTGTCCACAACCGGAGGTTTAGTAAACTGTAGATACTTTACTGCAGCTTTTATGCAGGTTGATAACGGCAAACAGTCTATACAGAAGAGTAGTCTGTAAGTTCCTCACAGTAGGTTGGGACCTTGTAGTATATAAGCTCTGAGTTTGGTATTATGCTGTTCTGCTGGATTTAGGGGAATTATTTAGGTCCAGCAGTCACGCAGGATTAGCGGGATTTAGATTTGGTAGACTCACGGTTAGAAAGCTGCTGAATTGGTAGGCTTCAGGCCTAAGTCCTCTTGCAGAATTGTACCGAGTGATGCTTTCTCTAGAGATGATCAGGAGCAAGAGAATGATCATTGGTTACAGCGCCCCTATATGGAGAGGGGCAGGCTTAGAGCTTATTGGTTCCCACCAGCTGTCAGTCCTTTCACAAAGCATTATGGTACATCATGTGACCACATCACGTGCCCTGGAAGGTCCTTAAGTTTAACTTAACCTTAGACTTAGTAGTCATATGACCTAAGGTCCTGGATGTACTATACACATAATAAAATATATACAATTTATATACATCAAACACAATAAAATTAAAGAAGGAAGAGGTGACAAGGGGTTATCCCACCAGAAGGATCCTATCAGTACATAGGAACTCTGACTTTGGGGACTTAGCACACAAGGTACGGTACAAGGTACGTGTTACGCCGAGCGCTCCGGGTCCCCGTTCCTCCCCGGAGCGCTCGCCTCATCCTCGTTACTGCAGCGCCCCGGTCAGATCCACTGACCGGGTGCGCTGCGGTACCGCCTCCAGCCGGGATGCGATTCGCGATGCGGGTGGCGCCCGCTCGCGATGCGCACCCCAGCCCCCGTACCTGACTCGCTCTCCGTCGGTCCTGTCCCGGCGCGCGCGGCCCCGCTCCCTAGGGCGCACGCGCGCCGGGTCTCTGCGATTTAAAGGGCCAGTGCACCAATGATGGTGCCTGGTCCAATCTTCCCAATTACCTTGATTAGTTTCCACCTGTGCACTCCCTACTTATACCTCACTTCCCCTGCACTCCCTGGCCGGATCTTGTTGCCCTTGTGCCTAGTGAAAGCGTTCCCTTGTTTGTTCCTAGCCCGTGTTCCAGACCTCCTGCCGTTGCCCCTGACTACGATCCTTGCTGCCTGCCCCGACCTTCTGCTACGTCCGACCTTGCTTCTGTCTACTCCCTTGTACCGCGCCTATCTTCAGCAGTCAGAGAGGTTGAGCCGTTGCTAGTGGATACGACCTGGTCACTACCGCCGCAGCAAGACCATCCCGCTTTGCGGCGGGCTCTGGTGAAAACCAGTAGTGACTTAGAACCGGTCCACTAGCACGGTCCACGCCAATCCCTCTCTGGCACAGAGGATCCACCTCCTGCCAGCCGGCATCGTGACAGTACGGTACCGGGACACCACAAATGTATATTGTGAAGTTGCAGAACTTTTCCTGATAGAATGATTAAACTGTATTTATATAATACTCCTCTATATTGAACCTCCTTCTGATCATTCCCGGAGGAGCAGAACACGTGGATCCATTATCAGTCATTACTGGTACAGTGTATTTGCTCTGTGTGAGTTATAATGAGTTAAGAGATGTCAATCACATCCTCCTACAAGGAGAAATCCCAGGAAGCTGCGGCAGGAGCCTGTGGGTTTGAAGAAGACTCCTGAGAATGTTTAGTCTAAACAGAAATTGTAAGCAGCAAACAATTCCAGCAATGGCCACCCCCGGCTTCCACCTGGTGCCAACAGGAGGCCTTTCTATTGAGCTGCCACCTGATGCCAGCCTCTGAAGCTGTTCCTGCTTACTGGTCGCTTCATTAGATCAGTTAAAGCAGATTCCCTCGTGGCTCTGGTTTTAGGCTTCCACCAGTACCAGATCCCCTCTGCTCCTCCGCCAGTGTCTGCGGCGTACACAACCCTCTTGTGATTTCCGTTAGAAGTAACTATTAGTGAGCTCTCAAATCTTTCATTTCTGTATAGGGAACATGTGCACGGAATTGGCAACAAAATGATATATTCCCCAACTACAGAGTGTTTCCAGGACGCCTTCATAGATTTCTGCCAACGACACATAGCCGCCTGCTGGTCATATTCTGATCATATTCTGTATCGCAAAATTTTTTATTCTTCACGTTACTGTTAAAATTATATTTGGATCAACATGCTAAAAAAAGGTATAAGATCGGTCGTCCCTTAGCTTTTTTTTTTTATTAGCATGACTACAGGTGCTCCTTAACCCCTTAAGGACCGAGCGTTTTTCCGTTTTTGCACTTTCGTTTTTTTCCTCCCTACCTTTTAAAAATCATAACCCTTTCAATTTTGCACCTATAAATCCATATAATGGCTTATTTTTTGCGCCACCAATTTTACTTTGTAATGACATCAGTCATTTTACCCAAAAATCTATGGCGAAACAGAAAAAAAAAAACATTGTGCGACAAATCTGAAGAAAAAATGCCATTTTGTAACTTTTGAGGGCTTCCAAAAATACGCTATTTTGGAGTTTGGAATTATTTTGCAGGTATGCCATTGACCGTACGGTATAATTAACTATATATTTTTATAATTCAGACATTTCCGCATGCGGTGATACCACATATGTTTATTTTTATTTACACAATTTTTTTTTTATGGAAAAAGGTCTTTATTACTATAAATGATCTTTATTAACTTTTTTTTTTGCAATGTTATAGCTCCCATAGGGGGTTATAACACTGCACACACTGATCTTTTACATTGATCAATGGTTTCTCATAGGAAACCATTGATCAATGATTATGCCGCTTGACTGCTTATGCCTGGATCTCAGGAACTGAGCAGTCATTCGGCGATCGGACAGCGAGGAGGAAGGTAGGGGACCCTCCTGCTATCCTACATCTGTTCGGGATGCTGCAATTTCGCCGCAGCGATCCCGAACAGCCCACTGAGCTAACCGGCAGCAGTTTACTTTCATTTTAGATGATCAGTGCCCTGCGCTATTAGCCACGGGTCCCGGCCATTGCTAGGTCCCAGGCCCGACCAGCTCTGATGCGGGGCCACGCCGTGGCCCCTGTGTTATAGTAAGGGAGAGGACTCAGGTCGTACCGGTACATCCTTGCTCCTTAAGGGGTTAAGTGGAGGGGGTGGGACTCGGGGTAACACTTAAAGGAAATAGATTGCCTCAATATTTTTTTTTCACTAAATAGAGCCAAGAACATGCTCAGAAACATGTTATTTTTTCCTAATCTGTTTTTATTTTCTACTTGTAATGTTTTTATTTAATTTTTGGTACATTATTTAAGGGGCAGTCATCTTTCCTGAGCAGTTTTTAACAGCATTTTGAGATATGCTTGCCAGCAGGCCCCATGGACATAGAAAAACAATAGACTTAAGCTGTTCCATTCATATGAATAGGATAGGTTTCTGGGTGTGCTCTGTGATGGTCATTCCACAGTGAGGGGAGGATGATCTGTTTTTCACTCTATTCCTGTATTTCTGATGATAAGGAGGAGACTGCTGGGAAGTGATTTGTACAGAACAAATAGGAAGTTTCAGCTTAGTCTTAGGCCTAGTGGCCAGAATGGAAACTGCAATATTTCAGGTGTACTATAAAATCTAGATAGTAAAATGGAAAATTTGAAAAAAAAAAATCACCAAAAAATTCTTAAAAAACATGTTTAACATAAAAACTTGATTTAAACAATAAGTCCTTTTCTGATGACACATTCCCTTTAACCCCTTCCCGCAGATGGACGTATATATATGTCCATTTTATCCGTGCCTTAAGGGTAGTCCGAAGGAAAACATTTTATTTAATTTTTTTTAAATCAACTGGTGCCAGAAAGTTAAACAGATTTGTAAATGACTTCTATAAAAAAAAACTTTACCCTTCCAGTACTTTTTAACAGCTGTATGCTACAGAGGAAATTCTTTTATTTTATTTCTTTTTTTGTCTTGTCCACAGTGCTCTCTGCTAACACCTCTGTTCATGTCAGGAACTGTCCAGAGCAGCATAGGTTTGCAATGGGGATTTTCTCCTGCTCTGGACAATTCCTGATACGGGCATCAGGTGTCAGCAGAAAGCATGGACAAGCCAAAAAAAGAAATCCAAAAAGAAAAGAATTTCTTCTGTAGCAGCTGCTAAAAAGTACTGGAAGGGTAAATATTTTTTAATAGAAGTCATTTACAAATCTATTTAACTTTCATGCACCAGTTGAGTTAAAAAAAAAAAAAGTTTTACACCGGAGTACCTCTTTAACGCAAATGGACATTATATATATATATATATATATATATATATATATATATATATATATACATATTCAATATTCATCCATTCCCGATCATGGCGCCACGGGCCTGATGGTGGTTATCGGCAGCTGGGGCCAGCAATCGCATATAGCCCGGCACCCGCCGCAGCTGTCAATACCGCTTTGAAATTGCAGGCAGAAATTCCGCTTGCTAAAATATATAGTGTGGTGAATGGGTTCCTGTTCACAAATTCACACTTCGGAATTTGTGAACGGAAAATCCGCTTGGAAATTTCCGCCTGAAGAATATTCGCGGAACACATTGCAGTCTATTGGAGACTGCAGTGTCCGCGCGGTCTTAGCGCCGACTGATTTATTCCGAGCTGGCCGCACTCAGAATCTCCGGGTGGAAATGTTCTGCCCAGAGATTCCGTAGAGTGAACGTAGCCTTAACCCCTTCAGTGCTGCGGTCAATGTGACCGCAGCACCAATAGCCGGTAACAGAGGGAGGGAGCTCCCTCTGTTCTCCAATGAGACCAAGCGGTGCGATCGCGTGGTCTCATTGGTAACCATGGCAACCAGGGACTTCCAAACAACCTTTGGTTACATGGCTATGTAAGCCGATCAGGCTCTGCCCAAAGGCAAAGTCTGATCTTCACTGTGTATCGGTGAAACACTGACAGCTGTCAATGTTACACTGATAGGGATAATACACTGCAGTACAGATCTGTACTGCAGTGTATTATAAGTGTCAATTCCCCTAGTGGGACAGTAAAAAAAAGTACAATAAAGTAAAAAATACACTAAATAAATCATAAATAAAAAATAAATATAAATAATAAATAGATAAAAATAAATAAACAAGCATACACAATCTCCCCTTCCCTTCCCTCAAAAATTATATATACATATTTAGTATCGCCGCATCCGTAACAACCCAAGCAATAAGACTATCACATTGTTCAAACATTTGCTATCACGCAAAATACACTTAAAAAAAATTAAAAATAGTAACTATAGTGTAAATATAATAAATCATTAAATAAAGTACATAAATGAGGTATTGTTATAATCATACCAACCTCCAGAATAATGTCATTGATACTGCATGGTAAACACCGTAAAAAAAAAAAAAAAAAAAAATAAAAAAAAAAAATATATATATATATATATATATATATATATATACACACCGTATATACTCGAGTATAAGCCGAGTTTTTCAGCACGATTTTTCGTGCTGAAAACACCCCCCCTCGGCTTATACTCGAGTGAACTCTCCACCCGCAGTGGTCTTCAACCTGCGGACCTCCAGAGGTTTCAAAACTACAACTCCCAGCAAGCCCGGGCAGCCATCGGCTGTCCGGGCTTGCTGGGAGTTGTAGTTTTGAAACCTCCGGAGGTCCGCAGGTTGAAGACCACTGCGGCCTTCGACATCATCCAGCCCCCTCTCACCCCCCTTTAGTTCTGTACAGTACTCACCTCCGCTCGGCGCTGGTCCGGTGCTGCAGGGCTGTCCGGAGAGGAGGTGGTCCGGTGGGATAGTGGTTCCGGGCTGCTATCTTCACCGGGGAGGCCTCTTCTAAGCGCTTCGGGCCCGGCCCCAGAATAGTCACGTTGCCTTGACAACGACGCAGAGGTACGTTCATTGCCAACGTACTTCTGCGTCATTGTCAAGGCAACGCCTCTATTCCGGGCCGGAAGCGCGGAGAAGTGGCGCCCCCGGTGAAGATAGCAGCCCGGAACCACTATCCCACCGGACCACCTCCTCTCCGGACAGCCCTGCAGAACCGGACCAGCGCCGAGCGGAGGTGAGTACTGTACAGAACTAAAGGGGGGTGAGAGGGGGCTGGATGATGTTGAAGGCCGCAGTGGTCTTCAACCTGCAGACCTCCGGAGGTTTCAAAACTACAACTCCCAGCAAGCCTGGACAGCCGATGGCTGCCCGGGCTTGCTGGGAGTTGTAGTTTTGAAACCTCTGGAGGTCCGCAGGTTGAAGACCACTGAGGGCGGATGATGAGAAGAGGATGATGAAGGGGGGGGGGTGGGATGATGAAGGGGGGGGGTGTGGGATGATGAAGGGGGGGGTGTGGGATGATGACAAGGGGATGATGAAGGGGGGGATGATGACAAGGGGATGATAAAGGGGGGTGGGGATGATGACAAGGGGATGATGAAGGGGGGTGGGGATGATGACAAGGGGATGATGAAGGGGGGATGTGTGGGATGATGACAAGGGGATGATGTCAGGTGATGATGATGAGGGTCTGGATGATGACAGGCGGTGATGATGATGAGGATGTTAATGACGGGTCTGGATGATGACAGGGGGGGATGATGTATTTCCCACCCTAGGCTTATACTCGAGTCAATAACTTTTCCTGGGATTTTGGGTTGAAATTAGGGGTCTTGGCTTATACTCGGGTCGGCTTATACTCGAGTATATGCGGTGTGTGTATATATATATATATATATATATATATAAGCCAAGATGCAGAAAATATAGCAGCACACCCAGTAGTAAAGTGCAAAAATTGGGATTTATTGACCCATATCAAATGCAACGTTTCGACTGCATCCCGCCGATGGCGGGATGCCGTCGAAACGTCGCATTTGATATGGGTCAATAAATCCCAATTTTTGCACTTTACTACTGGGTGTGCTGCTATATTTTCTGCATCTTGGATTATTCGAGTCGTCTGCGATTGGGACTGCTATCCTTGCCTGCACCCCAAGACCTCTAGAATACGTGGTTGTGCTGCCTACCCTCTACATATATATATATATATATATATATATATATATATATATATAATCTTGGCAACAATTACTGCATTTTGGTAATCCCGGCTAACTAAAAATGTAATAAAAAGTGATCAATATGTTAGACATACCCCCAAAATAGTACTATTCAAAACCGCTACCTTTCCCGCAAAAATTAAGCCCCCACATAGTCCATTGGTGAAAAAATTAAACGGTTACAGATCTTAGAATAGGGTGACACTAACTAAAAAATTGAAAGACGCAAAATCCACACAGTGCTCCCTCATGTCTGAGGCCTGTGTGTGAGTCATGTTGTGCACATGGGCGACATATGGGATATTTCTAAATATGTCAGAATTGGGGGAATAAGTATTACATTGTATTTTCTTGTCAGCACCCACTGTGTTGCAGAAAAAAATGGAGCAAAATGGCATATTTGCATAAAAAATAAAAAAATGTTTAATTCCACTTTCACTTTGCTTTAATTTCTAAAGGGTTAATAAACTTCCCAAATGTCATTTTGATTACGTTAAGGGGTGCAGTTTTTATAATGGGGTGATTTATAGATGGTTCTTACATAGAGGCCCCACAAATCCATTTCAGAACTGAACTGGTCCCTAAAAGATCTGATTTTGAAATTTCCTCTATAATTCTGAAAATTGCTGGCAAAATTCTAAGTCCCATAATGTCCTAAAAAAGTGAAACAACTTTTAACAAATGATGCCAACATAAAGTATTCATATTGTAAATGCGACTTAATAACTGATTTATGTTGTGTGACAATCTTTCTTAACAGTAGAGAATCTGGAATCCTGGAAAAATACTAAATGTTTCTGATACTTTGATAAGTTAAAGTGTCCCGAAGTTATAACAACATGAAGTGGGACAGGTCAGATTTGAAAAATGGTCCTTGGTCATTAAAGAGGTATTCCGCCGTTCAGCGTTTGCAACAAAGGGGGAGATTTATCATTGCTTTTAGAGCATTTTTTTTTACTATGTCTTGGCGCAGTTCAGGCGCAAGCAGCATATTTAGCAACTTTTATGTGTCTTTTGATCTAGACAATTTCACTATTTTTGCCTACCCTTTTTCTTTTTGACCATGGTCACGTATTTATCATTTGCGACTTTTGTTAAAAGTCGCTATTTTGTGCGCAAAGGTACTTTTTTAGGTGCAAAGCTACACCCCCTACCAGTAGGGGTGAGAATCCCTTCTACCTTCCGCAATTCAACCTTTAACCTCTTGTGGATGACAGCGTCCCACTTCCCTTCTATGACACTGTCACGATGCCGGCTGGCAGAAGGTGGATCCTCTGTGCCAGAGAGGGATTGGCGTGGACCGTGCTAGTGGACCGGTTCTAAGGTACTACTGGTGTTCACCAGAGCCCGCCGCAAAGCGGGATGGTCTTGCTGCGGCGGTAGTAACCAGGTCGTATCCACTAGCAACGGCTCAACCTCTCTGACTGCTGAAGATAGGCGCGGTACAAGGGAGTAGACAAAAGCAAGGTCGGACGTAGCAGAAGGTCGGGGCAGGCAGCAAGGATCGTAGTCAGGGGCAACGGCAGGAGGTCTGGAACACAGGCTAGGAACACACAAGGGAACGCTTTCACTAGGCACAAGGGCAACAAGATCCGGCGAGGGAGTGCAGGGGAAGTGAGGTATACATAGGGAGTGCACAAGTGAAGACACTAATTGGAACCACTGCGCCAATCAGTGGCGCAGTGGCCCTTTAAATCGCAGAGACCCGGCGCGCGCGCGCCCTAGGGAGCGGGGCCGCGCGCGCCGGGACAGGACCGAGGGAGAGCGAGTCAGGTACGGAAGCCGGGGTGCGCATCGCGAGCGGGCGCCACCCGCATCGCGAATCACATCCCGGCTGGAGGCGGTATCGCAGCGCACCCGGTCAGTGGATCTGACCGGGGCGCTGCCGTAGCGAGGATGTTGCGAGCGCTCCGGGGAGGAGCGGGGACCCGGAGCGCTCGGCGTAACAGTACCCCCCCCCCTTGGGTCTCCCCCTCTTCTTAGAGCCTGAGAACCTGAGGACCAGACTTTTATCTAGGATATTGTCCTCAGGTTCCCAGGATCTCTCTTCAGGACCACAGCCCTCCCAGTCAACTAAAAAAAAAGTTTTTCCTCTGACCTTTTTGGAGGCCAGTATCTCCTTTACGGAGAAGATGTCCGAAGAACCGGAGACAGGAGTGGGAGAAATAAGTTTGGGAGAGAAACGGTTGATGATGAGTGGTTTAAGAAGAGAGACATGAAAGGCATTAGGAATACGAAGAGAAGGAGGAAGAAGAAGTTTGTAAGAGACAGGATTAATTTGGCACAAGATTTTGAAAGGACCAAGATAGCGTGGTCCCAATTTGTAGCTGGGAACACGGAAGCGGACATATTTAGCGGAGAGCCATACCTTGTCTCCGGGAGAAAAAATGGGGGGAGCTCTTCTTTTCTTATCGGCAAACTTTTTCATGCGCGATGAAGCCTGTAAGAGAGAATTTTGGGTCTCTTTCCATATGGTGGAAAGATCACGAGTTATTTCATCCACAGCGGGCAAACCAGAGGGCAAAGGAGTAGGGAGGGGGGGAAGAGGGTGACGGCCGTACACCACGAAAAATGGGGATTTGGAAGAAGATTCAGAGACTCTGAAGTTGTACGAGAATTCGGCCCATGGTAGAAGATCTGCCCAGTCATCCTGGCGGGAGGAAACAAAATGTCGTAAATAATCACCCAGGACCTGGTTAATTCTTTCTACTTGCCCATTGGATTGAGGATGATAAGCAGAAGAAAAGTTTAATTTAATCTTGAGTTATTTACAGAGAGCCCTCCAGAATTTTGACACGAATTGGACGCCTCTATCCGAGACGATCTGCGTGGGCAACCCGTGAAGACGAAAAATGTGTACAAAAAATTGTTTTGCCAACTGAGGCGCTGAAGGAAGACCAGGAAGAAGAATAAAATGTGCCATCTTGGAAAATCGATCAACGACCACCCAAACAACAGTGTTGCCACGGGATGGGGGTAAGTCTGTAATAAAGTCCATACCAATCAGAGACCAAGGCTGTTCGGGGACAGGCAGAGGATGAAGGAGACCAGCAGGCTTCTGGCGAGGAGTCTTATCCCGGGCACAGACAGTGCAGGCCCGCACAAAATCAACAACATCCGTCTCCAGAGTCGGCCACCAATAGAAACGAGAGATGAGTTGCAAGGATTTCTTGATGCCCGTATGGCCTGCGAGATGGGAGGAGTGACCCCATTTGAGGATTCCGAGGCGTTGGCGTGGAGAGACAAAGGTCTTCCCTGGAGGAGTTTGCCTGATGGAGGCTGGAGAAGTGGAGATCAGGCAGTCAGGAGGAATGATGTGTTGCGGAGAGAGCTCTACTTCCGAGGCATCCGAGGAACGAGAGAGAGCATCGGCCCTAATGTTCTTGTCGGCAGGGCGAAAGTGAATTTCAAAATTAAAACGGGCAAAGAACAGAGACCACCTGGCCTGGCGAGGATTCAGCCGTTGGGCAGACTGGAGATAGGAGAGATTCTTGTGATCGGTGTAAATGATAACTGGAAATTTTGATCCCTCCAGCAGATGCCTCCATTCCTCAAGTGCTAATTTAATGGCCAGTAGCTCTCGATCCCCGATGGAGTAGTTCCTCTCCGCCGGAGAGAAGGTCCTAGAAAAAAAACCACAAGTAACAGCATGCCCGGAAGAGTTTTTTTGTAGAAGGACCGCTCCAGCTCCCACTGAGGAGGCATCAACCTCCAATAGGAAGGGTTTAGATGGGTCAGGTCTGGAGAGCATGGGAGCAGAAGAAAAGGCAGACTTGAGCCGTTTAAAAGCGTCTTCCGCTTGAGGAGACCAGGACTTAGGATTGGCATTCTTCTTGGTTAAAGCCACGATAGGAGCCACAATGGTGGAAAAATGTGGAATAAATTGTCTGTAATAATTGGCGAACCCCAAAAAACGTTGGATAGCACGGAGTCCGGAGGGGCGTGGCCAATCTAAGACGGCAGAGAGTTTATCTGGATCCATTTGTACTCCCTGGACAGAGACCAAGTATCCTAGGAAAGGAAGAGATTGACATTCAAACAGACATTTCTCCATTTTGGCATAAAGTTGATTGTCTCGAAGTCTCTGAAGAACCATGCGGACATGCTGGCGGTGTTCTTCTAAGTTGGCAGAAAAAATCAGAATATCGTCCAGATACACAACAACACAGGAATATAAGAGATCACGAAAAATTTAATTAACAAAGTCTTGGAAGACGGCAGGGGTGTTGCACAGGCCAAAGGGCATGACCAGATACTCAAAGTGTCCATCTCTAGTGTTAAATGCAGTTTTCCATTCGTCCCCCTCCCTGATGCGGATGAGATTATAAGCACCTCTTAAGTCCAGTTTGGTAAAGATGTGGGCACCTTGGAGGCGATCAAAGAGTTCAGAGATAAGAGGTAGGGGGTAGCGGTTCTTTACCGTGATTTTATTAAGTCCGCGGTAGTCAATGCAAGGACGTGGGGAGCCATCTTTCTTGGACACAAAGAAAAATCCAGCTCTGGCAGGAGAGGAGGATTTGCGGATAAACCCCTTTTTTAAATTTTCCTGGATGTATTCAGACATAGCAAGAGTCTCTGGGGCGGACAGAGGATAAATTCTGCCCCGGGGTGGAGTAGTGCCCGGAAGGAGGTCAATAGGACAGTCATAAGGCCTGTGAGGAGGTAAAGTCTCAGCTTGTTTTTTGCAAAATACGTTAGCATAGTCCATATAGGCCTTAGGGAGACCGGTTACAGGGGGAACCACAGGGTCACGGCAGGGAGTACTGGGAACCGGTTTAAGGCAGTCTTTGAAACAAGAGGTACCCCAGCTCTTGATCTCCCCTGTGGACCAATCAAGGGTAGGGGAATGGCGTTGAAGCCATGGTAGTCCAAGGAGAATTTCGGAAGTGCAATTGGGGAGGACCAAAAACTCAATTTTTTCGTGATGAGGTCCGATGCACATTAGGAGGGGTTCCGTGCGGTAACGCACGGCACAGTCCAATCTTTCATTGTTAACGCAATTGATGTAGAGGGGTCTGGCGAGACTGGTCACTGGGATGTTGAACCTGTTGATGAGAGAGGCCAAAATAAAGTTTCCTGCAGATCCGGAATCCAAGAAGGCCTTAGTGGAGAAGAAGAAGGTAGAGGCAGATATCCGCACAGGCACAGTAAGACGTGGAGAAGCAGAGTTGACATCAAGGACTGTTTCACCTTTGTGCGGAGTCAGCGTACGTCTTTCCAGGCGGGGAGGACGGATAGGACAATCCTTCAGGAAGTGTTCGGTACCGGCACAGTACAGGCAGAGATTCTCCATGCGGCGTCGTGTCCTCTCTTGAGGTGTCAGGCGAGACCGGTCAACTTGCATAGCCTCCACGGCGGGAGGCACAGGAACGGATTGCAGAGGACCAGAGGAGAGAGGAGCCGGGGAGAAAAAACGCCTCGTGCGAACAAAGTCCATATCCTGGAGGAGCTCCTGACGCCTTTCGGAAAAACGCATGTCAATGCGAGTGGCTAGATGAATGAGTTCATGTAGGTTAGCAGGAATTTCTCGTGCGGCCAGAACATCTTTAATGTTGCTGGATAGGCCTTTTTTAAAGGTCGCGCAGAGGGCCTCATCATTCCAGGATAATTCGGAAGCAAGAGTACGGAATTGTATGGCGTACTCGCCAACGGAAGAATTACCCTGGACCAGGTTCAGCAGGGCAGTCTCAGCAGAAGAGGCTCGGGCAGGTTCCTCAAAGACACTTCGAATTTCCGAGAAGAAGGAGTGTACGGAGGCAGTGACGGGGTCATTGCGGTCCCAGAGCGGTGTGGCCCATGACAGAGCTTTTCCAGACAGAAGGCTGACTACGAAAGCCACCTTAGACCTTTCAGTAGGAAACTGGTCCGACATCATCTCTAAGTGCAGGGAACATTGTGAAAGAAAGCCACGGCAAAACTTAGAGTCCCCATCAAATTTATCCGGCAAGGATAGTCGTAGGCTGGAAGCAGCCACTCGCTGCGGAGGAGGTGCAGGAGCTGGCGGAGGAGATGATTGCTGAAGCTGTGGTAGTAGCTGCTGTAGCATCACGGTCAGTTGAGACAGCTGATGGCCTTGTTGCGCTATCTGTTGTGACTGCTGGGCGACCACCGTGGTGAGGTCGGCGACAACTGGCAAAGGAACTTCAGCGGGATCCATCGCCGGATCTACTGTCACGATGCCGGCTGGCAGAAGGTGGATCCTCTGTGCCAGAGAGGGATTGGCGTGGACCGTGCTAGTGGACCGGTTCTAAGGTACTACTGGTGTTCACCAGAGCCCGCCGCAAAGCGTGATGGTCTTGCTGCGGCGGTAGTAACCAGGTCGTATCCACTAGCAACGGCTCAACCTCTCTGACTGCTGAAGATAGGCGCGGTACAAGGGAGTAGACAAAAGCAAGGTCGGACGTAGCAGAAGGTCGGGGCAGGCAGCAAGGATCGTAGTCAGGGGCAACGGCAGGAGGTCTGGAACACAGGCTAGGAACACACAAGGGAACGCTTTCACTAGGCACAAGGGCAACAAGATCCAGCGAGGGAGTGCAGGGGAAGTGAGGTATACATAGGGAGTGCACAGGTGAAGACACTAATTGGAACCACTGCGCCAATCAGTGGCGCAGTGGCCCTTTAAATCGCAGAGACCCGGCGCGCGCGCGCCCTAGGGAGCGGGGCCGCACGCGCCGGGACAGGACCGAGGGAGAGCGAGTCAGGTACGGAAGCCGGGGTGCGCATCGCGAGCGGGCGCCACCCGCATCGCGAATCGCATCCCGGCTGGAGGCGGTATCGCAGCGCACCCGGTCAGTGGATCTGACCGGGGCACTGCCGTAGCGAGGATGTTGCGAGCGCTCCGGGGAGGAGCGGGGACCCGGAGCGCTCGGCGTAACAGACACATGCTCAGGAGCTGAGTGCAGGTCATAGCTGGGTGGTCCTGGAGGCTATCTGCCACCAGGGCCTATCTCTAATGGCAGACATCACCGATCGCGGTGATGCCCGGCTTTAACCCCTTAGACACCGCAATCAAATTTGATTGTGGCGTCTAAAATGCAAGTAAAAATGTCCCGGCAGCTCTGTGAAATTGAGTAAAAACACCTAACCTGACAAATTCAGATCCCGGGAAAGTGTATACTTCCCTCCCTCACAAGCGTCTAGAAAAAGTGTATGTGGTAGAGCTTTTCCCACCACAGCAGAGATGCGCAGAATTGATCATCATGCACACTAGTCAAACCCACCACCCAAATAAACATGGGAAAATAGCTCTACCGTAGACATTCTTTGATAAATCTGGGCCAAAATGTTCTGAATGCTTCCAAGCTGGTGACAGGGGCTCGTGACGGCTGTCACTCCCCCTCCCATAAACTAGCTTCGAGGGGGTGGGGCTGTGACATCACGAGCACTCGGCACCAGCTCAAAGCAGCGGAGTACCCCTTTAAGGCCAAAATTGGACCGATTCTGAAGGGGTTAAGTTAAGTAAAAAAATATTAAATACTTTTGTTTCTGTGCTGTGGTCTGGAGAAAAAAATTTAAAATTATTTTCCCTTTTGGTGAATCAGAACAGCTGCAGAATTTACGTAACCGCTTATTAAATTTTAATTTTTCCAGTGCTTTCTTTGAGTAGGGGTGAGATGCTTAGTGAATCTGCAATTAAATCTGCGGATCCACCGCTGAAGGACTGCTGCATGGTGGCTTTATATGTGTCTGCTCGGAGTGGCATCACGCCCCTGCGAGCAGACACACTGAAGCCATGTGGGAGTCGCCGCGCATACGCTCTGTACTCGCACACATCGCGGCTGCCTCCCCTGCTCCATGAGCTAGGCAGAGAGCTGCTGTGATGTGCGAGTATACTGCTACTGCTCTGCGACTCGCACAATGCATTGTGTCTGCTGGAAGCAGCGTATTGCCACTCCGAGCAGGCACATGTAAAGCCACAATGCAGGGGTCCTTCAGCAGTGGACTGCAACGTAAAATATGCTGTGGGTCCGCTCGTGTGAACGTACCCTAAAGATGGCCCTGGACATAGATATGCGGGAACGGTGGGGCTTTTAGTTAAAATAACCAATCTCTGCAGTTCCTATTTCACATAGAAGTGGAATTAAATTCTATGGGAGGAATCTATCAAAGGTTTTGTCTAAGATTTAGCAAAAAAATGTTACCAATTTTTTAGCAATCTTTTCCTGTGTTTTGCTCAAATATTTACAGCTTCTTTATGCCAGTTGTAAAGCACTGCTAAATTCCTCCCTATGTTATACGACCAACAATCCACTGGGCTGCAATGCTGGCACTCATTGAGGCTGCTCAGCAGAGAAGTGATACATCTTAGCAGCATCTTCTGAGCAGAGTTGTCGGTTTGTTACTGAGTAATTAAGAATTAATTGGACTGTTTGGACTCTAAGCAATTAAAGTCCACTTTACCGTCAAGACACCAAATGTGTTTCCAGGGTAAAGCAAGGAGTCCATTAGAAAGGAAAGGAGGTCAGGAGTTCCTACTGAGTTGAGCGTAATGTTCCCCAAGATGGCAATATCTTCATACCTGGGTCATGAAACTTGTTCCAGATCTTTCCACTTCCTTTTTCTCTTCTGAAAAGTTAATGGTTGGGAACCTTAGCTGCAGGTCCTGGTTAGGTGCTAAGCTTTCATCTCCACGCCTGGGCTTTGCTGGTTTCCCACGATGCTTCGCTGCCGTTACAAATGCTCTGTAGACTTTTATTTGATTAGCTTGTGTTAAGTTTAAAGGGATTCTTATCCCTGCAAATAAAGCCTGATTGCAGCCTCTTATTCAACCAAGACTTCTTCCCAGACACGGCCATTAAACTAAATCAAACTTGTCAAGCAGGTATATTGAACACAGCTAAACAGACTTGGGGGAGGAGGGGAGGCTATGTGTATGCTGGAAATAAACCTGCCCTGCCGGGAGTACAGTATGTAAAATATGGAGGTGATGCTGGCACGTTTTACAATTTGCACAGTCGCTTAATGCCTAGAGATGCCTGGAGCCTGATCCTCCTATTACTGAGACAATAAAAGTCCAAGATGTTGTATCTGTGGGCAGTGAGCACTTAAAGGATATCTGCAGATGGGAGAAAGTAGCCACTTCTTATTTTGCTTCCTTCCAGACATTTAAGTTGCACTTATAACCCAAGTTATTTGCCGCCATTAAGGTTTTATTCAAGGTCTGATAACCTCAAAGGTTTTTCTTTGCTTAACTGAGTAGAACACAATATGGGGAGGTATGTCCTTTATGAGGTCTTATTGAGGTCCTTCTGTGCAGGCTATGGGTGATTTCTTATATTTGCTACTTAGGTTTCCTGATTTAATTTTCCAGATTCAATGCTATAGGTAGTGTAGAAAGCCACTCCTTTTCATTTAGACATATCCCACCCCTCAGGAGACCACCTATGCTCTTTCCATTAGAAAATATCCTCCTTATCTTACATGGATTGGAAGTTGAGCACTGGCAATAGGTTATTTCCCATAAGTATTAATCTTGCATGGTTACTGACCATTCTATCCTTCTGCCCGTACTCATGCAGCACCACCCTCCTGAGAGATGCAGATCACATGGTTTTTGCCCTGCACTGATGAGGCATGCTTTCTTTGGTTCTGAGAACTGGGAGGTGTGTGCAGCCTTAGCCAATGAGACAATGAACCTCTCTCTGCTGCTCAGAGCAGAAGGGGGGAGTTGCTCTCAGAGAGTGAGCTGGCTGGCAGAGCTGCAATGAGTGCTGGGAGATGTAAGCAAGGGGAATGAAGGATGGCAAAGAATATCAAGCAACCAGAGAAGATAACAGGGGCCATTTGAGCCATGCATTTCAGGCAGGGAACATATCAAGGTAGTGTGGTGGCTTTGGAGTACCCCTTTAAATCTGCCCCCTTTATTGCATTAGTAATGTATCACGGTATTATCACATTAGGGCTTTACAGAGGTGTACCTTGTAGTTTGTGCACCCAAATGCAGTAACAGGTCTCCCACCAAGTATGGGCCATTTATAATACTGATGTCTTATTATGCAGCAGAGAAACCTTTGATCCCCTTAGGCTCCAGGAATTGGTGCAAAGGAAAAAAAGGTGGTCTGCTATGGTCTTGACGTTTTGCAATTGAAAAAGGGGAAACTTACCCCTGAAACGCCTTTTGCATGTCTGTTATCTCAATTTATGTATCAATAAATGAGATTTCATACCTAAAAGACTAAACCCGCATATTGATCTCTACAAGGCAGCGCCATAGCAGACCACCTTTTTTTCCTTTGCACCAATTCCAAGTTTTTTGCGGACCTTATACCGAGTACCCGGCCGGATCCTGCAGGCTGTAGCCCGAGATCATCTGACCCCAAATGGAGGGGTGATATGCATATACCAAGATGTACCCCAGGTGAGTACCACTCATATTGGGGTTTGTGGCTTGAGATTATCCCACCGAATTACGCGAGGCACTATCCTCTCCCTCTCTTTTTTCTCCTTTTACCCGCCTTAGGCTCTAGGGCCCAGGGATGACTCCTTCCCCTGCACGCTCTATGTCTATGACCCTGGGGTATTTTCTTAATTTAAAGTACTAATAGTTTTGGATTTCTGTTTTTGTCACTTGAGGCTCAGTATTATGGTTTCAGAAGGTGTAAATGCCAGATGACAGATCTAAGATAAAGAAAAAGAAAATTGACTTCTTTACCCATAAATAAATGCTAGGCTGAATGCACTTAAGCAAAGGGAGTAGACATATTGATCAAAGAAGAAAATCTGCCAGTGATAAGTTACCGCTCCGCATCTGTGCAATGAGACTCAATGGTTACAGAAAGGATGTGACCAGCTATGGCAGTGAAAGGGTAAATGGTGTAGCAGGGTCTCCTGGGGGTCTTGGTGTGCTCATAATTCACACTCAGGTGGGTTCTCCTTATTGTGTCTGACTGCTAGCGGCTTTGACATGACAGAGGATTATCTGCCTGAGACTGCAGAGACGGAGTGTGGGTTTCTCAGCTCAGGACAGATGTAATTGATGACGATATGTAAAATACTGCGTCTAAATAGCTGATGATCTAGAAAAGAAATGGACACAATGTTCCATCGCCGACAGCGAGGAGTGGAGAGGGGGGCGATAAGGAATGTGCATTGAACCTCTTCTCTGTCTTATGAGCACATACATCCCTAAGAGATGTCTACGCATCATTACAATAATGTCCAGATGTAGCAGAGCTGACTCTGTTATTAAAGGGCCCTTGTCATGAGAAAGATGCTCATAAAGGGCTAATCTATTGCTGAGAGCACCTACTATCCAGACTCATCCAGTAAGTTAGGGTGCTGGATACTGAGCCTGACATAGGTGGCTCAGCGGAGCTTTGTAAGGGATGTGATATCAGCACCATGGAGAGAGATCAGGGTATAGGTGACTGGACAAGACAACATAAAAGACAATAATATCAGACAGATCTTCCTAGTGCAGCCCACAGAGTATCACCCCTGAGAGCAGATATTACAGCAGGTTTACCTGCCGTCCTATGTAACAACACAGTAAAAACTCTGTAAGTACCAAATATGCAGTAGGTGTTACCACCAGCCCTAAATGGCAGCACAAATAACACACAATGTAAGTGTTATGTGCAGTCCTATGTAACACCACAGATTGTACACAATGATAACTGTCACATATAATTATCTGCAGACCTAAGTAAAATCACAGATACTACACTGTGATAGCTCTCTCAGTTCAGGTAATGCTGTAGGTGTTACATGCAGGCCTATGTAACGCCACAAATAGCAGAGTGAAATCACCATGAATGCATGTAGTACAGTAGGTGTTGCTTACGGTACCATGTAACACCACAGATGACACATTGTGACAACTCTGAGTACAGATAAGGTGCTACCTGCAGTCCTAAGTAAGTATTAAGTAACAATGAAGACATTGAACAGTAATGATTCTCTCAGTACAGATAATGCTGTAGGTGTTATTTGCAGTCCCATGCATAACCCAGGGCCGTCTTTAACGAGGGGCAAAAGGGGCAGCTGTCCTGAGCCCTGTCATTCCTGGGGGCCCAAAACAGCTAGCCCTTTAGACCCACACTAAAGCAGCTAGCCGCAGCTTCTGGTCCAGGCAGGGCTGGGCCTACCATGGGACCAGGTGGGACCACTGGTCCCAGGCGGCACTTTGCTGCCCTTTTTTTTTTGCCTCCACAGTCCAGGCAGCATGGCTCAATGTTTTAAAGCGTCCACAGCGGGAACTGCTTAATAGTCAGTCGGTCGGCGCCGCGGCCACTTTAATTAAGCCTGCCCCGACTTACTCATGCAGACGTCCATCTCTCCCGCGCCTTCTGCAACGTTCCTCGGCTGACCCGCGCAGTAGGAAGTCACTGACTCACAAGCCAGGTAAGTGTGTGTTAAGGTGAGGCAGCAGCAGAGGGGGGAGGGGTTAATAAATTGGCACAGTGGGGGGGAGACAAGAGAGGTTAATGAATCGGATCGGCACAGGGGGAGGAGGGGAGGGGGTGTTTAATGAATTGACACAGGGGGATCAGAGGGGCCACTTCAATTCCCAATCCCCCCCTCTGATCCCCCTGTGCCATTTCAAACCCCTCCCCCTCTGATCCCCCTGTGCCATTTCAATTCCCAGTCCCCCCCTCCCCTCTGATCCCCTGTTTCATTTCATCCCCTCTCCCTATCAGAAGGGGGGATTGAAATGGCACCGAGGGGATCAGAGGGGGAATTGAAATGGTACAGAAGGGGGATTGGGAATTGAAATGGCAGAGGGGCATTGGCAATGGAGAGCACTGGAAAAGATGCAGAGTCTAACATGTTTGTCCCGCAGATGCTGAAGAGATGAAATTTTAGCTGGAACAAGACATCATGGCGGTCTGAGCCGGATGGAGAAGAAAAAGAAAAAGGACGCTGCTGATCAGAAAAGATTTAATTGTGGGTCCCTAAATGTAATTGCAATCACTTATATGGTATACAGATCTGTATACTGCTGGTATATACCTCTATAAAGTCCTGTGTATAATGACTTACATGGTATACAGAACCTGTGTACAACTGGTTTATAGCAATATATGGTCCTGTATATAATCACTTATATGGTATACAGATCCTGTACATACCACTATATGGTCACTGTATTGGGGGGAGGTAGTTGGGAAATCTTGGTTTGTATATAGTGGATTTTGTTTCATAACAGTATAGTGGAATTATCCAGTAACTAGTCGCTTTGTGGTGTAATGGTCCTTGTGTATTATGTCCCTTTATATCGGTGTAATATTTATCCTGTTATACAGGTATTATTTGTATTCTTGGTCTCAGTATGCCCAATCTGGTCAGGTTACAATAATGTAAGGTAATATTTGCTCCTTGTTTAGTGGTATCAATTGGTAACTGCTCAACTAGCATATTTAGGTATTTAGGTATACAATATTGTGATGTTAATTATATATATATATATATATATATATATATATATATATAAGCACATGTATATGTTTTTAACTTTTTAGTTTTTTTGGGGGTGGGGCAGCATTTCATTCTCGGACCCGGGCAGCTCAGCGTGTTGGGCCAGCCCTGCCGCTGTGCGGCGGCTCACTGTTATAAAGTGGTGCTGCGCAGAGTCCAAAAACTGCTTGCCCAGAGTCCAATTAAAATGAAAGACAACCCTGGCAAAACCACATATTGGACACAGTGAAAACTATGAGTACAAGTAATTCAGCAAGTCTTATCCTCACTCCTATGTAACTCATCTTGATTTGACTTTGGCCATTATGCATTTGTATACATTAAGAATATATTGAACATGTCATATACCATACACTGGAATTCTTCCCATTGACTTAATGGGGGGGGGGGGGTGCTGTACTTCTGTATATAGTGCAGGTTTATATGCCATTCGGTATACTGGGAACTGGTAAAGCAGGAAAAGCATTGGTGGATAATGGGAAATTGTAATGGCTGCTATTATTGGTTGTCACTCAAGATCAGTAACCCCCCAGAACTCCCTTGAATCACCTCCAGTTATTTACCGGGTCCTTGACAATGTTCATTTTTCATGGTTCCTCTGGACGCCAGCTGTACCAGCTACTGCCAGATCCGGACTAGTGAAATAAATTCTGTGAGTTCTGGCCAACATTACGCCTTTTCCAGCATTATCTGCAGACCATACCTGTCACGATTCGGCTGGCTGGTGGTGGATCCTCTGTGCCAGAGAGGGATTGGCGTGGACCGTGTTGGTGGACCGGTTCTAAGTTGCTACTGGTTGTCACGATTCGGCTTACAGGTAGTGGATCCTCTGTGTTAGCGAGGGATTGGCGTGGACCGTGCTAGTGGACCGGTTCTAAGAGGCTACTGGTGTTCACCAGAGCCCGCCGCAAAGCGGGATGGTCTTGCTGCGGCAGTAGCAACCAGGTCGTATCCACTAGCAACGGCTCAACCTCGCTGACTGCTTAGAAGGCGTGGGACAGAAGGACTAGGCAGAGGCAATGTCAGACGTAGCAGAAGGTCGGGGCAGGCGGCAAGGTTCGTAGTCAAGATGGATAGCAGAAGTTCAGGTAACACAGGCTTTGGACACACTAAACGCTTTCACTGGCACAAGGCAACAAGATCCGGCCAGGGAGTGCAGGGGCAGTGAGCAGATATAGTCTGGGAGCAGATGGAAGCCAATTAAGCTAATTGGGCCAGGCACCAATCATTGGTGCACTGGCCCTTTAAGTCTCAGAGAGCTGGCGCGCGCGCGCCCTAGAGAGCGGAGCCGCGCTCGCCAGCACATGACAGCAGGGGACCGGGACGGGTAAGTGACCTGGGATGCGACTCGCGAGCGGGCGCGTCCCGCTGTGCGAATCGCATCCCCGACGGCCGTGACAGTGCAGCGCTCCCGGTCAGCGGGACTGACCGGGGCGCTGCAGGGAGAGAGACGCCGTGAGCGCTCCGGGGAGGAGCGGGGACCCGGAGCGCTAGGCGTAACAGTACCCCCCCCCCTTAGGTCTCTCCTTTTCTTTGTCCGGTAACTGCCTCCCCTGGGATGAGGACACCGGGAAAGAATGGAGGGTTTCCTCAACGGCAGGCAGTACAGCAGGAGTGGGAATGGGGAGGGAGGGCAGAGGGCGAAGCCTGGCACGGGGCAGTGTGTCACCAGGACGGGGGCCATGAGGAGGCACTGAGGCTTGCCTGACGGGACTGGGAGGGGGGAGAGGCACTTCCTATGGCAGGCAGAGTCCCGCTGCAAAGCGGGATGGTCTTGCTGCGGCAGTAGCAACCAGGTCGTATCCACTAGCAACGGCTCAACCTCGCTGACTGCTGAGAAGGCGTGGGACAGAAGGACTAGGCAGAGGCAATGTCAGACGTAGCAGAAGGTCGGGGCAGGCGGCAAGGTTCGTAGTCAAGATGGATAGCAGAAGTTCAGGTAACACAGGCTTTGGACACACTAAACGCTTTCACTGGCACAAGGCAACAAGATCCGGCCAGGGAGTGCAGGGGCAGTGAGCAGATATAGTCTGGGAGCAGATGGAAGCCAATTAAGCTAATTGGGCCAGGCACCAATCATTGGTGCACTGGCCCTTTAAGTCTCAGAGAGCTGGCGCGCGCACATGACAGCAGGGGACCGGGACGGGTAAGTGACCTGGGATGCGACTCGCGAGCGGGCGCGTCCCGCTGTGCGAATCGCATCCCCGACGGCCGTGACAGTGCAGCGCTCCCGGTCAGCGGGACTGACCGGGGCGCTGCAGGGAGAGAGACGCCGTGAGCGCTCCGGGGAGGAGCGGGGACCCGGAGCGCTAGGCGTAACACTGGTATTCACCAGAGCCCGCCGCAAAGCGGGATGGTCTTGCAGTGGCGGTAGCAACCAGGTCGTATCCACCAGCAATGGCTCAACCTCTCTGACTGCTGAAGATAGGCGCGGTACAAGGGAGTAGACAAGAGCAAGGTCGGACGTAGCAGAAGGTCAGGGCAGGCAGCAAGGATCGTAGTCAGGGGCAACGGCAGGAGGTCTGGAACACAGGCTAGGAACACACAAGGAAACGCTTTCACTGGCACAATGGCAACAAGATCCGGCGAGGGAGTGCAGGGGAAGTGAGGTATAAGTAGGGAGTGCACAGGTGAACACACTGATTATGCCTGCTGTGCCAATCAGTGGCGCAGTGGCCCTTTAAATTGCAGAGACCCGGCGCGCGCGCGCCCTAATGGAGCGGGGCCGCGCGCGCCGGGACAAGACAGACGGGGAACGAGTCAGGTACGGGAGCCGGGATGCGCATCGCGAGCGGGCGCCACCCGCATCGCGAATCGCATCCCGGCTGAGAGAGATATTGCAGCGCACCCGGTCAGCAGGTCTGACCGGGGCGCTGCGAATGCGAGGATGCTGCGAGCGCTCCGGGGAGGAGCGGGGACCCGGAGCGCTCGGCGTAACAATACCTTTCCCAGGCAGACACATATATTCATCATGTAAATCACTTTTTGTCTATACATTGACTGTTGTCTGACTCAATGAGCTCTGCTATGTTACTGATCATAGCGCCAATGACGGTCGGTTACAAAGTAGCCAATTTCTGGACCTAAGATCCTGTTTTCATGACAAACTGTATATTTACTGCGGCCTATAAGGATGACAGGCGCTTCCAGGGAATAGATAAGTCGTTTACTGTTAGTGCCCGGTGTTATTACACAGAGCCTGTCTCTCCCTGTGCCGCACAACAACCGGCGCAGTGCGAGACGAGTAATCCACAGCCCATAATACGTGATGTATATTTCATTTACCACCAATAAAGACTTGTGACAATCATCCTCTCCCCATAAACTGGATTTTATTGCTGAAAGATTCAAAGGCAGCAGCAGAGGAATTATGTATTTCCTTATCTAACTAAAGCAGGAAACAAATTTAATAAACAAAAAGCAGCTTTGAAGATGGGTCTGGGAGGCCAAATCCATCTACAAGATTTCATCTAGGGTCTAGAATTTCTTTTTGTTAGTGGCTGTTTAGCCGAGTGAGAGTTTTGGGAAGACGATATCTGGATGCCAGAGGGGGGGCCGTGCCGTCTCGTCTCTCAGTACTTCAAAGACAAGTATTTAATATTTGAGCAAACAAATATATTATCAAATCTGCATTGTCAGGTGCAAAGTGTATACACAGTGAGAACATACACAGGAGGGCTGAAAAAGACAAAAACTATGGAGAAGTAGCACAGATGAATGCAACCCCCCCCCCCCCCCCCCCCCCCATCAGTGGATGGCTGAAAACCTATAGTGGCTAAATAGTACAATGTTTCTACAATTGTATATAATCTACCTAATCTATGTAATCTACCTACTTAATTTAATTTTTTTTGTTAAAGCTGCATGGTGAGATTAGGGTGATTTAATGATAATTCTGCCGTTATTGAGCCCATGAGAGTCCCCTGCATGGTCAGGACTGTTTCTGCCATGAGGTGAGATGGGAATCTTACCTCAGGCAGCAGAATAATAGGTCTCTTGAGTGAAATGTCGGGGGCTAAGGTTCTGCTGCTTCATCACTTATCCTTACCGCCCATGCTGACGCAGTTACACTCACAGCCAATAGCTAAATAATTGTGCAAACCTAATTTTCACATTTTCCTATATTTACACTGCTTTTGCCACTATAAAACTCAGGAGTGCGGCCTGCAGCCTAGTGGATTTACTTAACGTTATGCCATAAATGAGATGACCATAAATCTACTTCAGTTCATAGTTGGTGTAGGGGTCAAAGTGCCTTTTCACTTTAGGCTATTGTACAAAATGGCAATGATAATAGATTTTCACCAAAGCCTATTCGGAAATTGCAGAATTTTACATTATACAGTGATTAAAGGGGTATTCCGACTTCTGGGAAAATGTTAGACCACAGGGGGGTCTGACCACTGAAACCCACCCCCATTCCAAATTGATCACAAGATGTGAGTCATACATGCAAGCCTATGCTCCAAGTTTAGTGTGTGGCTACGCACGACTCGCTACTCCAGTCATAAGTAAGACCTGGAGCCTCGTTATGGAGATTGAAGAGCATCCAAGTCGTCGGACCTCCTCTGCGATCTGACATGGGGATAGGGGATAAGTCATTTTAAGCCAGAATACTCGATTTAAGCTATATGTATATAATTTGGGAACCCCTTTAATTTACCTTTGTAGCTATGTAAATGATGGTATATCGCTCGTACATGCCATCACTTTATGCCCACGGAGGTCTGTCCTTTAGGACTAC
This sequence comes from Hyla sarda, assembly GCF_029499605.1. Lineage (NCBI taxonomy): Eukaryota > Metazoa > Chordata > Amphibia > Anura > Hylidae > Hyla > Hyla sarda. The sequence goes on along the minus strand of NC_079194.1, from coordinate 129,574,121 downwards.
CATCAATTCTGAGAATAATGGGGCTGCAGTGGTAGTTTAGTGTTGTGTCCCCTCGAGCACCTGGTTGGTGGGGAACTGCATCACAATCATTTTCAAGGGAATGGAGGGAATCCAGAAAAATTTGTGCAGTGCCCTCTTCATTCTCAGGATTGGTGGGGTCCAGAGGTCAGACCTCTACTGATCATAAAGTGATGGATGGCATATCCTCACCAAGCCTATGCCGATGCTGACACCAAGGTACTGACAATAAAGTAAATCTGCCATTACTCAATCTAAATATTTACCATACAACATGGCACAGTATTGTGCGAGCATTTAACCCCTTCTTGGCCCCTGGCAGTTCTTTATACACAGATCTGTAATGCATCTTTTCAAAAGGCAAAATTACAAAATTAACAATGTTGGTAATGAGAGTAACAAAGCCGATCATTATCCTGTGTGATAATCATTTCTAGTATCTGCAGTGAGTCGCTGTGACACTACAACAATACGGGTCGACTGCGCCAGGAGCGGAAATTGCAAAGCAAAGTTCAGCTCAGCTGCATTGTAAAGGACGCCTTTTTCCCTTCTTTTTTTATCTGCTTGTGTTAATAGCATTGTGACTACTAAAACAGTGACTGGACTACAGAACAACATGCTGGTAGCTATTGTGGATGGTATATGGCCCCTCAAGGGAGCTTCCTGATTGACAAAATCAATAAAAATATATGATCGGTAACATGACAATTATGACCGATTCTTCTAGAATTATCCAGTTATTCAGAAGTCCATAATACAGATGAGTCCACCAGAATGCAGTAAATCCAAATTCTAGTAAATAGAGGAGGTTCAAACCGGAAGCCCATGATCTTTTTAGATGCATGCTGTGGTGGCATAACCCCTGTAAGGGATTCAAAGAGTACCTGATTTAAAGAGTACCTGTCATCTAACCATATTTTCTAAACTTACTCAGATTATATTCCCTAACTACTACTAACACTCCTCCTGCCTTTATCCCCCCCCCCCCCCCCCCGAGCTTTAAAAAGCTCTGTATCATATCCCCTTGATAACATTGTGTGAGCTCCCGGCAGGAGAAAGTGGGTGTTCCCCAGCAGGCATATTATCACTGAAGCCTGCCAGAGCTGTGCCTCACCATGCCCTGCACGCATTTCCTGAGTTTGGTCTCCTGCCAGGCCGAGAGGAGACCAAACTAACTGACTTTTGTCAATCACATTAAAAACATAAAGGTTGAGAATTTGAACAGCAAGTAAATAGCAAAGTGGCTTATAATTACATAAGGAACCATATATTAAAAGTTTAGTTTGGTGACAGGTACTCTATAATTTGCTTTGAGGGCAACCATGTTTTTCAGGGTTAGGCACCTGCAGAGACTTGTAATGCTGAACCTGCCTCCTAAAAGTGGTGTTTTAAAGGGGTTCTCCGGTGCTTACACATCTTATCCCTTATCCTATGCCCTCTCAAATTGTCAAAAGAAGTCACTTAATCCCCATGACTCTTCCACAAAAATAATGTAATATGTTACTCAGTACCTAATCCATATAATGTATATATAATTTCAATGTGTCCAGCACCTACATTTTTCACAAATACTTTCTTTTAAGTACTCACTTGAGTTTTAATCCTGTCTCTGGAGGGGACATATCCATCTTTTGTACTCTCTCACCATGCATTAACTTCCCACCTGAGTCTGCTGTACTGTGCTGTGTCTCTTCATCCAATCACTGCAGGCTGCTGGGTAACCCCTTCCTCTCTGTTTTCAGACAAGAGTCTGATAGACAGGACAGGAGAGAGCACATCCACTTCCTGGGCTGTTTTCCAGCCTGTGCTTTAGCTTGGACAAAGATGATGCTGCAGACAGACAGTATTATGTTCTTGATAGAATGGAGACCCCTAGTGGACACTTTTTTAACAGGCCATCATTTCTATAAAAAGGTGCTAACGTTTTTTATTAAGTATTTTAGAAAGATTAATATTTTACCAAGATGTATATAAAAAGTTTTTTAATCTGACAGTGCCCATTTGAGTATGAATCATGTGACCATATCTCGACCCCACTGATGATCTGAGAGAGCCCAAATAGGGGAGGAGCATGTGTGACAAGCTATCTGAGACCCCTGTGGTTAGCCCAAAATACTTAGATGGGCAATAACTTTATGGCAAAATTGGGTGTAAATCAGGTTCAGGGGGTGGAAATCTTTTGCAGTAAAGTTCCTGCCCATCTGACTATTTAGTAAAAAGAACAGATAGTCAACCATATAGTAAAGGTGTAACAATTAAGTAAAAATGCCATTGGAATCAGGGCACTTAAGGCTATAAAACTGTATACATTTTTTTTTATTTTTTTTGGAGGGGATAGGCAACACGTCCTCTTTAATTTAAAGAAACATTAAAGGGTTTAACATCCTGACCAGGTAAGGAGGTCATTAACTGGAATGTCCCTTAAAATGACAATTTATTGATGTAAATTATGTTTTAAAATTAGTATTTATGTTAGAGTTCTGCCAGTATAAATCCCATCATCTATCCCATTAGCTTTAATTGTCAGAGAATTGAAAGAAATGCTTTGATAAACTCTCTTCCATTTCTACAAATTGTTCTAATAGACTCATTATTTGCAGATGGGAGGCGCAGTGGAACCCCAAGTAGTTTATTTGCAGCAATTTATTGGAGGTGCAGATCTGCAGAAAGCATTGTGAACCAATCAGACGCCGGCGTTTCTGCTCTAGGTGGATAAATGCTAGTAAGTATTTATTTCCTGAGGTTTTATGCAAATTGTCCTTTAAATGCAAAGATGGTAATTGGTGTTCTTTCTGGAATTTATATATGTGGCAGAAATTATTAGATTCATTAGACTGAGAGCAAATAAATGGGGAGGGATGGAGAGCTGTGTGGTACACCTGATAGGTACAGCAGACAGTTTATTAGATACACTGGCACAGAAAAAACAGTATCAGTGTTCCCCAACCAGTGGCTCCCCAGCGAAAGTACAACTCCAATCATACCCAGACATACTTTGACTGTCTAAGCTTCATGGGGACTGTAGTCTTGCAACAGCTGCTAAGCCACAGGTTAGGGAACACTGCAGTATCATAGCCAGTTGGAGGGCCACAGGCTGGGGTCCTGGTAGTGTCACATATGATAGACTTAGATACAGAATATCAGCTCATGAATCATACACTTTCAGTAGATATAGCAGCTCAGCAGATATTGTCATATGTTGTATGTTTAGATACAGCAGTTCAGCAGACGGTGTCACACATGTAAGCTTTAGATACAGAAGCTAAGTAAGCAGTATGACACATGATAGGCTTAGATACAGTGGCACTGCAGACAGTTTCAAACAGGCTTAGATACACTGGCTCAGCAGACCATTGAACTCAATGGAAGAATAAATGAAACTGTCTGCAATATGATTTTTGCAAGTTTTGTGCGAGCGAATTCAACCTAATGCATGAGGTTTTAGAGTTCTTTGCACCCGGCTCCACTGAACTGGACAAGCAGGCCTTTCATCTTGCAAGTGAAGCCGCCATGATTGGAAACATTTCCTGTCATTTTTGTTGCCCATAAATACAACGCGCATATCGCCAACCAGTTGGTGGTGTAAATCCATATTTCTGCTGTAAACTTGTAGAAATCATTGCACAGTCACTTTGGAGAAGTAGAAATAGTGGAAGTCGGCTTCACTCATCTATGTGCATGGCAATCTCCATACAAATGTAGAAACAAGCATGTAGCAATCCGGTGCATAAACTTCAGGTTTATTGCATAAAACTTCTCAGAATCAAAGAGAAGTAGAACATACCATGCAGACGAGAAACAGCAATTATGCGTTTCAGGTCATGTGACCCTTCATCAGAATGGTGCAATCTGGTATTTAAATGGTGTTCCACAGGTGAGGCAGAGAATGGGCAACGGTCATTAGCACCTCGACCCTTGCTAAAGCCGGTCACGGCGGACAAAACGTCGGGGGGGGGGGGGGGGGGGGGTGTCAGTGTGTATTTTAAATAAGCAGCATTTTAATCAGTACTATTATCTACTAGGGCTGGATACAAATGGAAATATTTCAAAATATATAAGTGATATTCTGGTTAGGAACTATATATATCCAGCTCTAATATGAATTAAATAAGGGGAATGAACACAATATTAACCCCAAACTGACCAAATAACTGTGGTTTTAACCCACATTATAGTTTTGTTTTCTCACTAAGTTTGTATATTTTAAACAAACTAAATAAAAGCTAAATTTTAATAATTTGGGTTCCCGAGTTTGGGAAATAAGTCCCAGGAGGGCGAAAGCCTGAATGGGAATTTGAGTAATTGAGAACGGGCAATGAACAAAGTCATTAACCCCAAGGCTGCCGCAATAGGGAAAAGCATCTTACATAAAACACTGATTTAACCCTAGCACCACTGGACATTAAAAGTGGGGTTAATGACTTTTTGCATTGCCTGTTCTCTGCCTCCCCTGTGGAACACCATTTAAATACCTGTGTATTTCCCATGTCGCACCATTCTGACGAAGGGTCACATGACCTGAAACGCATAATCGCTGTTTCTCCTCTGCATGGTATGTTCTACTAGTTTTACCCAATAAACCTGAAGTTTTATGCGCTGGATTGCTATGTGCTCGTTTCTACACTTTAGAGAAGGATTAATAAGACAAAAAGTGTGTTGCCTAATAAAAATTATAATGCAAGGTTAAAAAAGCGAGCTTCATGCTAACTTAAGGCGCATGCACTGAGCTTTACCTCATTTTAAAAAACAGCGTGCACCTGATTCGTTTATCTCATGGAAAATCCACGCCACATGCACAAAAATTCCCATTCCGAAAACTGGTCTGTTTTTATTTATAACCCAATGAATAATAGATGTCCTACAGCAACCCAAGTTACCCTTTCCCACCTGTTTTCTGCCTAAAAAGTCCCCCTTTTTTTATAGGTCTTTCTATCAGGGCATAGAGACACCTCCTTCCATGTTTCTCTACTGTTATGTTCTGCACTGTCTTTAAAGGAGTACTCCCGTGGAAAAAAATTTTTTTTTTAAATCAACTGGTGCCAGAAAGGTAAACAGATTTGTAAATTACTTTTATTAAAAAATCTTAATCCTTCCAGTACTTTTTAGGGGCTATATACTACAGAGGAAATGCTTTACTTTTTAGATTTCTCTGATGTCATGACCACAGTGCTCTCTGTTGACCTCTGCTGTCCATTTAAAGAACTGTCCAGAGCAGGAGAAAATCCCCATAGCAAACATATGCTGCTCAGGACAGTTCCTAAAATGGTCAGCAGAGAGCAGTGTGGTCATGACATCAGAAAAATCTAAAAAGTAAAGCATTTCCTCTGTAGTATATAGCCCCTAAAAAGTACTGGAAGGATTAAGAATCTCATCTCCAACTCTTCCACTTCATAAAGACAGTATGTGATTTTCAGCACCGGTTTAAAGCACAGCATTCAACAGCAATTAATGGCGTTTCTCCATTACTTATGCTATCCCTACCATCACCACTGGATTTGTGTTTTTCCACATGTGGGGCTTTCAGCAGAGGAACAAACAGAGAGTCCTTTGAGAAGTGCAAGGATATAGGGAGGCGCATTGTGACCAAGAGTGACAGCTCTGTATCCAGGCTCCAACACCTAAGGGAATTGGTCCCATTGTCACTTTATTACACATTAATGCACATTGTGCAAAACTGAGTAAAAAACAAACCTGAAAATAATTTCCCAAAGTCCTGGGGCAGAGCTCTTGGCACAGTGCAGTCTCCTGGTATCCGTTTTCCAGCTACAATAGTGTGAAATTGTCATGTGGCTGAAGAATCCCTGTTCAAAATGTCTAAATCTATATTTGGGGTATCATGTGTTAATACGTATAGCCGCTATTTTGTATGTCGCACTGCCATTTCAGCATACATAAGGTATTACATAAAACATTACATAAGGTATTACAGATGTGTAAAGGTTAACATTTGCACTTTTCTGCCACCAATGGTTAAGGGAGGATTTCCATAGTCCAATTCCCTCTCCCCAAAGGACTGGGCCCAAAAAACTATTTAGTTTGGCTCAGGTCAGAGAATTGTGAGGAATTCTCATAAGTCTGCTAGCTCTGCTCCTGCAAGCTAGATCAGTTTAGTCAGAAGTTTAAGCTGTTAGGTCCAGTCAGTAAAATTCAGGCCTAGTCAATAAGCAGTTCCAGCTAAAGCCTGCTGCAAGTAAGATTAACCAAGACTTGTCTACACCAAAGAACCAAGTACCATTCCAGTTGTAGGTATCTTTTAACCTGACTCAGATCTATGTCGCGAGCATAGTGATCATGGCACTGTGCAGTGGATTTCACTCAAGGTTGTCTCAGGTCCATAAGGTGAGGGTAGTAGCCTGTTTTCAGCTCCAAAAAAAGGAGAAACTACTAGATAAAAGTGGAGAACCAGCTGAGCAAGGACCCTTCTGTGTACACTCATCTCTTTGTGGGCTTCAAGCTGCATATAGTGCACTTATATTTGCAAGTGCATCTGTGGCAACCATAGTGCAAGAAGCACATTAGAAACTTTTTGTCAGTATAACTGCTAGCAAAGCTTTCTTAAAGAAAACAGTGACCAACATTTTGCACATCCACTTAAAAGCAGTAACTTTGCAACCATGTGCCAATGTGACTATAAGATGCAGATTCTTGACAGTTACTTTAAAGAGGACTCATGGCCAAACATCTACTCCCCCCCCCTCCCTAAAAAAAAAAAAAAAAAAAAACACTGATAACGCCAATATTGTTGCCTGAGGAGTTAAAAGCCCCAGCTGGCCCAGGAAATCGGCACAGCATTCACCCATTTCTGCATTACTGCTGGGCTAAACTATTCTTAAAGGGGGGCATTCATATCACATTTTTTCTGCACTACATACATCAAAACATTATCAAAAAAGCATTGTGATGTATACTGTAGCATGGCAATAGGGTAAAGTTTAATAGAAATACATAGTCTATTTTTTATTATTTTGGTCTGAATTGCGCATAGACTTTACAGTCTTTTAAAGCCTATGCCCAGTCTGCTGGTATCTTGAAGTATATTTCAAAATGAAGGGTGGGGTGGGGGGGGGGGGGGTTTATAAAACCTAACTTTTAATTAGAAAAAAGAATACCGTTTACCAACTGTTAAACATTATACATAAGGTCTGTACAATAGTTATTTAGGTATCTCATACACAACTATTCCACCTTGCCTACACGTTTCGGTCCACTAGTATATGTGGCCTCATCAGGGGCAACAAAGGGGCGTATGGAAAAATAGGTACTGAGATAAATTAAACAACTAAAGAATTTAAATTTTCCCAAAAAATTTGGTTCGGTACAAGTTTGTTTCGAATCTCTATTAAAAACGGCAATTTCTGGCATACAAAGAGCCTCAATAGGGGTGTAGCACACTTTGCCTTGCTGTAACATGCATAGGGAGTGTGCTGGGTTAGTGAAATAATATTGTTATTCAGTATGACATGCAGATTAGAGGCGTCACTATTAGTATCACTGTCGCAGAGTGGCACAATGACAGAGCCTGGAGGTGGCATCAGTATGAGGAGACCATATAGTGGCTGAATGACACATTGCGAAGGTGGCAGCAGCATGAGGAGACCATATAGTGCCTGAATGACAGTGTGGAGGTGGCGGTAGCATGAGGAGACCATATAGTGGTTGAATAAAACAGCACAGAGGTGGCGGCAGCATGAGGAGACCACATAGTGGCTGAATGGGCCAGCCTGAAGGTGGCAACAGCCTGACGAGATCATACAGCCTCACAATTAAAAAGATTAAAGACATTTTTTTTACATTTTGAATAGAAGATTTCACATTCAGTAGATAAACCTAAAAAGTTTTATTTAATGTGCCGCCAGCATGAGGAGACCACATGGCGGTACAGTGAGACAGCCTGGAGGTGGCAGAAGCATTAGGAGACCATGTAGTGGCTGAATGGCACAGCCTGGAGTTGGCAGCAGCAAGAGGAGACCATATAGTGGCTGAATGACACAGCCTGGAGTTGGCAGCAGCATGAGAAGACCATATAGTGGCTGAATGACAGAGCCTGGAGTTGGCGGCAGCAAGAGGAGACCATATAGTGGCTGAATAACACAGCTTGGAGTTGGCGGCAGCATGAAGAGACCATATAGTGACTGAATGACACAGCCTGGAGTTGGCAGCGGCAAGAGGAGACATATAGTGGCTGAATGACACACCATAGAGTTGGCGGCCGCATGAGGAGACCATAAAGTAGCTGAATGACACATCCTGGAGTTGGCAGCAGCATGAGGAGACCATGTAGTAGCTGAATGACACAACCTGTAGTTGGTGGAAGCATGAGGTGACCATATAGTGGCTAAATGACACAGCCTGGAGATGGCTGAAGCATGAGTAGACCATATAGTGGCTGAATGGCACAGCCTGGAGTTGGCAGCAGCAAGAGGAGACCATATAGTGGCTGAATAACATAGCCTGTAGTTGGCAGCAGCAAGAGGAGACCATATAGTGGCTGAATGACACAGCCTGGAGGTGGCGGAAGCATGAGAAGAACATATGGTGGCAGAATGACACAGCCTGGAGGTGGCGGAAGCATGAGAAGAACATATGGTGGCAGAATGAGACAGCCTGGAGCTGGCATAAGGATGAGGAGAACATATGGTGGCCGTATGAGACAGCCTGGAGCTGGCCGCAGCATGAAGAGAACATATGGTGGCAGAATGAGACAGCCTGGAGCTGGAATCAGCATGAGGAGAACATATGGTGGCAGTATGAGACAGCCTGGAGGAGGCATCAGCATGAGGAGAACATATAGTGGCAGAATGAGACAGCCTGGAGCTGGCATCAGAAGCATCAGAAGTCCTGAAAGTGACCCGGTGACATAGTGGGGTGGTGGGTTGTGGGTGGCAATACCAGTACCCGGTGACGAAGGTGTGTGAAAAAAGGAGAACTTGGCATCAGATGTGTGGCATCAGGCGGGTGGAAGGATCAGAATAGTACCTGAGGCAGGTAGGCAGAAGAAAATGGTCTCTTTTGTAAAAATGTTAGTGTGTGCAAGTACGTACTGAGGATATGCATTATGTAAAACTTAACTTAAATAATATTCTTAGGATAAAATATATGTACCCAAAAAATCCAACAAAAGGAAAGGTGTGCAATAACACCATGTGCCACCTACACAACCAAGTATTGATGTGATGCAAAGACCTCTAAATGGTGGAAGGGAACAACATATGGTTCATTATAAATGGTGGGGATGAAAACTTCCCCTGTAAGGCCCTACTCTTGCATTACTAATTCCCTTCTTGGCAAGCGTTACTCACTCTAAAAAGGGCAGCCCAGCACAGGAACCTCTCCCTATTTCCACCTACAAACACTACCATTTCCCAGGGCTTTTAGTTCCTGTTCCTGTGTGGGGCCGCCCTTTTTAAGACGAGCAACACTTTCCTCAAAAAGGAGGAAGGGAACAACGCATGGTCCATTGTAACCGGTGGGGGTAAAAACTTCCCCTGTAAGGCCCTACTCTAGCCCTATTAATTCCCTTCTTGGCAAGTGTTACTCGCCCTAAAATGGGCAGCCCCACACGGGGAACTCTCCCTATTTCCACCTAAAAACCCTGGGAAATGTTTGTAGGTGGAAAAAGGGAGAGGTTTGTGTGTGGAGTAACACTTGCCAAGAAAGAAATTAATAATACGAGAGTAGGGCCTTACAGGGGAAGTTTTTACCCCCACCGGTTACAATGGACCATACGTTGTTCCCTTCCACCTTTTAGAGGTCTTTGCATCACATCACCTTTCCTTTTCTTAGAAAAATAAAATAAAAATTGGGGTCCATATATTTAATCCTGAGAAAAGTTAAGTTTTAGCTAATGCATATCCTCAATACTTACTTGTGGTCTGATGCAGAGGAATGTCTGTAACTGGGGAGCAGCATCTTAAACATGTTTTGCACTAAGCATATTTGTGAAGTGTTGGTGTGGCACCATGGTCAATCTACTCTGATGCATCAAGCATTGGTGGGGGGAAATCCTGGCTGATCCATGCCTGATTCATCTTCACAAAGGTCAGTCTCTTGACATTTTTCGTGGACAGACAAGTTCTCCTTGGGGTTACTATGGCCCCCGCCGCACTAAGCACCCGCTCTGATGGCACACTACTGGCTGGGCAGGACAGCTTTTCCAGGGCAAACTCTGTTAGTTGCGGCCACAAATCAAGTTAGGCTGCCTAGAAGTCCAGCGGATTTTCAAGGTGTGTTGGCATGGTCATGTCACGGTATGCCACAACCTGCTGGTTCAGGTCCTTCTCCAGGTCTTCCTGCTGCTGATGAGTTGCTTCACTATGCGGGTGAAGAAAGCTATGCATCAGCAACTGTAGACTCAGGCTGCTCCTGCCACCCCGCCCCTCCCCAGCAGCCATGGCAGTGGAAGATTAGCGCACAGGGCCCCACGAGTCAGACCTGCGAGAGGATGGACGATGGCGCAGATAGGCATCAGCCAACTGACTACGTAGCATGTCTCTGTAGTAGGTCAGTTTTCTCCTCCCTCTCAGTGGATGTAAAAAAAAGGCCCCCATTTTGTGCCGGTAGTGAGGGTCTAATAAGGTGGAGAGCCAGAAGTCATCCCGCTGCTGAATGCTGACAGTTTGGCGGTCACTACGCAAGCAATTGAGCATGCATCGTGCCATTTGTGCAAGTGACTCGGAGGGACTCCCTGCCTCCATCTCCACTGCATACGGCCACGGTGTCTGGGTCCTCTGTCCTGCCTTCCTCATAACCCTCTAGCTCTTCTGGCTGCTCCTTCTCTCCTGTCAGATGACTAGAAACCTAAACTGTGCTCCTCTGTGCCCCTCCCCCTCCTCCTCCAGTTCAGCCCCCACAGGGCTCATGTGGCCATGAGATGTAGGCGCCACGTCTCCAGTGCTCTGACCAACCATCGTTTCCAACATGTGTTGTAGTAGATGAAGCAGTGGAATGATGTTATTCATCCCGTAATCCTGGAAACTGACTAATAATGTGGCTTCCTCAAAGGGCCTGAGCAAACGGCAGGTGTCACGTATGAACTGACACTGGTTGACATCCAACATATGGAGGGTGAAATTCCAACGTGTAGAAATGTCGCAAATCAGACTATGTTGGGGGATACCGTTCTGACGCTGCAGTTCAAGGAGGGTGTGCTTTGCCTGTAACATTTCCTTCCAATTGTTAGGATGTCTTGCAAAGGGGGGGAACACTTCAGGAACAGCATGATGACCAGATTGAACACGTGCGCCATGCAGGGCGCATGGCTAAAGCTTCCTTGTTGCAGCGCAGACAAGATGTTCTTCCTGTTGTCGGTCACCATGGTTCCCATTTCCAGTTTTAGTAGAGTAAGCCATAATTCAATTTCTTGATGAATGATTTTTAGCAGTTCCTCCCGTGTGACTCTGGTAACCAAGGCAAACCATGTGAAGAACAGCGTGACAACGCCGTGCCCTGCACACATGGTATGCTAGAGGGGCACTGAGACTTGTCCGTGCAGTGGAGGCTGAGGAAACGGTGGAGGATGAGGAGGTGGAGTCGAACACTGTCACAGGACCAACGGCCTGAGAGCATGGAGCCGGAAGCGGCGTGACCTGTCCAAGTTATTGTTGTGGCTGTGCAGGAACCACATTCACCCAGTGGGCTGTAACGGACATGTATTGTCCCTGACCATAGTTACAGCTCCAAACGTCAGTGCTGCAGTGCAGTTTGGTACACACCGACAGGCTCAAGGACTGGCCCACCTTCTGTCACAAAATTGTGCAGGGCTGGTACTGCCTTTTTCGCAAAGAAATGACGGCTTGGGACTCTCCACCTTGGCTCGGCACAAGCCATCAGTTCTCTGAAAGGTGCAAAGTCCACCACTTAAAAAAGGGAGGGACTGCAGCACCAGCAACTTGGACAGGAGCACATTCATCTTCTGCACCGTAGTGGGCACATACTGTTGTCTCTTGGACATGGCTTCACCGATGGATTGCTGGCAGAATGACTGACTCGAAGTAGGAGGAGCAGGAATGAGGGTTGTGTCTGAGGAACACACCAACTGTCAACTGGAGGTGTCAGATGTCACTTGTGATGAAGTGGATGACTGTGTTAACCAATCAATGACGGCAGATGGGTTGCTGGTTGAGACATGACCGCTCACTGATACATGGACCTCAGGCCTCTCACTGCGACTCCTGCTTCCACTCGCCCCTAGTCTGCTGCAACCTCTGCCTGTGCCTGATATATTTAGGCCTCTGTCACTCCTCTGTGCACATCCTGGCACTTCTCTGCCTCACATACTTACAGTATTTGTCTACAACATCAGCAGGTGTGTACTTTTGGCTGGCCTTTCACAGTAAATAGGCCCTTAGGACTATAACAGGAACAAAATGGTACACCACTTAGATGTACTTACCTGGTATGCAATTATGATGGGTTGTACAATGTGCTCCACTACGCTTAAAACCGTATTTTTCTACGACACCAGCAGGTGTGTACTTTTGGCTGGCCTTTCACAGTAACTAGGCCCTTAAGACTTTAACAGGGACAAATGGTACACCACCTATGTATGCACAGGTTACACATAAAAAGGACAATACACTACGCTACTCCAGTAACCTGTATTAGGCACTAATAGCTGGTGCTTATGGCTTTTAGTGCTCTGCTCATCCTAACTGGCTGGCTACTAATAGCTATTCAGTTGTTGTAAACACCAGTGCTGCAGCACGCAGTCCCTGTGTACTACACCCAAAATTGCACTCTCTCAATTTCTTTCCCTTCCCATTCAGTGCTTCAAGGCTGGATTTGGGCTTGAGGTGAATCACTGCTGTAAAAATGTTTTTCTGTTCAACACACACTGCTGTCTGTCCCTCTCTCTCTGCAATAGAACGCTGATGTGAGTGGCCGCTAGATGGCTGCCGATTATATAGGGCTGTGACATCATAGGGGTGGCTGGCTGCTGATAGGCTGCATGCTGCATGTGATTCAGGGTCATCCCATCTATCCTTGTTCCTGCCTTCCCAGCATTCCTTGCCCCATGTCCTGACATGTGGAGCTGCCATGTTAGATGCCCTGGAGCCTGGACCGCACTAAATGGAGTTTAATGAAGCGATTTGTGCGATCGAATCACAGCGATATTCGCATTCGTTGCAAAGCAAATTTATCCAGAAATTCATAACGAATTTGGATTTGTCAGATTCGATTCGCTCATCCCTAATTAGTATGTTACTTCTCAGCTTCTTAGTCACAACAGATGCCAACCATTGCATTACCCACGTATAGGGTGTCACCCAGCATTCCACATACATTAGCCTTCTCTCTTCTTGAGGCTCCTTCCTAAGTCTATGTTCAGTGGTTTCCTAAAAAAATCTTTCTTCTCTCACTGTTGGTTTACGGTGATACATTTAAGCAACTAAACAATTTAATGAGAGCTGCCAATACAGTCACAGCCACTCACATGCAGGCCAATATAATCCCAGTGCACGTACTATGGTTTAGTAAGAAACAAGCACTTATGATAAAGTGTAAATGATAAAACCGGTAAGCGCCATCCAGACCAATGTGGGGTTGGTTATGGCAACCGGTCCTCTGTCCGGTGCACCCGCAGTGGTGAGGAGCAGTGCAATCCTGCCGGCTACTAGTGCACAAGTGCATGATGTGCGCTAGTAGCCAGCAGGATCACACTGATCCCTACCACTGTGGGTGCATTGGGCAGACAACTGGTCACCATAACCGACCCCACATTGGTCTGGATGGTGCTTGTTTCTTACTAAACCAGAGTATGTGCACCGGGATTATATTGGCCTGCACATGAGTAGCTGTGACTGTATTGGCAGCTCTCATTAAATTGTTTAGTTGCTTAAATGTATCTCAGTAAACAAGCAGTGAGAGAAGAAATATTTTTTTAGGAAAACACTGAACATAGACATAGGAAGGAGCCTCAAGAGAGAAGAAGGTTAAGTCATGGCCATAAATGTTGGCACCCCTGAAGTATTTCTCACAGAAAAGGATTGCAGTAACACATGTTTTGCTATACATGTTTATTCACTTTGTGCGTATTGGAACTAAACCAGAAAAGGGAGAACAAAAAAAACATCTTGTCACACCAATATCCGAAAAGGAGCTGAACAAAATTATTGGCACCCTTTCAAAATTGTGGAAAAATAAGATTGTTTCAAGCATTTTAAACTCACCCGGGGCAAGTAACAGGTAATTTAAAAATCACACCTGAAAGTAGATAAAATGGAGAGAAGTTCACTTAGTCTTTGAATTGTGTGTCTGTGTGCACCACATTAAGCATGGACAACAGAAAGAGGAGAATAGAACTGTCTGAGGACTTGTGAACCAAAATTGTGGAAAAATATCAACAATCTCAAGACAATCTCAGCAGATCAAGATTTGCCTTTGTCCACAGAGCGCAACATTATCAAGAAGTTTGCAACCCATGGCACTGTAACTAATCTCCCTGGGCATGGACGGAATAGAAAAATTGATGAAAGTTGTCAACACAGGATAGTCCGGATGGTGGATAAGCAGCCCCAAGCAAGTTCCAAAGATATTCAAGCTGTCCTGCAGGCTCAGGGAGCATCAGTGTCAGCGCAAACTAGCCATTAACATTTAAATGAAATGAAACGCTATGGCAGGAGACCCAGGAAGACCCCACTGCTGACACAGAGACATATAAAAGTAAGACTACATTTTGCCAAAATGAACTTGAGTAAGCCAAAATCCTTCTGGGAAAATGTCTTGTGGAGAGATGAGACCAAGATAGAGCTTTTTGGTAAAACACATCATTCTACTGTTTACCGAAAATGGAATTAGGCCTACAAAGAAAAGAACACAGTACCTACAGTGAAATATGGTGGAGGTTCAATGATGTTTTGTGATTGTTTTGCTACCTCCGGCACTGGGTGCCTTGAATGTGTGCAAGGCATCATGAAATCTGAGGATTACCAACAGATTTTGGGTCGCACTGTACAGCCCAGTGTCAGAAATCAGGGTTTGCATCCGAGATCTTGGGTCTTCCAGCGGGACAATGACCCCAAACATACGTCAAAAAGCACCCAGAAATGGATGGCAACAAAGCGCTGGAGAGTTCTGAAGTGGCCAGCAATGAGTCCAGATTTAAATCCTGTTGAACACCTGTGGAGAGATCTTAAAATTGCTGTTTGGAAAAGGCGCCCTTCCAATAAGAGAGACCTGGAGCAGTTTACAAAGGAATAGTGGTCCAACATTCCGCCTGAGAGGTGTAAGACGCCTTAAATATTAAGTTAAGGGTGGCAATAATTTTGTCCAGACCATTTTTGGAGTTTGGTGTGACATTTTGTCCAATTTGCTTTTTTCCTCCCATTTTTGGTTTAGTTCCAATACACAAAAAGGGAATAACATGTGTATAGCAAAACATGTGTTACTGCAATCCTTTTCTGTGAGAAATACTTCATTTTCTAGAAAAAATTCAGGGGTGCCAACATTTACGGCCATCGCTGTATGCTGGGTGACACCCTATATATGGGCAATGCAGTGGTTGGCATCTGCTGTGATTAAGAAGCTGAGAAGTAACATACTAATCCCAGATACTGGCATATCTGCTGCAATGATCAGTGCCATTTTCTGTCACTTTGGTCATCTATGTCCTTATGGCTCTTAACCCCACTATGTGTAAGTATTATACAGCGGAAGGAACAGTTTGTTGCTAACATCACCAGAAGTTGTGGAGGAAATTCACTACAATGTACAGATTGTTTTCAGAGCAACACAGACCTGGTCCTCCTGCTCCTCCTTTCACTGGGCCACACCTGGCATGATGAACTGGCAGCATGGTCCAATGGCATCTGCTGACTCTGCAATCCTGTATGACTTAAGACTTCATGAACTGGCTCCCTTTTGCATTCTTCCTGCAAAGTTTGACAAGTACATAGGGCCCCCGGTACTTTTTGAGGTGAGAGCAGAAGATATGCCAGAGGTATAGATAAAGTTATTAATAGATCAGTCACTTTTGAAATATAATTGCTCAGTTTGCACTAATCCTGAGTTACAGCCTGTGCTAGGGCCCCTGAACACCAAGGAGCCTCTACCCGGATAGGTTCTTTCAACAGATGAAATTCAATAGTGTGTACTGTGGTGCGGAATCCCATCGATAGCAAAATTCTTTAGAGTGCATGGGCCCTTATACTCCAGAGCTGCACTCTGCTGGTGCAGTCACTGTGTACATACATTACATTATTTATCCTGCACTGATCCTGAATTACAGCTTGTGTTATACCCAAGAGCTGCACTCCCTATTCTGCTGGTGCAGTCACTGTGTACATGTGATGAGGGTGCGATGAAAGGGCAGATGTTATTACCCTAGGGGCAGATGGCATTAACTCCCTGTGTTTGTGATGCCAGGGCGTGGTTATCCTCTACACCACCCGAGGTATGGCCGCTGGTTCCTGGGCCAGGCGCGGAGCAAATAATCACTCCGATGCAAGGTTACAGAACAATGGCAGCTTTACTGAGGCAGACAAATCATATATTCTTAACAGCTCAGTTAGGCCCAAGGAGATTACCAGTGACTTAAGGAGACTTGAGGGCTCACTGGGACTTATAGTGGACTTGGACAGAATTATGCAGACCCACGCTGACTTTAGCAGACTTGACTGACTGGACTATGACTGACTAGACTTCACCCCTTGGTTGCTTACCAGGCTTTGACATTCACCTGAGGGGGCACTTGGTGATTGAAGCGTGGATGCGTGGTTAGGCCTAGGTCTCTCTAAGGACACCAGACACTCTCAGGTCTTGACTACTGCTCCTTAGCAACAGCTTAACTAGCTAGCTCCTCCCTTCAATATATGGAGGGGTCCTATATGTCACTCACTAGTCACCTGGTCACTGACACCTTCCCTGGTTACATAAGACTTGGTAACAACATTTAATGGCATATGAGCATTAGAAAGACAAATCAATAAATAACATAGGACACTGTTAACCACTTACGGTACATAGCATGGAGGTGAACCAAGGGGACACTGAAGTAGAGTCCGCCACACAGGACAAAAAGGGTACAGGAGAGCAACTCCTGTACTGGGCCACCACATACATACATTATATTACTTATCCTGCACTGACCCTGAATTACAGCTTGTATAATACTCCAGAGCTGCACTCACTATTCTTCTGGCAGAGTCACTGCCTACATACAGTGTATTACATTACTTATCCTGTCCTAATTCTGAGTTACAGCTTGCATTATACTCCAGAGCTGCACTCACCATTCTTCTGGCAGAGTCACTATCTACATACAGTTTCTAACATTACTTATCCTGTCCTAATTCTGAGTTACAGCTTGCATTATACTTCAGAGCTGCACTCACTATTCTACAAGCTTCACAGCTGAAATATTCCAGTATCCCTGCATGTCTTCTCTGTAATTTGCACCCAGAACCATCATCAGAATCCCATCCCTTCCCCAATATCGCGCCACACCCCTACCCCTTAATTCCCTGGTTGAACTTGATGGACATATGTCTTTTTTCGACCGTACTAACTATGTAACTATGTAACTATGTAACTATCTGATGAAGGAAAAACTAACTGCCTCCTTCCAACCCCATGCCCAATTTTGCACTTGCTGGCCCTTTAATTTCTGATCTTAGTTTGTCCTCAATAAATATCTAAATCCAGCGCCATCTGGTCTGGAAATACTATGTATTTATATTCCATACTCCTGCTTCACAATATGTCAAATTATAGGAAAGCAACAAACGCTGCCCTGGTTTCTATTCTCATTCTAATGTATGAATCACTTCCGCAACTCCAGTAAACATTGTTAACATGAAACCGTGGTCGACTCTCCCGATATTGTCACAAGAAACTAAATATTTACATTTCTACTTCCTTGTATTTCTGCCTAATTTTGCTGTCATATTAGTGAAACAGAAGCTGGAAAAAACAAACAAAATAAACAATAGAACAGGTGACTATGTAGAGAGCAGCGTATACAGTGTACAAGGCGGCATAGAAGACCAAGCACTACAGACACTAGACAGGGAAGATTCAATCTCTGGAGTTTGCAGAGTTGGCATTGCTGCTTTAGGGTATAATACAGGCTTTAACTCAGGATTAGCTCTGGAAAAGTAATTTTATTTATCTGCTTGGTGATTCCACTTGTAGAATAGTGAGTGCAGCTCTGAAGTATACACTTATACAAACTGTAAATCAGTATTAGTAAATTAAAATGTATGTAATTTATGTATACAGTGACTCCATCAGTAGAACAGTAAGTGCAACTCTAAAGTATACAGTATTATAAAAACTAACTCAGGATCAGTAAAGTATAAGTCATATATCTACACGGTAGATACAAAAAGTAACAGACTCGGCACTGCACGTTGTCCGCACTGTGTCCGTGAAGCCTCCTTAAATGATGCACTGATATGAATGGATGTGGCCAGTGTCACGGGGGTGCTCTTACTTGGAATAAAAATAGAAAATAGAAGTAGAATAAGAAGACATAGTAATGCACTCATCCAGTAGTGGATACAAGAAGGCACCTTTATTCCATCATCATTGGAAGAAGAAGCACACAACAGGGGATGGGAGGAAAAGAACAGAGCTCCGGAAAGCTCGTGGGTGACGGTCCCATTTCACGGGTATTTCCGCTTGGTCACGCCCCTAGGGACGTGACCAAGCAGAAATACCCGTGAAACGGGACCATCATCCACAAGCTCCCTAGGGGCATGACCAAGCATAAATACCCATGAAACGGGACCATCAACAACTAGCTTTCTGGAGCTCCTTTCATCTCCTTCCCTTCCCTGCTTCTTCCCAGGATGATGGAATAAAGGTGCCCTCTTGTAGCCACTACTGGATGAGTGCATTACTACGTCTTCTTTTTCTACTTATATATCTACACGGTGACTTCACCAGTAGAATAGTAAGGGCAACTCTGTAGTATTCAGTATAGAAGCTGTAATTTAGGATTAGTAAAGGATAAGTAATGTAATGTACAGTACATACACAATGACTCTACCAGAAGAATAGTGAGTGCAGCTCTGGAGTATAACACAAGCTCAGTACTAGGTAAGGCTGCATTCACACTTCGTTTTTACATTACGGGTACTGGGGGGCGCAAACCGGGCTCTCCCGTACCCAGCCGGACCAGCGCTGAACTCCATTTACTTTAATGAGCCGACTGGAGTCAAACTGTGACTCCGGTTGGCTCATTTTTTGACCCATATCCAGTTTTGTAACCGGTTTTAGGTCCGGTCAGGAAACTGCATACGGGTAAAAAAAAAAGCCAAACGGTGACTCCGGTCGGCTCATTAAAGAAAATGGAGTTCAGCGCTGGGGTACGGGAGAGCCCGGTTTGCCCCTCCCCCTGCCGGATCCAACACCCGTAATGTAAAAATGAAGTGTGCATGCAGCCTTAGTAATGTAATGTATGTGGAAACAGACTCCATCAGCAGAATTGTCAGAGATCAGCTCTGGAGAACAATAAGGATTATGTATAATATGTTGTAAGTTCTTATGAATTTGTGGCAATGCTCTCTAACTTTTGGTTTTATAGCAAAACGAATCCATTTTATACCCTGACAGTGGGAAGCTGACATCTACTGACATCTACTTCCACATGCTTTACCCTGCACCTTTGCTTGTTCAGATCAGGACATATTAGAGAATGGTACTAAAGGTGTATATTTCATATTTCATAAGGTTGAAAAAAAATCTAGAGTCCATCAAGTTCAACCTGTATCCCTGATGAGTCCTTACTGAGTTGATCCAGAGGAAGGCAAAAAAAAAACTCATACTCAAGGTACAAATTCCTTCCTGACTCCAAATATGGCAGTCAGAATAAATCCCTGGATCAACCTTCTGTCCCTATAGATCTAGAATCCATAACCTGTAATGTTATTATTCTCCAAAAATGCATCCAGACCCCTTTTAAATTCTTTTACCGAGTTAACCATGAATACTTCCTCAGGCAGAGAATTCCACAGTCTCACTGCTCTTACAGTAAAGAACTCCCCTCTGTGCTGGTGTAGAAATCTTCTTTCCTGTGAGGTCCTTGCCTTAAGCTTGCAGCCTAAGTCCCTGAAATCATTTTTAAGGACGCTCCACCTACCTCTAACTTTGTCATTGGTGTCATGACTGCTGGGTCCTCTCCAGCCCCACCCAGCAACCTGTCAACCCGAGATCCGCGATGTGTCGAACTCGAGCGCCAGCAAGACGACACACTGTTCGGTGATCCCGGTCTTTGTGACAGATCGCCCTGTCTGTCCCCCTAATAATTGTGTCCCCCACTACCAGTAACTGTCTGGCCTGTCCTGCACTCCCTCCCTTCTTTCTGGAGCAGACTTCCCCCTGGCGGTAAGAGGCAGAGTCCTGCTGCAGTACTACTAGCTCTAAAATGGCATCCCCCTCATCTGCCAACAGGGCAAACTTGTTTGCATGTGCTAGATCAGGACTAGCCTCCCTGACACTTTTCCCTCTAACCAGTTTTCTAACTGTGACCCAGCTAGCTGCCTGACTGTCCTGCACCTCCCCTACTATCCTCACCCACATCTACCCCAGAGAGTGCTTTCTCAGTGAGCAGGAGACTCCTCTCCAAGTTGTCAATGGGTCTCAGTGTTGCCAGTTGCTCCTCTAGATCCAGGATCCAAATTAACAACTCGCACACATCCTGCACAACAATATGCACCCTCAAACTGCTGTTCAAGGATTGCATACATTGTGCAAAAAAACTCACAGAAATGCACTCACAATACTTCTTACAGTATTCCCTTAATTTGATGTCCCTCTCACTTTTATACTTACACTCACTTGTATACTTCACACTCTTGTCTACAGACACACAATCACTAGCTCAGGTAATCGCTAGTGTTGAGCAGCATAGGCCATATTCGAATTCGCGAATATTCGCGAATATATGGACGAATATTCGTCATATATTCGCGAATATTCGCATATTCGTTATATTCGTTTTATTTTCGCATATGCGAAAATTCGCACATGCGAAAATTAGCATATGCTAATTTTCGCATGTGCGAATTTTCGCAAATGCGAATTTTCGCGCGCCAGTCTCACACAGTAGTATTAGAGCCTTCTTTACACCACACAAGCTGGAAGCAGAGAGGGGTGATCACTGTGATGTGTACTGTGAAAAAAAAAAAAAAAAAAAAAGAATATTCGTAATTACGAATATATAGCGCTATATTCGCGAAATTCGCGAATTCGCGAATATGCGATATTCGCGAATAATATTCGAATTGCGAATATTCGTGAGCAACACTAGTAATCGCTTAGTATACTTTCTTTTATAGCTACCAGACACCACCTCTCTCTTCCACTGCCTGGTGGAAAACAAGCTTTTTTTTTTTATTTTTTTTTATTTTTTATTAATCAACTGGTGCCAGAAAGTGAAACAGATATGTAAAATACTTCTATTAAAAATTGTAATCCTTCCAGTACTTATCAGCTGCTGTATGCTATAGAGGAAGTTCTTTTCTTTTTGAATTTCTTTTGTCTGACCACAGTGCTCTCTGCTGACACCTCTGTCCACGTCAGGAACTATCCAGAGCAAGATAGGTTTGCTATGGGAATTTGCTCCTGCTCTGGGCAGTTCCTAACATGGACAGAAGTGTCAGCAGCGAGCACTGTGATCAGCCAGAAAATAAATTCCTGTGGAGCAGCTAATAAGCAGCTGATAAGTACTGGAAGGATTACGATTTGTAAATAGAAGTAATTTACAAATCTGTTTAACTTTCTGGCACCAGTTGATTTTAGAAAATTTGTTTTCCACCAGAGTACCGCTTTAAAGAAAGGGAGCATAAAGATCACTTTTAACAAAGCAGCATCACATCATCATAACATAGTACAGTCAGTCTCTCTCTACCTTGAAATTGCTGATCAACAGGTACAAATGAAGTGGTGGTTCTTGTTTCCACATATTAGGGAGTAACACTTTTTCTGCACCCCTTTCCCCCAAAGTTAGGCTGGAACTGACAGTTCTGTGTGTCATCCTCTTATATCTCAATGGACAATAATAAGAAATGGCGATCCCATATTTAGGACATCTACTCTAAGAATTGGAATAACATTTCCTTTTTATCTTTTATTCCCTGAATCAATGAGCTATAAACAGCCATTTAAGACCTTAACAAGGCCTGGTGGTTAAATACTGCATAAAACTAATTGAAAAGTGAACATTGTCTTTGTACGCACAAGGTGTTTCGGAAAAATACAGAGAAGTATTGATCGCAGCAGAGGTGTAAAAGACGGGGGGACTGAGGCTGCCACAGACACAGAAAATGCCGCAAGAAGTCAATATGTTAATTGTAACAAAATGACAAGAGCCGCTCTGCTGGCCGGGAGCCAAAACCTCCAATAGCTAATTACAAACATCATAATTATAATCATTAGAGGGTAACATAGAACACCTCCCCTATTCACCATCAGGCCACCCTTTAGCCTTCCGGCTCCACAGAAATCAATGGCTCTATCTAAATAAAGAGTCTGTGTTATGATTGGCAAGTGATACATTGTACCATTCATTTACTGTTACACTCAATGTATAATTAAAGAGGTATTCCACTTATCTATGCCATACATTATCTGTCTATCTATTGCATGCGCAATGGAGCTACTGAGAAAGCTCTGCCCACACCCTCTGCATGCTCATGAGGGAAGGACAGCGATCCCTAATTTCAATGTAGGGTCCCACAGTTGGACTCCCATCAGCTAAACATTTCCTGTCTATCCTATGGATAAGTGATAACTCTTAGGCTTCGTTCTCATCTGCATTGGATGCTCTGTTTGGGCCTCTATCACAGATTTTGTTCAGCAGCAGTGTTCTACCTGCTGCATGATAGAACACCAACGGAGCCCGACAGACCCCATTGTCTATATTTGAGTCTGTTGGGTTTTTCTTCATTGTGCTGGATTCTAACAGGACATAAAACAAAAACTTTTTTTTTTTGTTCGGTCAGAATACCTTTTTTTGCCAGCATGTCAACGTACACACCAACATAGCCCAAAAACAAAATATAACTGGGGCCAATGCCAAAACTGACATGCAAATATTTTCATTGTGTAGGTTCTACTCTTAGTCTTATAAGCAACGATAGCATTTGGCTCTACTGTACCTTTAAAAAGCATATACACTTTGTCAGCTCACTGCAGACTCCAATGAGGGTTGCTCACCCATATGCAGATATTTATATAATGGTAGTTCATAAGACATAAAAAGTGGTACTCACCCATGTGAAAGACTCTTCTCTTTACTTCCGTTGTGCAAAATCATATATGCAGTGGTAGAACAAACAAAGGGACAACCCGAGCGATACCAAGAGGCTACAGCCGTTTCATGCATCAGCACGCATTTCTTCGGGCCATCCGCACATATGTTTTTGCACAATTCCTACATGAGTGCCACTTTTTCTATCTTATGACCTGTTGTTCTACTCCTAGTTTTGCCTTACAAATACTGATGTACACCTAAGTGTTAAGACATGCTGAGGGTTGGAGTTTACAACATCTGGAGAGCTACAGATTAGATACATGGCTATGTCACATGACCACTGGATACATCTCATTTTTGGTTATATTGGTTATAGGGGATCTTGGGAAAATGGGAAAATGTTTAATGAATATAAAACATCAGTTAGTGCATTAGGTGTCTTTTTTTTACAATTTCATGCCTACTACAGTTAAAAAAAAAAAAAACTCTAATTGCTGCTTATCTCAGAGAATCCCTGATTTTTTTCTTCCAAGGAGCGAATAAAATAAAAAAAGTTAATTAAAAGAATGAAGAGATTACAGTTTGTAATCAAATCATTAAAATGTTTGGGAGAAGGTTGAAAGTGAATGAGCGTGCTCTGATTAAGGTGGAGAGCTCTGGATGGAAGTGTTTACATATATTCAGAAAATCTTCATTTATCTTAACAGGAGCAAAGCAAAGGCCAGGAAGTCACTTCCCTGACTCACTGCACCTCCAGCGCCCCAAACATAGAGCCCATCTTTCCACAGTAGTATACCACAGTATGTGGATACCCGACTTACCTCCAAATCGTCTCTAGGTGGGAACAAATGTTTAAAACTAGGGATGCGGCACACCAAGAATAGCTATAGGGGATGCAGAGGTACAAGAAGCATCCAAGTCCTAGTGCCTGTGAAAGATCAAAAAGTCTTCTGCAGTGTCCTGCTCCGTGTTATTCAGAACATCATCATGTTGGTTGTAGAACATTGCAATGTAAAGTTTCATGCTTTGTTGCACATTTTATAACGATACTATGTTATAACGTGTTTATGCATTGTTGTACTTTGTTGTATTATGCTGTTACCTACTGGTGTTATGCTGTTACACTGCCCCATGCACTTAAATGGGGAATGTTTTGGAAGGTGGGAGGAGCCTGCCTGACCCAGTCTCTCTTCCCTCAGGGACAGGAAGTTTAGGATAGTCAAACCTTGAGTGTGTTTTAAGAATTAGCCTCTCCATACAGAAAGGGACCAGTGTCATTGTTGCAGCTCTATCCAGGAAGGGACTAGCATCATTGTGGCCTCTACGTGAAGATTACTATCATTATTGTGGCCTATTGTGACAAGGGACCAGCATCTCAAAGGAAGAATCAGCAAGACACCATCTGCCTGTGACTATTTAGGGTGTAGTGGCTCCTGTAAAGTATGACGTGAACCTCAGGGCATAATAGACAGCTGATCCACACCATTGGGGCTCAGGAGCTTCAGTTTATGCCTTTGAATGCAGTATATTGTGCCAGAACCATCATTATATAGCATCCCATCGGACATGGCAAAATTGTTTTCTTACAGATTAGATATAAAACTATGACATATGAAAAGACGGTATGACCTGTAAATTTGTATTTGCGTAAACCTTGGTTTGTTTGAGAGAAACATGGCTGCTTATTTCCAGAAACAGTTCCACTCTTGTTATTTGACTATGACCAGTATATGACCAGCCAATATTGAATTGCCTGACCTTCCATAACAAACACAACCCCTGGGCAAGACTATAGTTATTTTTTTTTATATTAGGTCTACACAATTTGCTGTCTGTGATAGTAAAAAAATAAAAAACATGCTCAAGCCAGTACGATTTGTGATACACTATGTTAGTTAGTTATATATCTTGGTGTGATACCCCTTTAAAGGGCTAAAGAGCAATTATATTATGTCCTGATTATATAGATATAAAGGATAATGCCACCTATTTCTGTGTATGAGTTGAAGCCTCGATATAGACCCCACAGACATCAGTAGAGTAAGTAAATAACATCACTGTTCTCTTTTGCCTGAAGTTACCCTCTTGAAGACTCTCTTAGCCATCAATATGCATGTACCCCTCTACACACTTCAATAGCGGTACGTTCATTGGTAGAATGAAGCAAAAAATCACTCGACTGGAAGCCCTGCCCTCATTTGCAAGGCAGCGAAGAGGAAAATTAGCATTGTAAAACGGCAACCTCATTTAGATAAGTAGTGTAAGAAGCCATTTAATTTGTATACAGAGTCATTAGACAGTCATGGCCCAGCAGACTTTTGCCAGCTTATGTTTTCAATAACACCATATGGGAATATTAACGGTATCAAGTCACATTTTCCCACAGGTGGGAAATAGGTAGAAGGATTAGCAGATAGAGGGAACAGCTTAATCCCTGGGGAGAAGAGACTCAATGCAGAGTATATATTATGGTGTCAGGAAATCAGATGGATTGAATTTTCTGCTTTGTATTATAGACATTCCAACAGGCTAACACATTTTGTATTGTCCATTAGCATGAGTCAAACTTGACCTATTCAACACTATATAGTGTTGTTCAAAAGGATGAGTGACAGGAAGTGTAGAAACCTCCCTCCCCATGATCACAACTTGATATCCCATTTTTCCATGCTTTAAGAATGCTTCAAGTGAAGATATACTGAATGAAAGGCTTGTACTTTTTCATTGTGTTGCTAGTGGTGAGTTGCAGTTAAAGATACAGGGACAGTCAAACCAGATTCTTTCAGCACAATACCCTATGTGCAGGGCCTACTGTAAATAAACTTTTTATGATGTGTGTAGCCACACATGACTAACTCTATCAGGAAATCCACAAAGAGATAAATGTTTCACAGAATATTCCTTATTCAACTGGTTCTCCACTTCTGGCTAGTAGATTCTCCTGTTTGCAAACATGCAGAGTGTTACCCTCACAGTGTCGTGATCACTGTGCATGTGACCCAGATGTTTCTTGCAACGCAAACAGCAGTTGGTAACTTTTTGTACCAGTCTTTAGCTATAACGGGTTACTGAAGAGACTTCAATTTTACTGGTTGGACCTAGGAGTTTCAATCTAACTAGGTAAATACACTTTTCTCTGACTGACTGGTGAAACTAGCAGAAGCAGAGCTAGGAAAGATGTGCTCAATATCTTGGCGTTAGCCAGTATAAACAGTTTATTTTGACTGGGGAACTACTCCCTCGACCTTCCCAGAAGCTTCTACAGTATGTAGAAACTGACAGGGGTGTGTGTCATGTAACAAATATTCCACTCATCTTACCCTTACACGCTTGTGATACCTCAGTGTATGCTGTCAAAAAAAAAGACAATACAAGTTAATTTGTATACCCAAAACACCCCAAACACAGCCACATGACAACTTCACTTGGACATGGCTATCGGGACACAACATAATGTCGTGGAGTGGCCCACCGTCTGCCACATGATTGTGTTGGCAAAATAAAGCCTGATATAATATAATGATATAATGAGTTAACTAGCCCACAAGGGCTATACTATCCTCTGAAATCACACAACCCCTGGAAGACAGTGCTACTACTACCACCAGACACCTGGATGCGTCTCCTACCTGAACTGGTACTGCCACCAGCATTCTTAACTTTATTGAAAAAGATTTGGAGGTTATTTTTATCTTTTTTTGTGATGATGTGTCACTTGTCTACTAGTCAACCTTAACTCTCAACATTAGAAATGCATATTTATGTTAAACCCAGCTACAAAACCCAGAAAATACACATTACTTGTCCAGAAATGCCTATTCGGAATTTACTTTCAACACTTTCAAATACATAGCTATGTTAATCTGAAGTAGAAATACTATATATTAAACCCAGAAAATACACATAACTTAGCCTTAGATTACTATTCTGCATTTAATCTCAGTGCTTTTAAATGCCTAGTTATCTTAAATAAGGAAGAAATACCATGGCCGACATTTATCATGGTCTTTAGACTGTTTTTTTGTGTCTACAAAAGGCACAAAAAAGGTGCAAGCAGGGTTTATTTGCGCCATTTGCGCCTTTTGGTTTACACATTTCTGTTGATTTTGAGTTGCAATCCACTGATTTTGGCAATTCACATGATATGGAAGGGTTTTATGAACTGCGCCTTTTTGTAAAAAGGTGCAAAAAAGGAGCAAAGCCACTGAAAAGTCTCTAAAACTACACCAGCCCAGACTTAGTTTAGCTTTTTAGTATATGTAAAGAGAGAAATTTCCGGAAATGTGTACCTGCAAATATAGCAATAAGATCACAATATGAAGAATCATGAAATACAGAGACTTCATTATAAAATCACATCACAATGCTTTTAATGCGTATATATATATATATATATATATATATATATATATATTATTATTATTATTATTATTATTATTATTATTTATTTATTTATTTATTTATTTATTTATTTTTTGGTGAGATCAGATCTCATGTATCTACAGACTATGTTAGGGGAAGGAAGGATAAGGAAATATCAGAATTTTACTGTTTCTTCTTCTTGTTCTCCCTAGAGATAAGCATGCTCAGCAGGGTTTTTATTTGGTGGTGAATTTACTCTAATACACAAAGGATTCATTAGAAAGAAAAGTCTGCTGTTGTAGAAAGTCCATATGAAGGACATTTGAACAAAAAGTCTTCAAAGTTCATGAAAGCATTTCTGGGGTTAAGTGAATCAGAACCTAAAACTGAAATTACAATGAACTGCAGCAGCTGTCATGTGAGGGAATCTATAGAATCTGGGCTTGGAGATGTACAGTATATGATCAGTGGATGCTGTAAATGTACAGTGTTGATTCCATGTACTGTGAGGGTACTGTATATGTACTGTGTGGATGCTGTGTTTACTGTGTAAATGCTGTGCATGTTTTATGTCATGTGGATGATATATACTGTATGTACTATGTAGTATTCATTTAATGCTTTGTACAAAATCCTTTGTTGGTAATGACCGCTTCAAAAGGACCACTGTATGGAGCAACTAGTTTCATGCATTGCCCTGGTGTGATTTTGTTCTATTCTTCCACACAAATCTTGAAGGTTTCATGGGCCTCTTCTATGAATCATGATCTTCAGTTCTTTCACTAGGTTTTCAATGCGATTTAAGTTAGATGATTGGTTGGCCCATTCTAGCATCTTTATTTCCTCTCTTTGAAACCATTTAAGAGTTTCCTTGGCTGTGTGTTTGGGATTATTGTCTTGCTGAAATGTCCACCCTTGTTTCATCTTCATTCTCCTGGTAGATGGCAACAGATTTTTGACAAGAATGTCTCAATAAATGTGCCCATTCATCCTTAATTCAATGTGAAGTTTGCCAGTACTCCAAACCTCACTGTTGGTATGGTGTTTTTAGGGTGATGTGCAGTGCCATTTCTCCTCCTCCAAACATGGTCCGTATTATGACATCTAAACAGTTACATTTTGCTCTCATCTGACCATACTATATTCTCCCAATGTTTTACTGCCTTTCACGTTAAACAACTTTAAACTGAGTCTTGTGTAGTGAGCCTGCATACAGGTCATGGTGGCAGAGTGCAGTACTTACTGTTTTCCTTGACACAACAGTACCAGCTAATTCCAGTCCTTATTGAAGCTATCCACAAGTGTCCTTGGCTCTTGGACAACTCTCCTGACTATTCATTTCACTTCTCTCTCAGAAATCTTGTGAGGAGCACCTGGTCGAGGCAAATTTATAGTGAAATGATTGATTGTCTTTCCACTTCCATATTATGGCCCCAAAAGTGAGAACTGGAATTGTTATGTTTTGCAACAATTATGTTGCGAAGGTCTTGAGACAGCTCTTTGCTTTTACTAATCATGAAATGTGTCTTGTCTGACCCCTTGGCAATACGACGTTATTGTAGGCCATCAGTTGGTACTGTACCAGCTGATGTTAATTTACACTGACAAGATTGCTTTTTAATTACTGATAGATTTCAGCTGTTGTCTCAGCTTTCCATGCCTTTTTGCATCTCCCTTATTTTATTTGTTCAATACCCTATGTCATTTCACATTATTACACATACCGTACATACTCGTGTGTAAGCCGAGTTTTTCAGCACGATTTTTCGTGCTGAAAACACCCCCCTCGGCTTATACTCGAGTGAACTCTCCGCCCTCAGTGGTCTTCAACCTGCGGACCTCCAGAGGTTTCAAAACTACAACTCCCAGCAAGCCCGGGCAGCCATCGGCTGTCCGGGCTTGCTGGGAGTTGTAGTTTTGAAACCTCTGGAGGTCCGCAGGTTGAAGACCACTGCGGCCTTCGACATCATTCAGCTCCCCCCCTTTCACCCCCTTTAGTTCTGTTTAGCGCTGGTCCGGTGCTGCAGGACTGTCCGGTGGGGAGGTCGTCCGGTGGGATAGTGGTTCCGGGCTGCCATCTTCACCGGGGGGCCTCTTCTCCGCGCTTCGGGCCCGGCCCGGAATAGTCACGTTGCCTTGACGACGACACAGATGGACATTCATTACCAACGTGCCTCTGCATCGTCGTCAAGGCAACGCCTCTATTCCGGGCCCGAAGCGTGGAGAAGAGGCCCCCCGGTGAAGATGGCAGCCCGGAACCACTATCCCACCGGACGACCTCCCCACCGGACCAGCGCACCCTAACGTCCAGCCGAGCGGAGGTGAGTACAAAACTAAAGGGGGTGGGGGGCTGGATGATGTCGAAGGCCGCAGTGGTCTTCAACCTGCGGACCTCCAGAGGTTTCAAAACTACAACTCCCAGCAAGCCCATACAGCCGATGGCTGCCCGGGCTTGCTGGGAGTTGTAGTTTTGAAACATCTGGAGGTCCGCAGGTTTAATACCACTGTATCAGACATTGACAAGTGGTGATGATGAAGGGGGGGCTGATGACATTTGGTGATGATGACGAGGGGATGATGAAGGGGGGTGTGGGATGATGACAAGGGGATGATGAAGGGGGGGTGTGGGATGATGACAAGGGGATGATGACAGGTGGTGATGATGATGATGAGGGTGTTAATGACGGGGGTCTGGATGATGACAGGGGGTATGATGTATTTCCCACCCTAGGCTTATACTCGAGTCAATAACTTTTCCTGTGATTTTGGGGTAAAATTAGGGGCCTCGGCTTATATTCGGGTCGGCTTATACTCGAATATATACGGTATCTTAATTTCTGAGCTTACTTATTATGGTTTCTATGTATGAATGCATTACTTAGGTTGTTATCAACATCTGGTAAAAATGTCATACGAATAGCACCTTTGGAAATATATATAGTGAGAAAAATGATTACGTGTTCAATACTCATTTCACCTGCTGTATGTACAGCTTAATTTTGGATAAAGCTGGGTGCTAATCCCTAAGGGCATTACAACGGCTGCCTAACATTTTTGTTAGTTTTAGGGATGGGGGAATTGGTATTAAACAGATTGCTGTTCTTTCCTGGCTGAGTCTCTATAGCTGACAATTTTACAACAACATGTCAATTAGGAAGATGTGCATTCCCCTTATAATGCATGTAAAGTGGCAATGAATATAGAATAGTGATAAAATTATAAAGCAAGCTCTTACAGGAGATGAGAACACGATCTGTCATTTGTAAATGTTAACACAAGCAGAAGAAGATTAGAGAGTAATTAACACATGACGATGAGAGAAGGCGCAGCGCTGGCACCAGCAGTGTCACCGCACAATGAGCTACCTGGGTACCTGCAAAGATGGACACATAGTAATATTCCTTTAATCACAAACTTTGTAGATGCCATGTAATGAGATATTCTGGGTCACTGGAAGTTCATCAATGCTTTTTCTATTTTTCTCCGCTCACTCATCTTTTTTTTTGGTCTGGTGAAATTCTATACAATATCACAGTTCAGTACAGGTGAAGAATGCCACAAGAATTTGGTGGATACAACCTGCACGTCCAGATTAGACCCAACTTTTTAGGACCCCATAATGGGGCTAAGTCACTTTACAACTCTCATACAACTCTCCTTCTTGACAATGAGATTTTTATAATGGGTTCTACAGCTGGTCAGCTAGAAAGTAACAACTTCAATAATTCTGAAGAAGCCTTATAGAGCACCCATAAACCTAATGGCTTTTCCATGAAATGTAATGACATTTGGGTGCTCCAGAATAGAGAAGGTGTTACAATGAAATCCTAAACAGAACCCCTCCTACTCCATTAACTTCTAATAGGAAATATGGAAACATCTGGCGTAATTCCACCCAAAGTATGTACATGTTCAGATATACTTTCCACTGGCGTAATTCCACTGCAGCCATTCTTCAGTCTGAACAGAGCAGCAGAAATCCATTGAAAAGAATAGGACTCCGCTTTAAGCGGATTTCCACAGAGGAATGTCCACAGTGTGGGCAAGCCCTTATAAGAAATATTAGAATATAAAATTAGGCACTCTTTTGGCATTATTCTCATCCTTTCTTTCCCTCTACTGACAGTTACCTTCAATAGAGAAACTCCCCTTTAAGCTAGGGCTATGCTGCGACTTTTTGTAATGCTACAAGTTTGATTTTATCGAGCTACAGCTCAAGTCCATAGAGCTCTATGAAATCTTGTGGACTGCAGCTGTCACTCAATAGTTAAATTCAACGTCACAGTGTAGCCCAGGCCTTAAAGTTACATTTTAAATGTCAGATTCAAAAACTTTGTATATGTTTTACATCTTGGAAAAAATTTACCTTTCTAATATACTTCATAAGAACATTGAGGTCGATTTATCAAAACCTGTCCAGAGGAAAATTTGCCCAGTTGCCCATAACAACAAATCAGCTAGCTTCTTTTATTTTTAACAAGGCCTCTGCAAAATGAAAGGAGCAATCTCATTGGTTGCTAGGGGAAACTGGGCAACTTTCCCTCTGGACAGGTTTTGATAAATCTCCCCCATTTTATTTCCTTTTTTATAGAAATCATGGCATATAAAAAAAAAATAATAATAATAAATCACCCCCCACCACCCAGAACACAATTCTGTCTGGCTGCAGCATCATCTTAGTCCACAGGCATGGACGAAGTCCAGTAAGTCAGGGCAGGACTAACACTCCTCTGTGCTCACACCTGTCCTTTCAGACTGCAGCAGGGAGGAGGGGGTTACAGAGCATCCTGCAGTGATTGGATGAAGAGATCCAGCACTGCAGAGTGAGGACACGCCTCCTCCAAAGCACAGAATGACAAACCAAGTGAGCAACAGATAGAAGTGAAGGTATTTCTGAGAGAAATGTAGGTGATAGACACATAAAAATTATATGTACATGACCAGGATAAGCTACTGAGTAATATATATATATATATATATATATATATATATATATATATATATATTTTTTTTTTTTTTTTTTTTTTTTTGTGGGATATGACAAGTACACTTTAAGAAAAAGTTTATATTATACAGTAGCCAAGCTTCTTTGACAGGGAAAACTGCGAGTAGGTGATGGATGGAACCACAAAAATTTATACTGTTCTTTGAGGACACTCCAGCAGGTAGGAATGTACTGTACTTTGTCAGGGTGTTAGTGCAGCGGGTGTCTGTCCAGGGATCATCTCCTTCAGCAGGTAAATTATGCCTCAGGAAACGTCTATGTAAATGCCAAAAAATACAAAAAAAGGATTTGTATCTATCCAAGCAGTGGCTTTGCTGTAACATACAGATTTACATGAGTAGGAACACATGTTAGTTCTGCTGCCTTCCTTGCATCATAATGAAATATTAATGCGCGGCGCCTGTCGGGTTCTGTGTGTGTGTGGCAGAGCATCACAAGAGAGGAGCACTAAGTAAGTCTGCTTATTTCTTCATCTGAGGAGAATTATCTCAATATAAATGGGACTTGAGAGGCAGAAGAAAGGAAAATCCGCCCAACTACTATCTCCAAACCTTACTTATGGCTGGCAATAATAGAGCTGCCATAAAAGCATGAAAAAGAGAAAAATGTGCAAATTCAACAAATAAAGACTAGCTGAATGTAATGAAGATTAAGTAAATTTTGACGATGATCATTATCATCATGAGGACTTTTTATTTATTTATGAAAATGACTGTGATGATGTTAATGATAACTATAGTGATGATGATGATGACCATGATGTTAGTAATGATCATGATGATAACGTTGATAGAAACCATCATGATATCAGTAATAACTGGAATATTAGTGATGATCATGAAAGCCACCATGACCAGGAGGATGATGAAGTTGAACAAAGCCTAAAATTATAAAATTGTAATCTAATAAAACAAATTATAATAAACAAACATAAATAAATAAATATATGTTTAAATAAATAAATGTGCTCCATGCCCTCGGTGGTTGTGTGAGGCCAGACTCAGTAATAAACTTAAATGGGCAATGTCATTAAAACTATTTTTGATATTGCGCTCCTTATGGTAAATAAAAAATCTTTCTAATGTACTATGTTTTATTTGTGTTTAATAAAGCTGCCACTAGGTGTCTCCCTACTTGTCCAGAGCACATTTCTCCCATCTTTTGCACAGACTTTGGACTCCTGCTGGCCTGGCAGAAGTTCATGATCAGGAAATGCAGTCTGGAGTGCTGAGGGGGTTGTGTGTAACCTTAGCTAATCATAGCTCATCTCACACACTGAACTACTCTTGGCTGTGTGTAGCAGAGTGAGGGAGGAAGTTCTCCCCTGTATGACTTCAGATGATGTCACGCCTGCTGGGTAATGCCCCTTCCAAGTCTGTGAATCTGACTGAGCAGAAAATACAGAGAAATATCAAGGTAGAAAACTAGGAAATAATAAAAATAAAGGCAGAGGGTGGTTTATCACGATGGGGCAGTGAACAGGGAGGATTATAAAATGTAACAAGATCATGATAGGCACTGTTTAACCCCTTAAGGACCAAGGACGTACCGGTACGTCCTTGGTCCTGCTCTTCTGATATAACGCGGGGTTACACAGTAACCCCGCGTCATATCATGGCGGGCCCGGCGTCATAGTGAAGCCGGGACCCGCCTCTAATAGCGCGCAGCGCAGATCGCGGCGCCGCGCGCTATTAACCCTTTAGCCGCGCGCTCAAAGCTGAGCCGCGCGGCTAAAAGTGAAAGTGAAAGTTCCCGGGTGCTCAGTCGGGCTGTTCGGGATAGCCGCGGCTAATCGCGGCATCCCGAACAGCTGACAGGACAGCGGGAGGGCCCCTACCTGCCTCCTCGCTGTCCGATCGCCGAATGACTGCTCAGTGCCTGAGATCCAGGCATGAGCAGTCATGCGGCAGAATCGTTGATCACTGGTTTCTTATGAGAAACCAGTGATCAACATAGAAGATCAGTGTGTGCAGTGTTATAGGTCCCTATGGGACCTATAACACTGCAAAAAAAAAGTGAAAAAAAAAAGTGAATAAAGATCATTTAACTCCTCCCCTATTAAAAGTTTGAATCACCCCCCTTTTCCAATAAAAAAAAAAACACAGTGTAAATAAAAATAAAAATAAACATATGTGGTATCACCGCGTGCGGAAATGTCCGAATTATAAAAATATATCATTAATTAAACCGCTCGGTCAATGGCGTGCGCGCAAAAAAATTCCAAAGTCCAAAATAGTGCATTTTTGGTCACTTTTTATATCATTTAAAAATGAATAAAAAGTGATCAATAAGTCATATCAATGCAAAAATGGTACCGTTAAAAACTTCAGATCACGGCGCAAAAAATGAGCCCTCATACCGCCCCATACACGGAAAAATAAAAAAGTTATAGGGGTCAGAAGATGACAATTTTAAACGTATTAATTTTCCTGCATGTAGTTATGATTTTTTCCAGAAGTCCGACAAAATCAAACCTATATAAGTAGGGCATCATTTTAACCGTATGGACCTACAGAATACATATGAGGTGTCATTTTTACCGAAAAATGTACTACGTAGAAACGGAAGCCCCCAAAAGTTACAAAACAGCGTTTTTTTTTTCAATTTTGTCGCACAATGATTTTTTTTCCCGCTTCACCATAGATTTTTGGGCAAAATGACTGACGTCATTACAAAGTAGAATTGGTGGCGCAAAAAATAAGCCATCATATGGATTTTTAGGTGTAAATTTGAAAGAGTTATGATTTTTTAAAGGCAAGGAGCAAAAAACGAAAATGCAAAAACGGAAAAACCTCCGGTCCTTAAGGGGTTAAACAACTTACAGTTCGTTTACTGAGAGCAGTAACTGCATTAACAAGGGTGACACAGTTCCTTAGCATAGAAACACAGGCAGGCTTGTAGTTAAAGAAGGGTAAACCGACAATGTTAGTGTTTCTAGGGTATTCAAAGTTTTTTTTAATATGTCTCCCTGATTCCCTACAATGGAGTGCAAATCTATAGACTTCTGATTACTCTCTAGCCCACTCACAGTTCAGGGTTAGTTAAAGGAACACCTTGGATAGAATATCATAGAAGGGACAAGTGTAAACCCCAAGCTGGCTCAGGATTTTTACCAAGAGCTGTTGTCTTCCCAAGCTGTCCTTGGCTTTCCTCCTGTGGCAAATCCTCACATGAAGAGAGGCTGAACTTGGGTAAACTCTAATGCATCTATCTCCCTTTCTAGACTGAAGCTGCTGTCTGTCTGAGCAGACAGCTCAGCTAAAGCTGCTCACTCCATGCTGCCTGTAGCTGCACTGAACTAAACTTCCTGATGAGTGTTGTGTGCTATTCCTTTAATGCTCACAGCCATGCCTGGTACATTATATTTTCAACAACATGAACAGTACAAAACAGTATAACAAATAAAAAAAATAGTGCAAATCAATGCAAAACATCACAGATATCAAAAGAACACGGCATTTCACAGACAACACTAAATTACAGACCTCACAAGGATCCCAATGGGACCTTGCATATCACCATCCCAGATTATTCAGATTATTGCTATATATTAGAAAGCTAGCAAACAAGACAAAAAGGATTAGGTTCATGGGTCGTAATGAGCTTTTCTTCTACAAATGATGCATGTGCAAGAAAGTATCAAGTCTTTGTGTCCTTATACATGTGGTTCAGAGGCATCAACCTGCACTGAGGGAGGCCCCATTGTTATTCTTCTATATAAATTCCACAAATTTATATAAACATGTCTTCCACGATGATATATCACATACAATGAGGCACAAATAAGGAGGTAAGTTTTACAGAAGGGTTTATAAACTGCACAGTCCTTTCTATGGCTGCCGTGACCTCTGGTAGTGCACATAATGGACTCATTTTATACTTCTTGTAATGTTATGCAGAATTCAGGAGTCAAATAAAGGGTGATAGTTACATTTTCACATGGCCCTTCCACAACAGGTAACACCTTGGTCTGTCTTGTGGGGCCCCAGTTAAAAAAAAGTTTGAGAAGCTCGGCCTCAGAATATAGCAGTTCTCTTTGCCATTACCCAGAATCCTTGCTGTCCGGTACTGTGTACTTTATGAGTTAATATAACTGCTCATTCTTGGCGAAGTTCTATCTCATTATTCAGATTTCTGTAACACATGGTAGCCAATTAACTTAATTTTAATTAACAGTAATACAATTTGATAGCTACAGTTTTATTACCCTGAAAACCTGGTCTTTTGCCTACCCTTGAGGCCAGCATTAAAAAGTCTGTGCTTCGTGTCACTGATGTAAATAAGGATATCCACGGTGAACATTAAACCTACAAAGTGCAATTAGAGAAGCAGAAGAGCAAAAAATAGACTGGAGAGCAGGGAAATAATTATTGTTTCCTTAACCTCCCCAGGATTAACCAGGGCCCCAGATAAATTGCTTGAGATTTTTTATTTTTTTATTTTATTGCAGCACCATGAACATTCATTGAATGTCTCCTAAATGGCCTCTCTCTGCTCCACTGTCAGCCTTGTAACAGAACCTTCCATCGCTGAAGATAGGGAATCGATCCTTGGCAGGAATCATGACAACTGGTTGTTGCCGTTACAGAAAAAATTAAATGTATATGTCTATAACGGTTCAGGAAACTTTGGCCTACATTTACGAGACTGAAGTATCTTCTGCCAGTGTAAGTAAAGGTGACATAGTAATGGCTGCCCCATTTATTTAAAACACAGCCTGCCTCATAAATTTGGCCCATTCAGAACAGTCTTATAGTCAGTGAATAAAAAAAGCTTAAAGCTATGTCCAGGTAAAGTACCGTATTTTTCGCTGTATAAGACGCACTTTTTCTTCCCCAAAACTGGGGGGGAAAGTTGGTGCGTCTTATATGGCAAATACACATTAAAACCCTGTCCTATCGCAGCGGTCCCTGCGGCCATCAACAGCTATGATATCCTGTATTAACCTTTCAGACGTAGCGATCGAAGCTGACCGCCACGTCTGAAGCGAAAGTGACACTAACCTGGCTGCTCAGTCGGGCTGTTCGGGACCGCCGCGGTGAAATCGCGGCGTCCCGAACAGCTTACAGGACACCGGGAGGGACCTTATCTGCCTCCTCAGCGTCTGCTCCGTGCCGGGATCCCCTGCATGGCCGGTGCTCTCCATCATCGTCATCACATCATTGCGCACGCCTTCCTGTCATCCAATAGGAGCGGCGTGCGTAGCGATGTGATGGCGGCGACGGAGAGCGAGGATACCTGGCAGCAGAGACGTTCCGGAGTGACGGGGACACCCCATGGACGCGGTGACAGTGATGGAGGGCGACATCCAAGGCAGCGGTGACGAGCGGTGATGGAGCGGCGGGGACACGTGAGTATTACCTCCTATACCAGTGGTCTTCAACTTGCGGACCTCCAGATGTTGCAAAACTACAACTCCTGGCATGCCCAGACAGCCAACGGTTGTCCGGGCATGCTGGGAGTTGTAGTTTTGCAACATCTGGAGGTCCGCAGGTTGAAGATCACTGTCCTGATTACTTTACATTGTATTTGGTTCAGAATCTTTTTTTTTTCTAGATTTTCATCCTTTAAAATTGGGTGCGTCTTATATGCCGGAGCATCTTATATGGCGAAAAATACGGTAATTGCAACGTGAAAAAACTTAAAGGGGTACTCCGGTGCTTACACATCCTATCCCCTATCCAAAGGATAGGGGATAAGATGCCTGATCGCGGGAGTCCCGCAGCTGGGGACGCCCGGGATCATGCACGCGGCACCCCGTTTGTTATCAGACCCCGGAGCATGTTCGCTCCGGGTCTGATTAAGGTCAACCGCAGGGCCGGCGGCGTGTGACGTCACGCCCCCCCCATGTAACGTCATGCTCCGCCCCTCAATGCAAGCCTACGGGAGGGGGCGTGATAGCTATCACGCCCCCTCCCATAGGCTTGCATTGAGGGGTGGAGCGTGATGTCACACGGGGCGAGGGCGTGATGTCACACGCCGCCGGCCCTGCGGTCGACCGTAATCAGACCCGGAGCGAACACGCTCCGGGGACTGATTACAAACAGGGTGCCGCATGCATGATCGCGGGCGTCCCCAGCTGCGGGACTCCCGCGATCAGGCATCTTATCCCCTATCCTTTGGGTAGGGGATAAGATGTGTAAGCACCGGAGTACCCCTTTTAAGGGAATTTGACATCAGAAAATGACCTATTATTTAGGTATTGTTTACATTTTTATGTTTATGTATATTTTTTAAGAATTTTAGTGTTTCCATTTTACTATCTAACGTAAAAAAAATATTCCTAAAATCTTGAAATTTGCATTTTAACTACTAAGCCTAATAATCCGCTCACGCTTCCTTCTCTATACAGATTCCTTCCCAGAATTGTCCTTATCGGACAGTGAAAGGTAATCCCAGTATATAGATAAGATACCATTCCCAATAGCTCCGAGCTCAGCCATCCCCCTCTACAATGACTTCTGCACAGGTCTAGATCCCTCTCATGTTCATGTGAACACAGTCTTCATCAGATAATTTTCACCTATGTCCATGGGGCTTGCTGTAAAGCATAGTCCTAAATGCTGTTAAAACAGCTCAGGCAACAATGTACTAAAAATTAAATGTACTAAACAAAATTTACAATCAGAACTTAGGAACTGATTTAAAAAACTGAACATGTTTCATTATCTTATTCCTATTGATAAAAATGGTACAGTATATACAAAAATCTTGGTGATACATTCACCTTAAAGGGTTACTCCGGTGGAAAAAAAAATATTTTTTTTAAATCAACTGGTGCCACAAAGTTAAGCAGATTTGTAAATCACTTCTATTTTAAAATATTAATCCTTCCAATACTTATCAGCCACTGTATGCTCCAGAGGAAGTTGTATTTCTTTCTGGAGTTCTTTTCTGTCTGACCATAGTGCTCTGCTGACACCTCTGTCCAAGTCAGGATAGGTTTGCTATGGGGATTTGCTCCTGCTCTGGACAGTTCCTGACATGGACAGAGGTGTCCGCAGAGAGCACTGTGGTCAGACACTTCCTGTGGAACATACAGCAGCTGATAAGTACTGGAAGGATTAAGATTATAAAATAAAAGTAATTTACAAATCTGTTTAACTTTCTGGCACCAATGGATTTTAAAAATATTTTTTCCATCGTACCCCTTTAAAGTGACCTTGTGGTTCGTATGAACAAATCAAGATTTTACATAGTTTGTAGCCCCTGCTGCCCTGACTGCTCTGCAGTTCAGGATGTGACTTACGCCCCTTCAGCCTCATATTTACACCTGCCCCTTAAGCTGGATTCATGCAACCTCAGCCGCAAATTGAAAACAGAGCCTACCAGTCACACCTTTTTTTCAAATAAAGTCCCCGCCAATCTGTTGATTGAGGGGAAACTGTAGATAGTAAACTAAATAGTAAAATATGTATATCT
Organism: Hyla sarda; assembly: GCF_029499605.1. NCBI lineage: Eukaryota > Metazoa > Chordata > Amphibia > Anura > Hylidae > Hyla > Hyla sarda. The sequence goes on along the minus strand of NC_079194.1, from coordinate 129,534,120 downwards.
TGGGAACAGGGAAGGGGTGGAATAACATAATGAGTATAGAATCCATGTTGTTGGAATCAGGGCACCTGAGGCTACCAAACTGCATAAAAATGTGAATTTTTCATATTTATCACGGATCCTCTTTAAACTGCTTAGTAAATGTAGACTCACAATTTTCCCAAGTTTTAGTTTTATTTTAACACTAGGAGGCACCTCTTAAGGGTTGGGTTACACATACCATATTTGCTGCAGCATATTTGCTTCTGCGCATTTTCCTACCCATTGAAGTCAATGGATAGCAAAATCAGCTGCGTATTTTGCTACCTATTGATTTCAATGGGTAGGAAAATATGCAGCAAATACGCAGCACATGTGACCCTACCCTTAAAAAGAATCAGCAGTGCAGAGTTGGTGATACTCTGATGAGGAAGTATTACTTCCACACATCTACCTAACTACAACCAGAGCCCTACTGGTCCTTCCTGGTCTTCACTGTATGGCATTCCATCTTTGACACAACATTATTAATTACCAATAATGATTTCATAAGTTGACCTGGTCATAAGGTCCACCGCCACTCATAAAAAGTTATGTCACTGCCTTCAGAAAGAACATTTGAGGCTTCTAGGTCACTTTTATGTACTGGGACTTAGGGAGCCCATAAAGTTCTGCAGGTTGTCCATCAATCACTTCCTTGGAGTGTTTTGCATTGTTCCACCTGAACATAAATGACCAGATCACTCCTCTATGCTGCATCAGGTCAAAAGGTCCCATATACCCCCCACTGCTATTATTTTAGTACATTACTTTTAAGTTACCCTGAATTTTTTTTCACAAATTACCCCAGCAGATAAAATTATTCTATCCAAAATTATAACTATTCCTCTGGAGATGGCCGTAGATTTTTTGCCAAGTAATTGTCTTTACAAAACGCTATGAGTACATTTTAATGCACATTACTTTGATGTTTCCCGAACAGTTAATGTGCAGCTCTTATTAAAATGATCATATTTTGTCAGCCTGACACAGACACCAGTAATAAAATCATCTTCTTATGAATCAAAGGCAAAATGATAACCTCCATATAAAATAAACCAGCAAATGAAGAGGCCTTGATGAGGTTACGAATTGGCTGATGGAAAGTGACACATTATTTTATGGCCGCAGGAATGACCTTCACAAGGTGCATTGGTAGTGACCTCATAAGGGGTTTATTTGTTCCCTCTTCTAGATCCACATTGTAGAATAATTGGTTGATCTTTATGGATGTCTGAGTTTTCCAACCTGCCTATGTAGCTATTAAAGGTGTGCTGCCTAAAAGTTTTCCAAATGTTCACAGCCAAGGTCTATATATTATGAGACATCTTTATTTTGACATTATTCTATCACCTGGAAAGGATCCAGCCTTTTACAATTGATAGGCCAATGCTAGATGGGAGGGGGCCCAAACCCACCACTGTGAAGGTATCATGGTGATCGTGTGAGCACGGTAGCCTCTTTATTGTATACTTTGGCTGCAAGCCAGTTTGTACTTTCAATTGCTGTCTTTTTGTAAGAAAGGTATTGCAGTATTGTCCCATTCAAGTCAACAGGACAACATTGCAGTACCTTGCACCACTGATACTAGATGTATGGTATTTGGAAGTACAAATCAGCTTGCAGCAGATGTAAGCATAGAAGAGGCTGCAGGTTCAAACAGCTGATCGGTGGGGTTCCAGGAGTCGGACTACCATAACATTTAATAAGGTTGAAAACCCACTTTAAATGGTCATTTGGCTTATCAACCAATTTTTCCTATGAAGAGCTTCTAAGCAGAGCTGTGTGTCTCCCTGATTTGGAAAAACACACGCACAAACCCCATGTTGTTTGGTCCTGCCGTAGTATCCTAGTATTTTATGTTTGGTAACTGTGTTATTGCCATGCTTTCTGATGCTTTTTGCATTGTACTGTATTTTTGCACCATGTCCTTGGCAGGTGGCAAAAGAGTTAATCGCATTCACATCACACACATAAACACAGTAATCAGCTTGGTTCACTCTATGCTGCCATCCTCTGGTGTTAATAGGTAAAGAGTTCCAGAACATTGTAGAACATTTTCTATTGAAAGGGAGGCAGTTGTTATCTGTAAATAGCCATCTTTGCTGGAACACATGTTCTTGGAAAGTTTTGGTTCTCAAGTACAGCTAAATTTCAGTGTATACTGCACCCAGAGCTAAACTACAGAGAGCTATTTCAGGAATACATAGAAGGAATCCAAGTAGTCATCTCACCCCTGTGTGAAGGATCTTCTTCAACTCTTACTACTGCAACTTTCAGACTGCAGGAGATAGTGTAACAAGGACCCCATAGCATTTACGGGCTACCTGAATGGAGCCTCTGGCTGGAACCTGAGTTTTGTTCAGGCCTGCACCCTGCAATAAGAAACTGTAGCTCAACCGCACTACAATTCCAGGCAAGTCAACCCACCAGAAGACAACTGATGTAATCATTCCTTAGGGCAAAATAGGTTTAGAAAGTAGTGCTATATTCTACTCATCTCTAACATACGTCAGGGGTTAGCCAGCATCCACCTGTAACAGCCATAAAGGAAAACTGACAGCCTGTTCGCCCACACTGAACCCAATACACTGGGTTATAGTGCAGTTGAAAAGCATTTAAAAGAGTGATTAATAACATAATTCTGTTCAGAAAATACTAAGTAATCCCTCCCAGTATCAGCATGGCTATAGCGTTCCTGTGCGCAATAGAAGCAGGGAGCCAGCTTGCCGAGCTTCCCTGCCTCCTGTATACACAGCGCTATGCCCGCCCATCTGATGAATATTCTAATTTCTTCACTATCACGCCACTATGACACAAGTTTTCCATTATATTCCACCAGCAAACACACCTCTCTGGCCATTTGGCCTCCTCTTTTATTGTTTTGTTGCTCATCCTATGGAAACATGGCATGAATTGGTCTCAATGCCGCAACCATAAATCAAGACATCAGTTGCCTCCAAGGAAACAGAATAGGAACAGAATCCAAACAACCCTCTCTACAAATATATTTTAGTAATTGCTTTGGTTAAGAAAAGATAATAACACATGAAAGAAATGGCTTACGAGAAATAATTACTAGTACATGTACAGCAATGTAATCCGTCATTCCCGCACAGTCTATAATTCAGTCTCTAATACAGTCTATCATGATAAACAAAATCCCCCATTCCAGGCAGGTGTGGAGCAACCAGAAAGGTTGTTGCATATTTTAGGTATGTTCAGCCCCCCCCCCCCCCCTATGTTGGTTTCTATGTACTGTGAGACAGGGACTGGAACGGTGGATGGGGATCGCCATATTTCCCCAAGGTACCTGTCATAAGAAAAGTTGCCACCTGGCTGGTATTTTACAGGCCCAGCCGGTATTTTGGCCACCCTGTCGGTATTTTTATATTAAAAATACCGGCAATGCAATGGACAGCATTTATTCAGCCAATCCTCCAACTCTCAGAATGTTGCACCATAACCTATACCAGTGTTTCCCAACCAGAGAGCCTCCAGCTGTTGCAAAACTACAACTCCCAGCATGCCCGGACAGCCGTTCGCTGTCCGGGCATGCTGGGAGTTGTAGTTTTGCAACAGCTGGAGGCACCACTGGTTGGGAAACACTGACCTATACTATATACTACTACATAATCCAACACGCTGGGAGTTGTAGTTTTCGTTTGGGACAGCTGCTGGGCCTCAGGCTGTATCAGGGAATGCTGGGAGTTGTAGTTAGTAACTAACTGCAACCCCCGAATTTAATAAAAAAAAGCGATCAAAAAGTCACATCAAAACAAAAATGGTACTGTTAAAAACTACAGATCGGGGCGCAAAAAATTAGCCCTCATACAGGCCCATATAAGGAGAATTAAAAAAGTTACAGGGGTCAGAATAGGACAAAATTTCCCCGGCATATGTGTATCCTGTGATGTCATGCATACATAATTAATTATGCAAATTAGCATGACCAGTATTTTTTTACAACCCTAGTCAAAAGTAGACACTAGGGGGTAGATTTATCAAAACCTGTCCAGAGGAGACGTTGCTGAGTTGCCCATAGCAACCAATCAGATCTCTTCTTTCATTTTCCAGAGGCCTTTTTTTAAAACTGAAAGAAACGATCTGATTGGTTGCTACGGGCAACTCAGCAACTTTTCCTCTGAACAGGTTTTGATAAATCTCGCCCTAGGTTTCAGAAGGCGCATAACTCATCCAGGGAAAGCTGGGTGAGATATCGTAAAATCCAGAAAAAAAGTTAAATCTCTAGCAGAGCATAGCTTCAATTGACTTTTTATATGGCAACTCGGTACTCTTTTCCTAATGAAAGCTATACTATGAGCATTGGGCACCAAAACATGTATGTACAGGAGCAGGAACTCCAGTCAACAGTGGACACCTGTTCCTAGGTTCACACTACAGAATCTCTGGGCAGAATTTCTGCCGGAGATTTAGCCGGCAGCACTAAGACCGCACGGACTGCATTGCTGTACCATAGACGGCAATGCATTTCTGGGAGGATCTTTTGGGAGATCTGCTCAGAAATGCATTGACATCTATGGGGACGGAAATGCCGTCCGTGCGGTCCTAGTGGCGCCGGCTTGATCTCCGGCAGAAATTCTACAGTGAGGATGCATTCCCACGTGGCGTATTTTGCTGCGTATTTGCTGCGTATTTGGTGCTGCGTATTTTCCTACCCATTGACTTCAACAGAGAAAATAAAATATGCAGTAGCAAATACGCAGCAAATACGCCGCGTGGGAATGTACCCTAAATGTACGATACGCCAAGTGAGTGCCAATTCATACTGCATTGTCGCCCAACCTAAAGACTCCTTACACATTCACTGTGGGTAGCATTGCTGTGTGAACTGAACCCATCAGATCTTACACACTGAGAGACAAAAACTGCAACTGCTTTCCATTGCTTCCTTTTTCTATTGTTTTACACTAGAAGGATTCTTGGGGGACTAAGGTTTCTGAATATGTACACAGAGCCTAAAGGCAGAATAATGGGAATTACAGGCTTCTGGATGTAGAAGATGACACTTTCCCCTAATATAAATGACAATGTTTCACGTATTCATGTGTATTAATAATTTATGCGTAACAAATGGTAATGATAGGTGTCCGCACAGGGCAACAGTGAGATGAGGTTAGAAGATATAAGTAATATATATTAAGTCTGCAGGCTATTCCAGTATAGACGTCAAAGATGTTCGAGGAGACTACTGTGTGTACCGTATTTTTCGGCATATAAGACGCTCCGACATATAAGACGCACCTAATTTTATAGGATAAAATCTAGAAAATAAAGATTCTGAACCAAATACAATGTAAAGTATAGGACAGTGATCTTCGACCTGCGGACCTTCAGATGTTGCAAAACTACAACTCCCAGCATGCCTGGACAGCCGTTGGCTGTCCCGGCATGCTGGGAGTTGTAGTTTTGCAACATCTGGAGGCCCGCAGGTTGAAGACCACTGGTATAGGAGGTAATACTCACGTGTCCCCGCCGCTCCGGACCCGTCACCGCTCGTCACTGCTGCCCTGGATGTCGCCCTCCATCGCTGTCGCCACGTCCCTGGGGTGTCCCCATCGCTCCAGGACGTCTCTGCTGCCGGGTATCCTCGCTTTTCGTCGCAGCCATGACGTCGCTACGCACACCACTCCTATTGGATGAAGGGACGGCGTGCGCAACGCCGTGATGACGACGAAGGAGAGCGCCGGTGATGTCCTGTATTAGCCACGATCGGTGATGTCCTGTATTAGCCGCGAGTCCCGGCCGTTGATGGCCGCAGGGATCGCTGCGATAGGTGTGTATTCGCCTTTTAAGACGCACCACCTTCCCCCCCCCCCCCCCCCCAGTTTTGGGGAAGAAAAAGTGCGTCTTATATAGCAAAAAATATGGTACTTCTGTGTTACAGATGTGGGATCAGAGAATTGGACAAAAATACCTAATTTTAAATCCTTGAGGATGAACCTCTTTTAATTAAGGATTTATGTTTAGGTGAGATAAGTAATTGATCAGCAGCCACAATTGATATTGACATTTTAAAAGTAAAACGCGGTATTAGTGCTGCTAGATAAGGCTATAGTGCTACAGTAATGTAAATGAGATATTAGTGTGTAGGGAGGGGTAGGAGGAATCAGTCCTGGGTCGCAAATGTAATTTCAGCAAATTGGGAATTAATGAAAATGAACTAGGTTAGCGCCAATGATTAGGAGCGGGTGCACCAGGTATTCGTGGCTGTGGGAATGGAATCAATAGAGTAAGATGACCATCAGCTGGTAAGCAGAAGAAGTATGAGTAAAAGTTGTAAGTTTTCATGCCACCTATCTGAATCGGATCCATCTCTGCACTCCCCAGTTTTGCAAGCCCTCTCACCTAGCCTGGGTATACTGCCTCCACTCTGCATGGTGCCCACTCTATGTATGCCGTGTTCCATCTGGTGCCCTGCACTGTTACCTCATAGGGTGTGAAATTCAGCCTTATTCAGCACCATTATGGAATATATTCAGCTCCCAGGCTCTTGGACATCGTCTTATTTCTTGACTGCTTAACCCATTAAGGACCAAGGACGTACCGGTACGTCCTTGGTCCTGCTCCCGTTATATAACGCAGAGTTACAAGGTAACCCCGCATCATATCACAGCAGGCCCGGCGTCATAGTGAAGCCGGGACCCGCCGCTAATAGCGCGTGGTGCCGATCGCGGCGCCACGTGCTATTAACCCTTTAGCTGCGCACTCAGAGCTGAGCCACGCGGCTAAAATTGAAAGTAAAAACTGCCAGTTAGCTCAGTGGGCTGTTCGGGATAGCGGCGGAGAAATCATGGCATCCCGAACAGCTTGCAGGACAGCCGGGGGGTCCCTACCCGCCTCCTCGCTGTCCGATCGCCGAATGACTGCTCAGTGCCTGAGATCCAGGCATGAGCAGTCAAGAGGAAGAATCATCGATCACTGGTTTCCTATGAGAAACCAGTGATCAATGTGAAAGATCAGTGTGTGCAGTGTTATAGGTCCCTATGGGAGCTATAACACTGCAAAAAAAAGTGGAAAAAAAGTGAATAAAGATCATTTAACCCCTCCCCTATTAAAAGTTTGAATCCCCCCCCTTCTCCCATAAAAAAAAAAAACACAGTGTAAATAAAAATAAAAATAAACATATATGGTATCACCGTGTGCAGAAATGTCCGAATTATAAAAATATATCATTAATTAAACCGCTCGGTCAATGGCGTGCGCGCAAAAAAATTCCAAAGTCCAAAATAGTGCATTTTTGGTCACTTTTTATATCATTTAAAAATGGTACCGTTAAAAACTTGAGATCACGTCGCAAAAAATGAGCCCTCATACAGCCCATACACAGAAAAATAAAAAAGGTATAGGGGTCAGAAGATGACAATTTTAAACATATTAATTTTCCTGCATGTAGTTATGATTTTTTCCAGAAGTACGACAAAATCAAACCTATATAAGTAGGGTATCATTTTAATCGTACGGACCTACAGAATAAAGAGAAGGTGTCACTTTTACCGAAAAATATACTGCATAGAAACGGAAGCCCCCAAAAGTTACAAAACTGCGTCTTTTTTTCAATTTTGTCGCACAATGATATTTTTCCGTTTCACCGTAGATTTTTGGGCAAAATGATTGACGTCATTACAAAGTAGAATTGGTGGCGCAAAAAATAATCCATCATATGGATTTTTAGGTGCAAAATTGAAAGAGTTATGATTTTTTAAAGGCAAGGAGCAAAAAACGAAAGTGCAAAAAACTGAAAAAACCCCGGTCCATTAGGGGTTAAATGGGTACTCCGGAGAAAAACGTTTTTTTTTTTTTTTTTTAAATCAACTGGTGCCAGAAAGTTAAACAGATTTGTAAATTACTTCTATTCAAAAATCTTAATCCTTCCTGTACTTATTAGCTGCTGAATACTACAGCGGAAGTTCTTTTCTTTTTGAAACACAGAGCTGTCTGCTGACATCATGAGCACAGTGCTCTCTGCTAACATCTCTGTCCATTTTAGGAACTGTCCAGAACAGAATATGTTTGCTATGGGGATTTCTTTTTACTCTGGACAGTTCCTAAAATGGACAGAGATGTCAACAGAGAGCACTGTGCTCGTGATATCAGCAGACAGCTCTGTGTTTCAAACGGAAAAGAATTTCCTCTGTAGTATTCAGCAGCTAATAAGTACAGGAAGGATTAAGATTTTTTAATAGAAGTCATTTACTAATCTGTTTAACTTTCTGGCACCAGTTGATTTAAAAAAATAAAAATAAAAAGTTTTTCACCGGAGTACCCCTTTAATCCCAGACTGTTGAGACCCAATTAGCTCCTAGCAGGCTATAACTACCCCTCCCCCTTATTACAATAATTAATTAAATAATAACTGACACAACAACAATTCAACTTTTTTATGGGTGGGGATCGGCCACAGCTTTATTTATAAAATTACTTATATAAATAACAATTTAACTGTAACAAAGACACCGATTGGCTTCTTGCCAACCCGAGAGGTGCTGCCACACTGTCCTGTGTGGAGGTCTACCCCGGGTTGACCCCGCTTTCACCGTCTTCTTACCGCCAAGCTGTGACTTACAATAAACAGAGATACAAAAAGGGAGGGAGGGGGGGGGGGCAAAACTCCGGGTCCTGGGCAGATTGAGGGGGGAAGGGAGGCACCACAGCTATAAATACCCAGGGGAGGGCCCCCGAAAGCCCGGGAAACTATTACACCACTGATTGGTGCACTCCTTCCCCCCCACCCATGGGACATACCACTATAGTTAACAACAAGTTTTTACAGGCGGGGGAGGGGGCTAAAAACCTTGCCTGTATATTTCTTAACCCCTTAACTGCTCACCAGTCAGGGGAAAAGCTAGTTATGCACAGCTTGCCCCTCCATTTGACCTTTCAAATGATTCTTGATAATTTCCCAAATAATTGGGACTTTCCTGAATAGGACTACACCTAAAAACCATAGAATGAGGTTAAATGCATATAACATCCAGCTAGTCTGCATATGATTCTGTAAGAATGGTCCTAGAAACATCCTTGCTGAAGCTACAGCTGTAATTATCCCGGCCTTCCTGTTGTATACGGGACACCATGTATACAGTGCAGAAAGCTAATGGGGTATGGCCAGGTCTAATATGTCAGCCCCAAATGGAAATAAGCATTAGAAAAAAATACTGCAATGTTAAAATGTCCCCCAAAGTTCTTTAATGGCCTTACAGGGGGCAAAGTGTATAAAAATGACACAAAAATAAAGAGCTTTATTAATCACAATTGAAAGACAAAGCTTTTTAAACCCCACCTGCTCTCTGTGATCAGGGGTCCCCATGTCTCTCACTGGTCTGTGGCTGGTAATATTTTTTCAGCAATTTGTCCTACAGTGGGATATGAACATATGGGCTAGCCTTCCTTGCCGATTTGTTTTAATGTGCCTTGGGCACCCATGACCCTGTAGCCCATTCATCTTGTGTCCTTCTTTGGACCACTTTTAGATTGTAACCGCTGTATATCAAGAACATCCCACAAGACCTGCCATTTAGGTGATGCTGTTAAAGGAGTACTCCGCCCCTAGACATCTTATCCCCTATCCAAAGGATAGGGGATAAGATGTCAGATCGCGGGGGTCCCGCTAGTGGGGACCCCCGGGATTTTGGCTGCAGCACCCACCCACCTCAATGGCTTCCGGCAACGCTGGAGGCTTCGGATATCCCGACCACGCGAACGGAAGAGCGTGACGTCACGACTCCGCCCCCATGTAATGTCATACCCTGCCCCTCAATGCAAGTCTATGGGAGGGGGCGTGACAGCCGTCATGCCCCCTCCCATAGACTTGCATTGAGGGGCGGGGCGTGACGTCACACGGGGCCGGATTCTTGACGTCACACTCTTCCGTTCTTGTGGTCGGGATCCGAAGCCTCCAGCGTTGCCAGAAGCCGTTGAGGTGGGTGCTGCAGCCGAAATCCTGGGGTCCCCAGCAGCGGGACCCCCGCGATCTGACATCTTATCCCCTATCCTTTGGATAGGGGATAAGATGTCTAGGGGCAGAGTACCCCTTTATGTCACTCATTTCTTTATACTTCCCCATTTTTTCTGCTTGCAACACTTAATTCCAGGAAAAAACTTTTTATTTTTTATATCAACTGGCTCCAGAAAGTTAAACAGATTTGTAAATTACTTCTATTAAAAAATCTTAATCCTTTCAATAATTATCAGCTGCTAAAGTTGAGTTGTTGTTTTCTGTCTGGCAACAGTTCTCTCTGCTGACATCTCTGCTTGTCTCGGGAACTGCACAGAGTAGAAAAGGTTTGCTATGGGGATTTGCTTCTAAACTGGGTGGTTCCCGAGACACGTGTCATCAGAGAGCACTTAGACAGAAAAGAACAACTCAACTTCATCAGCTCATAAGTACTGAAAATATTAAGATTTTTAATAGAAGTAATTTACAAATCTGTTTAACTTTCTGGAGCCAGTTGATATATATAAAAAAAGTTTTTTTCCTGGACAAATCACAGTTAAAGGGGTATTCCAGGAAAAAACTTATATATATATATATATATATATATATATATATATATATATATATATATATATATAAGTTTTTTTCCTGGAATACCCCTTTAACTGTGAATTACCATGGATTACCATAATAAACTGACACGTTCATAGCCACTACAGATAAAATACAGATACAGTACCAGGCAACCAGCAAGCAGTAACTGCATTGTGTGGGACCCTTCTAAAAACCACTGACAGGGGAAGTAATGGATAATAATTATCTCGTGACAAGAGGTTGAAGATATAAGGTAGAATGTGAACAGTCAGTTCTTGAAGTGGTTGTCCAGGAAAAAAAACTTTTTTTTATATATCAACTGGCTCCAGAAAGTTAAACAGATTTGTAAATTACTTCTATTAAAAAATCTTAATCCTTTCAGTACTTATGAGCTTCTGAAGTTAAGATTGTTCTTTTCTTTCTAAATGCTCTCTGATGACAACTGTCTCGGGAACCGCCCAGTTTAGAAGAAAATCCCCATAGCAAACCTCTTCTAAACTGGGCGGTTCCTGAGACACGTGTCATCAGAGAGCACTTAGACAGAAAAGAACAACCTTAACTTCAGAAGCTCATAAGTACTGAAAGGATTAAGATTTTTTTAATAGAAGTAGTTTACAAATCTGTTTAACTTTCTTTAGCCAGTTGATTTTATATATATATATATATATATATATATATATATATATATATATATATATAGTTTTTTCCTGGATAACCCCTTTAACTGACTGCTGAGGACTCCCAGCAATTCTAGAGATACAGTACAAGACTACCGCACTCAGTAACCGTGATCGCGTGATGTAAAACAGTGTTCTCCAACCTACAGTTCTCTATACAACTCCTAAAGGATGTCAGGGCATAATGGGAGTTGAGACATTGAAACAGCTGGAGAGCCACAGGTTGGGAAATACTAGTGTAGGATCACCCTAATAGACATTAGTTACACATACATTAGTTGCAAAAGTGTACATAACCTTTACTAGTCTACTACTGATTTCTTGTCCTCTGCAGGTAAGGGCCATAGCTCTTTACACCAAGAGGTGTTTGTCGTATGCTCTTGTCTCGGAATATTACATCAGTACTCCATTTTTGATAGTACCAAGAAGCAGTGGGCGATGGTAATCAATGCAAAGTGTTACTGACTTTCAGTATGTTGTAGTAATTAGTCATGTATGTAAATGATGAGCGGAAGCCTCTGTCGGGGTAACAAGGGGGATGGTAAGGTAAGGGGCTAATGAATGATAAATCAGCCGCATAGTCCCTAGGATTCTTATTGCTACATTGAAGTAGATTATTCTGCCGTTCAGGAAAGGGAGAGGTTGAGAGTGGTGGGAATCCAGAACCCAGGTCCTTCTGCAATCATATTACTAATTCCTAGGGCGAAGGTGTTGGGAATAACCCCTGATGTGCTGGAGGAGTCTAAACACATGGTTTTACCTTGCATTAATAACTAATTTACAGATGAAGTGTTTGTAGCTCCTGGATAGTATCAGATAGGAGACAATCAGTTTAATTGTGCAGAACGGGCAGGTCAAGCTACAGAATGATGTTTGGAAATATCCATTTGATGTCTCACACTCCATTAAAGCAACATTAGGGACACTGTTTTCTCCATTTGTTCCGAAGCTCAGGTATAACTGTGCTCAGCCAGCGGCTACTGTCTACTGGCCTACTGAGGGTCATCTGTCTACTGTGGTAATGATGGGTCTAGTGATGGGCAGTTGGTGTTAATAGGCAGTAGAGCACTGTGGGTGCTAACAGGGAGAGGAATCTATTATCATTTGCATATTATCTGTGTCAGGATGAACCTTTACAATATATATATATATATATATATATATATATATATATATATATATTTTTTTTTTTTATTTTTTTTTTTATTTTTTTTTATTTTTTTTTTTTATTAAAGACACAGTAAAAGGAACATTAATGTGATGTCTAGTGAAGGACCGGAAGGAGGCAGAAGGTTACTATCTTTGGTGTCCTCTGAACTTTGAATCATGCACTATTCCTTTAAGCCCTGTACAACACATATATCTATTTTTCCTCAATTGTTAAAAATAGTGCTGTACAATACAATCCACCGCAGACAGGGGGAGCACTAGTGACATTCCCTTCATTGCTATCCACTCAGACTTACATATACTGAACATAGTAACATAGTTCGTAAGGTTCAAAAAAAAGACCAGAGTCCATCAATTTCAATCCATATCCCTAATGAGTCCCTACTGAGTTGATCCAGAGGAAGGCAAAAAACCCTCATACTAGAGGTAAAAATTCCTTCCCGACTCCAAATATGGCATCAGAATAAATCCCTGGATCAATCTTCTGTCCCTATAGATCTAGAATCCATAACCAGCAATGTTATTATTCTCCAAAAATGCATCCAGGCCCCTTTTAAATTATTTTACCGCGTTAACCATGACCACCTCCTCCGGCAGAGAATTCAACAGTCTGACTGCTCTTACAGTAAAGAACCCTCATCTGTGCTGGTATAGAAACCTTCTTTCCTCTAGACGTAGAGGATGCCCCTTTGTTATATATAAAGGCCTGGATATAAATAGATCATGGGAGAGATCTCTGTACTTCCCCCTGATATATTTATACATAATTATTTGGTCTCCCCTAAGCCTTCTTTTTTCTAAACTAAATAACCCTAATTCTGATAATCTTTCTGGATACTGTTGTCCTCCCATTCCCTGTATTACCCTGGTTGCCTGTCTTTGAACCCTCTCCAGTAATTGATCTTCTGCCTCTTCCATTATGTTTGGTGGCTTATAGCAAACCCCTATCAGAATATTTTTTTCCCCATATATTTCTACCCATAATGACTCCACATTATAATTTCCCTCCCATATATCCTCCCACAGTGCGGCCTTCAGACTGGACTTTACATAAAGACAAACTCCTCCCCCTTTCCGTTTTGTCCGATCTTTCCTGAATAGACTATAACCCTTCCTGAAGAGTCACCACAGTCACAGAGGACTCATACAGCCAGGCCTGGACTGCAAGCTGCTCCTGCCATGAGTGGAGAGCCAGGGGAGGGCAATTATACCTGCTCTGTTGTAGCATACAAAGCATGTCCTGTGTGTGTGTGTATATATATATATATATATATATATATATATATATATATATATATAACCAAAGAATAAGTTGGCCAGCACTATTGATTTCAAACTATTATATGGACCTGGCTTGCAGGTGCAGGCTGCTGGGCTAAATATACAGCAACAGGAGAATACAGCAACACACTGCCAGTACAAAGATATAGATGAAACATGAGTATATAGATAAAACATGAAAAGCTATACAGCTGTAGTGCAACAAATGAAAATATGAAATTATGAAATTATGAAACAGTGAGGTACTTAGCTTGCAAATTTGGGGGCCAAATAGCTTGGACCGTCCCACCACGGGCTATTTGGCCGCCAAATTTGCAAGCTAAGTACCTCACTGTTTCATAATTTCATATTTTCAGTTGTTGCACTACAGCTATATAGCTTTTCATGTTTTATCTATATACTCATGTTTCATCTATATACTCATGTTTTATCTATATCTTTGTGCTAGCAGTGTGCTGCTGTATTCTCCTGTTGCTGTATATTTAGCCCAGCAGCCTGCACCTGTGAGCCAGGTCCATATAATAATTTGGAATCAATAGTGCTGGCCAACTTATTCTTTGGTTGTATTACACATACGGGGGAGTGGCTACCTCCATGTTGGCTCTTGCACCCCACCTACCTCTATCAGGTGTATATAAGATGCCTTGGATTTTTCAGTTCCTGCAATGGCTGCTGAACTGTTCACACAGAGGCATATTCATAGTGTAGGGTCTGTCCCAAAATGAGGTCACCTTACCGTGGTGGGGCGGTCCAAGCTATTTGGCCGCCAAATTTGCAAGCTAAGTACCTCACAGTTTCATAATTTCATAATTTCATATTTTCATTTGTTGCACTAAAGCTGTATAGCTTGTCATGTTTTATCTATATACTCATGTTTCATCTATATACTCATGTTTTATCTATATCTTTGTGTTAGCAGTGTGCTGCTGTATTCTCCTGATACTCCTTCACTGCCTCCGTACAGCAGTGTTTCCCAAGAAGTGCATCCAGCTGTTGAAAACCACAGCTCCAAGCATGCCCAGATGCCAAAAGCTGTCTAGACATGTTGGGAGTTGTAGTTTTCCCATATCTTTATGCATTTCCTTGGGAAACACTGCCATACACTATGCAATCTCAGCCTTCAGCTCCTCCCCCTGCTGGTCATGTGATCAGAGACTCATACGGAGGCCTGCTGGGGTCAGAGGAAGGACCAGAGTGCAACAGAACAGATGGTTATGGCATGACAGACAGGTTATAGGTAACACTATTAATACTGTGCCCTGACCCCTTCTCCTCACTATAGAGAAGACATCACCTGTAGTCACTGATATCATTGTGTTTTCTCCTCACTATAGAGAAGACGTCACCTGTATTCACTGATATCATTGTGTATTCTCACTATAGAGAAGACGTCATCTGTAGTCACTGATATCATTGTTTTCTCCTCACTATAAAGAAAAAGTCACCTGTAGTCACTATCATTGTGTATTCTCCTCACTATAGAGAAGACGTCACCTGTAGTCACTGATATCATTGTGTATTCTCCTCCCTATAGAGAAGACGTCACCTGTAATCACTGATATCATTGTGTATTCTCCTCACTATAGAGAAGACGTCACCTGTAGTCACTGATATCATTGTGTATTCTCCTCCCTATAGAGATGTCACCTATAATTATTGATATCATTGTGTATTCTTCTCACTGTAGAGAAGACGTCACCAGTAGTCACTGATATCATTGTGTATTCTCCTCACTATAGAAAAGACATCACCTGTAATCACTGATATCCTTGTGTATTCTCCTCCCTATAGAGAAGACATCACCTGTAATCACTGATATCATTGTGTATTCTCCTCACTATAGAGAAGGCGTCACCTGTAGTCACTGATATTATTGCGTATTCTCCTCACTATAGAAAAGACATCACCTGTATTCACTGATATCATTGTGTATTCTCCTCCCTATAGAGAAGACGTCACCTGTAATCACTGATCACTGATATCATTGTGTATTCTCCTCACTATAGAGAAGACGTCACCTGTAGTAACTGATATCATTGTGTATTCTCCTCACTATAGAGAAGACGTCACCTGTAATCACTGATATCATTGTGTATTCTCCTCACTATAGAGAAGACGTCACCTGTAATCACTGATATCATTGTGTATTCTCCTCACTATAGAGAAGACGTCACCTGTAGTCACTGATATCATTGTGTATTCCCCTCACTATGTACCATCAGAGTTGTAGTCCCTTGATAGTTCTGCAGTAATAATGGGTGAAACAACAACTCCCAGCATCCCCTCACCACTGATTCGGTCATACTGGGAGCTGTAGTTTTACATGGTAAAAACATCTTTAGCACTTTACGTGGCAGTTTGTATATTTGAAGATTATACTGAAAAAGAATTTCCGCAACATGCTCCACCTCTGACGTCCTTCAAAACAGGCTATAAGATTACTTTGGGGAGGGTTGTATGGGGGGACACCATTTTCTACCGCACCGGGTGACACCAACCCTAGCAACGCCACTGCGTCATAAGGCTTTGCCTGACTGTGCCATCACACAGAAGCAGAGAATGGTGGGAATGGAGCGGAGGATCATGCTGCTGGTCTGAGCTGAAGTGAAGTCAGTAGCAGCAGAGTAGACTAGAGGGGCCAGAGAAGAGTGTGAGTTTCACAAGATATATGGAGGAACTGTCTATATGGGTGCACTGTATATATAATGAGCACTATATGGGGGCACTGTATATATGGGGGCAGCCAGCAGGGGCACTGTATATATGGGGGCACTGAATATAATGTATATTATATGGGGGCTAGGGGCACTGCATATATGGGGCCACGGGCATTATATAGGGGCACTGTATATATTGAGCACTATATGGGGCACAGGCACTATATGGAAGCACTGTTTAGAGGGTGCTGGTGTCAGGGGGGGGGGGGGGGGAATCCCTGCACCGGCCCTGAATATACTCTCCTATTGTCAGGCTTGATATCCAGTTATAGGTAAAATTCTACTATACATTTCATGTTATATACATGTTATATATATTTACATATATCATATACATGTACAAGACATTGCTAGCCATATGGACAGCAGCATAGTCACTTGTTAATAATCTTTGGATTACTTACTGTTAAAGCAATTTTAAAGGCTAGTATATTAACCCCTTAAAGGGGTACTCCCCTTGACAACTTTATTTTTAAATCAACTGGTGCCAGAAAGTTAAACAGATTTGTGAATTACTTCAATTTAAAAATCTTAATCCTTCAAGTACTTATCAGCTTCTATTTGCTCCACAGGAAGTTCTTTTCTTTTTGAGTTTCCTTTCTGTCTGACCACAGTGCTCTCTGCTGACACCTCTGTCCATTTTAGGAACTGTCTGGAGCAGGAGAGGTTTGCTATGGGGATTTGTTCCTACTCTGGACCGTTCCTAAAATGGACACAGGTGTCAGTAGAGAGCACTGTGGTCAGACAGAAAGGAAATTAAAAAAGAAAAGAACTTCCTGTGGAGCATATAGCAGCTGATAACTACTAGAAGGATTAAGATTTTTTAAATAGAAGTAATTTACAAATCTGTTTAACTTTCTGGAATCAGTTGATTTAAGAAAAAAAAAAAATGTTTCCCAGGGGAGTACCCCTTTAACCCCTTTAGGACCAAGGACGTACAGGTACGTCCTTGGTCCTGCTCCAGTGATATAACGCGGGGTTACACAGTAACCCTGCATCATATCACGGCGGGCCCTGCGTCATAGTGAAACCAGGACCCGCCGCTAATAGCGCGCAGCGCCGATCGCGGCTAAAAGCGAAAGTGAAAACTGCCGGTTAACTCAGTGGGCTGTTCGGGATAGCCGCGGCGAAATCCCGGCATCCCGAACAGCTTACAGGACAGCGGGAGGGCCCCTACCTGCCTCCTTGCTGTCCGATCACTGAATGACTGCTCAGTGCCTGAGATCCAGGCATGAGCAGTCATGCGGCAGAATCATTGATCACTGGTTTCCTATGAGAAACCAGTGATCAATGATAAAGATCAGTGTGTGCAGTGTTATAGGTCCCTATGGGACCTATAACACTGCAAAAAAAAAGTGAAAAAAAAAGGGAATAAACATCATTTAACCCCTCCCCTATTAAAAGTTTGAATCACCCCCCTTTTCCCATAAAAAAAACACAGTGTAAATAAAAATAAACATATATGGTATCACCGCATGCGGAAATGTCCGAATTATAAAAATATATTGTTAATTAAACCGCTCGGTCAATGGCGTGCGCGCAAAAAAATTCCAAAGTCCAAAATAGTGCATTTTTGGTCACTTTTTATATCATTTAAAAATGAATAAAAAGCGATCAATAAGTCCTATCAATGCAAAAATTTCAGATCACGGTGCAAAAAATGAGCCCTCAGACCGCCCCATACACAGAAAAATAAAAAAGTTATAGGGGTCAAAAGATGACAATTTTAAACGTATTAATTTTCCTGCATGTAGTTATAATTTTTTCCAGAAGTACGACAAAATCAAACCTATATAAGTAGGGTATCATTTTAATCGTATGGACCTACAGAATAAATATTTTTACCGAAAAATGTACTAAGTAGAAACGGAAGCCCCCAAAAGTTACAAAACAGCGGTTTTTTTTTTCAATTTTGTCGCACAATGATTTTTTTTTCCGTTTCACCGTAGATTTTTGGGCAAAATGACTGACGTCATTACAAAGTAGAATTGGTGGCGCAAAAAATAAGCAATCATATGGATTTTTAGGTGCAAAATTGAAAGAGTTATGATTTTTTAAAGGCAAGGAGCAAAAAACGAAAATGCAAAAACAGAAAAACCCCCGGTCCTTAAGGGGTTAAGGACCATTACAATTAGGCCTGTATGTTAAACTCTCATAAACATGTAACATCAGCATGCTGTTTTTTTATTTTTTATTTCATCTATATTTATTAACCTTGCAGTATTAGCAGCTAGTAGGGCTGGGATGACATATATCTGGTCCTTCAGGATACTGGCCATGACTAAGAGCTATATAGCTTGAAACATGTTGGCGTTTCACTAATCGCTTAAACCATTTTTGTCCTCTTTATCTTTACATTTTTATGCATATCCATTATACTATATTTTTAACTGGAATAAATATCCTCGTTTGCCTGGGAGCTGACAATGTCCTTCATCTTCTACTTTTTTGTGAAAGGCCTGACCATAACTGACGCAAATATGCATCAGTTGTCCTTCAGACTTTTCACAATTTTTCTAATAAAAAGTTCACAGACAGGTAGGAATAGGCTCCAGAAGACAATTTCCTGTCTAGAAACTAGAGCCGTCTGGCATTTTAACTGACACACTGGATGCCAGGAATGATCCCAATAACAACGGGCATCAGTTTTTCTCTGGTATTTTTCTACCATGCTGATGGTAAATGTCACTGGATTGCAAGAGATATGGGAACGAGCCCTAAGACTAGGTTCACTCTATGGAATTCCCGACCAGAATTCCACATATGAAAATCGGTAGGAAATCCCGGTGCAGCAAAATCCCATTGCTGACAATGGGATTCTGCTGTACAGTGCCCACTACGGAATAACAGCAGCAGGCGTTCCGTCGCTGAAATTCCAATGCTAAAAGCATAAACATGTTCATTCTTCAGGCAGAATCGGCTCTGCAATTATGAGGACAGCAATGTCTGCGCGGTCCTAGCGAAGACTGATTTAGTGAGCGCTGGCCGCACTTGGAAGCTCCGGACAGAGTAAATAAGTCAGAAGCTTTGTAAGACCTAGCCTTAGAGTGTCATCACTTGGTATAATTTTTCCACCAATTTACCACCAACTACATAGATTTCCAGAAACCATTGGCTGCCATACAACAAAAAATAAATAAAAGGGAGGGAATAGAAGGCTTCTGTCTAACCTGACCCTATGCAATCGCCTTTCCGCTTGTTGGGGCCGTCTTACTCCACACCTTCTAACTCCTCCCCTTCCTGAAGCTAGCCCCTCCTCCCAAACCCATCATGACGGCCTTACCCCATTTCCACCATGGTTTGACCTGGTCTCCAGCCTTTATTCAATCATAAGAGTTGCCTCTCGAGATTTTTTATTTTTAAATACAGTCAGACTGCTAAAGGGTTTATCATAAGATTCCAATGGATATTTCAAAAAAAGAATAAAACAAATCTCTGCTCTCCATTGTGCTGCTGACACATTAAACAATATTATTGCCAGAACACCTAATGGCTCTGCATGGGCCATCCTCAATGAAGAATAATGTGAAAAGCAGCCTGGAGAGAAATAACTATTATTTATAGGGGAGAATTTTAGTATAGAAAGTACAATATTAGCCAATAACTGTGTTTACAATATGGCGGTATGCTGTGCGCCTGCTGCCTCTCGTGCTTCAGCTCAGTAGCCCAATATCCAAATCTCAGCAATGACTCCTACCAAAGGCTCTCCCATCTGCTGGGTTACATTGTTGATTGTTACAGGGTTAATACAGTGTTTCCCGACCAGCGTGCCTCCAGCTGTTGCAAAACTACAACTCCCAGCATGCCCGGACAGCCAACGGCTGTCCGAGCATGCTGGAAGTTGTAGTTTTGCAACAGCTGGAGGCACATTGGTTGGACAAACTGGGTTAATAGGCAAAAGTCACATGGGACACAAACACACAGGGTTTATCAGGAAAATGTTACTGAAAATTATACACAAGCGCTAAATAAAAGCAAATAAATGCCGACTGGGAAGAGCGAGGAGAAAGATTCCTTTATATAAACTGTAAATGAGCACCTATTAACCCCAACAAAATTTTTGTAGGTCCATTATTCTGTGTTGATAAATTTTATTGGATCTGATCAGAACTTTTTCTGCATTCTATATTATTCCTTGAAGACAATGGCCCTGATTTACTATTGTAAACCCGACATGGTCTTGTCAGGTTGTGCGCCAGAAATTCTGTCTGCGCCAGAATGTGCGCCGGAATGGAAAAAACCCGACTAACTTTCCATTTTACTGCGAAACCCCGAAAAGGGGGCGTGGTCATCAGGGAACATGGGTGTGACCACTAAAAGGGGAGTGTCCCCGACATCTTCACAAAAACACAACATATTTACTAAGGTTTCCACGTAAAATGTGGTGGATTTGAGCTGAGGAAAACCCTACAGATCAGAGCATGAGTAAAAAAAAAGTAAAATGTGGGGAAACCGTAGTAACCACTGTGGGAAATAAAAATTGTAGGGAATTAAAACCCACAAAGTTTTAAAAACTACACACCACTCTTAGTAAATCAGGGCCAATGTATAAACAGCATCATGTAATCCAATATGTTTCCCCTAGTGGTAGCAGCAGGCAGACAGAATTATGTAATTTTTCTTGATAAGTTTGAGATTTGGAGTTATGTGTGCAAAAGATGGTTCTCCAATCCTTAAAATAAAAAAATAAAAAATAAATAAATAAAATAATAAAAAATTAATTTTATATATATATATATATATATATATATATATATATTGGAAAAACTTGTAGATAATGAATTTTACCCAACACAGATGCTAACGATACATAAGCCTTTATGTATGTGTCTATATACAATGTAAAGGTAAGTCCTAACTGAACCATTTATTTCTTACTATTTCTTTGTTTTCCCCTTTTTTTCCTCTCTGGTGATATACAGATTGTATGGGAGAAGATTTTGCTTAGTGGGGTTTTCCAGAGTTTCTATATGACGTATGTATGTCTTCAGTGATTTATTACCTTCACCTTCTCCCTGAGTGCTCATCCATTAACTGTGTATTTATAAAACACATCCACTCAGCCCACACCACTTTCCAACAGCTGCTGCAAAACCTCTTGGGGTTTACCTGTCAATCATCTTCCTGGAGTCCAGCCATGATGCTTTAGTTTCTTCATATCACTTGCTTTCCCGTGTAGCTTCTTTTTTTCCTCCTTACATTGCAAATCTGTAGAATCAGAAGCTTTAGGGAACTGTCAAGTTTCTTAGAGTCACAAACAGAAAGAAATACAACTTCCTGTTGAGCATACAGCAGCTGATAAGTACTGGAAGGATTAAGATTTTTAAATAGAAGTAATTTACAGATATGTTTAACTTTCTGGCACCTGTTCATTCAAAAAAAAAAAATGTTTTCTACCGGAGTACCTCTTTAAATAAATCTACATAACAAGGGAATATACGAAAATGTAGAAGATACCTTATTAAATAAAAAAATGTCTCTTTCTTCACTTATTAGACCTCTTTCCTCTTCCTCCTCTCTCCTAAACTCAATCTTTTTTTCCCTGAAAGACTGCTAGATCAGTTCACTGAGGCATCAGGTTATATGCTGTCCATAGAAGCCTATGGAGAGTGGAGGAGGAGTTAGCGGCAGAGTATAACAGAGAGACACACAAAAATGGGGGTTGCTGCTTGTAGTGACTTTTTATGTCAACATAGTGACAGCTTACAATGCTCAGTACTGCTCTATAATGTAATGTATATCATAGTGGAGTACTCTAGAGGCCATATTTCACTCACAAGTTGAAATTGGATTCACTCAGTACAAATCTCATGTAGTTCCTCCTAGTAATAAAAGCGCCTTATGTTTAATGCATCAGTGCTAAATAGAACGGCTTCCTAGTGGACCCTTGGAGTTGCACCTAAACTCACCCGGAAATTATTAGTTATGTGACTTTAGATTTCCTAATGCAGACGGAAGGACACCCAACACATGCCACTATATAGGCATTTGCTGTCCCTTGACTGCCACTTTTGCAGTGATCCTGTGTATATTAAATTGCAGTGTGCTGTGCTTTACTATACAGTTAAAAAGAAAGGCTGGTAATTGGGAAAAGAACATTCATTTTGTCCTGCATAGGGTAAATGGAGACCTATAGAAAGTGATTTGGGCTGAGTGGATGTGTTTTATAAATACACAGTTAATGGATGAGGACTCAAGAAGAAGGTGGAGGTAATAAATCACTGAAGACATACATACGTCATAATGAAACAATGGAAAACCATACTAAGCAGAATCTACAACCATGCAATCTGTATATCCCCAGAGAGACACACAAAGATGGGTGCCACATCGGACAGGGAACAGTGTGCTACTGCTCTCACCCAGATCCACTATACCTGCGTATCTGCCCTAAATGGAGGATTCCGAACCAGTGGACAGGCCATATGCTGGAATACACATGTAAGAAAAAAAACAACCACAGTGCAGGTCAGAGGAAAAGGCCAGATAACTAATTACAAAATTACAAAACAATGAGGGTTAACAAACACACAGAAATAGATTGATCAACTGCAAAATACCAATTCATGAGACAAAGAGTAAACTGTAGATGGAGTAAGGATAACCAGAGATCAGAATAAACATGCAGATAAGGAGCTAGTGTAGGAGAAGAATCTCTATCACAGGCAACGTACTTAAGACAAATGAAGGCATTGATAGCCCAGCCAAGCAGGCAGAATACCATTAGCCAATCATCCATGGCTCCTGATTGGCCTGGGCATCGCCATGGCAGCGAGCAATGCTGCAGCTGAAGACAGGAGAGACTTCAAACAGAGCCACAGGGAAAAACACTAACTGTCTGTAGTTAGTTTTCTATCTCAACCTAGTGACAGCTTATAATGCTCAATACTGCTCTATAATGTCCTTCATTCGATTGCTGTGTCTATGTACTATAGAGATAATGACGTGCATGATCCCCCTCTTTTCTAAATGTGCAGTGCATGGGAGACATCATAGTAGCTTGTTCTACCCACTAGCTCAAGGGCCATTAAACATGAGAGGAGCAGGTTTTCCAGCAGCACTGAGTATTTCCAAAGAGGATAGTAGACATGTTATTTTCTTCTCTTTTACAGTTGTTTAACCATCTTATTGGACAGTTCACCTAGTTTCTTATTACAATAAGCATAATGTCACCAAATTATGCCCCATGGAAACACCACTGGCCACACTGACCAGAAAGTAACCACAATTTTCGCAATATCGCCGGTTACTATGGAGACAAAAAAGTATGAACACCAGATCGTGTATTTCTAGAGTGAAGCAGTGGTGTGGATGATTTCTGTAGCAGGACTTCATTCCCTCCTGGAGACTTCACAGGGATGCTTTATGTGATTTTGCCTTTCACCTCTCTCAGCTCTTTGTCTCAGTTTGCGCTCAGTCCATGTTTATGGCGGTTTATGACTGCTGTATATACTCAGGGATACAGCAGATCTATAATTCAGATGAGGCTTGTCTCCAGTCCTTTGTATAATGATGTTATAGAGAGAGAAGCTGCTATTCCGAACAGGCTCATAAATACACATACACAAGATGACTGCAGCTTCTCTTCTAATATCTACAATTCAACGTCAGCCACGCTGCTTAGCAGTGGCACATCAATTCTGCTGGAGACAGAGGCGGGTGGAGCAGGCAGCACGGAGTACTGTAGAGGCCACATTTCACAGGCAAGTGGAGATTGGAGTCACTCAGTGCAAATCTCATGTAGCTTGTCCTATTAATAGGAGCACCTTATGTTTAATGCATCAGTACTAAATAGAATGGCTTACTAGCAGACCCTTGGAGTTGCACCTGAACTCACCCTGAAATGATTAGTTCTGTGACTTACACTTCTGACTGAGGGCCCCAACAGATGCCACTGTATAGGCATGTGTCATCCATTGATTGTCATTGTTAAAAATAAATAAATAAAGTCTCATTGTTACGATATTGGGTAATAATTCTTCCATCAAATGCAGAGCTGCTTAAATGAACAATATAGGTACAAAAGTTGGCACTGCTCTCTGGTTAAAATCATATGTACAGTCATGGTAACTTCTATGATCCCAATACCAGGTGGTACAACTTTGTACCAGTGTAAAGGTTAAAAGAAGTGCAAATTGCAAAACGGCCATTGCCTGTTTGTGGAACGCACCTGCCGAAGTGCAGAAAACATGATGGATGGGCGAGTGCCTCTTCATTCATGCACAATAAAAGGTCCTTTATGGAACCTGTATGCACCCCAAATATGCCTTTTTTTTTTTAGTAAATACTTCAAACTGCTGACACTGTTAGCTAAATGCAATACTTACCCACCCTGGGCTCTTGCAGCTGCCACGCTGCCACTCCCAATCTCTGCTCATTACAGCTGCTGCCTGCTTTCTGGCAGTGTCACTACATACCAGGTAGTGGGAGTAACAAGCGGAGACCAGGAGTGTTAACACAGCAGCTGTGGGGGCTCAAGGAAGGTCAGTAACTATATTTTTTTAATGCCTGGATAACCTCTTTAATTTACTCAGATCTCTCCAGAAAAAATAAGAGAGTGACAGCATAATGGAGCATTCTTAGAAATAACGCTACAGCATTAGTATTTCATGGGAAATAGCATGTGCAAATATTCACTAAAAAAGACAAGTCAAGAGAACAAACATGACCCCACTAAAAAATAATTATGGGATCTGCAAAAAGAAGCAAAAAGTAATATATGCCAACAATGGCCCTGATCTACTATTGTAAACCTGACATCTTTTGTCGGGTTGCGCGCCAGATTCTGGAGCATTGCGCCAGAAATTCTGTCTGTGCCCGAATTTGTGCCCGAATTGAAAAAAACCGGACTAACTCTCCATTTTACTGAGAAAACCAAACAAAAGGGGCGTGGTATCAGGAAAAGTGGGAATGGCAGCCAAAAAGGGGGCGTGCCCCCAACATTTTCACAAAAACCCAACATATTTACTAAGGTTTCTACAGAAAATGTAGTGGATTTGAGCTGAGGAAAACCAGACAGATCAGAGCATGTGTAAAAAAAAAAAAAAAGCAAAATGTATGGAAACCTTAGTAAATACAGTGGGGAAAAAAACTGTACAGAATTAAAACCCACAGTAAATCAGGGCCAATGTGTTACTTGTAAAATGACTACGGTGGTGTATGGGGCCCATGATCTTTACCAACAGACTTCTTCCCATCTTTACCGCCAGATTTTGCCCTATATTTTGGTTATATATCTACTGTTCATTTTAAATGGATTCCCTGGCAGATATTTGGCTACTTTTATTCACATTTTATTTTCACACTACATTTTTGGATCCTTAGGGCCATTTTTCCTTACATATTTTTTTTTTAATTTTCTATGATTGTAAGAAAAAAAGCAGCAAAAATAAATGTGATCAGTTCGGCAAATATACAAAATCCAGAGAACAAAACTAATTGTAGCATTTATTTTGGCATCTGCGGCAGCTCGAGCCTTTAATAGCACAAGCAAATTACTTCTGGGAGAAGAAAGTCCAGAAACCTTTTCTGTTCAGTAAGTTAAGAGAAAATAACACTTGTAAGGAGAATATAATGGAGTTAATTACAGGGTTTGTTTTTCTCATATGGGTATAATGTGCACCATCATATTTTACATTATAATCCAATAAGGCTTGTCATAATGAGAATGGGTTATTAGGCTGCAGGGGGTGCCCTGTCTCAAAAATCAGTCGCATGACTTGTGAACCGATTTTCTCTCATTATGTAACATGTAAAGGGGGTTTCCCACATTATCTGTAGGATATGTTTCCATCACTTTCTGATCATGAAATAGAAGGGGTAAAATGAATGGGTCTGAGCTACCTTACCTTCTCGGGGCCTAAATAGGAGGGGTGCTGTGGGGCCTGTCATTGGTCCCCTACTGATTAGAGTATAGCATTATATTAAAGCTATATAGGCTTTCAGTTACTTTGTTGATAAAACCCCTTGAAGGCTTTGGTTATGTATATTTTCAAATATAAGCTACCTACCATAGAAGCAGGGCAGGGTATGCTACTGCTATGGGGCCCAGCGAACATGGGGGACATGCTCAGGAGATTCAGGACAGAATTCTTACATCCCCTGATTAACGCAGCTTTCAACTGTGTGTCCGTCTTTAAGACCCAGATGAATGTACACTACACCAGCGACAGGACAGAGCCATGGTCTAACTACTATATGGAGTGCTATGAGGTTCTGATACTATATAGGGGCAGTATGGTGGACTAACTTTTATGTCGGAACCGTAGGGGGGAACAATACTATATGTGGGCAGTATGGGGGCATAATACTAGATGGTGGCCTAAGAGTATATGTTGAAACTCTGAGGGCGTAATTACTACATAGGGGCCTAACGACTATGTGGAGGCACAAAGAGGCCTACCGTAACTACTATATGAGGGCACAACGTAAGCACTATTACTGTGTGGGGCAATACATATGGGGAGTTTGTAAAGAGGTGAGGATTGTGCTGGAGAGGGAAGCCTTAAATGTTTATCTAGCAGATTATGTAGAGGCATGGCTTGACCAGGAGAAGGAAAGGAAAAGTGAAAGACTCTTAACAGAGAAGACCACTTCACTGTATCTTTACTACTGATTTTCAGTTTGGATCTTCGCCTGACAACAAACCAGGTAAATCTTAGGATAAACCCCTTTATTTTCTTTTAAAATTTCCATTTATACATTTTTTATACCTTCTCTGAAAGTTGTTGAGTACCCCTGCCCTAGTCTAAGGGTACCGAACATGGTGCAACAGGATTCGACTAGTGGCATTTTATTGGCCAGCCAAATCTCTCACACAAAGTGCACACATGACTGATGGCTCCAGCTTAACCTCCTCTGCAGTCTGGGGGCAGATTTTTGCTATGAGGCCACATAAGTTCTAATTACGCTTCTGGGCATGTGTAGGGTCAATTTATTGGTTGAAGGCTGGAAAGATACCAGCATCTTTTATTCCCAATGCAATATTGAGGAAAATGTAAAGGTTGCCAGTATAAGAGCACTAGAAAGTAGAATATGCCCCATCTAAAAAAGAAGTTAAACTATTTTGGAGTAATGGCACTCTGCAGTCGTACACTTGCAAGCATTCCCCGACTGAGAGTTTTTAAGGAGGTACTGCAGTGCCAAGATGTTAGTGCTTTTGTAACTAAATAGAAAAATGCACATATTGAGCATCCTATAAACCTGGTGAAGATTGTAACGGAGTGCTCCACGCAGAAACACAATTATGTGATGGGTGAAGTAGAGAAAGCATTGGTAGGATTACAGTCTAAAGGAGTCTCAGTGTACAGCATTTCAGAAGAAATTGGAGACTAAACTTTCTTAAATCCAAAATAAAGACATATGCAGTTTAAATCTACATAAAATGTTTAAGGATACCCCAATAATTAGCATTGTTAATGTTTTAGATAATATTCCATTTTATATTGATTCCTTGGGCTTTGCATTGGGTAAGAGTAGAGTAAAGGACCCCACATAGACTATTGCTGAACTATATGGGCTTCCAGTTTTTTTTAAACGTGGTTTGAGATCACATGTATTCCCTCCGTTTTATGTGGATGAAGCTCTCGGACAGATATGAGACAATATAATATGTTAACAGAAATTGCCTTTCTTAAATTTATTAAAGGGGTTGTACGGGAACATAACTTTTTTTTTAAATATATGGCCTGGATGCTTATACAAATATAAACATACTCCCCTCCTCCGTTCATCTGCAGCTCCCGTTCTGACATAATGTGGTCTTGACTTGTTTCCACTGCTTCCAAGACGAATCATCTCAACAGGAGCTGCCCGTTCAGCCATTCATTCGCTGCAGAGGTGTCCCATCTCAGTCATTGATTGGATGAGCAGGCAGTTCCTGCAGAGACAACTTGTCTTGGAAGCATTGGTAATGAGCAGAGACCGGATGACATTATGATGGGAGCTGCAGGGGGTTGGGGGGAGGTGAGTATGACTTTTATTAATTTATTTACAACCTCGGCCATATGTATCATATGTTATTCATCTAAGATGAAATCACAAAACCACGTCCTCTTGGGATCCAGATAGAGGCAAACAGGGATTCAGTTTCTCAGCTCCTGGCCCACTACCTTGATTGTTATATGAGGCTTTTATTACAGAGTACACGCAAATTTTTGGTGGACATCAAAGCTCTACAAAATTGTATAGATTGCCTCAACTGAAGTAGTTGGTCAATACACTAAAATATGGCATAATAAAATCATTTCGGTATTTTCTGCTGCCATAAAATATGGAATATGGGCTGGCATAAAAATATATATGGCGTTAACAGCAAATTATTGCAGTAACCAATTTGAGTTTTTGAATAAGAAAATCATAGTATTTGGCAAGAAGTTGATCACCGGTGGTAACAAGAAGCTGACTGCTACAAACCCTCTGACACAGTTTCCGAGCTGTCACATGTGAAATGATCATTGGCCTATGGGCATTTTTTTATGTCTAAGAGATAAACATTCATTATGATAGGTCCCTACAATAATCATTGAAACAAATGGATTGCCTCAGAATAAGGGGTTATAAGGGTCATTTCTAAAACATTATCTATCAATCAGGATAGGCCTCAATTACTTTTCTGTCAACGTTAAAAAAGTGATTTGTTTTTCTTTAAATTCTGTCCTCTAGATCAACAGATTATACAATCGTTAGGAAGGCACTGGCATTTGATAACACACAGAAGAGGACCTTAAATCAACTGGTCCCAGAAAGTTAAACAGATTTGTAAATGACTTATATTAAAAAATCTTAATCCTTCCAGTTAGCTGCTGAATACTACAGAGGAAATTATTTTCTTTTTGGAACACAGAGCTCTCTGCTGAATCACGAGCACAGTGCTCTCTGCTGACATCTCTGTCCATTTTAAAGGGGTACTCCGGTGCTTAGACATCTTATCCCCTATCCAAAGGATAGGGGATAAGATGTCTGATCGCGGGAGTCTCGCCGCTGGGGACCCCCGTGATCTTGCACGCGGCACCCCGTTTATAATCAGTCCCCGGAGCGTGTTCGCTCCAGGTCTGATTACCAAGGACCACATGGCCGACGGCGTGTGACGTCACGCCTCCGCCCCCGTGTGATGTCACGCTCCGCCCCTCAATGTAAGCCTATCCCCAGCGGATAGGGGATAAGATGTCTAAGCACCGGATAACCCCTTTAAGAACTGTCCAGAGTAGGAGAAAATCCCCATAGAAAACATATGCTGCTCTGGAAAGTTCCTAAAATGGACAGAGAAGTCAACAGAGAGCACTGTGCTTGTGATTCAGCAGAGAGCACTGTGTTTCAAAAAGAAAATAATTTCCTCTGTAGTATTCAGCAGCTAATAAGTACTGGAAGGATTACGTAATTTCCAAATCTGTTTAACTTTCTGGCACCAGTTGATTTAAAAAAAAAAAAAAAAAGTTTTCCACCAGAGTACCCCTTTAAGCACAAGGCGTCAGCTTTACCTTTTATAAGTTTTGGTTTTGAAAATCAAAGAGATGAACTAAGGAAGGAGGGGGGCGCTATTGTGAAGCTAAAACCAATCGGTTGCAGGATGTTATCTCTGTGGGGAATCAAAACATAGGCAAAAATATCTTTTTAGGCTAAAAGTCCCTCTTTAAAACATTTTAAAGAACATATTTATTCCAATACCACGAGTAGAGGATGTCCCAGGCTGATACTCGCCTTCCTTCAAAGCGGCTTTTGATGACTGCATTCTTGCTTTTTCCATTCTTACATGTCAAGAGCCAAAACATTTTTCTTTTTCTTTTACCAGCTGTATAAAGATTTGTTTGTTTGTGCATCATGTTATTTTTTTAAAATTTTTTTATTGGTGCAGTTTAATATACCATATATAATTGTGCTTCAACCACTGATTTGGAAACCGACACCATAACTGCAGCGAGCAAGGAAGGTAAGTATTTGTTTTTGTAAAAATATTTTACAGGACCGAGCCTGAATCTTGATAATAAAATTCTGCTGGAATCCTTCCCAATCTTTTAAGGACTTGGTGATTATGTTTTTTTTATTTTTTTATTGTTTTATACATTTTTATATGATATATTTTCAATATTTTTGTTCTTTTATATTTTTAAAAAGAAAACATTTTCTTGACTGGACTGCTGTATTAGAGTATATTGAGCTCTGACAGCTCTCCTAGTATGCCAACTGGTAGGATGTACTAGGAGTATTAGTACTATAATAACCATGTTGCAGTAGGGACAATGGGGTGAATGAGGGAGCCTGCCTAACCATTTAGAAGCCGAGACTGCAACTGACAGCAACCTCTAAGGGGTCAAATGGTGAGGATCAGAGTTATCTCCAATCCTGGCCACAGATAGCAAGTAAAAGTTGCAGCTTGGCCAGGGCTGCATGCGGACCTGAAAAGGGGATGTGAGAAAACCTGTTTAATGTAAATTCTGCTGGTAGAATGTGCACCAAAAAAGGTGCAGTCCTGGTGATATGGTACATTTTGCTGTTATATGTAGAGCTGGGCGGTATGACCAAATTCGTGTATCGCGGTATTTTTGTAACTTATGGCAGTACGGTATATAACGGTACTTCTTTCACTCCCACCCCAAATCATGTTACCCGCCAGCGCTGTTCTGCACCCCCCCCCCCCCAATTAGTTGTCAGCCCAGTGGGGTACTACTCACATATGCCACCCAAAAGCACTGCCCTCCTCCTCTTTGTTGGGGGCCGCCGGAGCTGGAACTCACTGTATGCCAGTGGTCTCCAACCTGCGGACCCCCAGATGTTGCAAATCTACAACTCCCAGCCGGCTTCTTACATGACAGTGGGCTCAACCTATCACTGGCCGGGGCGGGACATCGCTCCGGCCGGTGATAGGCTGACGGCTGTCCGACGTTCCAGTCCCCAGCATAAGGCAGACGTAGGTAAGTTAAAGTTTATTTTCTTTATCTTTTGCAGCCCGGGCATAGGGATACAGCGTACAGCAGTGGTCTCAAACCTGCGGAACTCCAGCTGTTGCAAAACTACAACTCCCAGCATGCCCGGCCAGCCGTTGGCTGTCCGGGCATGCTGGGAGTTGTATTTTTGAAACATCTGGGTGTCCGCAGGTTGGAGACCACTGGCGTACAGTAAGTTCTAGCGCCGGCGGCCCCCAACAAAGGAGGGCAGTGCTTGTGGGTGACATATGTGAGTAGTACCCCGCTGGGCTGATAATTAATTGGGGGGGGGGGGAGCAGAACAGCGCTAGCGGGTCACATGATTTGGTGGGGGGAGCAGAACAGCGCTGGCGGGTCACATGATTTGGTGGGGGGGAGTAGAACAGCGCTGGCGGGTCACGTATGATTAGTTCCCCGATGTGGGGACAGCGCTGCGCTGGGCTGATAATTCATTCCCAAGGGGTAGGGGCCAAACCGGTATTGTGGTATGGGAAAAATTGATATCGTGCAGACCAAAAATTTCGGTATTCGGTATGAACCTGAAAACCGCCCAGCCCTAGTTATATGCACCAGAAACCAAAAGATACCAAAATCTGCAATATATTTCTAATATAATTTATACCAATTTCTGCTGTCAACTGTAGTAAATGTGTTGAGCCATTGGAGGCCACCACCCCTGCAACTAAGCCCTGCCCAAGGAAAGGGATTTGTGTAACCCAAAAGAGCTGAAAGGTTGCAGATTCTAATGCAAATGATTTGGTAGAGCAATCTTATTATAGTTGTTATAAGCAACTGGCCAGCTTTTCTTCACTCAAGTGTTGATAAATCTTCCCATCTGTGTTTCTAGGAGTGCAATGCATATTTTCATAAATCCTATTAAAGACCAGTATATAGAGGGTTAATCCAATTATAAACCAAAAGACTACCCTTAGGCAGTCCACAAACCCCTAGATTTCCCAATATACTACATCAAATTCCCAATTCCTTTACTGGATATACCGCACACATATTAAAATGAAGGTGCTACAGTATATCTCTCACACTTGTATTGATCCTGACTCCTCTTTCAAGGCTAACTTGCCATGTACAGTTTTGTTGTGTTAGTCTCCAATTCACACCTAGCCCGCTTTAGATAGTGCACCAATTTATATATTAAAGGAAAACTGTTACCCTGATGACCGACACTAAACCAAATACACTGGGTTATAGTGTAGGTAACCAGGAGTCCAAAGAGGGGTTACATACTAAATTTGGTCCAGGTGCTCGTGTGGTATCGCCTGGCTAAATTCCGTTGCTGTATCCAGTTAATTGTGTATTAGAGGCGGGGCCCTGCCACCTGGTTGCCCCTGCCTCTGTCCGTCACCTTCTACTGGTGATCCCTCAATTTGCGTAATCATGCGCTCCGGCTACAGAGCGGAAAGCTCAAATGACCAACGACTCCATATCACTGAGACATGGAGTTGGAGAAAATGATTATTTAAATTGAGGGGCAAGCATTAGAAGGAGACAGCCAGAGGCAGGGGCGGCCAGCCAGCGGGGCCTCGCCTCCAATACACAATTAATTAAATACAGCAACAAAACTTCGCCAGCCGATACCACAGGAACAACTGGACCAAACGTAGTAAGTAACCCCTGTTTGGATTCCTTGTCACCCACGCTATAACCAAATGTATTGGGTTTAGTGTGGGTGATCAGAGTGACAGTTTTCCTTTAAAGATTGTTCTCTCAGACCGCCCCCAACATGTGTCGAAAAATGGCCCTTAGAATTAAACAATATGAATGATCTGTTGTCATTTTTGTAAAATATTGCTATATTCATTGGCAATTATAGTAGTTTTTGTAGTATTAAGTATCTTTGTATAGATGTATAAGGATTATAATGTGTTGTATATTGCATTGGTTTGATACCTGTAACACAATAGGATACAAGCATAGATTGCGGTATCCTAGATGTTTTGAGAAAGTGTCATTGAAATGTGACATGGCATCCTATACTGGCACCTTGAGTTATGTGTTCATTTAACAGTATAGATGGATTATCACTCTAAAGGTGAGTGTCCTGGATAGTATTTCTAGATATATTTGTATAGTTATGGGACACTGACAACCCTTGTTAGGCCCCCTTTACACAAAAGGTTTCCTTTAGCTCACCTCTAGTTTCCGGAGTGCACGCTGCAGTTGGCACATACAAAGAAAACTTGTGATCTAGCTCTCTGATAAAACTTTGCTTTAAGTGATATACATTAAAGAACAATTGATGCACAACACTACATCACCGTGCCACCCATCCCGTGAAAACTGATGCGTTTCGATATGTACTGGATGGGTGACATGGTGATGTAGTGTTGTGCATCAATTGTTCTTTTCATGTATGCATTATGGGACATTACTTAAATTGAGAAAATCCAATCTTTATATGTTCCTTGTAGGGCAGGCTAGTTGTCGGTTTTTGCAATCACATTCTTTCAGCAAATCTGCCTGCATCTGATATTTCTCCTCCTTCTCTCTTCCCTTGTTGAAGCTCATTGCCTAGGTTACAGACCACTACTCCCCTCCAGAATAAGTGGTCAGTAACCTAGGCAATGAGCTGTCAACCAAAGGACATAAGGAACAGGTATATCAGGAGGAGGAAATTTTGCTAAATAAATTATATTTGCAAAAACATTTCATTTGATGTGTCCTACAAGTTTAACTATGTTTGCTGAGATGGAATACAGCTTAAAGCCCTGATCATTGCTGATTTAGAGGAGGAAGGGTCATGCATGTAACATTATGTCATAGATGGAGTTTCCCTTTAACATGTACTCCTACAATAGGTGTGCTACATTGAAAAAGATAAATCGACTTTGTAATGTTGCTGCAAAGAGTCTCAAAAGGCATCTGTACTACAGACTAAAACTTGTGGCACTAACTGAGACCAAAGGCATGAAATTATCATTTACCAGGGCCTTGATTTCTATTTCATAGGAGGTCATAGTCAATAAAGTAATGTCAGTGTTCATCTGGAGTGATTGGGAGCTGGGGAGAGCGAGCAGCTGTTGGACACTGGGAACAGCGAGGTTCCGTGTCCTCTCTTCTTATCTGAGCTTCTCATGAACCATACCGGAGTCCGGAACAAATCTCTCAGACAAAGAAATCAGGAGGTGTTAATAATATCCCAGGCCGCCAAAGAGAGTATAAAGTGTCATTATTAGCCAGAGTCAGAACAAGATAACAGCTTCCCTTCCATCGCAGACCTCTGAATATGTTCCTATTAACTTTCAGCACTTTCTTTTTTTCTAATAGAAAAAATTCTCAGCCTCTTGTGCAATTGACGTTATTATCATCATCATTTATTTATATGGAGCCAGGATCTGCCGCAGTATGGCAGACCAGGCCTTCAGTATCAGGGGCCTCTGGGTGGGGGTAGGGCACCTGATATGACCCTCAATGCTCGGAGGTGGATGAGAGACAGCCTGCTATATAAAGGGATTATGATGAGTAATAATGTTATTTAAAGGCTCTGTCCATAGGCCGAACAATATCCCCTCTCTCCCCTATTGTAAAGATAGCCCATAAAAGTGTTGGTGAATGAATAAAAAAAATCCACAATTTATATAATTTATTTCTTTTGTGGTAACAAGTTCAGTATTTTCAGTTATTTTTATGAAAAAGCTGTTTTCAACATAAAATCAGACCTTCTGCCTTTGTTTCAATATGTTATATGCTTCTGGCAGTTTTGCTGCAAATAACTTTATCCCCTTGCCGTCGCAGCTGGTTTTTGCCTTAAAGGGGTACTCTGCCGAAAAACATCTTATCCCCTATCCAAAGGATAGGGGATAAGATGTCCGATCGCGGGGATCCCAGTCATCCGTGCATGGAGCGAACGCCGCTTTGTGTCGGATGACTGGCGACTACAGCTGCAACGCCCCCTCCATTCATGTCTATGATCTACGGGAGGAGGTGTGACGGCTAGGTACCAGATTAGGAGCAAATCCCCATAGCAAACCTCTCCTTCTCTGGACAGTTCCTGACATGGACAGAGGTGGCAGCAGAGAGCACTGTGGTCACACAGAAAAGAAATTAAAAAAGAAAAGAACTTACCATTTTCCATGGTACTTTTCCATTGAGTTTAGTGGAATTATAGGGGTAGTCCAACAATTAAGATTTTTTAAAAAACTGGTTAGGGAAGGGGTGAAAAATAAAATCACCCACTCTCACCTTACTCTCTC
Source organism: Hyla sarda (assembly GCF_029499605.1). NCBI lineage: Eukaryota > Metazoa > Chordata > Amphibia > Anura > Hylidae > Hyla > Hyla sarda. The sequence goes on along the minus strand of NC_079194.1, from coordinate 129,498,576 downwards.
CCATGCCATCATTGCTATCACACCCAGGTTTCTGCTATGCACAGCTTCTGAGTTAGGTTACGTGGCATTATATCTCTGCTCATCCAATCAGTGGCCACAGTGATGTCCCGCTAATACACTGATTGGCTAAGCAGGCATGTGACATCATGTCCCCATAACCGGACAACCAAACAGTGGGGAGAAGAGCTTAATAATACTGGTGGAGCGGGAGCGAGGAATGGAAGAGTAGGTTCTTTTTTGTTTCCACCTTCCTCCCTGACAATTTTTTAAAAAGTTATCCAGTGGACTACCCCTTCAAATATTCTTAAAAAAAGAAACAGCTATTTTCAGGATGTTTATGACCTGTAGAACTACAACTTAATGGCTCAAAATGCTGTATATAAACAACATCTTACACTGGAATCATACAGCCCAAAACACGCATTGGAACATGAAACATACATTGGACAAGTCACCCCCCCCCCCCCCCCTTTTCTGGAGCTTCCAAACACTTTATTGAACTTCATCATAGAGATACTAGTAGCTTGAGGATCTATGTGTTGGAGATGATTTCTCTGTCTGCCAGGGGTAGCGATCTCAAGCGGCTCCTGATGGACAGAGAAGCTTATTTGATGTTCACTACTGATATCAGATTTTCTCTGGGTCTAAATTTCAGTAATGAATGAATGTTTTGTTCCTAATACCTTGTATTATAATTCATTCTTTCTGTGCTCATTTCTCCATTCTTTTATTTGTTTCTTTTAGTGTGCTCCTCTTTCTAAAAAAAAAAAATAATAATAATAATAATCTATTATTTATTTTCTATTTTTGTATGCTCAAATTCCTCTTTTGTATGAATATCTAATTTTATATATTCTATATGTATTATCTTCATACAGTTGCATTTCATTTTGCTTCTTTTTTACCTGTGGATTGGGTAAATTTTTTTAATAAAGGTTCTAATGCTTATGAAGAAATATAAAATCTCATCCCTTCCCCAATATCGCGCCACACCCCTACCCCTTAATTCCCTGGTTGAACTTGATGGACATATGTCTTTTTTCGACCGTACTAACTATGTAACTATGTAATACATCACACATAAAGTTTACTTCTTCCAGGGCATTTTCACTTAAAGTAAATCACGCCCTAAGAGGAAATTTACACCTTAATGTTAGAAAACGTCAGCCATACCCATCCACAGATAGCCATCATCAGGGAAGGGGGAGGGGGGTAGTCTGAGCACCAGAAATGTGTTGGTTTTAATACGATACACTTTGCTTGTCTGCTATACGAGATTTTTTAGAACATCCTTAAATGGGCACTGTCAGATACAAAAACTTTTGATATGTTGTAAAGCATGCAAAACCAATAGGTTTTGCAATTGCTTTGATTAGAACATTTTCAGTATTTCGTGCTGAAAAAGCCAGTCAAACAACTGCCCCCCATGCCTGCTTGGACACATACTAGTCCTGCTGTGTCAATGCATCATCACCTGTGTAATGGACACACTTCCTTTATTGACAGCTGTGAGTGCAGGGCTTACACCTGGAGGAAAAAATCCTCCCACTGTCAGCTTGTGTCGCGGTACTGTCAGTGAGAACAAGCTGGGAGTTGTAGTTTTGCTAATGCTAGGGGAGATGTGAGCAGACAGCATACTGAGGGAGGGGGCGGAGACCTGCACAGGGAGGCCACGCCCCCTTCCTTTGAGAGGAATTTAGACTAGTGAGCTAAATTAAAAGTGTAATAAAAAATAAATAAAGATGCTAGACACATAAAAATTAGATGTACATGATCAGGATTAGGTACTGAGTGATATATTTAAAAAAAAAAATTTGTTGCCTCTGACTGATACGCTAAAGGAAAACTTTCAGCCAGTTCACCCACACTAAACCCAATACACTAGGTTATAGTGTGGGTGAACAAGAGTCCATACAGGGGTCACTTAATTTTTTTTGTCCACCGGCCGCCGAGTTATGCCCCTGTAAAGTTCCTTTCTTCGGTCTATGACTCGCACTTTCAAGGCGGGTCCCTGCCCGATGTCTGAATGTCTCCCGCACTAAAGTTTCTAAGCCAACTCCCGTTGTTTGCATATTCATTATGTTTGATTCCACATCCTAGTGATGTGGACATGTCCCCTGTGCGCAGCGCTCTGTCTGCAGAGCGCATGCGCATGAAGATTTTACCAAGCTGCTGGATGCTGTGAATGGAATCGGCACACGTGCAGTGGCACTGTGCAAAGCGAGAACAGTATGCAGAGCTCTCGCATCATCAGGACGGGAGAGCTGGGTAAAATCTTCATGCGCATTCGCTCTGCAGACAGAGCGCTGCGCTCAGGGGACATGTGACTTCACATCACTTGGACGTGGAGTTGAAGATAATTAACTCCTTAAGGACCAGGCCCATTTTGTCCTTAAGGACCAGACCAATTTTATTTTTGCATTTTCGTTTTTTCCTCCTTGCCTTCAAAAAATCATAACTCTCTTATATTTCCATCCACAGACCCATATGAGGGCTTGTTTTTTGCATCACCAATTGTACTTTGTAATGACACCACTTACTTACATAAAATGTACGGCGCAACCAAACAAATATTATTTATGTGGGAAAATTGAAAAGAAAACCGCAATTTAGCAAATTTTGGAAGGTTTTGTTTTCACGCTGTACACTTTCCGGTAAAAATTACATCTTTTCTTTATTCTGTGGGTCAATATGATTAAAATGATAACCATGTTATATGCTTTTCTATAATTGTACCGCTTAAAAAAAAATCCCAAACCATTTTAACAAAATTAGTATGTTTGAAATTGCCCTATTTTGACCACCTATAACTTTCTCATTTTTCCATGTATGGGGCAGTATGGGGGCTAATTTTTTGCGCCATGATCTGTAGTTTTTATCAGTACCACTTTTGCTTAGGTTTTTTTTTTTGGGGAATAAAATGTGACAAAAAAGCAGCAATTTTTGACTTTTTTATTTTTTTACGTTTACGCCGTTCACCGTACAGGATTATTAACAATATATTTTAATAGTTCAGAATTTTACGCATGCAGTGATACCAAATATGTGTATTAATTATTTTTATTACGCTTTTTTGAGGGTAAAATGGGAAAAACTGACGTTTTACTTTTTATTGGGGCAGGGGATTTTTCATTTTTTTTTACTTTTTTATTTAATTTTTTATATATATATATATATATATATATATATATATATTTTACACTTTTTATGTCCCCATGGGGGACTGTTCATTGCAATCAGTTGATTGCTAATACTGTGCAGTGCTATGTATAGGACATAGCACTGCTCAGTATTATCGGTCATCTTCTGCCCTGGTCTGCTCGATCTCAGACCAGAGCAGAAGACCCCGGGAGACGGCTGGTGCCAGGTGAGGGGACCTCCGTCCGCCATGCTGGATGATCGGATCCCCGCGGCAGCGCTGCGGGTGATCTGATCATCCGTGCAAAGTACTGCACTGCCGCAGATGCTGTGATCTGTACTGATCACGACATCTGAGGGGTTAATGGCGGACATCCGCGCGATCGCGGATGTCCGCCATTACTGGCATGTCCCTGGCTGCTGATAGCAGTCGGGACCTGTCGGGCATGACGCAAGCACCGCTCCGGTGCTCGCGATCATGGCGGCGCGTAAATGTACGTCATGGTGCGTTAAGTACCACGTCACCATGACGTACATTTACGTCCATTGTCGTTAAGGGGTTAATATGCAAACAACAGGGGCAAGCTTAGAAATTTCAGTGCGGGAGGCAGACGGCTGTCGGGGGCCATGCCTTGAAAGTGCAGACATAGACCGACGCAAGGAACTTTACAGGTTCATAACTCGGCAGCCAGTGGACAAAAAATTAAGTAAGTGACTCTTGTTTACCCACAATATAACCCAGTGTATTGAGTTTAGTGTGGGTAAACTGGCAGACAGTTTTCCTTTAATAAACATTAATCTATTTTTTACTGCAAACTGATGGAAATGTGGAAAATGGCCTCTTGCCGTCCGTGCTCCGGAATACTACTTTTTGCCACAGGATATATGTCAATGCAGGCTGGTGGTGAGCTGACCCGTGTGTTTCTTTTTATTTTATTGTTGTTATTCAATACTGTCTGGTGTTGCACATAACAATCAATCACAGCTCAGCTTTCATTTTACAAGAGCTTGCTAAGATAGGAGAGCTGAGCTGTGATTGGTTGTTATAGGCAAAATCAGATAGCCACAGTTTTTCTTTCTACCCCCTCATTGGATACCCAGGCCAGTCTTATAGGGGTATTCCAGGAAAAAAATGTTTTGTTTTTTTTACATAAACTGGCTCCAGAAAGTTAAACAGATTTGTAAATTACGTATATTAAAAAATCTTAATCCTTCCAATAATTATTAGCTGTTGAGTTGTTCTTTTCTGTCTGGCAACAGTGCTCTCTGCTGACATATCTGCTTGTCTCGGGAACTGCACAGAGTAGAAGAGGTTTGCTATGGGGATTTGCTTCTACTCTGGACAGTTCCCGAGACAAGTGTCATCAGAAATCACTTAGACAGAAAAGAACAACTCAACTTCAGCAGCTCTTAAGTACTGAAAGGATTAAGATTTTTTAATAGAAGTAATTTACAAATCTGTTTAACTTTCTGGAGCCAGTTGATATATATATATATATATATATATATATATATATATATATATATATAGATAGATAGATAGATAGATAAAAAAAAATCCCGGATAACCCCTTTACGTGACTTTATTTTTAACTAATTTTTGATTTGCCATGATGAGCATTACTAACTTTTATGAATTTATCTTATTTATTTGACAAAATTATATCATCAGTATCCTGTTATATGGCATAATGCTATTTTGATGATTAGTATATACATAAATAGTAGTGTAATAATTGTTATGTATGTTGCTGGAGGTTCATAAAGCCGTGTCCATTATTGGCATGTTCTTTTCTCATATATTTATACTTGTTGGTTTTATGTTTATTGCTCCATTTTGATGGCCAGTAATAGAAGATATACTGCTGTTGTCCCATCTGTTATGGCTTCAAATATTAATACTTCAGGAAATAACAGTAATAATGGGCAAATTGTCTGACCTAACATGGCAAAAGCAAGCTGAAATTGAAATTCTGCTGAAATAAAGTGTTCATGGATCAGAAATCTCCAACAAGGTCAATATTTGTCTGACGTCTGATGTCAAATTGGGAATAAACTGATGGACGATGAATTGTTGGTACCCCGCCGGTCTGCAGAAGGCAAACAACCACAGTACTCAGAAAGGCTCCTTTTTCAGGGGTTGTGAAACAACACAAAGTTGATATCAATATGGAAACTGTCTAATGGAGATTTCTTGATTAGTGTTGAGCGGCATAGGCCATATTCGAATTTGCGAATATTCGCGAATATATGGACGAATATTCGTCATATATTCGCTAAATTCGCATATTCGTAATATTCTCGTTTTATTTTCGCAAATGCGAAAATTTGCGTATGTGAAAATTTACATATGCGAAAATGTGCATATACAAAAATTAGCATAAGCGAAAATTAGCATATGCAAAAATTAGCATATGCAAATTTTTGCACATGCGGAAATTCGCACGCCAGTCTCACCCAGTAGTATTAGAGCCTTCTTTACACCACAAAAGCTGGAAGCAGAGGGGGATGCTCACTGTGATGTATACTGTGAAAAAAAATGAATATTCGTAATTACGAATATATAGTGCTATATTCGCGAATATGCGATATTAGCGAATAAAATTTGCATTGAGAATATTCGCGAGCAACACTATTCTTGATTTAAATATATAAAGAAATAGAAATTGACTAAACAAATAAAAAATAAAAAACTTGACTTGGCCAAGTATCATGTTAATGATAAACGTTTTTCTGTTACAATGGGGGAGATTTATAAAAACCTGTGCAGAGGAAAACTTGCCCAGTTGCCCATAGCAACCAATCAGCTTGCTGCTTTCATTTTTATGAAGGCCTGTGAAAAATGAAAGAAGCGATCTGATTGATTGCTATGGGCAACTGGGCAAGTTTTCCTCTGCACAGGTTTTGATAAATCTCCCCCATTGTAACAGAAGCAGATGCCTGGAGAGCAGATGAGGGAAGAGTATTCAGAGGTCATGTTTCGGGGCAGGCAGGATCTACACTACTCAGGAGAACATGAAACAGCAGCAGTATCAGCAATGCCTGATCCCTCTGGTGCACCACTGGACACAGAACAAGGGATTTACAGGGACTGGAGACTTCACAAATCTTGCAAGATGGGGCACCATCATGCATAAAGTTGAAGTGACACTTTTCCCTAAAGGATCATGGGACTGAAGTGCTACCCTGGCCCAAACAAGAGCCTGGACTTATTGATAGTTCTAAAGTTAAAGACTAAGAGAAGAACCATAACAAACCAGAAGAGAACAGAACTGGGTGAAGAATATATCTCAGCTGTGTGACCGAACACTGTATGGAGCTTCTTTGTTCTATATTTGAATGAGTTAACTCCTTAAAAATGGCCAAAGGATGATTCATGAAATATTAAATTTAATAACCTTTCTACCAGAACATGTTTCTTGTGTAAAATGAAAAGTGTTGAGTGCTATCTAATGTTACGACTATTGTTTTGCCTCAATGGCAAATCGATAAAAATGCTGATTTTTTAAAATTCTTTTAATTTGACTAACACCGTCTTTTTACAATCTGTCTTATTTCTAAAAATTTGCCCTCTTGTCTTGCTTGTGTTATCCTAAAGCTGCACTGCAGTATCTTGTAGAGACTTTTACTTTCTAGGTAGGAGGAAACTGAAACAAGACCGCACAGCATGGAGATGCAGTCTCCTGTGCAGCAGACGATATAATTGACCTAAATAATATGGTCTGTCGGAGGTCACTATTGGTATCTGAAGAAGTAATGTAGGATTGATGAGTTTTATATTAAGTCCACTCATGGGATGTTACAGGTTATCAGGGAAGGTAAGAGATATCAGCCTTGAGCCTAAAGGTGTCTATATACCTACATTGCCTAAAGTGTAAGGCGGCCTCACTGACAAACTGTGTCAGTGGAGAGAAGGGTCCGATATGTTGGATGTAAACTGCCCAACCCTATTGTTGAAGGAGAGACAAAATGCTGCCAGAGCTGTTTGGCTAACCTGTATCCTCCTCATAGAAAATGCATTAACATTTGGCCATACAAAACATTTATGAATCGGGAGGTTGGGAGGGGTACCTGTCGGCCAAATGATTGCCTGGCTGATAGCTATTGAAACTGTATGGCCAGATAAAGGGGTACTTCGCCCCCAGACATCATATCCTTTATCCAAAGGATAGGGGATAAGGTGTCTGATCATGGGGGTCCCGCCGCTGGGGACCCCCGCGATCTCGGCTGCGGCACCCCAGACATCCGGTGCACTCACGACTGGCTATGTGGGGCGGAGGCTCGTGACGTCACAGCCACACCCCCACAATGCAAGTTTATGGGAGGGGGCGTGACGGCCATCACACCCCCTCCCATAGACTTATATTGAGGGGGCATGACCGTGATGTCACGAGCCTCCGGCGCTGCATCCACCTGTCTAGGGGCGGAGTATCCCTTTAAGATAGGAGAGATTCATGTTGCTGATAGGTTCAGCTAATGATTGTCCAGATCAATGGTCTTCAACATTTGTCTGTTCAATTGTAGCAGAACTACAACCCCTATCATGTTATGGCAAAGCCAGGTTATCTGGGAATGCTGAGAGTTGTAATTTGGCAATAAACCAGTTATTATGGTTATTGGATGTTTTCACACATGTTAAGTCGCAGTTTATTAGACCTGTCTGAAGTTTGTGTCCCTCCCTGATATATCCAGTGCTATTTATACCATTAACGATGTATCCTAGGAGGATGGTGTTGACATTTACAGTTGATTTGCTGCATTTCCTTCCTACCTTTAGGGCATTTAAAATAATTCCCAGTTTCTCTCCTCTGCCATAAAAGTTTGCATAGTGGTATTAACCCTAGTTTTTACCCATGTAACTACAGCAGTCCTCATCAAAACTAGAAGACTAGAAGTCTGTCTCCATTAGAGTTACTGTTTCAACCTTATGAAGTTTCCTTAGGATCAATATTTTTTGAGTGTACGACATCTGTGATTAGATGTTCATAGGAAGCTATAAGATTCTCATGACACTCGTTCTCCCTGAATATTCTTCTCTGTCCCCGTCTTCAAAGACAATTAAATGTTGTCTGTGTATTGATGATATAAAACTAGGTCATCCCACCCTGCCCTGCCGTCAGTAACTGTAATGGCAGATATCAAGGGGAATTTAATCTACCCCTGAACTTTGTCTTGTGTAGGCAGGATAGTGATTTGAGAGACCATTTTGGATGCTGGTCCACAGCTCCTACTTTGCATTCTGTCTATGGATCTAGAGAACTCCTCAAGCCCCCCCATCAGAATGTTAAAGATCCATCTGGCCATGAGCTGCCAAGGTAATTGGCAGAAATGAATAATGGATGATACATCTCTGTACATCCAACCTCTACACAGAATACCACACATGTTCTCATGGGCGAGCAGTCCTGGAAATTTGCATGATCCAGGTGAGCTCCACATAACAATGCTAGGTAGAGCAGATCTTGCAAAGAGATTTAGAAGCCTCCATCAGCTGGCTCTTATGCTAATATCAATATGTATTCATGGCATGAATGCCAACTGGTGCTTGCGTATTGGTACTGTAAGTCCTTCTAAGAGGCCACCATTACATTGCTCTTTTTTCTGTGTTTCCCTGTACAGCTAATGAAATGTTTGATACATCATTCATAAGATCTACAGCCAAGGTCAAGTATTTATCTCTATCGATTCCAAGTGAGATGGAATTGGGACAGAATTTAGGCTACATTTCTGTGCTTGTAAAGGAAGGTCCTAGTGACCAGAGTAGGACCTTCTTTGACATCACATCATACAGGATCTCTTCTCGCAGTGATGGCAAGGATAGCGGACGCACATGCTGCTATCCCCACCCCTGAAGTTAAGAAGGGCCCATTGGCTCACTCCCCTGCCACTCATGTCAACATGACAGTGTAGTCAGCAATTACATCATCGCACTGCAGGAAGAGGATCCAGGGGCTCATTTGTTTCTCATGAATACAGTTTTTAGTTTGTTTTTTCCACAGGCAGCATTACTAAGGAAGGGAGTAAGATGGCTGCCTATGGACCTAATTTATGGGTCTGCGTATATACTTGATGGGGGGGTCTGCCAGTGGACCTATTTGGGGGGGGGGGACAGCCTATTTACCTAATGGGGGCAAGTCTGCCTACCTATTTCAGGGGGTCTGCTCATTTACCTAATGGGGGCAAGTCTGCTTACCTATTTCAGGGGGTCTTCTTATTTACCAAATTGGGGACGAGTCTAACAGTTTTACTACATGAGTTGAAATGGGAATTCCCAGCTAAAGGTGCAGCCCCGAGAAGGGTAGCCAATTGTAATTTCCACCCCTACCTACTGCAAAGTTGTGCAGATGTGCACTATGTGAAGGGAAGCAGAGGATTATCAGAAAACAGAGCTACAACTATTAAAAATATTTGTTTTGAAATTATAAGCATGGAATTTTAATAGGACAACTTATTTAAAGTAGTCTCTGCTACTGAGATTGCTAAATAGTGATATATAATCTTGTCCTTACCCAACAGATCTGTAAATACAAACATGGCTCCATTGCAGATACAAAGCTGCAAAAAGGTGAGTTTTGAATGCAGCTTTAAATGCGAATAGAGATAAAGTCACTCTATACATCAGATTGAAACTAAGTTTTAAGCCTCTTCAGAAATTGAACTGGATTCTCCATGAAGCCTAAATGTGCACTCCAGCCCCTCCTCCCTCCCACTTCCTTAACCTGAAATCTTTTTTATGTCTTCCTGCTATAACACCTTGAAGCCTGTCATTATCATACAATTTTAATGATTCAAAGCCATCTTTTCAGCGCTCAGAATTTCATAGGTATCTCTCGTGAAAGGGAAAAGTCAACCCTTTCACCAAAGCCACTCTCTTACTAATAGCCTCCATCGATCATGTGACCCAGGAAGGTTGATTTGCTGCAATCTCAGCCATCTATATTAAATCCATCTTTATACAACATCTGCTCTGTGCTGTGCATTGCAGCAGAAAATGATCTATAAATCACACTGTCCCTTAGTAATGGAAATAGATCATCTCCCGGCAAAGCTTCTAATATTATTATTAGTATTGGTTTGGCACCAGCCCATTAAATTGTAACTTCAATCAGGCAACTTCAGTCATCAAAGTGCGTAGCGCCAGGATCTCAGCCGCTGCTTGTTTACACCTGTGTATGAGATTGTAATAAGTGTCAAGCAAGTGATTTCATCCCAAGCCTATTATCGATCACACACATCGCACCTTCCATTTTTAATTTTCACCGAGGTCTGCACTGGTTTGCAGCTAAGCACTGAGCGACATGTTCAGAATCAACTGGACAAGGCTTGTAAATGCAGCCTATGAATCCTTCCTGTTTGTGAATCCTTATTATCTATCCCTGTGTGTTTTTATTATAGTCTTTATGTCTGTTTTATTATTACCCTTTCATTCCACCTAAAAGGTAGACTTATAGCAGTCATGATTTACCCCTAGTAACTACCCTACTGTACTTAATGGAACAATTTAGGGCTGGAGCATGAAACGGATTAAAAACACACCAAAGAGAGAATCCCTTTTCATGTACCTTTTCTTGTAGTATGTATACCATGTCTTATATATTCCTTTAACCCCTTAAGGACCAATACAAATAAACCTGTACGCCCCTGAAAGACCAGGCCTGTTTTTTCAAATCGGAGATGTCTGTCTTTATCAGAGAATAACTCTGGTAACATTTTGCCAATCACGATAATTCTGACATTGTTTTTTTTGTCACAAGTTGTCCTTCATGTACATAGTAAAAGTAAGCCAATATCATTTGTAGTTTTTTTTTTTACAATGCAAAAAATTACGATTTTTTGCTATTTTAACACTAATGGGTTGCATATATTTATACTTACTGAGAAAATAGTTTATGAAACTTATACTTTCAGATGTCTACTTTATTTTGACGTAATTTTTTTGTTTTTAATTAACATTTTAAATTAGTTAGAAGCCTAACAATTTAACTTGAAATTTTGAAAATTTTGAAAATTTGAAAAGTACATCTTTTTTATGTGCTATGCAAGGTTTGCAGAAATTAAAAGGTAGTAGAACATAGGAACACCCCCCCCCCAAATGACCCCATTTTAAAAACTAGACCCCTCAAGGTATTCGCTAGGGGGTACAGTGAGTATTTTAACACCATCGTTTTTTGGCAGGAATTATTACAAAGTCAGTGTTAAAAATTCGAAATTTGCAATTTTTCACAAATGCATCATTTGGGGGGCATATTTTTTGTACATCACTTCACATTTAGCTGCCTGTCCCATGTTCGGAAATACCCCCGCTTAGGCCATTTATGGTTCCTTGGCTGCGTGGTAGGACTCAGAAGGAGAGGAGCGCCATTTGGCTTTCAGGGCAGAACAGTACCCCCACCCCCAAAAGTGACCCCATTTATATACCGCACCCCTACAAGTTATTGGCTGGACCAGGGACCTCTCTGATTGGTCCTTGGTCGGCTGGCAGTATAACGCGTCTGTCTGTGACAGTTAAGGCTCCTGATGGATATATCCGCCATGTTGTGGGAATAAGCACCCGCTCATGGTGAATATATCCATTACTGCTGCGGCTGGGTAGCTCAGTGTGTCCGCTCATGACTGCCGGCGGGAAATCCGCCGCTATGAGTGGACACACAAAGCTACCCAGCCGCAGCAGGGAGCTCATTACCATGACTGCTGCATAATGTGTAGGATCACATGGTGGACATCCGCAGCATGTTACATGCTGCGGATGTCCGCCAATGTGATCCTACACATTATGCAATTTTTTTTATTAGATTCATTTAATAAATGTATTTTTAATATATTTTTTTTACACTTTTATTACATTTTTATTTATTTTTACACTTTTATTTTATTTATTTATTTATTTTTACACTTTTTAATGCTTTGGAATACTTAGTATTCCAAAGCATTGCAGTAATATGCTGCCTGCCAGTTTTCACTAGCAGGCAGCATATCTGGACGTGCCTCAGGCACGTCCTTTCAGGCAATACCCAGGGCAGACCTGGGGGTCTTTGTAGGACCCCCGGCTGCCCAGGTATGCAGCAGCACCCCGCGATGCTCCGTGGTGCTGCAGGAGAGACAGAGGGAGCCCCTTCCCTCTGTCAGAACTCCTTACAGCGCGGCTGTAAGGGTTAAACTGTCGGGAGTGAAGTGAACTTCACTCCCGGCAGTGTGGCAGGACCCGGCCAGCCGCGGCCACACACAGCACCCCGCGATCGCGATGCGGGGTGCTGCAGAGGAGACAGAGGGAGCTCCCTCCCTCTGTCATAACACTTACAGCCCGCGGTCACTTTCGACCGCGGCTGTAACGGTTAAAACTGCCGGGACCGAAGTTAACTTCGGTCCCGGCAGTGCATCAGGGTCCTGGCTGTGTGATACAGCCGAGTCCCTGCCGCGATCTCTTGGGTGCACTGGGCAGCACCCACGAGGATAATGGACGAGTATAGACGTCCAGGTGCCGGAACGCCCGCCAACCTGGACGTCTATACTCGTCCATGGTCGTTATCGGGTTAAAGTTGTTTATCAACTGTATAGGTGACCAATCACCACCATTGGAATACTTCAAGCTACATTAAAGGGATACTCCCGTGGAAACCTTTTTTTTTTTTTTAAATCAACTGGTGCCAGAAAGTTAAACAGATTTGTAAATGACTTCTATTAAAAAATCTTAATCATTCCAGTACTTTTTAGGGGCTATATACTACAGATGAAATGCTTATCATTTTAGATTTCTCTGATGTCATGACCACAGTGCTCTCTGCTGACCTCTGCTGTCCATTTTAGGAACTGTCCAGAGCAGCATATGTTTACTATGGGGATTTTCTCCTGCTCTGGAAAGTTCCTAAAATGGACAGCAGATGTCAGCAGAGAACACTGTGGTCATGACATCAGAGAAATCTAAAAAGATAAGCATTTCCTCTGTAGTATATAGCCCCTAAAAAGTACTGGAAGGATTAAGATTTTTTTAATAGAAGTCATTTACAAATCTGTTTAACTTTCTGGCACCAGTTGATTTAATTTTTTTTTTCCACAGGAGTACCCCTTTAAAGGCATTTTCTATTATTGTCTACAGACAAGACATGAATAAATAATAGTACTAAAACAGCAATACCCCAATACCGCCCCGACCAGAAGGGAGATGATGAGGCCTCTCTTAGGAATCAAAAAAATGACAGAACAAAAAATAATGTACCTCCAGCATATTAAGTGTCTATTCACATGTACAGTATTCTGTGCAGATTTGATGCGCAGGATTTTCTGCTGCAGATTTTTTCTGCTGCAGATGTAAACTGAGCACAGCTTCAAATCCTGCACATCAAATCTGTGCATCAAATCTGCGCAGAATGCTGTACGTGTGAATAGACCCTAAAGGGGTACTCCACTGCCCCAGCGTTTGGAACATTTTGTTCCAAACACTGAGTGTGGCCTGAAGGGGTCGTGGCGTCACGACCCCTGCAGCCCGCACCCAGCGTTCGGAACAAAATGTTCAGAATGCTGGGGAAGGGGAGTACCCCCTTAAACACTTAAAAAGGACGTGGCCAAACCCCCAAAATTTTACTGTTATTATATAACTTACAGTACACTGATCACTCATTTAATTTACAGTTTCTTGATCTGCCCTTCTATTTCTGAGATATAAGGGTTTATAGTGTGCCTGACAAGTCAGAGAATCAGTCAGATGAGCTGGAATTTATTTTTAGTAATGGGCGGGATTATACAGTCAGGATGTGTGAAGATTTAACATTGACGGGCATGAATGCCTAATACACACCTGCTTATCACCTGATTATTAAAATTAAGTGTCCTTGCCGTTTAAATAAACCTCGTGGATAAGGCAGAGAGTCCAGCACTGCTGTAACTACGGCACTAGAAAAACCCAGGTGTGTATCACGATAGCTAGCTAGCCAGCACGGTGCTCAGTCCAGGAACAATAGAGATAAATCCAAATAGCAAAGTGTAGAAATATGGATGGCACTCACCAGGGTAGTAGCTTCAAAATATCCTTTATTGTGCAAACAGGGTGGTGGTGTCAGGCAGGTGACTTGGCAGGAACGTCAAGGACCTCAGCGTGCAGGTAACAGCTGTGTCGTACTTCCGTACTTCAGTTTAAATAAACCTACCACTAAAATTATAGACAGATCATTTCTTTGTCGGTCAGCCGATGTACAAAATCATCAGAAGATCAAATACTTTGAATAACACATGGTCAGAAAATGGACATACAGTCATGGCCGTAAATGTTGGCACCCCTGAAATTTTTTAAGAAAATGAAGTATTTCTCACAGAAAAGGATTGTAGTAACACATGTTTTGCTATACACATGTTCATTGCCTATGTGTGTATTGGAACTAAACCAAAAAAGGAGGAAAAAAAGGAAATTGGACATAATGTCACACCAAACTCTGGACAAAATTATTGGCACCCTTTCAACATTGTGGATAAATAAGTTTGTTTCAAGCATGTGATGCTCCTTTAAATTCACCTGTGACAAGTAACAGATGTGGGCAATATAAAATACACACCAGAAACCAGATAAAAAAGAGAGAAGTTCACTTAGTCTTTGCATTGTGTGTCTGTGTGTGTCACACTAAGCATGGACAACAGAAAGAGGAGAAGAGAACTGTCTGAGGACTTGAGAACCAAAATTGTGGAAAAATATCAACAATCTCAAGGTTAAGTCCATCTCCAGAGATCTAGATTTTCCTTTGTCCACATTATCAAGAAGTTTGCAGGATAGTCCAGATGGTGGATAAGCAGCCCCAAACAAGTTCCAAAGATATTCAAGCTGTTCTGCAGGCTAAGGGAGCATCAGTGTCAACGCAAACTATCCGTCGACATTTAAAGGGGTATTCCAGGAAAACACTTTTTTTTATATCAACTGGCTCCAGAAAGTTAAACAGATTTGTAAATTACTTAAAAAATCTTAATCCTTCCAATAATCATCAGCTGTTGAAGTTGACTTGTTCTTTTCTGTCTAGCCATAGTGCTCTCTGCTGACATCTCTGCTTGTCTCGGGAACTGCACAGAGTAGAATAGGTTTGCTATGGGGATTAGCTTCTACTTTGGAAAGTTCCCGAGAGACGTATCATCAGAGAGCAGACAGAAAAGAACAACTCAACTTCAGCAGCTAAAAAGTACTGAAAGGATTAAGATTTTTTAATAGAAGTAAATTACAAATTTGTTTAACTTTCTGAAGCCAGTTGATATATATATATATATATATATATATATATATATATACGTTTTTCCCTGAAATACCCCTTTAAATGAAATGAAACGCTATGCAGGAGATCCAGGAGGACCCCACTGCTGACACAGAGACATAAAAGAGCAAGACTACATTTTGCAAAAATTAACTTGAGTAAGCCAAAATCCTTCTGGGAAAACGTCTTGTGGATAGATGAGATCAAGAGCTTTTTGGTAAAGCACATCATTCTACTGTTTACCGAAAACAGAATGAAGCCTACAAAGAAAAGAACACAGTACCTACAGTGAAATATGGTGGAGGTTCAATTATGTTTTGGGGTTGTTTTGCTGCCTCTGGCACTGGGTGCCTTGAATGTGTACAAGGCATCATGAAATCTGAGGATTACCAACAGATTTTGGGACGCACTGTACAGACAAGTGTCAGAAAGCTGTGTTTGCGTCCAAGATCTTGGGTCTTCCAGCAGGACAATGACCCCAAACATATGTCAAAAAGCACCCAGAAATGGATGGCAACACAGCGCTGGAGAGTTCTGAAGTGGCCAGCAATGAGTCCAGATCTAAATCCCATTGAACACCTGTGGACAGATCTTAAAATTGCTGTTGGGAAAAGGCACCCTTCCAATAAGAGAGACCTGGAGCAGTTTGCAAAGGAAGAGTGGTCCAACATTCTGGCTGTGAGGTGTAAGAAGCTTATTGATGGTTATAGGAAGCGATTTTAGCTATTTTTTCCAAAGGGTGTGCAACCAAATATTAAGTTAAGGGTGCCAATAATTTTTTCCAGCCCATTTTTGGAGTTTGGTGTGACAAAAATGTCCAATTTGCTTTTTTTCCTCCCTTTTTTTGGTTTAGTTCCAATACACACAAAGGGAATAAACATGTGTCTAGCAAGACATGTGTTACTGCAATCCTTTTCTGAGAAATACTTCATTTTCTTGAAAAATGTCAGGGGTGCCAACATGTACGGCCATGACTGTACAATGTACACCTCTAAGGATCTGGGCACTGCAATGGGGTTATAAGTAGAGATGAGCCAACCAAACCAGTAGCACTTAAGAAAGGTGAGCTAGAACTCAAACTTCTAACTAAAGTTTTACACTAATTGTGAAAAAGCAGCATAGAGGGTTTTGTGTCACTTTAGTTGAACTTTCTAGGATGCCAATCCTGTTGCTTCGCCCCAAATTGGGGATACTTTTTTCACAAAACCTGTTGCTATTCCCAAAAGGGGATAATTTTTGAACCACATATAACAAGGGTAGGCATCTCTTTTAAATAAGGTAGGCTACCTCTAAATAAGGATCATTTTTGGGCATTCATTTTGAAAAGCATAAAAAATCCACCAGTGCATTGTGTTTGTATTCAACTTGTTAGTTACCACCGGTTACCAGCCGTTTACCCAAAACCATCTATTTTGCCATAACTTTGACGTTAACTTTGCTTTAAAAACAGGTCAGAAGTGCATAGATACACTCCTAGGTGACCTGCCAGTGTTATACATGGCTTTTAGGGCTGTTAGATGTTATACCCATGTTTTTGAGATATTGGTAAAGTTAAGGTTTGAACAGAACTGGGACGGTCAAAGCCAGAACTTTTCAGGAAACCGGCAGTACCAAACATTTAAAAAGTTCCCTTATCTCAAGTTATTAGATGTCACCTATGGAAATGTTATCTAGCTATCTAGATATCTCCAGTGTTTAGCTAAAGCTCCTTCCAAGACATGTTTTGCTGCCATTTTGGTCAGCATTTCAAATCAAAACCAGGAGTAGAACCAACACAGAGAAAAACTATAATGGAAAGATTTGCAAAACCCAATCCTGGTTTTGGCTAAAAAAAACACTGATCAAAATACAGACTAATATACTATATGTGAACCCAGCCTCGTTATACAGTAAAAAAAAATCTACAGTCCCTTAGCCACACCCTTAGGTGGATTCAAATTTATTTCATAGCAATTAAATTAAATGTGCAAGTAAGATGAAGACCAGCACACAATATACCCTGTTTCAAATTATTATGCAAATAATATTTAAGTGTCACAAAGATTAAATATTTTGTTTTTCAGTTTAACTCATGGAGGGCATTGTGTTTCAGGGCTCTTTTGGTCACTGGAATTAATCTTGGACACCTGATAATTAGATTTAAGGAAAAACTACTAAAGGTGGGTGGTCCACATTATTAAGCAATATGGGGAAGAAAAAGGATCTCTCTGCTGCCAAAAAGAGTGAAATTGTTCAATGGCTTGAACGAGGTATGAAAACATTAGATATTTCACGAAAACTTAAGTGTGATCATCACACTATTAAGAGATTTGAGGCTGATTCAGAGCACAGACATGTTTGTGCAGATAAGGGCACATTAAGGAAGATTTCAGCCAGATCCATGCATTGGATCAAGAGAGCAACTGCTAAAATACCATTACATAGCAGCAAACAGATATTTGAAGCTGCTGGTGCCTCTGGAGTCCCAAGGACATCAAGGTGTAGAGTCCTCCAGAATCTTGCAACTGTGTATAAACCTTCTATTCGGCCACCACTAACCAATGCTCAAAAGTAGAAATGGCTGAATGGGCAGAAAAATACATAAAAACAAATTTTCAAACAGTCCTGTTCACTGATGAGTGCCGTGCAACCCTGGATTGTCCAGAACGATGGAGTAGTGGATGGTGGGGAGTCATGTTTTGAGACGGAATCATGGGAAGAGAGCTGGTTGGCCCCTTTAGGGTCCCCCTAAGGTGTAAAGATGACCTCTGCAAAGTACACTGCTCAAAAAAAATTAAGAAAATACTTAAACTGTTACGCCGAGCGCTCCGGGTCCCCGCTCCTCCCCGGAGCGCTCGCTACACTCTCGCTCCCGCAGCGCCCCGGTCAGATCCACTGACCGGGTGCGCTGCGATACCGCCTCCAGCCGGGATGCGATTCGCGATGCGGGTGGCGCCCGCTCGCGATGCGCACCCCGGCTCCCGTACCTGACTCGCTCTCCGTCGGTCCTGTCCCAGCGCGCGCGGCCCCGCTCCCTAGGGCGCGCGCGCGCCGGGTCTCTGCGATTTAAAGGGCCACTGCGCCGCTGATTGGCGCAGTGGTTCTAATTAGTGTGTTCACCTGTGCACTCCCTATTTATACCTCACTTCCCCTGCACTCCCTCGCCGGATCTTGTTGCCATTGTGCCAGTGAAAGCGTTTCCTTGTGTGTTCCTAGCCTGTGTTCCAGACCTCCTGCCGTTGCCCCTGACTACGATCCTTGCTGCCTGCCCCGACCTTCTGCTACGTCCGACCTTGCTTCTGTCTACTCCCTTGTACCGCACCTATCTTCAGCAGTCAGAGAGGTTGAGCCGTTGCTAGTGGATACGACCTGGTCACTACCGCCGCAGCAAGACCATCCCGCTTTGCGGCGGGCTCTGGTGAAAACCAGTAGTGACTTAGAACCGGTCCACTAGCACGGTCCACGCCAATCCCTCTCTGGCACAGAGGATCCACCTCCTGCCAGCCGGCATCGTGACAGTAGATCCGGCCATGGATCCCGCTGAAGTTCCTCTGCCAATTGTCGCCGACCTCACCACGGTGGTCGCCCAGCAGTCACAACAGATAGCGCAACAAGGCCACCAGCTGTCTCAACTGACCGTGATGCTACAGCAGCTACTACCACAGCTTCAGCAATCATCTCCTCCGCCAGCTCCTGCACCTCCTCCGCAGCGAGTGGCCGCTCCAGGCCTACGACTATCCTTGCCGGATAAATTTGATGGGGACTCTAAATTTTGCCGTGGCTTTCTTTCCCAATGTTCCCTGCACTTGGAGATGATGTCGGACCAGTTCCCTACTGAAAGGTCTAAGGTGGCTTTCGTAGTCAGCCTTCTGTCTGGAAAAGCTCTGTCATGGGCCACACCGCTCTGGGACCGCAATGACCCCGTCACTGCCTCTGTACACTCCTTCTTCTCAGAAATTCGAAGTGTCTTTGAGGAACCTGCCCGAGCCTCTTCTGCTGAGACTGCCCTGTTGAACCTGGTCCAGGGTAATTCTTCCGTTGGCGAGTACGCCGTACAATTCCGTACTCTTGCTTCAGAATTATCCTGGAATAATGAGGCCCTCTGCGCGACCTTTAAAAAAGGCCTATCCAGCAACATTAAAGATGTTCTGGCCGCACGAGAAATCCCTGCTAACCTACATGAACTCATTCATCTAGCCACTCGCATTGACATGCGTTTTTCCGAAAGGCGTCAGGAGCTCCGCCAGGATATGGACTTTGTTCGCACGAGGCGTTTTCTCCCCCCGGCTCCTCTCTCCTCTGGTCCCCTGCAATCCGTTCCTGTGCCTCCCGCCGTGGAGGCTATGCAGGTCGACCGGTCTCGCCTGACACCTCAAGAGAGGACACGACGCCGCATGGAGAATCTCTGCCTGTACTGTGCCGGTACCGAACACTTCCTGAAGGATTGTCCTATCCGTCCTCCCCGCCTGGAAAGACGTACGCTGACTCCGCACAAAGGTGAGACAGTCCTTGATGTCAACTCTGCTTCTCCACGTCTTACTGTGCCTGTGCGGATATCTGCCTCTACCTTCTCCTTCTCTACTATGGCCTTCTTGGATTCCGGATCTGCAGGAAATTTTATTCTGGCCTCTCTCATCAACAGGTTCAACATCCCGGTGACCAGTCTCGCCAGACCCCTCTACATCAATTGTGTTAACAATGAAAGATTGGACTGTACCATACGTCTCCGCACGGAGCCCCTCCTAATGTGCATCGGACCTCATCACGAGAAAATTGAGTTTTTGGTCCTCCCCAATTGCACTTCCGAAATTCTCCTTGGACTACCCTGGCTTCAACACCATTCCCCAACCCTAGATTGGTCCACTGGAGAGATCAAGAGTTGGGGCCCCTCTTGTTTCAAGGACTGCCTTAAACCGGTTCCCAGTACTCCTTGTCGTGACTCTGTGGTTCCCCCTGTAACCGGTCTCCCTAAGGCCTATATGGACTTTGCGGATGTTTTTTGCAAAAAACAAGCTGAGACTCTACCTCCTCACAGGCCTTATGACTGTCCTATTGACCTCCTCTCGGGCACTACTCCACCCCGGGGCAGAATTTATCCTCTCTCTGCCCCAGAGACAATTGCTATGTCTGAGTACATCCAGGAAAATTTAAAAAAGGGCTTTATCCGCAAATCCTCCTCTCCTGCCGGAGCCGGATTTTTCTTTGTGTCCAAAAAAGATGGCTCCCTACGTCCTTGCATTGACTACCGCATTCTTAATAAAATCACGGTAAAGAACCGCTACCCCCTACCTCTCATCTCTGAACTCTTTGATCGCCTCCAAGGTGCCCACATCTTTACCAAACTGGACTTAAGAGGTGCTTATAATCTCATCCGCATCAGAGAGGGGGATGAATGGAAAACGGCATTTAACACTAGAGATGGACACTTTGAGTATCTGGTCATGCCCTTTGGCCTGTGCAACGCCCCTGCCGTCTTCCAAGACTTTGTTAATGAAATTTTTCGTGACCTCTTATACTCCTGTGTTGTATATCTGGACGATATCCTGATTTTTTCTGCCAATCTAGAAGAACACCGCCAGCATGTCCGTATGGTTCTTCAGAGACTTCGTGACAATCAACTTTATGCCAAGATGGAGAAATGTCTGTTTGAATGCCAATCTCTTCCTTTCCTAGGATACTTGGTCTCTGGCCAGGGACTACAAATGGATCCAGACAAACTCTCTGCCGTCTTAGATTGGCCACGCCCCTCCGGACTCCGTGCTATCCAACGTTTTTTGGGGTTCGCCAATTATTACAGACAATTTATTCCACATTTTTCTACCATTGTGGCTCCTATCGTGGCTTTAACCAAAAAGAATGCCAATCCTAAGTCATGGCCTCCTCAAGCGGAAGACGCCTTTAAACAGCTCAAGTCTGCCTTTTCTTCGGCTCCCGTGCTCTCCAGACCTGACCCATCTAAACCCTTCCTATTGGAGGTTGATGCCTCCTCAGTAGGAGCTGGAGCGGTCCTTCTACAAAAAAATTCTTCCGGGCATGCTGTTACTTGTGGTTTTTTTTCTAGGACCTTCTCTCCGGCGGAGAGGAACTACTCCATCGGGGATCGAGAACTTCTAGCCATTAAATTAGCACTTGAGGAATGGAGGCATCTGCTGGAGGGATCAAGATTTCCAGTTATTATTTACACCGATCACAAGAACCTCTCCTATCTCCAGTCTGCCCAACGGCTGAATCCTCGCCAGGCCAGGTGGTCTCTGTTCTTTGCCCGATTTAATTTTGAAATTCACTTTCGGCCTGCTGATAAGAACATTAGGGCCGATGCTCTCTCTCGTTCCTCGGATGCCTCGGAAGTAGAGCTCTCTCCGCAACACATCATTCCTCCTGACTGCCTGATCTCCACTTCTCCAGCCTCCATCAGGCAAACTCCTCCAGGGAAGACCTTCGTCTCTCCACGCCAACGCCTCGGAATCCTCAAATGGGGTCACTCCTCCCATCTCGCAGGTCATGCGGGCATCAAGAAATCCGTGCAACTCATCTCTCGTTTCTATTGGTGGCCGACTCTGGAGACGGATGTCGTGGATTTTGTGCGAGCCTGCACTATCTGTGCCCGGGATAAGACTCCTCGCCAGAAGCCTGCTGGTCTTCTTCATCCTCTGCCTGTCCCCGAACAGCCTTGGTCTCTGATTGGTATGGACTTCATTACAGACTTACCCCCATCCCGTGGCAACACTGTTGTTTGGGTGGTCGTTGATCGATTCTCCAAAATGGCACATTTCATCCCACTTCCTGGTCTTCCTTCAGCGCCTCAGTTGGCTAAATAATTTTTTGTACACATTTTTCGTCTTCACGGGTTGCCCACGCAGATCGTCTCGGATAGAGGCGTCCAATTCGTGTCAAAATTCTGGAGGGCTCTCTGTAAACAACTCAAGATTAAATTAAACTTTTCTTCTGCATATCATCCTCAATCCAATGGGCAAGTAGAAAGAATTAACCAGGTCTTGGGTGATTATTTACGGCATTTTGTTTCCTCCCGCCAGGATGACTGGGCAGATCTTCTACCATGGGCCGAATTCTCGTATAACTTCAGAATCTCTGAATCTTCCTCCAAATCCCCATTTTTCGTGGTGTACGGCCGTCACCCTCTTCCCCCCCTCCCTACTCCCTTGCCCTCTGGTTTGCCCGTTGTGGATGAAATATCTCGTGATCTTTCCACCATATGGAAAGAGACCCAAAATTCTCTCTTACAGGCTTCATCACGCATGAAGAAGTTTGCTGATAAAAAAAGAAGAGCTCCCCCCATTTTTTCTCCTGGAGACAAGGTATGGCTCTCCGCTACATATGTCCACTTCCGTGTCCCTAGCTACAAATTGGGACCACGCTATCTTGGTCCTTTCAAAATTTTGTGCCAGATTAATCCTGTCTCTTACAAACTTCTTCTTCCTCCTTCTCTTCGTATTCCTAATGCCTTTCACGTTTCTCTTCTTAAACCACTCATCATCAACCGTTTCTCTCCCAAACTTGTTTCTCCCACTCCTGTTTCCGGCTCCTCGGACATCTTCTCCGTAAAGGAGATACTGGCCTCCAAGAAGGTCAGAGGGAAAACTTTTTTTTTAGTCGATTGGGAGGGTTGTGGTCCTGAAGAGAGATCCTGGGAACCTGACGACAATATCCTTGACAAAAGTCTGCTCCTCAGGTTCTCAGGCTCTAAGAAGAGGGGGAGACCCAAGGGGGGGGGTACTGTTACGCCGAGCGCTCCGGGTCCCCGCTCCTCCCCGGAGCGCTCGCTACACTCTCGCTCCCGCAGCGCCCCGGTCAGATCCACTGACCGGGTGCGCTGCGATACCGCCTCCAGCCGGGATGCGATTCGCGATGCGGGTGGCGCCCGCTCGCGATGCGCACCCCGGCTCCCGTACCTGACTCGCTCTCCGTCGGTCCTGTCCCGGCGCGCGCGGCCCCGCTCCCTAGGGCGCGCGCGCGCCGGGTCTCTGCGATTTAAAGGGCCACTGCGCCGCTGATTGGCGCAGTGGTTCTAATTAGTGTGTTCACCTGTGCACTCCCTATTTATACCTCACTTCCCCTGCACTCCCTCGCCGGATCTTGTTGCCATTGTGCCAGTGAAAGCGTTTCCTTGTGTGTTCCTAGCCTGTGTTCCAGACCTCCTGCCGTTGCCCCTGACTACGATCCTTGCTGCCTGCCCCGACCTTCTGCTACGTCCGACCTTGCTTCTGTCTACTCCCTTGTACCGCGCCTATCTTCAGCAGTCAGAGAGGTTGAGCCGTTGCTAGTGGATACGACCTGGTCACTACCGCCGCAGCAAGACCATCCCGCTTTGCGGCGGGCTCTGGTGAAAACCAGTAGTGACTTAGAACCGGTCCACTAGCACGGTCCACGCCAATCCCTCTCTGGCACAGAGGATCCACCTCCTGCCAGCCGGCATCGTGACATAAACAACACAATGTCACTCAGTCAATCACACTGTGAAATCACAATGTCCCCTCAGGAAGCAACACTGATTGACAATCAATTTCACATGCTGTTGTGCAAATGGAAAAGACAACAGGTGGAAATTATAGGCTATTAGCAAGACACCCCCAATAAAGGAGTGGTTCTGCAGTTGGCGACTACAGACCACTTCTCAGTTCCTATGCTTCCTGGCTGATGTTTTGCTCACTTTTGAATGCTGGCGGTGCATTCACTCTAGTGGTAGCATGAGACGAGTCTGCAACCCACACAAGTGGCTCAGGTAGTCCAGCTCATGCAGGATGGCACATCAATGCGAGCTGTGGCAAGAAGGTTTGCTGTGTCTGTCAGCATAGTGCCTAGAGAGGGAGGCACTACCAGGAGACAGGCCAGTACATCAGGTGAAGTGGAGGAGGCCATAGGAGGGCAACAACCCAGCAGCAGGACCGCTACCTCCGCCTTTGTGCAAGGAGGAGCACTGCCAGAGCCCTGCAAAATGACCTCCAGCAGGCGACAAATGTGCATGTGTCCACTCAATTGTCAGAAACAGACTCCATGAGAATGGTATGAGGGCCCGACATCCACAGGTGGGGTTTGTGCTTACAGCCCAACACCGTGCAGAACGTTTGGCATTTGCCAGAAAACACCAAGATCGGCAAATTCGCCCCTGGCGCCCTGTGCACTGAGCACATGTGACAGACGTGACAGAGTCTGGAGACGCCATGGAGAATGTCCTGCTGCCTGCAACATTCTCCAGCATGACCGGTTTGGTGATGGGTCAGTAATGGTCTGGGGTGGCATTTCTTTTGGGGGCCACACAGCCCTCCATGTGCTTGCCAGAGGTAGCCTGACTGCCATTATCCTCAGACCCCTTGAGAGACCATATGCTTATGTGGTTGGCCCTGGGTTCCTCCTAATGCAAGACAATGCTAGACCTCATTTGGCTGGAGTGTGTCAGTAGTTCCTGCAAGAGAAAGGTATTGATGCTATGGACTGGCCCATCCGTTCCCCAGACCTGAATCCAATTGAGCACATCTGGGATATCATGTCTCGCTCCATCCACCAATGCCACTTTGCACCACAGACTGTCCAGGAGCATCCTCATCAGGAACATGCCCAGGTGTTGTAGGGAGGTCATACGGGCACGTGGGTCCACACACACTACTGAGCCTTATTTTGACTTGTTTTAAGGACATATCAAAGTTGGATCAGCCTGTAGTGTGGTTTTCCACTTTGATGTCAAGTGTGACTCCATATCCAGACCTCCATAGGTTGATTTCCATTGATAATTATTGTGTGATTTTGTTGTCAGCTTATTCAACTATGTATTTCATATGATTAGTTCATTCATTCAGATCTAGGATGTGTTATCTTAGTGTTCCCTTTATATTTTGTTGAGCAGTGTATGTGAAGTTTCTGACTGACCACTTTCTTCTCCCTGGTACAGAAGGAAGAACTATGCTTTCCATAATAAAATCTTCTTCATGCATGACAATGAACCATCTCATGCTGCAAAGAATACCTCTGCATCAATGGCTGCTGTGGAGATAAAAGGAGAGAAAGTCATGGTGTGGCCTCCATTCTCCTCTGACCTCAATCCTATTGAGAACCTTTGGAGCATCCTCAAGCAAAAGATCTATGAGGGTGGGAGGCAGTTTTCATCCAAACAGCAGTTTTGGGAGGCTATTCTGACATCTTGCAAACAAATTCAAGCAGAAACTGTCCAAAAACTCACAATTTCAATGAATGCAAGACTTGTGAAGCTCCTATCAAATAAGAGGTCCTATGTTAAAATGTAATGTGACCTGTTAAAATGTTTAAAAAGTTGAAATGTTGTTAAAAGTTTGAAATAGCTTTTAATTTCAGTAAATATTCTGCAAACACAACAAATGACAAGTTTCAGTTGTTACAACCTATAAAGTGTTTAGAAATTTACTGTGCATAATAATTTGGAACAGTGCATTGTAGGTTTTAAATGTTTAAAAACATACTGCTATCATTAGGAGGTTTGTTCAATAACATTTTTATTGTACTCTCAATAGTTGATAACATGACAATTATGCTGACTTATTTGCATAATAATTTGGAACAGGGTGTAGTCCATCATTTGGAAGTGGTGGAATATTTTACATGAATTTTAAAATATTTACAAATACTAAATCTGAAAAGTGTTGGGTGCATATGTATTCATATGAACCTTTTCTGTGAATGGTTCAGTAAAAGCCCAATTGAGAAACTTTGGCAAGACTTGAACATTTCTGTTCTCAGATGGTCTCCATCCAATCTGACAGAGCTTCAGCTTTTTGCCAAGAAGAATGGACAAACATTTCCATACACCTAAAGACTTGCAACTGTAATTTCAGTGAAAAGTGGTTCTACCAAGTATTGACTTAGGCGTATGAATATTTGTTTTGTTCTCATTACTATCATAAAGCCCAAGCGGCTGGGAGCGAACGGAGCTGGAGGATTACTGGCAGGGGATCCTGGATCCTAGAAGAGCAGTGTATGCAGTGTCACTACCTCTGTCCCCCAGAGTCTGTATACTGGGTTGCCTTGTGCAGGATAGTGCTGATGATTATACCTCCCATAGTATCCAACGTCTGCTATATCAGGCCCATAAGACCAGTGCCTCACATTGGACACACTCGGCCCCTCCTACACTGCCCGAATTTAAGAATAGTATGAACACTGTAATATGGTTGTAAAAGGGGTATACCTGAAAAGAAAATGTTTGTCAAAGTGTGAGCAGATTTGGGGGAGATGGGTGGACGCCCCCGGGGTACCCAATCCTATCATTGTGCAGATTTGTCAAAACCCCCTCCAACTCCTTACTGGCCTGAATGTTAATCAAATGTTTATATGAAGGTTACTGGGTATAAAAACAGTTATGTATGGTTGTCTGCTTTCTCCCTTTCACACAGTTTTTCCTCCTAGCATAAATGAATGCATAACAATTGTCTATTTGCTGTTTTTGTTACTTGTTATTAATATATAAATATCTGACCTATTGGTAGGTACATTGCTGGTCTTTTATTTGCACGAGTGATGTTCTGAGGTACCTTGGTCTTATCTGATTTCTGTGTATGTTTTGTATTTAACTTCTTAATGACCACGGACGTAAATGTACGTCCTGGTTTGGCTAGCAGCAGCCGGGGACCTGCCGGTAATGGCAGACATCCGCGATCGCGCGGATGTCCGTCATTAACCCCTCAGATGCTGTGGCGATCCGATCATCCAGCATGGCAGCCGGAGGTCCTCTCACCTGGCTCCTGCCGTCTCCCGGGGTCTTCTGTTCTGTTCTGAGATCGAGCAGACCAGAGCAGAAGATCACCGATAATACTGATCAGTGCTATGTCCTATACATAGCACTAAACAGTATTAGCAATCAAAGGATTGCTATAGATAGTCCCCTATGGGGACATAAAAAGTGTAAAAAAAAAAAGTTGAAAAATGTAAATATAAGAATATATATGAAAAATCCCCTCCCCCAATAAAAAATGAAAATTGTCAGTTTCTCCCATTCTACCCCCAAAAAGCGTAATTTTTTTTTTATAAACATATTTGCTATCACCGCATGTGTAAATGTCCGAACTATCAAAATATAATGTTAATGATCTCGTACGGTGAATGGCGTAAACATAAAAAATTTAAAAAGTCCAAAAATGCAGCTTTTTTGTCACATTTTATTAAATTTTTTTAATAAAAAATTATCTAAAAGGTTTATATATGCAAATGTGGTATCGATAAAAAGTACAGGGATGTGAGATCTCTCTTCTCCTGGTGTGCCGCTGGCAAGAGTACAACCTGCGGGCTCATCTGAGATGCCGGACGTGTGGTTCGGTCGGATGTGGATCGGCTGTGAGGTACCTTTTTGTCTTGTCTTAACTCCCTAACCCTTTCTTTAGTCTCTGTGTACCCCTCTTTTCCCTCCCTCTTTCCCCTTTCTCCCCCTTTTTTTGTGGTTTCTACTTATTATTGTTATATATTGTTTTGCTCCATGATGTTTGGAATTGGCCTAACCAATTTCCTGGTTCTCTTTTTCGGGCTCCATTGGTGAGTGACAATCACCTGCCCGGGATAATATGACTCACCCCATTCATGCCCCATAGATTGCACTTTGCTAGCGGTGATGTTCTACTCCCGTAAGAATGGTTTTTTATATATGTTGCTCAGTTTTTATTTACTGCTCCATGAATGTAGCATTTGCACTGCTATGTGTAGAACCTGGAGCTGCTGTTGCTCGATGTTTTGTTATCTTCTGTGATTATGCTAATAAACCTTGTTTTGAATACTAAAAAAAAAAAAAAAAAAAAAAAGGACGGATGACGGTGCAAAAAATGAGCCCTCATACCGCCCTATATATGGAAAAATGAAAGTTATAGGTGGTCAAAATAGGGCGATTTTGGATTACTGATTTTGTGCAAAAAGTTTAAGATTTTTTTTAAGCGGTACAAAAATATCAAAGTATCTAGCCATGGATATCATTTTAATCATATTGACCCACAGAATACAGAACAGATGTCATTTTTACCGTAAATTGTACAGTGTGAAAACAAAACCCTCCAAAATGTGCAAAATTTTTTTGGGGGGTTTGCCGTACATTTTATGGTAAAATGAGAGATTTCATTACAGAGTACAATTGGTCACACAAAAAACAAGCCCTTATATGGGTCTGTAGATGGATATATAAAAGAGTTATGGATTTTAGAAGGCGAGGAGGAAAAAACGAAAACGCAAAAATAAAATTGACCTGGTCCTTAAGGTTAAAATGGGCTTCATCCTTAAGGGGTTAAAACTGTTTCAATAAGAAGGCCAAGGGTGAATACCTTTCCAAGGCAGTGTTTTATTGTACAGTTTATTATGTACAGCATATATATATATATATATATATATATATATATATATATATATATATTTATATATATATATATTATTGTATACAGCGTATTATTATAAACTTCATTACATATTATACATCTTATATATTATTCAGTGTGTAGGCAGTTTATATATTATTCAGCATATTCTATATTATTACACAGTTTATTATATGTTATTAAACAGAATAGTCTTTATATTAGTGTATGGTTTATTATGCTATTGTTCAGTATTTATATATTATTATACAATTTATGTTAGCATATCCTTTATTACTACACAGTATGTTATACATTTTATGCATTATGCTCTATATATTACAGCATATTATGTATTTTATCATAGAGTAGGCTTCAATGAGCAGAGTCTTTAATGATGTAATGCTGTCCCCATAGACTACATCAATAAATCAATCACCCATACATGCATATTGCATAGAATCTTAAACAACCAAGTAAATATGGATGATATTCTGCCCCTAAAATTATTATTTTTCTTTAAGGCAGAATACAATATACAGCATATTCTCCAGTAACATCACAGTCTGCAGTAGATCAGCAAAGGATTGAAATGTACATTTATATGTGAGAGATACAGTCATGATACATGCAGGCGTGCAACATGTTGGCACCAATGTTGGAGTCAATAAAATGCCCCCATTTGGTATTCAAACTCCTTTAGTATTCTGGGTGGTCTATAAAGGTTTAAAGGGGTACTACGCCCCTAGACATCTTATCCCCTATCCAAAGGATAGGGGATAAGATGTCAGATCGCCGCAGTCCCGCTGCTGGTGACCCCCGGGATCGCCGCTGCGGCACTGCGCTATCATTACTGCACAGAGCAAGTTCGCTCTGTGCGTAATGACGGACGATACAGGGGACGGAGCAGCGTGATGTCATGGCTCCGCCCCTCGTGACATCATGGCCGCCACGCCCCCTACCATAGACTTGTATTGAAAGGGGCGGGCCGTGACGTCACGAGGGGCGGATCTATAACGTAAGGATGCTCCGGCCCCTGTATTGCCCGTCATTACGTGCAGAGCAAAGACGCTCTGTGCAGTAATGATAGTGCGGTGACGCAGCGTGGTCCCCAGCAGCGGGACCGCGGCAATCTGACATTTTATCCCCTATCCTTTGGATAGGGGATAAGATGTCTAGGGGCGGAGTACCCCTTTAATGATTCATACCGAGTACCCTAGGTGGAGATAATGGGATTAAAACTATTATTCATTATCCCTGATGTTCTATAGTGGCTAAGGGAAATATATATTACCTATAGAGGTCTACAGTGGTTACACGGTTAATGCCTTATATTCCTGGTGATTCAGGTTAGTGAAGGAGTTAAGAGTGGTAGTCTATAGCAGGAAACTGAACCTATCATTTTTATTTGAAATAGGTCTGAAGATCTTTATAGGCATACGGGTATGTTTTTCTTCTAATCTTCTGCTTTTCCTCATACTACTTAAAGGGGTTGTCCAGGGAACTCAACTTCTAAGTGTCTGATCATGGGGGGGTCCAACTTCTTAGACAGAAGATTGCAGGGGGTCCCAGCGATCGGACCCCCCACAACACTTAACCTTTATCCAGTGGATAGAAGATAAAGTGAGTTCCCAGGAATATCCCTTTAATCATAATAGTTTGGCTGACTGCAGCCACCAGCAGGGGGAGCTCACTGCACACAAATCTATACAGTTCCAAATAAAGTCATTAATAAATCCATTTGTATTAAGCGCCTCCTAGGGGCAGCATAAATAATGTTATAATTTATCATTTGACTTCTGAAAAATTCGGAGGTTTCTGAGAGCTATTAATGATTCCCAGACTTTGTATCTGTCAGCATGCTTCACGTTGTCATTTCACAATGGCTGAAGAGCCACTGGTCAAAAGTCTCTGTAACTAAGTCCCAAGTATCTCTTCATGAGTCAAGGGCTATCATTGGTTGAGGAAAGTAAAAGATGTTAACAGAACATGAGATGAATTAATAGAAGAAGGTATAGTACTGTTGTCCTCATGGAGAATGGCAGCTCTTGTTAAGTGAATGTTGTTTTTTTTAAAACAGATGTTACTTTCAAAAGCCAATGTTTTACTTGGTAACAGTGGGCCCTAATTCAGCAAGTCCTGGAAACAGTCCTCCTGTCTCTTCACTAAAAGCCAGATCAGTCCAAGGATGGGAACATTTCAGCTAGTAACTGGGGGGACACCTTTGAGAAACTTACTGAAGAACATGGACTAAGGACATGGCATTGTTGGGGGTTCATTATCTGTGGTACCACAATTGTCATAATGGAGTGCACTGGCACTGTACCATATTATGCTTCTCTACAGTGTCACATATGGGCAGGGAAGAGTGAAGCTCTGAACTCACCATCTCCCACTTGCCCTGCCTACTTGTGTTCTCACCCTAGGCGACGGGTCCACAACCACAGTGACAGTTCCTGCCTGAATAAGTGCAGAGAGTAAAATGTCAATAAAATAAACTTACAATACAGATGGAGTCGGGGCACTGTATGAAACCACACACACTAACAGAAATAATAACTAAACAAACACACAAAATGTCACAGTCCACAAGCCGAGTCAGTACGAAAAGATTACAGAAAAACCAAATTGCAGAAACAGGAGAGGAGTCAGAGGGCGGAGCCAATGGGTCAAATATGCCAGAAATACAATATACAATACAAACATTAGCTAGGAGTATGAGCTCTTTCGCAGGTGACACCTGGATGAATACTGAGGGTTTAAATAGGGAGCTAAGCAGGTGAAAAGCCAACTAGGTCAGCTGACCATCCAGAGAACATGGTGTTTCCATAGTAACCAGAATAACAAAAGACCTCGGTGCAGATTAACCCTTCAGGTTCTTACATACAGTGTCTAGAATGTTGCGTTTACTTGCAGATAATTTGCCAATTTTATACTGTACTATAAGTCACATTGAACCTTATACTTTCAATACATCCATATATATTATCTACTGCAGGTCATGTACATGCCACTAAATGGCTTTTTAGCTACTAAAATGATATGTCCCCCAGTAATAGGAAAGCAGACATCATTGTATAACTTCAAAGTATCCCTATGGTTTAAAAAGTATTGATGCAAGCATAAAATTCCCAACATGTTTGCAATTCTTTTTTTCAGTATTTGCACACAACTTGTTCCCCTCTTTTTAGGTGACAGTAGGCCTTATCTACTGGGCTCTGTGTTGCATGTATGTTTGCGCTTGGAGAGCCCAAATAATTCCACTGCTGGGCCTCATCACTTGTATGGGGTAAATTTGGGGCCATTGAGTCTTCTCTTCTGCTGGCTGTCTTTTGTATTGTAGCAGCGTATCTATGTAGAACTGAGCACTTCCAGATCTTCACATTCATGTACATTATTTCCCCATTAACAATAACCTTTACCAGGCATCTGGTATTTACCAGTTTAATGCATGAAATGGCCTGATTTAGTAGGCATTCATGTGCACGCTGGATTCACAGGGCACGCTTACAGTTGAGGGAGCAGGTATAAATCCCTACACCTAGCAAGCACTGTCTCTCTAACCAGCAAATTATAGAATGATTTCAAACATGTGCCACTTTAGAGCACAATACCTACATTTAGAGTCCATGGGCTGTTGGTACAGATTGATTATGCCGGAAGGCTGGAGCACAAAGGCGCCTTTCAGCCAATGCATATATCTGTCGCTTGACTTAAAATACACACGCGTCTGCCACCGGGTGTTTATATACACAAACACACACATAAACTTTTACTGCAGCGCATTTCAGGCCGGCATTTTACTGTCGAAGGAAAGTGGTATGGAAGAATGTTGTGTGTGATGTACATTAGTATCATCCAACAGAACCTTGCAGCCAATAAATCTGCTGGAATTTATTCATTTGTTGGGGGGCGAGTACATAAACCAATGTGCACAATTGCAGTCATGCGGTGCACATAAAGGAGATGGGCCCCGTAGTATTAAAGAGAATCTGTCAGCTCTTTTGAGCCATCAAAACTACTGACATTTCCAAATACTCTGGATGTGGGTTACACAGTTAAAACCTAGGATGTATGACTAAAAAAAGTCTTTAAGCATCCTGGACCCTGCTACTGAAAGTGTGCAGGAACACAGATCCTTCATGAGAAGGGGGAGATTTATCAAAACCTGCACTGAGGAAAAGTTGACCAGTTGCCCATAGCAACCAATCAGAACGCTTCTTTCTTTTTTAAAAAGGCATCTCAAAATGA
Source organism: Hyla sarda (assembly GCF_029499605.1). NCBI lineage: Eukaryota > Metazoa > Chordata > Amphibia > Anura > Hylidae > Hyla > Hyla sarda. The sequence goes on along the minus strand of NC_079194.1, from coordinate 129,465,671 downwards.
AAGAAGCAAACTTTTACCCTACAGAGGCTTTGATATATTTCCCTGAGCACTTTCCTAGCCTCTTCTCTTTGTTCTGAGTCACAGATCTATTGGTCTCCTGATTGGAAACTAGTGCTGTCACTCAGAGCTGAGAAAGAGGCGGAGAAACTGAGGGATTTGTCATGAAGGATCCGCCACCTGGATCATTGGCCGTCTACCACAGCTCTCCCCACTGTCAAACCCTCCCTCTATGCCAACGAGGCGGACCTTGTTCTGAGACAACTCCTGCCTTGAGACACACTCCGTACCCCTTTCTCACTGTACAGTATCTGATATCTCAGGATCTGTTAGCAGCTCGGCAACCAGTAACCAACCATTTTGCCGCTATTACCCCAGTTACCTGCCCTAGTACCTAAGCTCTTGGTCCTGGTCAGTTTTTTATTTTTTTTGGGCCCTCATTTTATATATGTGCATATATAAAACGATGAAATAATATATTATTGTGGCCAAAAGTCCAATGTTAAACAGCAAATAGTAGCTGGGGAGGAGGCCTGTAAAACTGTGAGCTATGACATCCTACCAGGAAGAGCTTACTCTAAAAGGAAGCATGAAAAAAAGATATATATATATATATATATATATATATATATATATATATATAATAATAATAATAAAAATAAATATATATATATATATATATATATATATATATATATTTGTATTGTGCTGAAATAACAAATGGCGTCTGATTTGCTTCTTATCCTATTTCCGCAGGACCATCTTTACACAGAACAGGCCGGTTGAGTTCTGTAGAGCTGAATGTTTCGTTTTAAAGGGGTACTCTCATGGAAAACAATTTATTTTAAATAAACTGGTGCCAGAAAGTTTCACAGATTTGTAAATTACTTCTATTAAAAAATCTTAATCGTTCCAATACTTATCAGCTTCTGTATACTACAGAGAAAGTTATTTTCTTTTTCAATTTCTTTTCTGTCTGACCACAGTGCTCTCTGCTGACACCTCTTTCCATGTCACGAACTGTCCAGAGCAGGATAGGTTTGCTATGGGGACTTGCTCCTGCTCTGGACAGTTCCTAAAATGGACAGAGGTGTCCGCAGAGAGCACTGTGGTCAGACAGAAAATAAATTAAAAAAGAAAAGAACTTCCTGTGGAGCATACAGCAGCTGATAAGTACTGGAAGGATTAAGATTAAGATTTTTTTTTTATATATAGAAGTAATTTAAAAATTTAAAATAAATAAATTGTTTTTCTCCGGAGTACCACTTTAATGTCAGAATTATCTTAAGAAAGTCTTCCAGAGCGGCGGGAGAGGATGGCTTCTTATGTGGACGTTGCGATAACAGGTGCAGGAAGCCATTGAGAACCAGCATTTGAAATATAGTGGGGGGATGAAATGAAATGCCTGGAAATGCTGAGGTCTTTGTTTTTAGATTTTCCTTCCCCACCAGCCTCCTTGTTTAAACGATATTATATTAATATTAATATCTATACAATAAGGTGTAAAAATGACAGTGTGGGGGAGATTTATCAAAACCTGTCCAGAGGAGAAGTTGCTGAGTTGCCCATAGCAACCAATCAGATTACTTATTTCATTTTTCAGAGGCCTTTTAAAAAATGAAAGAAGTGATCTGATTGGTTGCTATGAGTAACTCAGCAACTTTAGCTATAGACAGATTTTGATAAATTAACCCCAATGCGTAACTACTGGATATGATCATAATACGATTCCATTATACAAAGCATTACAACTGTAGAACACTACAACTCCCAACATGACCTGACCACTGGATATGACCATAATACAACTGTACAATAGGCTCTACATAGACCACTACAACCCCCAACATGACCTGATCTCTAGATATTAGACATGTGCACAAGAAAATTTTTCATTTTGTTTCGTTTTTTCATTTTGGGTAAAATTTTTGGTTCGGTAAATTTTTCGGGTTTGGTTTTTCAGATACATTCGGTATTCAGGATTTCGTGTTTGATTTTTTTCGGATACATTTAGTATTCGGGTAAATCCTTTTTAAGCAGGGGACCATTATCGGGAGCGTGTGCAGGAAAAGAGAGCAGCCGCAGAGATCGGAACATTGGAAGACAGGTAAGATGATATAATTTTATGTGATTTATTAATACATGATGCAATGTTGAATGAATGAATAAATGAATGAATGAATGCTGCATGAATGATTGATGTGTTTGATCGATGTGTTTGATTGTCGGGTGATTTATGAATAACATGTCATGACACTTGCACTACCACAGTGTTTCTGTTACTGTTACCAGGGTGCCTCCAAACTGGTTCAGTTCCTGAATGAAATGCATAGTAATTGCCGTAGGAAATTTTTTTATTGATAAACCCACAGACTTAATTGGATAATTGCCGTTTAGAACGTTTGGACCCCAAACGTTCTAAACGGCAATTATCCAATTAAGTTCAGAAAAGAGAGAGGGAAATTTAAAAATGAAAGAACAGAAATATAGGTTAGCGCATGTTTGCCAACGAACCAGGGGGCCTCCAGCTGCTGCAAAATTGCAACTCCCAGCATGCCCAGACAGCCTTTGGCTGTCAGGGCATGCTGGGTAGGTGTTGTAGTTTTGCAACAGCTGGAGGCACCCTGGTAATAGTAACAAAAACACTGTGTTAGCGCAAGTGACATGACATGTTATACATAAATCACCCGACAATCAAACACATCGATCAAACACATCAATCATTCATGCAGCATTCATTTGCAACAGCTGGAGGCACCCTGGTTCGTTGGCAAACATGCGCTAACCTATATTTCTGTTCTTTCATTTTTAAATTTCCCTCTCTCTTTTCTGTAGTTTTGCAACAGCTGGAGGCACCCTGGTAACAGTAACAGAAACACTGTTGTTACGCCGAGCGCTCCGGGTCCCCGCTCCTCCCCGGAGCGCTCGCAGTGTTCTCCTGTTCGCAGCGCCCCCGGTCAGACCCGCTGACCGGGTGCGCTGCGATAATGTCCCTAGCCGGGATGCGATTCGCGATGCGGGACGCGCCTGCTCGCGGTGCGTATCCCGACCCGCTTACCAGACTCGCTCCCCGTCTGTGCTGTCCCGGCGCGCGCGGTCCCGCTCCCTAGGGCGCGTGCGCGCCGGTTCTTTGCGATTTAAAGGGCCGGTGCGCCACTGATTGGCGCATGGGTTTTAATTAGTGTGTTCACCTGTACACTTCCCTATATAACCTCACGTCCCCTGCACTTCCTTGCCGGATTTGTTGCCATTGTGCCAGTGAAAGCGTTCCTTGTGTATCCCTAGCCAGTGTTCCAGACCTCTTGCCGTTGCCCTTAACTACGATCCTTGCTGCCTGCCCTGACCTTCTGCTACATCCGACCTTGCTCTTGTCTAATCCCTTGTACCGCGCCTATCTCAGCAGTCAGAGAGGTGGAGCCGTTGCCGGTGGATACGACCTTGTTGCTACCGCCGCTGCAAGACCATCCCGCTTTGCGGCGGGCTCTGGTGAAAACCAGTAGCAACTTAGAACCGGTCCACCGACACGGTCCACGCCAATCCCTCTCTGACACAGAGGATCCACCTCCAGCCTGCCGATCCTGACAACTGTGTTAGCGCAAGTGACATGACATGTTATACATAAATCACCCGACAATCAAACACATCGATCAAACACATCAATCATTCATGCAGCATTCATTCATTCATTTATTCATTCATTCAACATTACATCATGTATTAATAAATCACATAAAATTATACAATATCTTACCTGTCTCAATGTTCTGATCTCCGCTGGTCTCTTCTTTTCCGTGCACCCGCTCCCGATAATGGTTTTTCACAATTTCGTAGGCATGTACAATTTGTTCTGTTCTGATTTCGGATTTATTCGGATGTAAATATTTCCTACATTCGGATCAATCCGAATGTACGAAATATGAACAATTCGGACAAAAACTAATTACGTCCAAAACGAATTGCACATGTCTACTAGATATAGCCACAACATAATTCTGTTGTACTTTATACATAGAAATACAATTCTTACATGACCTCACCTCTGGACACAACTAGAATAACATTTTATTACACTCTACATCAGTGGTCTCAAACTGTGGCCCTCCAGATGTTGCAAAACTTCAACTCCCAGCATGCCCGGACAGCCAACGGCTGTCCGGGCATGCTGGGAGTTGAAGTTTTGCAACATCTGGAGGGCCACAGTAAGAGACTACAGCTCTACACAAGGAACTCGACTCAGTGGTATCTATTCCACAGCATCGCTTCTATCACTTTAAGAAGTGAAGTAAAGCAAAATGTCTCCACGTTGATCTAATGTTGGAGGATCTGGCATTGCACAATATTCTGCTCCTTCTGAAAGCTTTTTCAAATTAGTTATAATTGTTTCTAGCTGTCGGGTTCCATGTAATTACCTTTAAATAATGTGTATTTTATCCTACCACCATTCTTTGATGTGCATCTTTATAAGCAAAATTACAATTAAGGTTGCAGCAGGGGGTCCACTCTCCTCACAGGGTGCATTATGGTTCTTTCTTTTAAAGCTCTGTCCCATTTATAACAAACAACTGATATCATTGTGCACTATAGGAAGGTGCGTCCTTTATAGGTTGAAGAAAATACAGTATGTACATAGTATATACTCTAGTTATACAGACTAAATCTGCTCTTAGCTCTTCTGCTCTGGGTAGTATAGAGGTTTTAAAGGGGTTTTCCAGGAAAAAAAAACTGGCTCCAGAAAGTTAAACAGATTTGTAAATGACTTCTATTAAAAAATCTTAATCCTTTCAATAATTATCAGCTGCTGAAGTTGAGTTGTTGTTTTCTGTCTGGCAATAGTGCTCTCTGCTGACATCTCTGCTTGTCTCGGGAACTGCACAGAGTAGAAGAGGTTTTCTATGGAGATGTGCTTCTTAACTGGGCAGTTCCTGAGACACGTGTCATCAGAGAGCACTTAGGCTGGGTTCACACCACGTTTTTCAAATACGGTTACCGTATACGGTTTTCCGGTAAAAAACGTATGACTCCTAATTAAAATGTATACGGTTTTTCCCCGTACGGTTCTATCTGTTTGCATCAGTTTTTGCCAACGGTTTTGCTATTTTGTTGGAATTAGTTTTCCAGCAATTTAATAAAGTTACTATTGTTCTATAGAAATTCCAATCTGCGCATGTGTCAACTCCAAAAACGGATTAGAAAAACCGTGTGCAACCGTATTCTGAAATTCTGTGTACGGTTCTCACAGACAACAATGTTAAAAGAATCGCATACGGTTCGCATACGGTTTTCCAACCGTAGGCAAAAACGTGGTCGACAGCGTTTTTGCCTACGGTTGAAAAATTGGCAAAACCGTATCCGAGGCAAAACAGATGCAACCTTTCACAACATTTGGAATACAGTTTACAATGCATTCTCTATGCATACGGTTTCGGACACGGTCGTATACGTTTTTTTGCGGAAAACCGTATACGGTTACCGTATTTGAAAAATGTGGTGTGAACCCAGCCGTAGACAGAATAGAACCACTCAACTTCAGAAGCTCATAAGTACTGAAAAGATTAAGATTTTTTAATAGAAGTAATTTATAAATCTGATAATATATATATATATATATATATATATATATATATATATTATCTATAAAAAAAATAAAGTTTTTTCCTGGATAACCCCTTTAAGCAGGATAATTCCTCCGTATGATGTATATATATATATATATATATATATATATATATGACATACGGTATGTACAGAGGTTTTCCAGCTGGCACTACCCTACTCCTTTAGGATATGGTTACATGTTTTTGTCCTATTCCATAAGACTTCAATGAACCTTGCAGCCTGTTCTATAGTAATTGGACCCTTTCCCACTCCTGTTCCGTACATAATAGAGTAATGATAAAGACCCCTATTGTCATCGATGTGGCCCTATTCTGAGGAAGTTCTGGCACTGCAGGTAATGAGGGCACAGTTGGTCACAAAAATACATTTTAAAAGGGATTCAAATATAACATCCAATTTCAGGACTTGTTGTCATTCACCAGTAGGGTTGACAGCAGTCTAAAAGGATGACAGGTTATTGGATGACAGCCCGATACCTAGCGTTCTTGCTTTCTTTTTCACCAGCTGCTATCAAGCACCTCTAGCTGGAAATGAAAATAAAAGCCAACATTGGGAATCCAACTTTTTAAAGGCGAGAACAGACGTATGAGCCAAGTGGTAAAGAATAATGAGTGTCAAGCCAAGATGAATGCGATAGTAAAAATAGAGGGGGGGACAAAAGACTGGTAGGCAGATGAGCGAAAAGCAGAAAGCTGAGGCAACAGGCCAATGGAGGTAACAGTAGGAAAGAGACAAGAAGACTGAAGGTCTAGACAATGTCATAGGACAATTGTGGCAAAACAATGCTGACTGGCAGCAATGATTGTAAAAAACTAGATACTTAAAAATTTCAGGCTAGACACAAGGTAAAAAGTCTAGGTCAAAAAAAACAAAAAAGTATGATATGAGGGTGGAACAAGTATTGATATTAAGTACACACAAGCAAAGAGCAAGTCCCATTTAAATAAAAAAAGTTGTTAATACTTTCTGTAATCTTCTTTTTCAAATTGTACCTGATTCAGGGAAAACAGTTGGCAAAAAAAATATTAAATTTTAGCCTGGAATGGACATTGGCATTGGAAGTAGCCCCCCTCCAACACACACACACACTTTTACATTGATCAAAATCCATACTGATTTTGGCAGGAATCCACACTTATCCCACTATGACGACTTCATCAGGGAACATCAGGAGAGTGCGAATCTGGACCATGGAGTGGACATAGCAGTAGGTCCTGACCCTAGACTGGAGGAGCAGTGGAGCAGCATGGCTGGGCATGTTGAGGCAGAGTGTAAGTGGGGGCCACCTACCTACTACTATATATGGGGGCATAGAGAGGGTGCCTTTAAATATAAAGAGACACAGAGAGGGCATGTAACTATACATGGGGGCAGTAAAGGGGTCTATAACCATATGTGGGAGCCGTATGGGGGCCTTCAACTAGGGGGGGGGGCAGTACAGGGGCCCACAACTATATATGGGGGCATTAAAGGGGCCCATCGTTATATATGGGGACAGTATGTGGGAATATAATTATACATGGGGGTAGTATAGGTGCATACAACTGTATATGGAGGCAGTATGGGTGCCTACAATTATATATAACTCTGTCCTGTTTTTGCTATCCCAATGCCCAGTTTTTGTCCTAAGGATATATGGTCGGCTTTAACCTAAATGATTCTGGTATTAATGTGCACAGGCCTTATCATATTAATAAAGTATAGACAAATTCTCTAGAAGGGAGTTGTGGGCTCCATATGGCACTACTTTCTGCTGAACCTTTCTGGGTCCACTGAAAGATCCTCTAATTCTCTGTTGGGTCAGGCTAAACCTGAACATCTCTCTTTTCTTAAATACTGCATAAAAAATTACCAAATATGAAAATGACTCAAGGATTAATAGTATCTAGGATTGTTTACTCTAGAGGGAAATTCTCTTTAAGAAGCCTCTAATATTTTTGTGCGGCACTGGAAGCCTAAACACGCCTGCCATTGCCAACCGCTGAATCACCGTCACATCGTGTTCTCTCGCTTTGTGTCAATGTAATTCCCTGGTTCTGCCTCTCCTTACAGATTTCCCACTTTTTCCCTAACTGCCTGCTGGCACAGGATTTTTGGAACTGGTAGGACATGGGTAATGAATGCGCCTCTTCCTGTCACGCAGACGCCAGGAGCGCGGCTGCAAGTTATTAATGGCTGCCACAGAAGTACAGTAATTGTTTTTACTTTGTGCAGGATGAATTAGTCGGCATCCTGGATTATAATTTGACTTTTATTTGGGAGTTGTGCTGCCGCTGACGCATGGCATCAGACATGAGATGTGATATAGCAGCCGCCATTGATTGTTCATCATCCTCTGGACTGTTCCATACTTTCCTCTCTGGCACAAATGAAAATCATGTCGAAGAAAGCGGCTGCCGTGTATCATTCCACTGGAATATAATTACATTCTTCCTACAAAATTTGTATTGAAATATTATTTCTTCCACCACATGAATATGGAACTTGTGTATCAGCAGTAGAAGCAACAGGGTCCCCACGTTTCCACAGCCCTGGGGAAGCGAGTGCTTATGGTCATTTCACATCTAAATAGCTTAGTGTAGATGGAAGATTGATCACAACTTCAACGTGGCAGGAATACGCAATGTGATCAGATGGGGTTTTTCTTACAATAATAAATATCTACTATATGAAATTAAATAATATGCCAACAAAGTAAGGGAACATTGCACTGGTTATAGAAGCTCATACCATGTTCATAACTAAATGAGTGGTGCAACCCAATAAAGGGCCCCTCCCTAAAGGGAGGGGCCCTTTATTGGGTTGCACCACTCATTTAGTTATGAAGATGGTATGGGCTTCCATCCAGGAAAAAAAAACCTTTGGAGGGTCATGTTGCCCATGTCCCTTTTAAATAATTAAATAGGAGTGTGGAACAAGCAAGCCACGGGCCATTAATGCCACATATGGGATGTTTGAGGTGGTGTGACCAAGTACTAAAGGATGGGATATCATTCTAGTTTTTATGACACCATCAGTATTTATGTACAACTCTGGGTACAAGATAAGGGCTAATAGTCAATGTACATAATGGAACATTTTAGGTGACATCACAGAATTGGTAAAGTGATGTCACTAGTTCCAGCCTAGGGAAAGCTTTACTTCGCCTCTTCTTGGAGAGACAGACTAAAAAGAAAAATGAAGTATTGGATGTGAACAGAGGGGGAGAAGATTGGAAAGGGATGTAGGGAGCAGGCAAGGAGTATAGGCGAAAAGTCGAGTACCCAGGCTTCACTGGCAATATATAATACATTAAAAGCCAAAACCATCTAAAAGAAAATGGTAGCGCATCATTTACATCACATATTCGAAAGAATTAAGCATGAACTTGTTAAAAGGGGGCATGGCTTAAACTGCACCAAAAAAGTGACAGTATGGCTCCAAATAAATGTTTGGGCATTAACTAAGCCAGCTAATAGGTGCTATACGACAGTATATGAGGTGCCACTAGGCAGTGTAGACTGTACACAGTGTAAGAGCCCTAGCCACTATTCAAAATCTGGTGCAATCTTAGATTGCCTAGTCTAAGTTTACACTTTCTCAGAACTAACCAGTTTTTGAAAATCTCCCACAATATTCTTGAAAGGCTTCTTTTAAATTAAAGGGGTATGTCGGAGGGGAAAAAAAAGTTCTATTCAACTGGTGCCAGAAAGTTATACAGATTTTTAAGTTACCTCTGTTTATAAATCTTAAGCCTTCTAGTACTTATCAGCTGCTGTATGTCCTGGAGGAAGTTGTGTAGTTCTTTTTATAGTGACCATAATGCCCTTTGCTTCCATCTCTGTTTATGTCAGGAACTATCCAGAGCAGGAGAAAATACCCATAACAAAACTTCTCCTGCTTCGGATGGTTCCCAACACAGACAGAGGTGGCGGCAGAGAGCACTGTGGTCAGACTGGAAAGAACTACACAACTTCCTCTGGAGCATACAGCAGCAGCTGATAAGTACTGAACGGCTTAAGATTTTTAAATAGTAGTCATTTACAAATCTTATTGCCTTTCAGTTGATTTGAAAACATTTTTTCTTCTTCTGGACTTCCCCTTTAAAGGGGTACTTCGCTGGAAACATATCCCCTATCCAAAGGATAGGGGATAAGCTGTTAGATCGCGGGGGTCCTGCCGCTAGGGATCTCCGCTACGGCACCCCTGTCATACGGTGCATGGAGCGAACTCCGCTCCGTGCCCAATGACTGGTGATGCCGACCGCCATGCCCTCTCCATTCACGTCTATGGGAGGAGGCTTGACAGCTATGTACTAACCATCAAGCACCCTCCCATAAACATGAATGGAAGGGGCATGGCATGATGTCACAAAACACAGAAGCTGCAATCCTCCGTGTTCCGGACGCCGGCGAAGAGATTGCGGGGGACCCCCAACATAATCTAACATCTTATCCATTATTATTTGGATAGGGGATAAGATGTTTATAGCGGAGTACCCCTCTAATACTAATATGGCCACTATCACAGTTTTTATGTAAGTTCTCACCTTGTCTTCCGAGGTTCCTGAATGACCAATCTATCTGCTCATAAACCTTAGGATGACCATCTTCAGGTTGTGGAGTGGTGGTCAGCTTTTTCAGAAATTTTACATAAGATATTAGCCATCTCATTTGTTATTGTAAGGGTCAATGTTCTACAATATTTATCTGCCATCTACAGAAATCAACGTGACACTGTCTCTGCTCTCTATATAGGTGTCATGGTGGTAGGGAATGTCTCGTCTCCCCCCCCCCCTCCCAGGGCAGCCTGAAGACTATGCACAGTCTTGATATGGATATTAGTTGAAGTGTCTGGTTAGTCCATGTCATTAGGATCGGCTGCACCAGTCGGGAGAATTTTATTTATTATATTTACAATGCAAATACACATTATATTTAGACTTATTATGTGCTAGCGGCAGAAGTAATGATGGCTCCCGTACCAGCTATGCAGTCGCCTGAGGGTGAGTAATTGGCATACGTATCTTGATTTCAGTGAAGTGCCAGGCAATAATGGTTTGTAGTAGGGTGACATTTGGGAGCAGAAATTGTCTCTCTTAGTCCTAAAGCCTTCATTCTTATAGAGGCGAATTATCAACACATAAATTGTAGTGTTGGGTGGTACAGGGGTGAGATTCTTCACATTAGCGTCTCAGAGATTTGGCACCTCACATTTGACTCTATTTTGGGGTTGTTACCATTTTAAGGTGAGATTTATGCTAAGTTTTTCATACACAGTACAGGTATATTTAGCCATTAAGTTTGCTTTTTTTTCAAGTTTAGTAATTATCAACTCTTGAAGATTCTTTTGCTTTCCTAATATAATTTGCGGAAATATTCTGCACCGATCCATTTCTTTATATTTATGTTTATATGTATATTGTTGAAGCAGCATTTTTCTAAAATAGTGTTCTCCATATTAATGGTCTCCAAACTATGGCCCTCTAGATGTTGCAAAACTACAACTCCCAGAATGCCCGAACAGCCAAGCTGGGAGTTGTAGTTTTGCACCAATGTAGGTTCACAGTTTGGAGACCACTGCTCTGTATAGACATTTAGTTATATAGGGGGGAAAAAATTCTAGTTGTCCGCAGCCACCAGTAGGGGGAGCTTAGGAGTTTTTTGCAGTCTGTTTCATTAGTGATATAAATGTCTAAACAGCTCCTCTAGTGGTGGCTGAGGGTACTTCAGAACTTTATCACTCTCTCTCTCTCTCTAAACAGGTGATTTGGAGCCATTGTATCAAAGTAGAATCGAAATATAGATACATACATATTATAAAATTAATCTGCGTATAACGATATACCTAAATATGACATAGTGTTAAAAAGGTGGGCATATATGTTAATGGTAAAATGGTTTCTAGACATTTTTAAAACACCAAATAGAGGGGTCCTTCAGGATTTAACACAATTTGTCCCTCCCAGGTTGTCGGAGACCAGACGATTGAATTTGGTGTAAAGGGAATCTGTCATCAAATTTTACCATAAATAACATGTGGCAACGCGTTAGGTATGGTAAATCTTCTTCCTGACCATCCCTGGTTCTGGGAAGGATATGAAGTTAGAAAGTGTTTCCCGCCAGCCCCATAATTAGTCCGCAGGGTGGGTAGCTATACTCTTCTAGTCCTGTCGGCTGCGCTGTAATCACACTCCCTCAGCGCGATTGACAGCCCGGGCACAGTCTGCGTCATCGCTCTGCTCCATCTGCTTAGGGAGCAGAGTAGTGACAAGTGCTGTTGATTACGCGGTGCAGTGTCTGATCTCCGACAACCCGGGAGGAACAAACAGTGTTTATTTCTGAAGGACCTCTCTATGTGATGTTTTAAAATGCCTATAAACTGTTTTAATATTAACATGTATGCCCACCTTTTTAACATCATATCATATTTAGGTCTAACGGTATACCTGTCACCAAACTGAACTTTTAATTTATTGTTCCTTATGTAATTTCAATACACTTTGCTATTTACTTGCTGTTTTTACATGTTTTTAGTGTTTGGAAAAAATGGCCACTAGGTGTCTCTGTTCTGTTCCCTGCACAAGTTAAACAGTTAGTTTGTTCTCCTTCCGGCCTGGCAGGAGACCAAACTCAGGAAGTGTGTGGGGGCATGGCAAGGAACAGCTCTTGCAGGCTTCAGTGACGTTGTGCTTGCTGAGGAACGCCCACTTTCTCCTGCCGGGAGCTCACACAATGTGAGCAAGGGAAAGGTATAATACAGAGCTTTTTAAAGCTCGGACATTTTTTTAAGGGCAGGAGGAGTGTTGAGGGTAATGCATGTAATGGTCAAGAAATAGATGTTTTATTGCGTATTATTGAAAAGTGTACTTGTTCAATAACTACAAGAAATCTCACAAAAAAATGACAGGCCATGTGAAGTCACAGTGACATAAAGATCAGCACAAAAATCATACACCGGGAGCTTCATAACTTGGGTTTTCATGGCCAGGCAGCTGCTTGCAAGACTTATATCACTAAGCACAATGCCAAACGTCAGATGAAGAGATGTAAAGCTGCCACTGTCTGAAGGACGAGTCTGGGTTTGGTGAATGTGAGGAGAATGTCCCCAGCCTGACTGTATTGTGCCAGCTGTAAAGTTTGGTAGAGTAGGGATAATGCCAAGAGGTTGTTCTAATGCCAAGAGGTTGGCCTTGGCCCATTAGTTCCACTGAAGGGAAATCATACTTCTGCAGTACACTAAGACAAATGTATACTTTAAGCTTAGTGGGAACAGTTTGGGTTCGGTCCTTTTCTGTTTCAGAATGACTGTGTCCCAGCACAAAGCAAGGTCCATGAAGACATGGTTGAGTAGTGAGAAGACACTGGTCCGCACAGAGCGCTGACCTCAACTTTATCCAACACGTTAAACTATAATGGAGATTGCAAGACAGGCCCTCCCATCTAAAATCAGTGTCTGGCTTCGAAAGTGAGTGAATGGGCAAATATTTTCATAGACACACCCCACCAAATAATATTCAAAATAATACTGGGAGAGTCATCCCAGACAAGTGAACGCAGTTGTACCTGCAAAGGGGGACCCATTACATTAACTCCTATCCTGTAGAATGGGATGTCCCAAAAACTCCTAAAACTAATGTGTAGGCGCCCCAATTGTGGTGTCCCACTACAGGTATATATATAACTGTATTACCTGTACGCCCTGTCAGGTTGAGTCCCTCAGTGACCTGGGGGCTCCCCTGCAGGGACTCCTTGTGTTATCTTGCTGATTTATTAAATGTGGTGTATATTACCTTAAGACCATAGATAGGATTCTAATGTATAGATACCTTTGGAGGACTCCAAGGACCTGTGTGAGTAAGCCTGATCACATGTTATGTTATACTGTTATATGATTTGTTGCAATATTTAATCCCAGAGATCACGAGGTTTAATCTATCACCCACAGCTTGACCAATGGGCTATAGTCCAACCCCCTCACTATATAAGGGGTAGCTATCTTTAATTCACTCTCTTTCCTCAGACTCTTCTGAGAGTAACATCAAAGTCTTTGCTGAAGCAGCTAACAGAAGGACAGTGTTTAGCATCTGGAGTTCCACAAAGCTACAACTCTCCAGTAAGTCTCAAGTCTATGTCTGCTGTCACTGAAGTTAGTCAAGTCCTGCACATAGTCAAGTCCAGTCTATTAACTGTCAAGTCTAAATTACAAGTCCAAGTCAAGTGTATTACAAGTATTGGTCCAGCAAGCTGCAAGGTCCTCTGGGTACTGGTCACTAGTGTTGAGCGGCATAGGCCATATTCGAATTCGCGAATATTCGCGAATATATGGACGAATATTCGTCATATATTCGCGAATATTCGCATATTCGTAATATTCTCGTTTTATTTTCGCGTATGCGACAATTCGCGTATGCAAAAATTAACATACCAGAAATTCGCATATGCGAAAATTAGCATATGCAAAGTTTCGCATATGCGAAAATTTGCACACCAGTCTCACACAGTAGTATTAGAGCTTTCTTTACACCACTAAAGCTGGAAGCAGAGAGGGATGATCACTGTGATGTGTGCTGTGAAAAAAAAAAAAAGAATATTCGTAATTACGAATATATAGCGCTATATTCGCGAATATTCGCGAATTCGCGAATATGCGATATTCGCGAATAAAATTTGCATTGCGAATATTCGCGAGCAACACTACTGGTCACATCTCTGGGACAAACTGGCCATAGCTGTGAAAATAATTACACCTGTCTTTAGTTCAGTAAAGCCTTCATTTTCCCATAACTGGCTGTGGACTCTTTATTCACTGCTAGCCCGTGGGATTACGGAGAATCTGTGGTGTTCCGGAACCCGAAAACTACACTGGCATCACAAACACATATGGGTTAATACCATCTGACCCCCGGGGTTAATAACATCTGATCCCACCACTCACTGAAACACCCGTGGCCCTGCCACTACTCACTATAGTGGTGCACCACACAATTCTTTTGTAGATTTAATAGATAGATAGAGACAGATAGATATGAGATAGATAAGATAGATAGATATATGCCCAGATGCAACAGCAACCTCTGCCCCCTATTATCACTAGTGTTGAGCGGCATAGGCCATATTCGAATTCGCGAATATTCGCGAATATATGGACGAATATTCGTCATATATTCGCGAATATTCGCATATTTGTAATATTCTCGTTTTATTTTCGCATATGCGAAAATTCGCGTATGCGAAAATAACATATGCGAAAATTAGAATATAAAAAATTAGCATAAGCATAAATTTGCATATGCGAAAATTAGCATATGCTAATTTTCGCATATGCGAAAATACGCACACCAGTCTCACACAGTAGTATTAGAGCCTTCTTTACACCACACAAGCTGGAAGCAGAGAGGGGTGATCACTGTGATGTGTACTGTGAAAAAAAAAACGAAAAAAAAACCAATATTCGTAATTACGAATATATAGCGCTATATTCGCGAATATTCGCGAATTCGCGAATATGAGATATTCGCGAATAAAATTTGTATTGCGAATATTCGCGAGCAACACTAATTATCACACCATTGTATGTTGGAAACAACAACATGACTTTCCAACCAAATAACTTTCAAAATAAAGATAGTGAAGATGGATTTATCGAATTTTTTATCATTCCAGACTGGAAGCAGTTAAAGAGAAGATCTCTGACCCCATGGTTGGCAGTAGACATTTGTCATACTCAGCAGAGTCCTATGGTCTGGTGATTCAGGATTTCTGAAAAATAATCAGCCAGGAAAATATTATTTCCAGGGAGGTGACAATCCTGTGCGCATCAAGTAATGAGTAGGGGGGCCTTGTTTTCTGGGGGTATGTGTGTATCCGTATGATCATACTGTATAAGCAAAGGATCACTGCTCCTTCCTCTATCTATCTATTCATTCATATATCTATCTATCTATCATCACCCAGCGGTGTGCCCCCTTACTTGGATTCCGGTGAACACTGTCTTAGTATAATGCAGTATTTGATGTTTTCTCCTTTTTCCTATCATCCTGTGATTCAGTCTTTTAGTGGTCTCCAAACTGTGGCCCACCAGATGTTGCAAAACTACAACTCCCAGCATGCCCAGACAGCCAACGGGTGCCCAGTACTGTACACAGTATTCTATGTGTGGTCTGACTAGTGAATTGTACAGTGGTAGAATTATTTCCTTGTCGTGGGCATCTATGCCTCAATTGATGCACCCCATGATTTTATTTGCCTTGGCAGAAGCTGCCCGACACTGGTCACTACAGCTAAATGTACTATTAACTAAGACTCCCAAGTCCTTTTCCACGTCAGTCATCCCAAGTGTTCTCCCATTTAATACATAATCCCAGCCCGGATTTTTCTTCCCCATGTGCATTACCTTACATTTATCAGTGTTGAACCTCATTTGCCACTTCTCAGTCCAAACCTCCAACCTATCCATATCCATTTGTAACAGTGCACTGTCCTCTATAGTGTTTAGTGCTTCACAGAGTTTAGTATCATCTGCAAAGATTGCTACTTTACTATTCAACCCATCTACAAGGTCATTAAAAGAGATGTCCGGTATGGACTATTCCCCTTCTATCCTGCCCGGGCTGCAAAAAAAAATAGAAAACAAACTTTCACTTACCTTCCTACGTTCCGCCAGAGCTCCGCAACAGCTGATCGGTTGGCCGGGCTGTCTTCTTTCTACTTACCTTAGCTTGCGACGTCACACGTCTCTTCAGCCTATCAACGGCCGAGGCGGGACATCGCTGCAGCCGGTGATAGGCTGAAGCGCTGTGTGACGTTCCGGGCTAAGGGAAGTAGGAAGTAGACAGCCCGGCCGACCAATCAGCTGTTGCGGAGCTTTGGAGGAACGTAAGAAGAGAAGTAAAAGTTTATTTTCTCTTTTTTAGTAGCCCGGGCAGGATGGAATAGGAATACTCCGTACTGGACATCTCCTTTAATATATTAAATAAAACAGGACCCCTGTGGTACCCCACTAGTAACAGTTACCCAATCAGAATAAGTACCATTAATAACCACCCTCTGTTTCCTATCACTGAGCCAGTTACTTACTCACTTGAACACATTTTCCCCCAGTTCAAGCTGAAAATGGAATTATGGGATTTGTAGGCAAAAAAGAAAAACTCAGACAGGAAATACCAGTTCACAAAAAGCTAGCCACAGTGTTATGGTGGACTCACAACATAGCCATTTAGCCACAAGACAAGCGCAGATCCTTCATAAGCATGTCCATTACTGTCTGCCAAGTATTTACTAAAATCACCTTATGGTGGATAACCCCTTTAAACTAACAGGCCAATAATTCCCTTTTGACCCCTTTTTAAATATTGGTACCACATTTGACATGTGCCAGTCCTGGGAAACAGTCCCTGTTACTATAGAGTCCATGAAAAATAGGAGTTTGTCTATTAGGGATCCACCAGTTTGGGCGATAATATCGGCCGATATTCACGATTTTGGACATTATCGGTATCGGCAATTACCTTGCCAATAATCCAATCCAATAATGCCCCACCCCCCGCAACGCCCCTTCCACCGCACCGCACCCCCCCATCACCGCATCGCATCCCCCACTGCACTGCCCCAGCCAGAGACCACTGCCGCCGCTGCCCCATTGCCTCGCCCATCCCCGGCTTTATAATTACCTGTTCCCGGGGTCAGCGGTACTTCTGGCTCCTGCAGCGTCCTGTATTGCGCTGTGCGCTGCGCAATGACGAGTAACGACCTCAATGCGACGTCACCGTCAGTGCGCACAGTGACAGCTCAGGAGGACTCCGCCGGAGCCAGAAGTAGCGTGGATCCCGGGCCCCAGGAACAGGTAATTATAAAACCGGGAATGGGGGAGGCAATGGGGCAGCGGCGGTCTTTGGCCGGCGTGGTGCGGTGGTGGTGGTGGGCGGGGGACGGCGTTCGCGGTGGCGGTGATAGGACTCAGGTGGACTCCAGGACAGGCAGGGGAAAGAAGAGGGTGGCGGTGGCGGTCTCTGGCACCGCAAAAGCAGCTGCAGTTCATCGATTTAAAGCAAATCAATGATCTGCAGCGGTGTCGCCGTTGGGGGGGGGGGGGGTGGTTTGATAGGGTGATAAATAGCCGATAACTTACACTGGAATATCGGTAGAAGTTATCGGCTATCGGCCCTAACCTCCACAGAGTATCGGTATCGGCCCTAAAAAAAACGATATCGGTCGTTCCCTACATTACTTAATTCCTTTAGAACACGGGGGTGAATGCCATCTGGACATGGCGATTTGTCTATTTATATTTTTTGTAGGCGGCACTGTACTTCTTCCTGGGTTAGACAGGTGACCTGTACTGGGGAGTTTATCTCACTGTATTTCATCTGGCATTTCATTTTCCTCGGTGAATACAGTGGAGAAGAATTTATTTAAATATATTTGCCATTTCCTGATCCCCGTCTATAATTTCTTCCTCATAATTTTTTAAAGGGCCTACACTTTCTTTTTTAACCTTTTTGCTATTTATAAACTCTCTTTTGAAATGAATCTTTCTGTCTCTATTTTTGTGGCTTTTATATTTTTTTTTTTACATATTTTACATTTTTTCTCTATAGCTTTTTAATGCTTTTTCACTGCCGTCCTGTTTTAGTAGTTTAAATGCTTTATTTTTGTCAGTTATTGCCCCCTTAACATTTTAATTCATCCATATTGGTTTCCTATTATTTCTGACCCTTTTATTCCCATAAGTTATATACCGTATTTATCGGGGTATACCACGCACCGGCCTATAACACGCACCCTCATTTTACCAAGGATATTTGGGTAAAAAAAAGTTTTTTACCCAAATATCCTTGGTAAAATGAGGGTGCGTGTGTGTGCGCATGCGTATACCCCGATACACCCCCAGGAAAGGCAGGGGGAGAGGGGCCGTCGCTGCCCGCTTCTCTCCCCCTGCCTTTCCTGGTGTCTAGAGCCCTGCTGTCGCCACTTCTCTCCCGCTGGCTGTCTGCGCCGCTGCCCGTTCTCTCCCCCTGACTATCGGTGCCGGCGCCCCATTGCCGGCGCTGATAGCCAGGGGGAGAGAAGGGGCCGCAGCCGCTGCCCTGTTGCCTCCCCCATCCCCGGTTGTATAATTATCTGTTGCCGGTGTCGGGTCCACGGTGCTTCAGGCCTCCGGTGTGCGTCCCATGCGTCGTTGCTATGCACTGCACGGCGCGGCGCAATGACGAGTGACATCACTCGTCATTGCGCCGTGCAGTGCAAACAACGACGCAGGGGACGCACACCGGAGGCCGGAAGCAGCGCGGACCCGACCCCGGCAACAGGTAATTATACAACCGGGGGTGGGGGAGGCAACGGGGCAGCGGCACCGGCAAAGGGTGCCGCTGCCCCTTCTCTCCCCGTCTGTCGGCGCCGCTGCCCCATTGCCGTTGCCGCTTCTCTCCCCCTGGCTATCGGCGCCGGCAATGGGGCGCCGGCACTGATAGTCAGGGGGGGAGAACAGCGGCACCGATAGCCAGGGGGAGAGAAGGGCCGGCAGCAGGGCTCTAGACCCCAGGACAGGTAGGGGCAGAGAAGTCAGCAGCGCTGGCGGTCTCTGCACCTGGAAAGCCGCTGCAGTTCATTGATTTAAAGCGCCCGCTTTAAATCATTGAACTGCAGCGGCTTATCGGCGTATAACACGCAGATAGACTTTAGGCTAAAAATTTTAGCCTAAACAGTGCGTGTTATGCGCCGATAAATACGGTACATCTTACAGTGAGAATTTAAGATATTTTTTTAAGTCTCCCATTTAGTGTCAGTATTCTTGTTTTTGAGGACATTATCCCAATTTATACAGCTAAGGGCTTCTCTGAGTTGATTAAACTTTGCCTTCCTAAAGTTCATTGTTTTTGTTGCCCCTCGAGAGATTCCTTTATTGAAGAACAAGTTATAATGTATTATATCATGATCACTATTCCCTAGGTGTCCTTCTACTTGCACATTAGTTTCTCTGTCAGGTCTGTTGGTTAATAGTGTTGAGCGGCATATGCCATATTCGAATTTGCGAATATTCGCGAATATATATGGACGAATATTCGTCATATATTCGCGAATATTCGCATATTCGAAATATTCACATTTTATTTTCGCATATGCAAAAATTTGCGTATGCGAAAATTAGCATATGCGAAAAAACATATTAAAAATTAGCATAAGCTAAAATTCGCATATACAAAAATTAGCATACGCAAATTTTCGAATATGCGAAAATTCACACAAAAGTCTCACACAGTAGTATTAGAGCCTTCTTTACACCATACAAGCTGGAAGCAGAGAATACTGTGTACTGTGTACTGTGAAAAAAAAAAAAAAAAATTAAATAAAACGATTATTCGTAATTACGAATATATAGCGCTATATTCGTGAATATTCGCGAATTCGCGAATATGCGATATTCGCAAATAAAATTTGCATTGCGAATATTCACGAGCAACACTATTGGTTAATATTAAGTCTAGTAGGGCGCCCCCTCTGGTCGGGCCCTGCACCATTTGGGACAGAAAATTGTCTTTAGCTATAGTCAGAAACCAGTTTCCTTTATGAGATTCACAGGTCTCAGTTTCCCAGTTTATATCAGGATAGTCAAAGTCCCCCATTATTATCACAACATTCTGATTTGCTGCCTTGTTTATTTGCCTCAGTAATTGATCTTCTGCCTCTTCCATTATGTTTGATGGCTTATAGAAAACCCCCATCAGAATTTTTATTTATTTTTATCTCCATATATTTCTACCCATAATGACTCTACATTATCGTTTCCCTCCCATATATCCTCCTGCAGTGCTGCCTTCAGACTCATCCAGATTTCACATAACGACAAACTCCTCCCCCTTTCCGTTTTTCTCCAATCCTACCTGAATAGACTATAACCCTGTATGTTGACCACCCAGTAACACCTATCGTCCATCCAAGTCTCTGTTGTACCCACTATGTCATAATCCTCCTCAGACATCAACCACTCCAGTTCATCTGCTTTATTGGACAGATTTCTGGCATTAGCCAACATGCAATTCAAAGTTTTATATTTTTTCTTCCTATGAAGCCTATCCCTATCTACACTATCTTCCCCCTCTACGTTGTAGGTTCCCTCCCCCAGTCCCTAGTTTAAACACTCCTCCACTCTACTAGCCATCTTCCCCCCCATGCATAGCTGCACCCTCCCCATTGAGGTGCAGCCCGTCTCTACGGTAGAGCCAGCAAAGTCGGCCCAGTTCTCCATGAACCCAAACCGCTCCTTCCTACACCAGCTTCTGAGCCACTTATTTTCCTCCCTCATCTCCCGCTGCCTCCCTGGTGTGGCTTGTGGTACAGGTAACATTTCAGAAAATATTACCTTGGAGGTCCTTGCCTTAAGCTTGTGACCTAAGTCGCTGAAATCATTTTTAAGGACACTCCACCTACCTCTTACTTTGTCATTGGTGCCAATATGTACCATGACTGCTGGGTCCTCTCCAGTCCCACCCAGCAACCTGTCAACCCCATCCACGATGTGCCGAACTCAAGCGCCAGGAAGACAACACACCGTTCGGCGATCCCAGTCTATGTGACAGATCGCCCTGTCTGCCCCCCTAATAATTGAGTCCAGCACTACCAGTACCTGTCTCGCCTGCCCTGCACTCCTCCCTCCCTCCTTACTGGAGCAGACACTGGAGCAGAGTCCGGCTGCTAGCTCTAAAATGGCATCCCCCTCATCTGCCAACCAGGAAAACTTGTTTGGGTGTGCCATATCACGACTAGCCTCCCTGACACTTTTCCCCTCTACCCTGTTTTCTAACTGTAACCCAGCTAACTGCCTGACTGTCCTGCATCTCTGTCCCACTATCCTCCCCCACCTCTACCCCAGAGAGTACTTGCTCAGTGAGCAGGAGACTCCTCTCCAAGTTGTCAATGCGTCCCAGTGTTGCCATTGCACCCCCAAATCCAGAATCTGGGCTTCCAAATGAACAACTCGCACACATCTCGCACAACAAAATGCACCCTCATACTGCTGTTCAAGAATTGAATACATCGTTCAAGAGGTACACTAGACTGCCTTTTCCAACAGGGAGGCCATACTAGATTTTGGGATTGCAAAAATTAACAGTAAAAAAAAATAAATAAAAAAAAATCAAATATTTCAATTAAACTCCATGAATTCAAAGTCCCTTAATTTTAAGTCCCTCTCAATTTTATACTTACACTCACTTGTATACTTCACACTCTTGTATAAAGACACACAATCACAAGCTCAGACAATCGCTTATTATACTTTCTTTTATAGTTACCAGACACCACCTCTCTCTTCCACTGCCTGAAAGTGACTGGGATTCAGTCTTGTGTGCTATAGCTTACATCAGACATTTTGCCGACTCTCACCCCGTCAGTCGACCAATCACACGCCTCTGACAGTCTCACTATGTTATAATTGCTTTTTAACTGCACTTTTTTAAACTATATATCATGAGCGGTTAATAGCGTCCTGTGCAGCAGCGGCAGAGAACAAAACAGGAGACTTGGCAGAAGTCTGGCACATTCTGGGGAGAGGGCAGATGAGAAGGGGGCGGGTGCCAGCTTGGTACTTTGATTATCAGCCTAAAAAAAAAATGTACACTTAACTCTTTAGGCACCGGGTTATACGGTATGTCGGTCACGTATGAGACCATGGAGACTATTTACAGCATCGATTAAGGTTGTGTACATTAATGAAAATTAGGCAATTCACCGAAATTTCCAAAAATACGACCACAGAGGCCTTTAAATCACCCACCTGATAGCAGAGCAAATACTTAGCTGCTTATACACGTAGCATTAGCGCCCACGGGTGGTGTTCACGATTTACTGCTAATTGAGGCTCTGCACCTGAACTCGCAACTTTAAACAATGGCAAGTCCAGGTGCGAAGCGACAAAAACCTCTAAATCGTGAGCGCTACTTTAGGGAACTTATCCTATGTGTCTGGCCAGCGTTACAGATATAGCAGGGCTGAATTTGTCAGTGAACTGCTTTGGATGTGTACCACCATGACTCACTATGCAAAAATTATGCCATATGTTCACCTGGAGTCCCATGTAAAAAAAAAAAAAAAAAAACTTGCAATACACTATAATATCATCTTGCACTTTGTTAAGTGATAAACTCAGCTCAATGGCATCCCGAGAATGACACCTGCATTGGAGAAACTATTTAAAGAGAACCTGTCAGTTTCATGCTGCATGGACTACAGGCAGAATAAAAGTGTGCTTATCTTTCTTATTACAATGAATGGTGATTTACTCTTATTCTGCAACATTTCAGAGAATTCATGGGGACAGGGATTTGAGTCGCCTGGGACACCTCAGATAACTGCTAGAGATGAGCGAACTTACAGTAAATTTGATTTGTCACGAACTTCTCAGCTCGGCAGTTGATGACTTATCCTGCATAAATTAGTTCAGCTTTCAGGTGCTCCAGTGGGCTGGAGACTCTTTACTAGGACTGTATCCACCTTTTCCAGCCCACCGGAGCACCTCAAAGCTGAACTAATTTATGCAGGATAAGTCATCAACTGCCGAGCCGAGAAGTTTGTGACGAATCGAATTTACTGTAAGTTCGCTCATCTCTAATAACTGCTGGTGGAGAAGGGAGCATCCCGGACCACCAGGGGACTCAAAAATGTTTGCCCAGTTGGTTTTACAAGAATGAGGGAGCCTGTTACTGTTTTATTCTGACTGTGGTTTGGGCAGCATTAAACTCCTGACAGCACCTGGACTGTGTACATGCAATCTATGATCCTGTTTGCTTTCTCCAGAGGAACCACCCTGTAAATGAAAGGTAAATCAAGGCTTTCCTCGCATTACTAATCACCCATTAAGTTCTGGGCAGCTATCCCTAAATACCAGTGTTAGTATTACTGTTACGCCTAGCGCTCCGGGCCCCCGCTCCTCCCCGGAGCGCTCACGGCGTCTTTCTCCCTGCAGCTCCCCGGTCAGTCCCGCTGACCGGGAGCGCTGCTCTGTCATGGCCGTTGGGGATGCGATTCGCACAGCGGGACGCGCCCGCTCGCGAATCGCATCCCAGGTCACTTACCCGTTCCCGTCCCCTGCTGTCATCTGCTGGCGCGCGCGGCTCCGCTCTCTAGGGCGCGCGCGCGCCAGCTCCCTGAGACTTAAAGGGCCAGTGCACCAATGATTGGTGCCTGGCCCAATTAGCTTAATTGGCTCCCACCTGCTCCCTGGCTATATCTGGTCTCCTCCCTTGCACTCCCTTGCCGGATCTTGTTGCCTTTGTGCCTAGTGAAAGCGTTTTGTGTGTTTAAAGCCTGTGTACCAGAACTTCTGCTATCTCCCCTGACTACGAACCTTGCCGCCTGCCCCCGACCTTCTGCTACGTCCGACTTTGCTTCTGCCTACTCCCTTGTACCTCGCCTATCTTCAGCAGTCAGAGAGGTGAGCCGTTGCTAGTGGATACGACCTGGTCACTACCGCCGCAGCAAGACCATCCCGCTTTGCGGCGGGCTCTGGTGAAAACCTGTAGTGGCTTAGAACCGGTCCACTAGCGCGGTCCTCGCCATCCCTCTCTGGCACAGAGGATCCACTACCTGCCAGCCGGCATCGTGACAGTAGATCCGGCCATGGATCCCGCTGAAGTTCCTCTGCCAGTTGTCGCTGACCTCCCTACGCTGGTCGCCCAGCAAGCTCGTCAGATCGCCCAACAAGATCACCAGCTGTTGTACTTGACCACCATGACACAGCAACTCCAGTCACAACTACAGCAAGTACAGTCACAGCTACAGCAGCAACAACCATCTCCTCCGCCAGCTCCTGCACCCCTTCCGCAGCGAGTGGCCACTCCTAGCCTCCGCCTGTCCTTGCCGGACAAATTTAATGGGGACTCTAAGTTTTGCCGTGGCTTTCTTTCGCAATGTTCCCTGCACTTGGAGATGATGTCGGACCAGTTTCCTACTGAAAGGTCTAAGGTGGCTTTCGTAGTCAGCCTTCTGTCTGGAAAAGCCCTGTCATGGGCCACACCGCTCTGGGACCGCAATGACCCCATCACTGCCTCTGTACACTCCTTCTTCTCGGAAATTCGAAGTGTCTTTGAGGAACCTGCCCGAGCCTCTTCTGCTGAGACTGCCCTGCTGAACCTGGTCCAGGGTAATTCCTCCGTTGGCGAGTACGCCATACAATTCCGTACTCTTGCTTCTGAACTATCCTGGAATAATGAGGCTCTCTGCGCGACCTTTAAAAAAGGCCTATCCAGCAACATTAAAGATGTTCTGGCCGCACGAGAGACTCCTGCTAACCTGCATGAACTCATTCATCTAGCCACTCGCATTGACATGCGTTTTTCTGAGAGGCATCAAGAGCTCCGCCAGGAAAAAGACTTAGATCTCTGGACACCTCTCCCACAGTCTCCACTGCAATCTGCGCCTAGGCCTCCCGCCGAGGAGGCCATGCAAGTGGATCGGTCTCGCCTGACCCTGGAAGAGAGGAATCGCCGTAAGGAAGAGAATCTTTGTCTGTACTGTGCCAGTGCTGAACATTTTTTGGCGGATTGCCCAATCCGTCCTCCACGTCTGGGAAACGCACGCTCGCACCCAGCTCTCGTGGGTGTGGCGTCTCTTGATGCTAAGTCGGCTTCTCCACGTCTCACGGTGCCTGTTCGGATTTCTACTTCAGCCAGCTCTTCCCTCTCAGCCGTGGCCTGCCTGGACTCTGGTGCCTCTGGGAATTTTATTCGGGAGTCCTTAGTGAATAAATTCCGCATTCCGGTGACCCGTCTTGTCAAGCCACTCCACATTTCCGCGGTCAACGGAGCCAGGTTGGATTGCACCGTGCGTTACCGCACGGAGCCCCTCCTAATGTGCATCGGACCTCATCACGAGGAAATTGTATTTTTTGTCCTTCCTAATTGCACTTCCGAAATTCTCCTTGGACTACCCTGGCTTCAACACCATTCCCCAACCCTGGATTGGTCCACTGGGGAGATCAAGAGTTGGGGTCCCTCTTGTTCCAAGGACTGCCTTCAACCGGTTCCCAGTACTCCCTGCCGTGACCCTGTGGTTCCTCCTGTATCCGGTCCCCCTAAGGTCATTAAGGACTCTGCCTGCCACAGGAAATGCCTCTCCCCCCCTCCCAGTCCCATCAGGCAAGCCTCTGTGTCCCCTCATGGCCCTCGTCCTGGTGTCACACTGCCCCGTGCCAGGTCTCGCCCTCTGCCCTCTCTCCCCATTCCTACTCCTGCTGTTCTGCCTGCCGTTGAGGAATCCCTCCATCCTTTCCCGGTGTCCTCATCCCAGGGGAGGCAGTTACCGGACAAAGAGAAGGGGAGACCTAAGGGGGGGGTACTGTTACGCCTAGCGCTCCGGGCCCCCGCTCCTCCCCGGAGCGCTCACGGCGTCTTTCTCCCTGCAGCTCCCCGGTCAGTCCCGCTGACCGGGAGCGCTGCTCTGTCATGGCCGTTGGGGATGCGATTCGCACAGCGGGACGCGCCCGCTCGCGAATCGCATCCCAGGTCACTTACCCGTTCCCGTCCCCTGCTGTCATCTGCTGGCGCGCGCGGCTCCGCTCTCTAGGGCGCGCGCGCGCCAGCTCCCTGAGACTTAAAGGGCCAGTGCACCAATGATTGGTGCCTGGCCCAATTAGCTTAATTGGCTCCCACCTGCTCCCTGGCTATATCTGGTCTCCTCCCTTGCACTCCCTTGCCGGATCTTGTTGCCCTTGTGCCTAGTGAAAGCGTTTTGTGTGTTTAAAGCCTGTGTACCAGAACTTCTGCTATCTCCCCTGACTACGAACCTTGCCGCCTGCCCCCGACCTTCTGCTACGTCCGACTTTGCTTCTGCCTACTCCCTTGTACCTCGCCTATCTTCAGCAGTCAGAGAGGTGAGCCGTTGCTAGTGGATACGACCTGGTCACTACCGCCGCAGCAAGACCATCCCGCTTTGCGGCGGGCTCTGGTGAAAACCTGTAGTGGCTTAGAACCGGTCCACTAGCGTGGTCCTCGCCATCCCTCTCTGGCACAGAGGATCCACTACCTGCCAGCCGGCATCGTGACAATTACAGTATGCACAGTGCTGAATTGTGAATTTTATCTCCCCTACTCCATCTACTGTATTTTGTCATCATCATCAACAGCAGCTATGTTGCTGCTTCTTTGCTTTCTGGTTACATAACACCTTGCAAACCCAATGCATCAGTAACCACCTTCTCATCCAACATGCCTTCTAAAGTACTGTACTAGGTGAACTATTCCCCAGCATAGTATCAGACAGTACAGTCCAGTGCGCTTTCATCAGCACTATGGCATGTCATAGCAGAGAGTAGTAGGTTCTGTCCTGTGACTGGCCAGACAAGTAAGGGAAAGAAAGGGCTTATGTGAGAATTGCTGGCAAACAACCCAGCTCTGGTCCCACTCCCTGAAGTGGAGGGAATTAGGAATAGCTGTGCACTACAGATGAAGCTCTCAGGGTCTCAGTAAAAACAGAAAGGGCACTAAAATCAACTTGTCAACAAGGGTTTTCTAACAAAACCGTGAGGATTTTCAAACACTATTTTCAAAGTACAGGTACGCTTTAATGTTCCTTGATAATACAATTTTATACTGAAAGGAGGGAAGGCAAGCATAATAATTAGTGATGGAAATGCAATTTTCGACTTTCCATTTACCCTAATTTTCCACATCTCTTGATGTCAGTAAATAGGAACATCCTTGACTAATACTTCTCACAGCCGAGAGTTTGCTACAATTTTATCCTTCTAGATAATTTTCTGTGGGCTAAACATATCACCTGTGAAAATCTCTCTCTTTTCCTAAAAATTACAATGTAGCTATACAAAATAATGTATCAGTCCAGACTGTTTAGCTCAGAGATGACTGTGCGGCCTGGAACAGTCTCCATATGTAACACACTTAACCTTGGGAGTTGAGTTGCTTGACAATCAATGAGATAATCCTTATAGGTTACATCAAAATAACCAACTATCTGCATAGTCCTGTAGGAGGGGGGTCTATGGCCCAACTATTATGTCTTTAGTCACTGACCAGGGCTTGTCTACTCTGTATACCATGAATAGTGCTTCTTTCTGCTATACCGCCAGGAATGTGACATGAATGGCCTGCATCATGGCACTGCAGATCTTTGCTCTGGGGTCCCAAAGAACTCGTCTCTTCTGTATTGCGCAGTGTTCTGCAATGTTTTTAGTATTTTCTTTATCCTCAGTCTTAGTTTTAAAACCTTAGAAATTGTTCCACTCATCTTTATCCCAGCGCATTTACCATCCCAGAAGACCAGACCCAGATGTGTCAGATCTCTTTTATTACCGAGCAGTTTTGCCATATTTCCCGGAGCATCATTTGCTTTCTTCTGGGCCCTGGATACAGGGAAGGTTTTGTTGTTTTGTTATTTTGGGTGTATTCTCAGTAAATCTATCACACAGGTTTTATCACTTGTGTCTGAAGGAATTCTACAGTGTATAAAATGAGGGATCAGCAGCATCCGCGCAGTCTCCCATAACTAGCATTGATTATAACATAAAGGGATCAGTTCTCATCTGTCACAACAAACCTACTTGGTGGAGCAGCCCAGTGACCCATGAAAGGACTTGCTGGAAGAAAAGGCAGGGGATGGGGCCACGTGGCGGAGACAGGGAGAGCACAGTGGTCACAGCTGGTAAATCCCACTGGTATGTGATCTGTGAAATTTACCATGAATGTAGAGGAAGACACTTGCCAAAAATGTTATATGGAAGAAGAAATCCTGGTATTCTTAGTTATGTGGCAATATACATTCTTTTTTTATTATTGTTAAAGATTGTATTAAAAATTGTATATATTTAAGAGAACCAATCATAAGATTTTACCATACATAATGCGTGGCAACATGTTATACATGGTAAAATCTTCTTCCTCCCCATCCCCGGGGGATGTTCCTGCCCGCATGGATGGCGCAGATATTAGGTTAAAAAGTCTCCCCACCGGCCCCATAAGTATTCCCCTAGGTGAGGAGTTGCCCTCACCTAGTCCTGTCTTTTCCAGCTGTAATCACGCCCCCTTTGCTGTGATTGACAGCCCTCATCACCACTCTGCAGATAAAGCAGAGCAATGGCTGTCCGGGCTTGCTGGAAGTTGTAGTTTTGCACCATCTGGAAGTCCATATGCAACTCCATTGACCCTATTTTTCTTTCTCTTGTATACACATTGGACGGCCAGAGGACTAGCAATATCTAGTATCCGTAGGGATGGCCGGTATCAGACAAAAGAGAGCACAGAGGAGTCCTATCAAAAAGGAGAGAGCACAGAGGAGTGCTATCAGACAGTAGAGAGCACACAGGAGTACTATCAGACAGGAGAGAGCACAGAGGAGTCCTATCAGACAGTAGAGAGCACAGAGGAGTCCTATCAGAAAGGAGAGAACACAGAGGAGAACTATCAGACAGGAGAAAGCACAGAGGAGTGCTATCAGACAGGAGAGAGCACAGAGGAGTGCTATCAGACAGGAGAGAGCACAGAGGAGTGCTATCAGACAGGAGAGAGCACAGAAGAGTACTATTAGACAGGAGAGAGCACAGAAGAGTACTATTAGACAGGAGAGAGCACAGAGGAGTACTATCAGACAGGAGAGAGCACAGAGGAGTGCTATCAGACAAGAGAGAGCACAGAGGAGCCCTATCAGACAGGAGAGAGCACAGAGGAGTGCTATCAGACAAGAGAGAGCACAGAGGAGTGCTATCAGACCGGAGAGAGCACAGAGGAGTGCTATCAGACAGGAGATAGCACAGAGGAGTACTATCAGACAGGAGAGAGCACAGAAGAGTCCTATCAGAGAGGAGAGAGCACAAAGGAGTCCTGTCAGACAGGAGAGAGCACAGAGGAGTCCTATTAGACAGTAGAGAGCTCTGAGGAGTCCTATCAGACAGGAGAGAGCACAGAGGAGTCCTATCAGACAGATCTGCAACAGAGCCCCATATTCCCCAATATAATACTGGTCTCTTATGGGGCAGTTGTGCTTTGGGGCCCCCTCAGACACCAGGGCCCAGTGCAACTGCTACCTCTGCTACTTCTATAGCTACGCCCTTGGTCTGATGTGTAACCTGATAGAAGACTGGGTATGAGCAGATAGATAGATGATAGGTAGATGATAGATGGATAGATAGATAAAAAGATAGATGATAGGTAGATAGATACAAGCAGCAATGCATGCAAGGCTAAGGGCACCGGCTACACTGAAATAGGAAAAGGCTAAAAGCCAGCACTACAACTCAACAAATGATGACAAAAATGAAGTCTTACATTCACCTATACATGTATGCTATGTGTCAGTTCTACTATGTGGAGCCATTTTGATAAATGGAACAAGTCATCTCTATTAACGGAATCTCCCGCCATTTCAAGAGCAAAATCCATGTGTAATTGTGCAAAATGGGTGAAAATTATTTTTGTGTTGCCTGAGAGATATTCTTACTATTCTGTATCGAAGCAATGATTTTGCATTTAAGGAGGATTTTAATAGAACATTCCTTGGATTCCTATTAGAAAGTGTCCATTATTCAAGATGTGAATGCCATGGTTCCTGTCTCGCCGAGTGATAATTGAATGTGAGTGCAGGCTATTCCAGATAGTTTTAGTACAGAGAGAGGCCGAGTCTGTGTAAATACAATAAGAGATAAAAGAATCATAACCAAGGCAAATCAGAAAATCAATGAAAGGGACTAAATTAGTCAGTTACCACATGATTGCTTCTTTTGTTATGTATATGTCATCTTTAATCCGGTTCCCTGGCCTGGAGATTGCAGTTGAAATTCTGTGGTCACATGCACAGTATACACACAATGCCTTCCCTGCACACTGTCCATGGTGGTTTATTGATAATGCACGTCTGACAGTAGAATTCTATAACATGGCAATTTACTTCAGATCCCAAGCACCAAGCAGGACAGAGATTAAGGCTACATTTAAACACAACATATATATGATGGGTTTTTAAAGGGGTTTTCCAGGATTAGAAAAACAGAGCTTATTTCTTTCAAAAACAGCTCCATGTTTGTCCCTAGGTTGTGTGTGGTATTACATCTTGGCTCCATTCACTTCAATGGAACTGAGCTTCACAACCACACCCAAACTGGAGACAGACAGGGTTCTTGAAAGAACTTAGCTCTGTTTTTCTATTCATGAATAACTCCTTTACCTAAAAATAATGGCCAAAAAACTGCAAGATATTTTTTTCTGCGTTTTTGGCATTTTTTTTTTTCTGCCAGAAAAAAACAGCAAGATGCACAGCAAATCTGGCTCCATATCACTATTAAGAAGAAAATGTATAACTTATACCAGCTTTACATATATGTCCAGGTTATACCAGCATGGTCCATGTTACGCCGAGCGCTCCGGGTCCCCGTTCCTCCCCGGAGCGCTCGCCTCATCCTCGTTGCTGCAGCGCCCCGGTCAGATCCACTGACCGGGTGCGCTGCGGTCCCGCCTCCAGCCGGGATGCGATTCGCGATGCGGGTGGCGCCCGCTCGCGATGCGCACCCCGGTCCCCGTACCTGACTCGCTCTCCGTCGGTCCTGTCCCGGCGCGCGCGGCCCCGCTCCCTAGGGCGCGCGCGCGCCGGGTCTCTGCAATTTAAAGGGCCAGTGCACCAATGTTGGTGCCTGGCCCAATCTTCCCAATTACCTATTAGTGTGATCACCTGTGTACTTCCCTATATTACCTCACTTCCCCTGCACTCCCTTGCCGGATCTTGTTGCCTTAGTGCCTAGTGAAAGCGTTCCCTTGTCTGTTCCTAGCCCGTGTTCCTGACCTCCTGCCGTTGCCCCTGACTACGATCCTTGCTGCCTGCCTCGACCTTCTGCTACGTCCGACCTTGCTTCTGCCTACTCCCTTGTACCTCGCCTATCTTCAGCATCTTCAGCAGTCAGAGAGGTGAGCCGTTGCTAGTGGATACGACCTGGTCACTACCGCCGCAGCAAGACCATCCCGCTTTGCGGCGGGCTCTGGTGAAAACCTGTAGTGGCTTAGAACCGGTCCACTAGCGCGGTCCTCGCCAATCCCTCTCTGGCACAGAGGATCCACCTCCTGCCAGCCGGCATCGTGACAGTAGATCCGGCCATGGATCCCGCTGAAGATCCTACACTGGTCGCCCAGCTAGCCTTAAAGATCGCCCAACGAGATCAACAGCTGGCATACTTGACCTCCGAGGCACTGCGTATTCAGTCACAGATACAGCAGCTGCAGATACAGCAACAGCTACAGCTGCAACTACCATCTCCTCCGCCGGCTCCTGCAACTCCTCCGCAGCAACCGGCCGTTCCTAACCCCTGCTTGTCCCTGCCGGACAAATTTGGCGTAAAGATCGCCCAACGAGATCAACAGCTGGCATACTTGATCTCCGAGACACAGCGTCTTCAGTCACAGTTACAGCAGCTGCTGCCGCAGATACAGCAACTTCAGTCACAGCAGCTGCTGCCGCAGATACAGCAACTTCAGTCACAGCTACAGCTGCAACAACCATCTCCTCCGCCGGCTCCTGCAACTCCTCCGCAGCAACCGGCCGTTCTTAACCCCTGCTTGTCCCTGCCGGACAAGTTTGATGGGGACCGCAATGATTCTGCCACAGCCACAGTCCAGTCCTTCTTCACTGAGGCCCGTGATGTCTTCGAGGAGCCTGCCCGAGCTTCTTCTGCCGAGATTGCCCTGCTGAACCTGGAACAGGGTGTTTCTTCCGTTGGCGAGTACGCCATTCAGTTCCGTGCTCTTGCTTACGAGTTGTCCTGGAATAGTGAGGTTCTCTGCGCGACCTTTAAAAAAGGCCTATCCAGCAACATTAAAGATGTTCTGGCCGCACGAGAGACTCCTGCTGACCTACATGAACTCATTCATCTTGCCACTCGCATTGACATGCGTTCTTCCGGATGGCGTCTGGAGCTCCGCCTGGATATGGACTTTGTTCGCACGAAGCGTTTTTTCTCCCCGGCTCCTCTCTCCTCTGGTCCTCTGCAATCCGTTCCTGTGCTTCCCGCCGCGGAGGCTATGCAAGTTGACCGGTCTCGCTTGACACCTCTAGAGAGGACACGACGCCGCATGGAGAATCTTTGCCTGTACTATGCCGGTACCAAACACTTCCTGAAGGATTGTCCTATCCGTCCTCCCCGCCTGGAAAGACGTACGCTGACTCCGCACAAAGGTGACACAGTTCTTGATGTCAACTCTGCTTCTCCACGCCTTACTGTGCCTGTGCGGATATCTGCCTCTACCTTCTCCTTCTCTACTATGGTCTCCTTGGATTCCGGATCTGCAGGAAAATTTTTTTTGGCCTCTCTTATCAACAGGTTCTACGTCCCTGTGACCAGTCTCGCCAGACCCCTCTACATCTATTGTATTAACAATAAAAGATTGGACTGTCTCATGCGTTTCCGCACAGAACCCCTCCTAATGTGCATCGGACCTCATCACGGAAAAATTGACTTTTTTTTCCTCAGGTTCTTTGGCCCCAAGAAGAGGGGGAGACCCAAGGGGGGGGGTACTGTTACGCCGAGCGCTCCGGGTCCCCGTTCCTCCCCGGAGCGCTCGCCTCATCCTCGTTGCTGCAGCGCCCCGGTCAGATCCACTGACCGGGTGCGCTGCGGTCCCGCCTCCAGCCGGGATGCGATTCGCGATGCGGGTGGCGCCCGCTCGCGATGCGCACCCCGGTCCCCGTACCTGACTCGCTCTCCGTCGGTCCTGTCCCGGCGCGCGCGGCCCCGCTCCCTAGGGCGCGCGCGCGCCGGGTCTCTGCAATTTAAAGGGCCAGTGCACCAATGTTGGTGCCTGGCCCAATCTTCCCAATTACCTATTAGTGTGATCACCTGTGTACTTCCCTATATTACCTCACTTCCCCTGCACTCCCTTGCCGGATCTTGTTGCCTTAGTGCCTAGTGAAAGCGTTCCCTTGTCTGTTCCTAGCCCGTGTTCCTGACCTCCTGCCGTTGCCCCTGACTACGATCCTTGCTGCCTGCCTCGACCTTCTGCTACGTCCGACCTTGCTTCTGCCTACTCCCTTGTACCTCGCCTATCTTCTGCATCTTCAGCAGCCAGAGAGGTGAGCCGTTGCTAGTGGATACGACCTGGTCACTACCGCCGCAGCAAGACCATCCCGCTTTGCGGCGGGCTCTGGTGAAAACCAGTAGTGGCTTAGAACCGGTCCACTAGCACGGTCCACGCCAATCCCTCTCTGGCACAGAGGATCCACTACCTGCCAGCCGGCATCGTGACAGTCCATATCACTAAATACTGGAGATATATAACTTATACCAGCTGTACATATATAATGATATACAGTATATACCCAGGTTATACCAGCATGGTCCATATCACTAAATACTGGAGATATATAACTTATACCAGCTGTACATATATAATTATATACAGTATATACCCAGGTTATACCAGCATGGTCCATATCACTATATACAAGAAGATGTATAACTTATACCAGCTGTACATATATCATTATATACAGTATATACCCAGGTTATACCAGAATGGTCCATATCACTAAATACTGGAGATATATAACTTATACCAGCTGTACATATATTATATACAGTATATACCCAGGTTATACCAGCATGGTCCATATCACTATATACAAGAAGATATATAACTTATACCAGCTGTACATATATAATTATATACAGTATATACCCAGGTTATACCAGCATGGTCCATATCACTATATACAAGAAGATATATATAACTGATACCAGCTATACATATATAATTATATACAGTATATACCCAGGATATACCAGCATGGCCCATATCACTATATACAAGAAGATATATAACATATACCAGCTGTACATATATAATAATATACAGTATATACCCAGGTTATACCATCATGGTCCATATCACTATATACAAGAAGATATATAACATATACCAGCTGTACATATATAATAATATACAGTATATACCCAGGTTATACCAGCATGGTCCATATCACTATATACAAGAAGATATATATAACTGATACCAGCTATACATATATAATTATATACAGTATATACCCAGGTTATACCAGTATGATCCATATCACTATATACAAGAAGATATATAACTGATACCAGCTATACATATATAATTATATACAGCATATACCCTGGTTATACCAGCATGGTCCATATCACTATATACAAGAAGATGTATAACTTATACCAGCTGTACATATATAATTATATACAGTATCTACCCAGGTTATACCAGCATGGTCCATATCACTATATACAAGAAGATATATAACTTATACCAGCTGTACATATATCATTATATACAGTATATACCCAGGTTATACCAGCATGGTCCATATCACTACATATAAGAAGATGTATAACTGATACCAGCTGTACATATATAATTATATACAGTATCTACCCAGGTTATACCAGCATGGTCCATATCACTATATACAAGAAGATATATAACTTATACCAGCTGTACATATATCATTATATACAGTATATACCCAGGTTATACCAGCATGGTCCATATCACTATATATAAGAAGATGTATAACTGATACCAGCTGTACATATATAATTATATACAGTATATACCCAGGTTATACCAGCATGGTCCATATCACTATACACAAGAAGATGTATAACTTATACCAGCTGTACATATATAATTGTGTATCAGAAGAAGCATCAGCATGGTCTACATAATAATTGTGATTATTCTATCTAAATACAGTATTTTGTGCTGTAATAGGACACTGCGGTATAATGACAGTCTTCGGAGCTCAGCATTGTGTTCTGTGCCGTTGGAGAATGATTATAGGAGCCTCCTGATTTTGTGTTGTTCCATATAATCAATGTTTTATATTGTTACAATTCCAGGTCACATGGTGTTTACGTCTTTAGATGGTGACCTGAACTTGGCGCTATGAGGGTGCAGAATCTTTACAGTAAAACACATTTGGGCATGAATTTTTAACATAAATTTTATATGTTACTGAGGTCAGAGATTTACTTTGCTGTGGGAATTTCCAAACAATGCATTAGACCTGAGCTAAGCTGTTGCCTAATACTTAAAGGGTTACTCTGCCCCTAGACATATTATCCTCTATCCAAAAGATAGGGTATAGGGATAAGATGTCTGATCACGAGGGTCCCGCCGCTGGGGCCCCCCCGCGATCTCCCAGCGGCACCCAGCATTCATTTAGAGCGTCGGATGCAGTGCCGGAGGCTCGTGACGTCAAAGCCACGCCCCGCAATGCAAATCTATGGGTGGGGGCGTGACGGCCGTCACGCCCCCACCCATAGACTTGCATTGAGGGGCGTGGTTATGACGTCACTAAAGGGTGTGACCGTCACGAGCCTCCGCCCCGCATCACCAGTCATCCGGTACAGAGTGAAGTTCGCTCCGTGCACCAGATGTCGCAGCCGAGATCGTGGGGGTGCCACAGCCGAGATCGTGGGGGTCCCCAACAGCGATCAGACATCATATCCCCTATCCCTAAGATGTCTAGGGGCGGAGTACCCCTTTAATACTTATCATTCCATGTAAGACTAATGCAATGCCTCATGTGTTAACTGTAGAGGTAGAAGTAAAGAATGAGGAACATACAGTATCTCTCAAAGTGGCGGCTCCTGTAGCTTCTGTGGACACTATAGCATGGGCTTCCAATCTTATCATTCACCAGAAAGTGAGCAATTCACTAAGGAAGAATTGCACGCTAGTCCAGATTTTTACACAAGCCACAAAGTAGCCATTAGTTCCCATGAAGAGGAGTCCACGCGAGGTTGATGCTGGAGTATGGGATCAAGTACAGTTATCTACTCTCATCAAAAAGGACACAGACCATGGGGGAGATTTATCAAAACCTGTGCAGAGGAAAAGTTGCCCAGTTGCCCATAGCAACCAATCAGATTGCTTCTTTCATTTTAACAAGGCCTCTGCAAAATGAAAGAAGCGAGATGATTGGTTGCTATGGGCAACTGGGCAACTTTTCCTTTGCACAGGATTTGATAAATCTCCCCCCATGAGTTGAATTGTCCTTTCTTCCAAGAAATGGAGACAGAGTACCAAGTCCTCCTGTGATTAGATTAGGGGGCTCCACACTTATTAACTAGTACCAGTAAATGGGCCCTTTTTTCCTTTTCCACTACACTTATTTACTATTGATACCCCTAAAAATATTAAATAAGTAGTTTCCAAAGTACATATGGCTCAAACTGGTTATGGATTGAGGATTTGTCTTCCAAGGTTTCATCATTCAATAATAATTCATCTGAAATGGTCAGATGTTTTAATGGGGTACTCTAGGGGTACAGAAACAGCCAAGTGGCTGAGCACAGTAATTTTTAGATCTCCCATAGTGTTGTATGTAATGAAAGCTTGCTTAGTTGACCACAACTCAATATGCATTTGCCCACTACATACTGATAGGAGACAGCTATTCTAGTAGTGAAGGGTGCCAGTTGTCAGAACCCAACTAATTTAAAGGGGTACTCTGCTGCTCAGCATTTGGAACAAACTGTTACGAACACTGAAGCCGGTGTCGGGAGCTCGTGATGTCATAGCCCTGCCCCCTCATGACATCATGCCCTGCCCCATCAATGCGAGTCTATGGGATCGGGCGTGACAGCCATCACCCCCCTTCCATAGATTTGCATTGAGGGGGTGGGTCATGACATCATGAGGGGGCAGGGCTATGATGTCAGGAGCTCCCGGCTCCAATGTTCAGAACAGTTTGTTCCAAACGCTGAGCAGCAGAGTACCCCATTAAGGTTATTTGAAGTTATTTAGGGTATGTAAAATGCAATGAAAAATCAGATCCAAAATATGTCATGACGCATTGCTCCTTACATATCCCCTCAAGTCTTATGTATTTTTATTATTATAAAAAAATTATTATTATTGTTATTATTATCACTTATTTTTCTAAATGCATTTAGGCAATGCAGGCTTGTATATGTACAGTATATAGTAAGTAAGCAATGTGGAACCCTTCCTCTGTCCACTCTATGATACATATTATAGAATCAAGCTTATTATCTGCTATGTCAAGTGAATGACTTAAGAGGGAAGAGCAGAACACAGGGATTCGAAGAACATGAGAATGTGAATGCCTGTGTGACGCTTCGCCCCTTTGATCATTTACAATCATTATAGGGGTATGTTTTTAGGGGTTTTTGGTGCAAAAAAGTTGCACATTTTTGTGCAATGAGTTAAAAGTCAGTTTTTTTTGTTCAGATCATTTACACTCTTTCAAATAAACAACTTACATGTAGTGTGGCATGGTTAGCTGTTTGCGGTGGTCAGTAATTTATCATTTGCAACTTGTTAAAATTTTTGCTATATTTTCGAGAACTCAAATTTTTGAACTCTCACACCAGCACGGATCACACTTAGAAACTTGTCTACATCTAAGCTACTTTACTATTTATAAAGAACCTGCACCTCCTTGATAAATGTGGGGGAAGTACCCATGACATATGCTCAGGCAAATGAGGATTAAAAGAAGTAGATGTACATAGGCAATGATAATCTCTCTCATATATGGAGAGCTCATTGATTTAAAGGGGTCCTTTACTGCTAGACATCTTTTTTCCCTATCCAATTGATAGGGGATAATATGTCTGATCGTGGGGGTCCCGCTGCTGGGGCCTCCGGAATCTCCCGCAGAACCCGGAGTTCTAAACAAACACCGGGTTCCTGCGGCAGTGATTGTGATGTCACGGCCACGCCCCTTGTGATGTGACACCACGCCCCCTCCATTTATGTCTATGGGAGGGGGGTGTCATCAGACACGCCCCCTCCCATAGACATGAATGGAGGGGGTATGCATTATGTCACAAGGGGCGATCCCGCCCTCCAACTCCGAGCGTTCTGAACAAAATGTTCAGAACGCCGGAGCACCGGAGTACCCCTTTAATTGAAAACTGTGTAATTCTTAATTTCTCCTGTGGGGGTGCTGTGGGGAAATGGATCACTTGCTGCCACTTCTCTTGTTCCATATGCAGTGCGAAAAGAGCATAATTATAACATCGGCATCACCTACGACATCTTAGAGTTTTCATTAGTGGATTCTCTGAAATATTGTTACAGTGTTATATAATCTCTATTGTAGGGAAAACTATTATGAATCATGGTCAAACCACAATACTGCTGCCTCCACTTACTGCCTGCAATTTCTACCTCCCCATGTGGCTTGCACTTGCGTCCTACATTTACTGCCTCTGCTTGGTGTCTTCTATAGGAACTAATTATGTATGAAGTAAATGGCCTGAGACATTCCGCGTCGTCCTTCCATTCTGTCTCTGTCACCTTTGTACGTTCAGAAATGAAACTTCTGGCTCCATCTTCAGCTCTTTATTCTGACATTGTGCACAATTAATTCAATTTCAGAAAGTCATCGGCCAAGGGTGAAATGTCAACTGGAATCTTTCTGCTGTTGTTGCCCCTTTATATTACCTCTGAGGCATAGAAACATGTCCCATAACCATCATAAAGGAATCAATGCTATCTACTTATAATTTATATATAATATATATATATATATATATTTTTTTTTTTTTATCTATCTATCTATCTATCGATCTATATATATATATATATATATATATATCACACAGGAAAGAAAACGTCCGGCACTCGGGAGCGGTACCGGTGTCCGTAGCACGAGACAGTGCAGCAAACGCGAGAGTGGTGAGCAGCCTGACCTTATCTGCATATATATATATATATATATATATATATATATATGTGTGTGTGTGGGTGACTGTCTAAAACAAAAACTTTTTGTTGTTGCCCATTGGAACTAATCTCCATACTATTTTAAATTCTTAGGGTCTGTTAATACATAAGTATAATGCACAGGATTTGAAGCAGTACATTTAAAGGGGTACTCCACTGACCCAGCATTCGGAACATTTAGTTCTGAACGCTGGGTGCGAGCTGCAGGGGTTGTGACATCACGGCCACAGCCCATCAATGCAAGTCTATGGGAGGGGGCGTGGCAGCCGCCACGCCCCCTCCCATAGACTTGCATTGAGGGGCCCTGACGTCACGACCACCGCAGTCCGCACCTAGTGTTCAGAACAAAATGTTCCGAATGCTGGGTCAGTGGAGTACCCCTTTAATGCTGTGTTTACTCATTTAGTTTACGCTGAAACCTGCAGCTTCAAATCCTACGAATCAAATATGCAGGATAATGTTCTTGTGAATACACCCTTAAACTGCTTTTAAAAAATTCAATCTGTGCTAGCATTGGCTGCTGTGGGCAACAGAGACAGTTTTTGTTTTAAATAGATTTCATGACTCTGACTATAATTTTTTGCGGGTTGTTCTTTGTGGTTATACATGTCTCAAGGGCTCCAGTCACTTAGCAGCTTGCGTTGTATTGTTTCCCAGGGCAATGGAGCTAAACATTTGTGACGGATTATAAAAATGCATTAGACATTAGATATACAGCCCCTTCTCAGTCTTATAACAGGGAACTTTAGAATTAAGTCAACTTTCCCACAGTCAGCCTCTTTTTAGCCTAAAATGGCTGGGGAGCTATAGACTATGATCAACTGTCCAACAGACAGCCTCTTCCCAGTCTGGGACAAATAGGGAATAATAAATTGTATTCATTTATTGTAATGTCAGACATTCCCAGGCTGGAATGGCTGAAAACATAAAGTAATAGATGTATAAAATTGAAAAGTAAAACAAATATATAAATATATATATATATATATATATATATATATATATATATATATTTATTTATTTTTTATAAGAGAATTAGAATGGGATGTCCTGAAAGCTCCTGTAAGAGTAATATATAGATATGTCAATATTTTTTGTCCATATATTGTATGATACATCGAAAGAAACCTTACAAGAGAATTTCCCCAATAGAGACACTTTATTTCAATGTCCCTCTTCCTCCCACTGAATAACCCGACTTCTGGTCGCCGGTAATCTGTAGTCCATTATTACTTTGCGTATTTCCTGAACTTCCAGTTGTGAATTCATTTTCTGCCACCAGGGTCTAGTAACAATGGTGTCATCTCCTCCCGTCACAGTCGGCCTTCCCAGGGGTATTTCACAACTTCCCAAGCAGTGGAGGAATGGCGCAAATTGCCATCCATCAGGTCTACAGTAATTG
Organism: Hyla sarda; assembly: GCF_029499605.1. Taxonomy (NCBI): domain Eukaryota; kingdom Metazoa; phylum Chordata; class Amphibia; order Anura; family Hylidae; genus Hyla; species Hyla sarda. Next base: position 129,424,956 of record NC_079194.1, on the reverse strand, counting down.
GTTGCACCTCAGCTATACAGCTCTTGGCAGGGAGCGTACATTATCCTGAAAATGCAACTTATTGATCAAGAATACAGCTTGTGCTGGAAAGCGAATAGCAGTATAATGATAGAGGCAAAGTCACCATAAAACACCCCATCACCCCCCACCTTCACTCCTTACTTCCACTTGTTCCGTGTCAAAACTGCATTAAAAACAAATAGTATAGATTATAAAGATATTGTTCAGATGGAACTACAGATCCCAGCTCGTTCAGCCTCCAGTGCTCAGGAAGGGCTGGGGAGTCCAAGGTTGCTTTTGGGACTATTTACTAACATGGGTGCGGGTGGTTATCAAAGTATTTGTGCATGGTTTAATGTAAATTGTACCTAAAATTGCACAAAAATTTAACTTTGCACAAAATTCCATTAGCTTTTTGGGACAGATTTAGTAATACTAAACTATTGCTTTAGGCTTCAGATAAATACAGTCATAGAGTAGTGTATTTAGGCTTTGTGCTGCCATAGGCCTGACTACACTCATGTTCCTCATAATTCTGTTGTCACGTAAAAACTAAACTCTGACCAAGCTTGGGAAAAACTATAAAACTGTAGCTTCAACTACTGCATCATGGGAGCTCAGTAAATAAAAAAAATTACATTATTTATACAATGACATTATACAATGCAAACTATTCACCAGGACCCTCATCTACCATGTACCAACTATAATATTAGCATCTTCTTATGAGTCAGTGGGGCCAAGCATCAAGGTCCGGATACGACTGCGGATTCTGCACCTGCCTTAGCTACAGCTATGTGAAGAGTCGTAGCAAGACTTTCCTTTACCAGCAGCAAAGATTAGTTCCCTGTCTTAGCTCTGCATCTAGATTGGTATTGGATGCCTGCTAAATCAGGCCCTTAAAGGGGTACTCCGCCCCTAGACATCTTAACCCCTATGCAAAGGATAGGGGATAAGATGTCTGATTGCGGGGGGTCCTGCAGCTGGGACCCCCTGCGATCTCTGTGCAGCACCCGGCGTTCGTTTAGATTGCTGGGGGCTGGGGTCGTGACGTCATGGTCACGCCCCTCAATGCAAGTCTATGGGAGGGGGCGTGACAGTCGCCACGCCCCCTCCATAGACTTGAATTGAGGGGGCGTGGTGTGACGACTCGAGGGTAGTGGCCATGATGCCACGACCCCCGCCGCCCGCTCCAAGCATTCGGAACAAAATGCTCTGAACGCTGGGGCAGTGGAGTACCCCTTTAATGTAACAAAACAACATGATATATAGTTCTATGAGAAGCAAATACACTGGCACATACACCACTAGTAGTCTCAGTGATCACCAGGATCGAATGCCAAACTTCAAGCACCTACCCTGATTGCGGCGGTGCACGTGGCCAATCAAGGAGTGAAATTGCAAAAAATGAGAAGAAAACAGTAGCCAGCACTCATTCACCATTCATGAGTCATTTATTGCAGGAATCGGCGCATATACACAACTTCGGCGGGCAAGGTATGGGGAGCAGGGGTCTCGGGACAGCACTGTTTCGCCTACCTCTTGAGGTTCCACAAGCCGATACATAGTGGTACCGGCTTGAGGAAGTGCAAGAGGTGCGCGAAACAGTGCTGTCCCGAGACCCCTGCTCCCCATACCTTGCCCGCCGAAGTTGTGTATATGCACAGATTCCTGCAATAAATGACCCCTGAATGTTGAGTGCTGGCTACTGTTTTCTTCTTATTTTTTTGCTACATGATATATAGTCATGAACTATCAGGTGGTTAGTATATGATACCACTGTAAGGTAAGCGACATAAAAGGTAAGAGGCATTAACATTACGTAATATATATCTCCACAGCGGACACTTAGATTGTCGCTATAGAACCTGCGGATACCGGAATGTGTTAAACTCAGAAAGGCTGGAAATGAATATGAGGGAAAGGCAGCGATTTATCAATACGTGAGAGGCTGTAATGGATCAGCAGCTGGTGGGCGGGGAAAAATTAACAGTATTTTCTCTGGTCTTCAGACCACAGGGAGACCTCTTATTGTTGGAAACTCGGTGTGAAGTGATTAATGGAGTAAGGTTTACTGGTTGCAAGATAGTAGCGAGGACGGGAAGATGAGGTGGGGGGGGGGGGGGGGAGGAGAGGAGGCAATGAATGAATCAGGGAGGGCTCCTGACCAGAGGAAGGCGATGAAACAGAATGCGAAAGAGGGAACGATGGATGACGACGATAAGAGAGATTATGAGGTGGGGAAGAAGGGAAAGAAGGTAGATATACAGGAAGAAGGGAGTGGAAGAAAGTAAAGAAAGAGGGGAAGGAGGGCAGGAATAAAGTAAATAGGGGAATGAAGGAGGCAGGGGAAAGAAGGGAAGAGAGAAAGGGATGGAGAAGGGAGGAAGTTGGGAAGGCAGGCAACAGAAAGCGGAAGAGAAAGAAGAAGACGGAAAGGCAGTGAAGAGAGATAGGAAGGAAAGAAATGAAAGGGAAGAAAGAGATAGAGAGGAAGGTTATAAGAGAAACTGTAAGAAAACATGATGGATCATTATGAGAGAATAGGAACAATGTAAACAAAGAGGTAAAAATACTGGAAGGAAATTTAAGAGAGAGGGGATGGTTAAGGGATTGAAAGGTAAAAAAAATGTGGGTGATGATGGATAAAATGGGAAAAGATAGATGAAAGAATACACCAGGAGAGCAAGAGAAAAAGACAGAAAATGAAGCAAGTGATGAACGGTGAAAGGAGAAAGCAGAAACAATCCTCATGAGGGGAGCGAGAAATGAGTGACAGGGAGGACGTAGGAGGGGGGCAAGACGCGCAACAGTACATAGGTAGAAATCTTCCATGCTGAGGTTTTTTTTACTCGAGCCAGACCACCTACCCAAAAAGACTACAACTCTCACCATGGCATGCTGGTGTTGCAGTTCAATAACTGTTAAGCTACAGGTTGCCGCCCTGCTCTAAATAGGACCAAGCCACTGTTATATGGCTCACAGAGCAGTTCTCTTACGACTCATGCAGAGCCCTCTATCTATTTATCTTAATGTTTCCCAACCAGGGTGCCTCCAGCTGTTGCAAAACAACAACTCCCAGCATGCCCAGACAGCCTTCGGCTGTCTGGGCATGCTGGGAGTTGTAGTTTTGCAACAGCTGGAGGCATTCTGGTTGGGAAACACTGATCTATCAGCTTACACCCAGTCCTCTATTAGGTCACACATAAGATTCCAATATCAATGACCAGGGAGGGGGCAGAGGACTCTACTTTGATTCTTGTGGCTTCTTTAAAAGCTTTTTGGTCCTTGATGAAAGACCCAGGGTTACACAATAGCCTTTGATCGGATTAGTGGTGAGGGACCAGCGACGGGACATGCTCAAGCCTGGCGGACAGATGTGGAAGGGAGATGCAGGAATCCCACATTATTCTATAGGTTCTGTGATACTGTACATCACCAAACAGGTGTGAGCGCAGCCATCTGCCCCCCTGTGACTGTTCCACATTCCAGTTTGCTGCAGTAACAGTACCATATTAGCTCTAGGAAACCCCCAGCTGCACTTGGAGCCATGTAAAGCAGCCTCAGGTAGACCTGTTATGGATGGTAGTGTCCGTAAACTCCGTATGTGCGGCGGTGGTTCACTGCAGAAATAACCTGGTTTATGTCACTGCTATCTGGGGTAACAGGGAGTTGTCTATAGGAACCCTCAATATACAATAAGAACTTAGCAAAATGCAAAAAAGACAGGTGGCTGAAAAAACCCAAGGCAGACTCCATTCACTTCTCCAGAGGATGAGCCATCTGTACGTGTGTGATGAAATGTATCCAGGGTGGGTGAGAGATGTCAGAATTAAGTCTGTGTGGGAAGGGATCGGATTGGGTGTTGTTGCAGATATCGTATCCTGCATATACCTATTATGTATGTGTGAACTGACCCGTATACACTGGAGCTGCCGATTAACTGCCTGCAAATAGGCGAGGAGCCGACAATCTGTTCATATAGCTCTCTATATACTGTATCTATAGGAGCTGCAGTATGTACAGTACAGTGTGTGATCTGTGCTAGGAATGGGAGACGTCGCTCCACGGGGAGGAGGTGGGAGAAATAGGATTTTAGTTATGTACTTGCTATTATTATATCACTTGATGAATGTAACATCATCTGGGGACATTACACATTGGTGCCTCTTCCTGGTGGTATCCCTTCCCTACAACAGCAGTGTCCCCATTAAGAGATCATCTGTCTTATATAGACAGACCTAGTACTATTAGAGGAGCAGGGTGTTGCTGCATGTAGTCAAAGATACAATAGCAGTTTATTTGAGTCAATGACAGTAAGTTCGCCCTAGGGCAGGCTCACATGCAGCAGCAGCATAGTCCATTTGCACGACTTCAGCACCAGTACAGGAACACATGCAGCAGCAGCATAGTCCATTTGCTGGACTTCAGCACCAGTGCAAGAACACATGCAGCAGCAGCATAGTCCATTTGCTGGACTTCAGCACCAGTACAGGAACACATGCAGCAGCAGCATAGTCCATTTGCTGGACTTCAGCACCAGTGCAAGAACACATGCAGCAGCAGCATAGTCCATTTGCTGGACTTCAGCACCAGTACAGGAACACATGCAGCAGCAGCATAGTCCATTTGCTGGACTTCAGCACCAGTGCAAGAACACATGCAGTAGCAGCATAGTCCATTTGCACGACTTCAGCACCAGTACAGGAACACATGCAGCAGCAGCATAGTCCATTTGCACGACTTCAGCACCAGTACAGGAACACATGCAGCAGCATAGTCCATTTGCTGGACTTCAGCACCAGTGCAGGAACACATGCAGCAGCAGCATAGTCCATTTGATGGACTTCAGCACCAGTGCAGGCACACATGCAGCAGCAGCATAGTCCATTTGCGGGACTTCAGCACCAGTGCAGGCACACATGCAGCAGCAGCAGCACAGTCCATTTGCTGGACTTCAGCACCAGTGCAGGCACACATGCAGCAGCAGCAGCATAGTCCATTTGCTGGACTTCAGCACCACGGACAGAGCCTTCTCCATCACTCTTCTATCAGCAATCCTTATAGAGTGTGCAGAGTCTATGATGACTATACAGAGGTAAATGGAATAGTGAGCGGATGTAATAGAGGATACACAGAAGGAATCGCTCTATCTTATATGGACTATGTGGCTCAAGATCTGCCACTCATCCAGTCCATACAGTTGCATTGTGCTACAAGTGTTCAGTGCAAAGTGCTGCTGTACAGTAGGACCACACAACACCGTCCTTTACATAAGATGATCTATGTGATCCATGATATTATAACCAGACTGGAGGAACAATGACAAAACTAATGGATGTGGCCAAGAGCGATGCCATGCTCTCTATGCCAGTCCAGTCCCAGCAGGACAGTATGAGTTAACATACCACCCTGCAGATATCACCCTGTCATGGACACCTAAAACATTCCCAGATCCAGATACCTACACCCACAACTCACACCCACACACACTCCTATATAGTCATCTCCCACTCAGCAGCAACAAGAGATGCGCCAAAAGATGAGCAATGGTCAACGATCAGCCATGAAAGAGAAGGATGTCAACCAGACAGTGGGGGAAGCTTTTATTGAGGCGCACGTCAGGAATTATTAACCCTTGCAGACCCTGGAAAATTCCTTAGGTGATATCCCAAAAAATATGTGCAAAATCAGAGCTAACTGGATCACGAAGAAATATAGGAAGAGATGAAGGGCTGTGTAAAGCTAATAAATAAGGGATTATATAGAGCAGTGTCTCTCCAGCTGTTGCAAAACTACAACTCCCAGCATGCCCGGACAGCCTTCGGCTGTCCGGGCATGCTGGGAGTTGTAGTTTTGCAACAGCTGGAAGCACATTGATTGAAAAACACTGATATAGAGGAAGAAACAGAATAGTGGATGGTTAACCCTGTTCTGGAAGCTCGAACATCAAGAAAAAAAGCAACATGTGAACAAGTACTAAGTGCATAGCTGCCCATTTAGAGCCTACATGGCATCTCCTACAGGTGGACAACCCTGGCTCCTACCTGGAAAAGTCGCAGGATATTTGCTACCATGATGGACACAGAACTTTCCGATGCCCCGATGACTCCCACTACTTTCTCCGGTCTAACGTAGACTGGCGGCTCCCCGTTGGTGCAGCGGGCATCCGAGGCATCCTTTTGTATGAGAGCCTGGACAAAGGTGAGGGACTGCTCCAGAGCATAGGTGTCCCTAGAGCAGGTGTCCAGGATCCGGGCCCCCAGGGTGATGTTGGGCAGCAGCTCCGGGTCACTGTTGATCTGATCAATGGCATACAGCATGGCTTCCAGCCTGTGGATCCCGTTCTCTTTCCTTATATCCCCGCATGGCATTCCTGAAAGACCCCTGGCATGGACAGGAAAGAGTCCCCCCAAAGTGATGTCTCCTTCAAGTCTGATGGAATGAGGCGCATAGGGCTCCTGCCCTGACACCAGAACTACACAAACCCAAGAGCCCAGCCAGTAGGTGAAGAATTGGAGCAGGTGTGTAAGCCAAGGGCCCCCCGGAGTCAGCATGGCTGCCCCTTGAGGGAAGAGAATGGCCTCCTTCTGGGGAGGGGGTCTTCCAGCTGCGAGAGCCCCCCAGTCAGCAGGAGATGAGCTTCTTCTCTATGGACCGCTGCTGCCTCTGACAGCACAGTGCTGGTCTCTGCACAGCCACAGCTTTAAAGCGGGCTGCTCCGCCCACCCACCTCATGTGAGCATGCCTCGGAACACGCTTAACCCTTCATGTCTTCTGAACAGGAATACATGGCACTAGTTCTACATGTGGGAGATAGACCCAAGGGCTGTCCGGATACACAACGCACAGTCATAGGGAGGTGTCAATATACAGAACAGGTGTATGTGAAGAGTGAGAGATGGCCTGATATGCAATATATATATATATATATATATATATATATATATATATATATATATATATATATATATATATATATATATGTGTGTGTGTGTATACACCTCTTCTGAGAAGACCACCTATTCTGAGGACCACCCCCTTTATCCACAGCAGATTTCACCTGACGGATCTTCGGTTCATCATACACCATACATGATTTCCTTTGAGAAGACCCCACAGAAGACACACGTCAGATCAGAGGTGGCATCCCCCCCCCTCCATAAAGTTAAAATAAGTGAAGATGCCCATATATACATTGCCATGCAGTATTGTGCGGGAGCAGGGAACATGAATCCCTACTCCAGTACTGTACCTGGGCAGGGCAAGCCGCACAATGAGATGGCATCATGATGTGTACCTACCTGCATGCACACCTACCTACCTTTCTGCTTGTACATTTACCTATCTTCCTTATCTACCTGCCTGAACTATCTACAGTACCTACCTACCCACTGGCACTATCTACCTACCTGAAAACCTATCAACCTGCCTGCACCTCTACATACTTGCATGCACAACTAGTTACCTTCCTGCTTGCACACCTACCTACCTTCATTACCTACCTGTACTATTAGCTACCTGCATCTAAATACCTACTTAACTACACTATCTACCTACCTACTGACACTTTCTACCTGACTACCTGCACTATTTACCTACCTACCCACCTACCAACACTATCTACCTGCACAGCTACCTACCTACCTGGGCTATCTACATACCATCTTGCCTGCACACCTGCCTACCTAAACGCACACACCTACTTCCTGCACACCTATCTACTTTCCTGCTCACACACCTACTTACCTTCACTATTTACCTACCTGCACTATCTACCTGCCAACTTACTTGCACTATCTATCTACCTACTGACACTATCTACTACATGCCTACCTACCAGCACTATCTACCTACCTACTCACAGACACTATCTATCTACCTACCAGCACTATCTATGTACCTACCTACCTGCATGCACACCTACATGCCTGTCTGCACTATCTACCTACCTACCTGTCTGCACACCTACCTTCCTAACTACCTACCTGTATTTTCTACCTACAAACCTACCTACCCAATGGCACTATCTACCTACCTACCTACCTGCACACCTACCTAGGTACCTGCACTATATACCTACCTATTTGCCTGCACACCTACCTACCTGCACACACACCTACCTACCTGCACACCTACCTATCTTCCTGCTTGCACACCTACCTACCTGTACTATCTACCTATCTACCTTCACTATCTGCCTACTTACCAGCACTATCTACCTACCCACCCACTGTCGCTGTCTACTTACCTACCTACTTACCTGCCCTATCTATTTGCCTGCACACCTACCTTCCTGAATGCACACATACTTACCTGCCTGCATACCCATCTACTTTCCTGCTTGAACACCTACTTTCCTATACTATTTACCTACCTGCACTATCTACCTGCCTACTGTTTCTATCTACCCACATATCTACCAGCACTAGCTACCTACAAACCTACTTGCCTGTACACTTGCCTGCACACACATACCTACCTGCCTACACACCTACCTACCTTTCTGCTTGCACACCTACTTACCTGCATTATCTACCTACCAACATTTTCTCCCTACCTACCCACAGGCACTATCTACCTCTCTATCTAACAAGCTACCTACTGGCAGTATCTTTGTATCTTCCAGCCCTATCTTCCTACCAGGGGCACTATCTACTATGGGCATCTACCTAATGGGGCAAATTTCCTACCCATCACCACCCAATCCCCCTACCCTCCTCCCAACATGCTCACCTACTTACTCATACTATGCAGGACACTAAGGGAGGCATTATGTAGGGCACTCAAGGTAGGGAAAGATTGGGAAATCTGCTGGAATTGTGTGGAGCCTTACATGTTTTTCTAGCAGATTCTGGTGAGAAGTCACGGTTGGAAGGTTGGAAGGAAACTTCATGGAGGTCTGAGCAAGAAAGAGAAGAAAAGAAAAGAGAACAACTCCACAATGGTGCCCCCTGTGAGTCACTAGAACTGTACTGTAATCTGTCATACTCTCTTAGAACTGGGGCCATCACTATTTGGTCACTTTATGGGGGGGGTATTGGTCTGGGTATAGAGGTTTTTATGTGGGGGTAATGTGTAGCCATGGATTGACAGTATTATTTATCTCTTGTAGAAGTGATAATGATGATACTGGTCTGTATATAGTGGTATTATTCAGTATCGGTAAGGTAGTAATGGTAGTGGTCATGGCGCGGTACAATTCTCTGTCCCTTGTATAGTGGTGGCTTTAGTGATATTTGTCCACAATGTATACATTGTATTCACCGGTATTTTCTTACATTCACAGGCCAGGGGGATGCAGGGAGATATCCTTACTTACCTCAGGTAGTTTCTACTCACACTACGTCAGTGATGGGGGATCACCAAAATGTACATTTGTCTGTGTAGACAAAAATCTAAAGTATTGAGTACACAGCCTGTATACAAGTGCTTAATGTTGTGTCCCCTCAAATTAACTCAAAACATAGCCATTAATTTCTAAACTTTGGACATTTCCACTTAGTACACCCCTAAGTGGAAATGTCCAAATTGGGCGCAAAGTGTCAATATTTTGTGTGCCCACCATTTTTTTCAAGCACTGCCTTAAGCTCTTCACACACACACACACACACACACACACACACACACACACACAAAACATACATACTTTTTGTTTGAGGATGGTCCACAGATGCTCAATAGGGTTAAGATCTGGAGACATGCTTGGCCAGTCTATTACCTTTACCTTTTTATAGCAAGGCAGTGGTCATCTTTGAGATGTATTTGAGGGAAGGGATCATGCTCTGCATTAGTATGTCACAGTACATATTGGCCTCCAAAGTTCCCTCAATGAACTGTTGCTCCCAGTGCCACCAGCACTTATGCAGCCCAAGACCCTGATAGTCCCATCACCATGCTTGACTGTATGCAAGACACATTTGTCTTTCTGCTCCTTACCTCCTTGCCCTCACACACACTTGAACCAAATAAGTTTATCTTGGTCTCATTGCACCATAGGACATGGTTCAAGTAATCCACGTCCTTAGCCTGCTTGTCTTCAGAAAACTACAGGCTTTCATGGGCTTCATCTTTAGAAGAGGCTTCAAAAGTAAGTTTTAGGATCTTGGCAATCTTCTTATAGCCTGAGCCATCTTTATGTAGAGCAACATTTATTTTTTTTAGATCCTCAGAGTTCTTTGCCATGAGGTGCCATGTTGAACTTCCAACAACCAGTATGAAAGAGTGTGAGAGTAATACTACCACCTGCTCCCCATTCAAACCTTGTAACAATAATGAGTCACATGACACCGGAGAGGGAAAATTGCTAATTGGGCACAATTGGACATTTCCACTTAGGGGTGTACACACTTTTGTTGCCAAGGTCTAGACAGTAACATAGTAACATAGTTCATAAGGTCGAAAAAAGACCAGAGTCCATCAAGTTCAACCTATAACCCTAATGAGTCCCTACTGAGTTGATATTGATCTAGAATCTATAACTTGTAATGTTATTAATCTCCAAAAATGCATCCAGACTCCTTTAACATTTTTTTTTACAGCGTTCACCATGACCACCTCCTCTGGCAGAGAATTCCACAGTCTCACTGCTCTTACAGTAAAGAATCCCTGTCTGTGCTGGTGTAGAAACCTTCTTTCCTCTAGACATAGATGATGCCCCCTTGTAATAGATACAGTCCTGGGTATAAATAGATCATGGGAGAGATCTCTGTACTGTCCCCTGATATATTTATACATAATTATTAGGTCTCCTCTAAGCCTTTTTTTTCTAAACTAAATAATCCTAATTCTCATAATCTTTCTGAGTACTGTAGTCCTCCCATTCACTGTATTACTCTGGTTGCCCGCCTTTGAACCCTCTCCAGCTCCACTATATCTTTATTGTACACTGGTGCGCAGTACTGTACACAGTATTCTATGTGTGGTCTGACTAGTAATTTGTACAGCGGTAGAATTATTTCCTTGTCGTGGGCATCTATGCCCCTATTGATGCACCCCATGATTTTATTTGACTTGGCAACAGCTGCCCAACACTGGTCACTACAGCTAAGTTTACTCTTAACTAAGACTCCCAAGTCCTTTTCCACGTCAGTCGTCCCAAGCGTTCTCCATTTAATACATATTCCCAGCCTGGATTTATTCTTCCCCATGTGCATTACCTTACATTTATCAGTGTTGAACCTCATCTGCCACTTCTCATCCCAAACCTCCAACCTATCTAGATCCATTTGTAACAGTGCACCGTCCTCTATTGCAGAAAATGAAACGCTCATATAAATGAGTGGATGATAGCATATATAAAGTATATAATAGAAATAAATATAAATATAAATACTATATAATATTATATAGTATTCATATTATATAGTATTTATATTTATACTTATTTCTATTATATACTTTATATATGCTATCATCCACTCATTTATATGAGCGTTCATTTTCTGCACCTAGATATCCCCCTATCCCATCTCTTCTGGATGACAGGTATACTGTTTACTTTCTATACCTCTCTTGATCACGTGTATTGCCCATCACATGTGTTCCTGGTCTCCTTTAGCATACATACCTTTAACCATATTGATTTATGTTATAGTCCGATCTGCACACATATACCAGAGCCTCATATTACCGTCTAATATCCTCTGACAGCACATAAACATTATGCCAATATCTCCGTATGCTGTCTGGCTCCCTGTGGTCATGTGACGGCCGCTTCCTAGCGGCGCGTCCTTGACCACATGCTCATTGGTCTATATTTGTCACGTGACGGCCGCTTCATAGCGACGCTTCCGTGACAGCGCTGTATACCCACGGACAACTGCACCAGCTCTCTGATGCTCAACGAAACAACGCTCCTGACAGCAGTCCGTTCCCTGCACGGTCCGGATGTTTACATCTTACTCCGGATGCTGTCGTGAGTGGTGTGTGTAGCTCAGCCCGGATGTTTACATTCAACAGTCCGGATGCTGTTATTTCTTATCTAGGAGCAAATTTATTGTTTCTGATATCTTTTTTTGACAGTAATATGATGGACCACACTGAATTTTTATTTCCTTCACTGCATTAAGTAATTAATTGTTTATTCTTGATTTTTGTGTTCATCTGTATACTTTTATACATTGTACCATGTGATGCATGTTTGATTAGCTCCTCCCACTTAAGTGGTTGGCGCCCACTCTGTATGTATTTAAACCCTGTCTGCATCTTGCTGCACATACTCCGATCTGAAGAAGGGGGTGGCTCCCCCGAAACGCGTAATCTGTATTTTATTGTTTTATTTATTACAATAAACCTCCCAGTGCCTTGTACTATTACTACATCTCTGGTCTGGTTTACTTCATGGGAATCTGCAGCGCCTATTGAGGTCCTTTTGTTCTATACGTCTAAGCTTCATCAGGATTGGTTGTTCTTCCTCCCCTGTGACCTCCGGCTTGGCAGCAGTCCTACCACCTCTGCAACTTCTGCAATCTCTGGTAACCCCATTGTGGGTTGATACGCAAGTTTTACTTGCTCTCAGGTGAGCAGCCACTACCTAGGAGTGTGTCCTATCTGACCCCCTATATTTGAGTCGCTCACCCATACGGTATCACACGAGGCGCCCCCCTCTGGTCTCCCTTTTTTCTCTTTTACAGGCATCTGCAAAGATTGCTACTTTCCTATTCAACCCCTCTACAAGCTCATTAATGAGTATATTAAATAGGACAGGATCCAAGAGTCACCCCTGTGGTCCCCACTAGTAACAGTCACCCAATCAGAATAAATACCATTAATAACCACCCTCTGTTTCCTATCACAGAGACAGTTACTTACCCACTTGCACAAATTTTCCCCCAGCCCAATCCTTCTCATTTTATGCACCAACCTTTTATGTGGCACCGTATCAAATGCTTTGGAAAAATCCATATATACGACATCCAGCGATTGTCCCTGGTCCAGTCTGGAGCTCACCTCCTCATAAAAGCTGATCAGGTTAGTCATGCTGGTCAGGTTAGCCATGCTGATATGGAGTCATACATTCATTTTTATCAAGATATTCCAAAATAGCATCTCTTAGAAAACCCTCAAACAATTTACATACAACGGAGGTTAAACTAACAGGCCTATAATTCCCGGGGTTACCTTTTGACCCCTTTTTTGAATATTGGCACCACATTTACCATGTGCCAGTCCTGGGGAACAGTCCCTGTTACTATAGAGTCCCTGAATATAAAAAAAAAAAATAGGAGTCTATTACATTACTTAATTCCTTTAGAACACGGGGGTGAATGCCATCTGGACCTGGTGATTTGTCTATTTAGATTTTTTGTAGGCGGCGCTGTACTTCTTCCTGGGTTAGACAGGTGACCTGTACTGGGGAGTTTACCTTTTCTTGCTGTATTTCACCTGGCATTTCATTTTTCTCGGTGAATACAGTGGAGAAGAATTTGTTTAATATATTTGCTTTTTCCTGATCCCCGTTTATAATTTCTTCCTCATCATTTTTTAAAGGGCCTACACTTTCATTTTTAACTTTTTTGCTATTTATATAGTTAAAGAACATTTTGGGGTTAGTTTTACTCTCTTTGGCAATAAGTCTTTCTGACTCTATTTTTGAGGCTTTTATCTGTTTTTTTTTTTTTTTTTTTACATATTTTACATTTTTCTCTATAGCTTTTTAATGCTTCTTCACCTTTGTCCTGTTTTAGTAGTTTACATGCTTTATTTTTGTCATTTATTGCCCCTTAACATTTTTATTCATCCATATTGGTTTTCTTTTATTTCTGACCCTTTTATTCCCATAAGGTACATTCATCTTACAGTGAGAATTTAAGATATTTTTAAAAGTCTCTTTAGTGTCAGTATTCTTGTTTTTGAGGACATTATCCCAATTTATATAGTTAAGGGCTTCTCTGAGTTGATCAAACTTTGCCTTCCTAAAGTTCATTGTTTTTGTGGCCCCTCAAGAGATTCCCTTATTGAAGAACAAGTTATAATGAATTATATTATGATCACTGTTTCCTAGGTGTCCTTCTACCTGAACATCAGTTACTCTATCAGATCTGTTGGTTAATATTAAGTCTAGTAGGGCGCCCCCTCTGGTCGGGCTCTGCACCATTTGGGAAAGATAATTGTCTTTAGTTATAGTCAGAAACCTGTTTCCTTTATGAGATTCACAGGTACCAGTCTCCCAGTTTATATCAGGATAGTTAAAGTCCCCCATTATTATCACCTCATTTTGATTGGCTGCCTTGTTTATTTGCCTCAGTAATTGATCTTCGGCCTCTTCCATTATGTTTGGTGGCTTATAGCAAACCCCTATCAGAATTTTTTTATTTTCATCTCCATATATTTCTACCCATAATGTCTCCACATTATCGTTTCCCTCCCATATATCCTCCCACAGTGCGGCCTTCAGAATCGATTTCACATAAAGACAAACTCCTCCTCCCTTCTGTTTTGTCCGATCCTTCCTGAATAGACTATAACCCTGTATGTTGACCACCCAGTCACACCAATCGCCCAACCAAGTCTCTGTTATACCCACTATGTCATAATCCTCCTCAGACATCAACCACTCCAGTTCCTCTGTTTTATTGGACAGATTTCTGGCATTAGTACATGCAATTTAATAGTGTATGTTTTTTCTTCCTATGAAGCCTATCCCTATTAACTATTCTAACCCCTCCCTCCGCTCCACCCCTAGGTACATTAATAAGTCCCCCCTCTCTATCTACACTATCTTCTCCCTCTATGTTGTAGGTTCCCTACCCCCCCCCCCCAGTCCCTAGTTTAAACACTCCTCCACCCTTCTAGCCATCTTCTCCCCAAGCACAAGTAATGGTTGTGTGTTGAGTTTTTTTGAGGGGAAACAACATTAAAGGGGTACTCCGGCCCTAAGACATCTTATCGATGTAGGTCCCTTATCGGATGGCACAGATTTTAACTATGACCCCGAGGCTTGCTGTGCCAGAAGCTCATCGGGTGTCCCAAATTTTTCTATTACATCGGGTGTATCGCACCCCAGTATTTCAACATAGAATTGGGGTGCGGCCGGATTCCTGCTGCCCCAGATGCTCTATGCCTGATGCTCATTTCTTCATATGATGTGGGACTGTGCCTCTCTCACGCAGTTTTGGGCTGATGTGGGACAGTAGCTAAGGAGAGTATATGGATGTCCGTTTAATTTGTCTGCCTTGTTGTGTATCTTGAGATATCTAGATGGGTTGGATGAGGATGGTGGCTTATACCTTGGTACTAGTAGAATTTTATATCAGTCTCATAAATTGATTGCTCAACATTGGTTGAGAGCCTCTCCCCCTATTATTTCCGAGCTGATCATAAAATTAAACCATATTATTAGGTTAGAGAAGGGTGTGTATCTTAAATGGAAAGTAAATTTGAACTTATTTGGGGACCTTGTATTGATACTCCAGGTCTGACATCCGTATATTTAAGGAGGACCACTGTGGAGGTGTTTTTTGGGGGAAAAGGACAGTATATGCACTAATGTATCCTGCTGTCTTCTCCGTGTTGTCGATGTTTTTTGTGTCCTGTGGTCCTGTGTTTATTCGGTATGTTCTGCTGTTCTAAAGTTCCTAACTTCTTTCTCTGTGCGCTTTGTTTTTACTGAAGCCTTACCTCAGTCTCCCCTGAACCTTTTATGGATATGCTCACATGTCTCTACTGTGGGTTTTAAGCCGGTAACCCTCCTTCTTCTGTTATAGAGATCTATTTGCTTCCATTTTTGTGCTATGTTTGTATTATGTCTATGCAACCTGTGGACAGATTTTGCACTACTTTTTTACTATATAGTCTTACTCCGACTCCTTTAAGGAGGAAAAACACGGGACTTGGGGGCAGGGGGGAGGGTGTTTTGTGTGAGTGGGAGGGAGGGTTGGGGTCTATAGTTTTGTCTGTTGTTTGCGTGTATTGTGCAAAATGTTCAATAAAAATTTCTAATTTAAAATAAATAAATAAATTAAAAAAAGACATCTTATCCCCTATCCAAACGATAGGGGATAAGATGTCTGATCACGGGGGTCCCGCCATAGACTTGCATTGAGGGGCCAGGGCATGACATCACAAGGGGGCAGAGTCATGACGTCACAATACTCCAGCCCCGTAGCCGTGACCCTTCAGAGACGGAGCGAACATCGCTCTGTGCAGCTGCCACAGGTGGGTGTCTGCATAAGAGATTGCGGGGGTCCCCAGTGGCGGGACCCCCGCAATCAGACATCTTATCCCCTATAAGATGAGATGTCTTAGGGCCGGAGTACCCCTTTAAACATAAAGAGTGTCATTTCTTCAGTGTTCCTTGGAATAAAGAGAAGCTGATTTCCAGAAACGGTGAGTCGCCGAGTCTTTTTTCTATATTCATTTCTTCAGTGTTGTCACATAAAAAAATAGAATTAAATATTTACAAAAATGTGTCCCTAAGTGAGATACTGTATATATATATATATATATATATATATATATATATATATGACATAAAATAAAAATCACTCACATATGTCTCTAATAACATTATTTTGCAACAATGGCACCCATAAAGGGGTGTAAAACCCCTTCAATACACCACCTTTTTAAGAAGACCACCCCTTTATCCAGACCACATTTCATGTGACAAATGTTAAGTTCACCATACATTTTCCATAGTGCCCATTTTCTTAGAGACAACCCTCCATAGCAGAATACATTTTTATGCAATCTTGGGTGATCGTCTCAAAGAGTTTTTTTTTTTGTATTAGGGCAGTGTTTTCCAATTGGTGCGCCTCTAGCTGTTGCAAAACTACAACTCCCAGCATGCCCAGACAGCCAAAGGTTCGGCATGCTGGGAATGGTACTTTTGCAACAACTGTGCAACATAAAGAGCTGTCTAGCCATGACATGTGAGGCCCTGTCCACCACCAAATGGGCATCGGAACAGAGCAATGGAAGAAGGTGGCCCTATCTGATTCCTTCAATTACCTGATGTGAATGGCCGGGGGGCTGTGTATTACAAACCTAGCATTCTTGTGGAGGTAGTTGTAAAGTTTCAGATCTGTGTAGTTCTGATGCAGTTGCATCTGTTGAAGATATTGGGGGAAATTTGTTCCTGTCTGTATTTGTCTGTGTTTGTTATATATAGGATCCCCTTGTCTGTTCGCGCTCAATTGTAATCCTGTCTTAAAAGTGAAAACTTCTGAAACTTTATCGATACCGTTCATTAATTGAACCTTTCAGTCCTTGTTCCCTCATCACATTGATTTGATTAGTTTAATTCTTATGTTTAATTAATGAAGTCATTTGGTGTCAAGGTAACTGCTGTCTGAACACTCACGCTACCAGAGTGGAAAATTCTCGAAATAAGAAAAACTTAGGCCCAAAGAATTGTCTAGGATCTGAAAACAAAAAAGTTGGAATCCTTTTGAAGTAGTGCCCCTCCTGGGCTATACTAGGTATTGCAACTCAGTCCTATTTCGGTTAATACTGCAGTACCAATCTATGGAATGAGAGGCACTGTTTCTGGGAAAATAAAAGAACATTTATTCTAATGCTCAAGTACATTTTCCAGAATAATTGATTTACTTGAAAAAAAAAAAATCCTTCCCATGGCCTATATAGTAGAGATATACCCCCTACCTATTAGCAGCACACTATTAACTGAAGCAGAGAGCTGCTGTACAGGGTCGTGTTCACTCCAGAGGATGCACCAAATCTGATGTCAACAAGCACTGTGTCATACTCTGAACATTGACCGGCTGCTAATATCTTGGGTAGAACCCTACTCATGGACCATAAGCCTCCTACAACAAGTTAATCATAAGGGCACTCCTTCGTGCCAAGGTGTTGCCCAAAGTAGACAAGCTGTCTTATTTAATCATTTGAGTTACTTTGGCGTATGGACATCATCAAAGAGGATTTTCACTTGGAACCCACTTATATTTGCCTAAAAAAGACCAATTCCTGTTTCTGCAGGCCTGGCCACATACCATATGGGTCATTAATGCTGTAAGACAGAGGGCACTGATCCCAGGGAAATGAAAATACTGATAAGGTTGTTGGTATTTATCCAAGCCTATAAATCGTCTATTTTTGTGATTCCTTCATACAGAAATATTTTCTACATATTTTCTTACTTGAATCCATATCTTGCACAGAATACCCACTGCCCCCCCCCCCATGGGCTCTCATAACTGCATTACCAATAGGAGTATGAAAAGTTTATATCTTGATCTTTTCATAGAACTAACACCAGAAATCTATCACCTAACTGTGTTCTATCTTGTCTACTTTTTGCTATATTAAACCCAAGTGTTGAATTCTCATGAGCCTGCCAGGAGGTAATAGTGTGGAGCTGGTAGGTGAGAGAGCTATAATACACTGCTCTAAAAAATCAAGGGAACACTAAGACAACACATCCTAGATCTGAATGAATGAACTAATTGTATGAAATACTTTCGTCTTTACATAGCTGAATGTGCTGACAACAAAATCACACAAAAATGATCAATGGAAATCAAATGTATCAACCCATGGAGGTCTGGATATGGAGTCACACTCAAAATCAAAGTGGAAAACCACAGACTGATCTAACTTTGATTTATTGTCCTTAAAACAAGTCAAAATGAGGCTCAGTAGTGTGTGCGCCCTCCACATGCCCGAATGACCTCCCTACAATGCCTGGACATGCTCCTGATGAGGTGGCAGATGGTCTCCTGAGGGATGTCCTCCCAGACCTGGACTAAAGCATCCGCCAACTCCTGGACAGTCTGTGGTGCAACGTGTCATTGGTGGAAGGAGCGAGACATGATGTCCCAGATGTGCTCAATCGGATTCAGGTCTGGGGAACGGGCGGGCCAGTCCATAGCATCAATACCTTAATCTTGCAGGAACTGCTGACACATTCCAACCACATGAGGTCTAGCATTGTCTTGCATTAGGAGGGCCAAGTGCACAAGCATATGGTCTCACAAGGGGTCTGAGGATCTCATCTCGGTACCTAATGGCAGTCAGGCTACCTCTGGCAAGCACATGGAGGGCTGTACGGCCCCCAAAGAAATGCCACCCTACACCATTACTGACACACCGCCAAACCGGTCATGCTGGAGGATGTTGCAGGCAGCAGAACATTCTCTATAGCGTCTCCACACTCTGTCATATCTGTCACATGTGCTCAATGTGAACCTGCTTTCATCTGTGAAGAGCACAGGGCGCCAGTGGCGAATTTGCCAATATTGGTGTTCTTTGGAAAATGCCAAACATCCTGCACAGTGTTGGGCTGTCAGCACAGCCCCCACCTGTGGACGTCGGGCCCACATACCCCCCTCATGGAGTCTGTTTCTGACCGTGTTTCTGGCCTGTCTCCTAATAGCGCCTCCATGCTTTGGACATTACGCTGAAAGACACAGCAAACCTTCTTGCCACAGCTGGCATTGATGTTCCATCCTGGATGTTCTGACTCCGTCTCATGCTACCACTAGAGTGAATGCACTGCCAGCATCCAAAAGTGACCAAAATAACAGCCAGGAAGCATAGGAACTGAGAAGTGGTCTGTGGTCACCACCTGCAGAACCACTCCTTTATTGGGGTTGTCTTTCTATAATTTTGTCTTGCCTATAATTTCCAACTGTTGTCTGTTCCATTTGCACAACAGCATGTGAAATTGATTGTCAATCAGTGTTGCTTCCTGAGTGGACAGTGTGATTTCACAGAAGTGTGATTGACTTGGAGTTACATTGTGTTGTTTAAGTGTTCCCTTTATGTTTTTTTGAGCAGTGTATGAGCCTGCTGTGTCAAGTACTGCAGACTCATCATTAGGTTTAGGCAATTTTTTGTGTTTCTCTTTAACAGTTCATTCTCCTTTGGTTTCTCTAAAGGTTCTTCTGATGGAGACATTTTATTACTTACTTTATTTCCTGTAGATTGCTCCCCGAAGGTATTGATATATTGCAGGCTTGGAAAGCAGTGTCCGCCAAGTTTGGAATGTTTCCCATCTTGCCAACCACACATTGGTATATGCAACATAAATAATGACAAATCATTTAGTGACAAATAAAGAAGTTGACTGGTTAAAGGGGAAATCCGCCCCTAGACATCTTATCTTCTATCCAAAGGATAGGGGATAAGACGTCTGATCGCGGTGGTCCCGCCGCTGGGGACCCCTGCAATCTCGGCTGCGGCACCCCAGATATCCGTTGCACGGAATGAACTTTGCTTCTTGCTGGCGATGCAGGGCCGAGGCTCGTGACTTCATGGCCACGCCCCCTCAATGCAAGTCTATGGGAGGCGTGGCTGCGATGTCAAGAGCGGCCATGGCCATGGCATGTACTCTGCCCCTAGACATCTTATCCCCTATCCAAAGGTGAAAAAGTGAACGAATATGCGAAATATGAATATTTGTCCATACATTTGCAATATTCCGCAAATTCGAATATGGCCTATGCCGATCATCACTATTGAAGAACGTGGAAGCTGCCATTATAAGCTCCCATTCATATTAAAGGGGCACTCCGCCCCTAGGCATCTTATCCCCTATCCAAAGCATAGGGGATAAGATGTATGATCGTGGGGGTTCTGCCGCTGGGGACCCCATGATCTCGGCTGCGGCACCCAGCAGTCATCACTGCATAGAGCAAACTCGCTCTATGCGTAATGACGGGCGATACAGGGGCCGGAGCATCGTGACATCACGGCCCGCCCCCTCAATGCACGTCTATGGGAGGGGGCGTGATGACTTGTGTTGGGGGGACGGAATGTGAAGTCATGAGGGGGCAGAGCTGTGATGTCACGATGCTCCGGCCCCTGTATCTCCTGTCATTACGCAGAGTGAGTTTGCTCTGTGCAGTGCCGCAGCCGAGATCACGGGGGTCCCCAGTGGCGGGACTCCCGCAATTATACATAGGATAGGGGATAAGATGTCTAGGGGCGGAGTACCCCTTTAATATGAATGGGTGCTTATAATGGCAGCTTCCATGTTCTTCAATAGTGATGATCGGAATAGGCCACAAGCTGGAAGCAGGGAGGATGATCACTTTTTATTTACACAATACACGTTATTATCATGTGTACGGTAAAAAAAAAAACAATATTCGTCATAATTAATATATTTTGCTATATTCTAAATATTTGCGAAGTCGCGAAGCGCTGATATTCACGATAAAAATTAGTTATTCGAATATTCGCGCTCAACACTATTCTTCAAGCAATGTTATCCAGCCAGACTTGCTTTCCTAGCCTCTGCACTACATAGAAAATAATATCCTATTGCTATATGGAAACCATCAACAAGCGGATGTTGACAGATTTATTATGCTGATAATGTGTTTTTGTTAGGTTCTTTGAGAGTATCGATGTGTCCTACCATGAATAGGCTATAGGTCTGCTTGACCCTATAGCACATATTAGCTAATGTGAGATGGGCCGCCCTGAGCACTCACACAAACTTCACATGAAGTGGAATATAAAGCTAGCCCCTTGTTAATGGTTTCTAAGAAAGAGTAAATCATATTTAAAATAAGCTAAGCAGCTTGTTTTAGTTTTAAAAGATATAATACTAAATGCTACAGTTGCTGTATTGAAGCTTGTGGCTAGTACAGTTACTTACTCTCGGTATAGCTTGTTATTTACATTTTTCCAAGTGTTCATATCAGCTGTAGATTTCATTAAGATTATTGGAAAGAAACCTTATTGATATAAAGCTACAAAGACAAATCCTTCCGGTCATGGCTTTATGGTTGACTGGAGGAAGAAGGGAAGGAAGAGCAGGTTTAATTTCTTCAATGTGTATTTCCAGAGCCTAGAAAGTGCCAGCCTGGTCCCGTACATGACAGCCCAGGCAGATGGTGTTTCTGAGACAGCAGCAGGGTAACCAGTTAAGTGGAAGATCCTGGAAAGACAGGAAAAGCATGAAGTAATGTCCAAGACTAATTAGCTCAAAAGGTGTCCTCCCCCTCTGACTGTTCCATGGTTGGGGAAGAACCAGCTGTCAGGGAGAGACGTTCCAGTCTGCAGAAAGTGCCTTCCCAAAAAGTTACAGGAAGGGGAGGGATGTTTATTTAAGAATACTGCCAATGGTATTGTGGTAGATGGTGTGTGATGTAGGGCAGATGGAATTACCCTAGGGGCAGATGTCATTAAACCCTTGTATTCGTGACGCCAGGGCATGGTTTATCCTCAATACCACCGAAGGTATACCGCTGGATCCTGGGCTAGGCACGGAGCAATAATGACTCCGACACAAGTTACGGACAATGGTAGCTGTTACGCCTAGCGCTCCGGGTCCCCGCTCCTCCCCGGAGCGCTCACGGCGTCTTTCTCCCTGCAGCGCCCCGGTGAGCGCTGCACTGTCATGGCCGTCGGGGATGCGATTCGCACAGCGGGACGCGCCCGCTCGCGAGTCGCATCCCAGGTCACTTACCCGTCCCGGTCCCCTGCTGTCTTGTGCTGGCGCGCGCGGCTCCGCTCTCTAGGGCGCGTGCGCGCCAGCTCTCTGAGACTTAAAGGGCCAGTGCACCAATGATTGGTGCCTGGCCCAATTAGCTTAATTGGCTTCCATCTGCTCCCTGGCTATATCTGATCTCCTCCCATGCACTCCCTTGCCGGATCTTGTTGCCATTGTGCCAGTGAAAGCGTTCCCTTGTGTGTTCCTAGCCTGTGTTCCAGACCTCCTGCCGTTGCCCCTGACTACGATCCTTGCTGCCTGCCCCGACCTTCTGCTACGTCCGACCTTGCTTCTGTCTACTCCCTTGTACCGCGCCTATCTTCAGCAGTCAGAGAGGTTGAGCCGTTGCTAGTGGATACGACCTGGTCACTACCGCCGCAGCAAGTCCATCCCGCTTTGCGGCGGGCTCTGGTGAACACCAGTAGTGACTTAGAACCGGTCCACTAGCACGGTCCACGCCAATCCCTCTCTGGCACAGAGGATCCACCTCCTGCCAGCCGGCATCGTGACAGTAGATCCGGCCATGGATCCCGCTGAGGTGCCGCTGCCAAGTCTCGCTGATCTTCCCACGGTGGTCGCTCAGCAATCGCAGCAGATTGCCCAACAAGGACAGCAGCTGTCGCAGTTGACCGCCATGTTACAGCAACTTCTGCCTCTGCTACAGCAGCAACCATCTCCTCCGCCAGCTCCTGCACCTCCTCCGCAGCGAGTGGCCGCTCCTAACCTACGCTTGTCCCTGCCGGACAAATTTGATGGGGACTCTAAACTCTGCCGTGGATTTTTATCTCAGTGTTCCCTGCATATGGAGATGTTGTCGGACTTGTTTCCTACAGAACGGTCTAAGGTGGCGTTCGTAGTAAGCCTTCTTTCAGGAAAGGCCTTGTCTTGGGCCACACCGCTCTGGGACCGCAATGATCCTGCTACAGCCACAGTCCAGTCCTTCTTCGCTGAAGTCCGGAGTGTCTTCGAGGAGCCAGCCCGAGCTTCTTCTGCCGAGACTGCCCTGTTGAACCTGGTCCAGGGTAATTCTTCAGTGGGCGAGTACGCCATCCAATTTCGTACTCTTGCTTCCGAGTTATCATGGAATAACGAGGCTCTCTGCGCGACCTTTAAAAAAGGCCTATCCAGTCGCATCAAGGATGTGCTGGCCGCACGAGAGATTCCTGCCAACCTCCAAGAACTCATCCATTTGGCTACCCGCATTGACATGCGTTTTTCTGAGCGACACCAAGAGCTCCGCCAGGAAAAAGACTTAGATCTCTGGGCACCTCTCCCACAGCATCCTTTGCAGTCTACGCCTGGGCCTCCCGCCGAGGAGGCCATGCAAGTGGATCGGTCTCGCCTGACCCAGGAAGAGAGGAATCGCCGTAGAGAAGAAAATCTCTGTCTGTACTGTGCCAGTACCGAGCATTTCTTGGTGGATTGCCCTATCCGTCCTCCACGCCTGGGAAACGCACGCACGCACCCAGCTCACGTGGGTGTGGCGTCTCTTGGTTCTAAGTCTGCTTCTTCACGTCTCACGGTGCCCGTGCGGATTTCTCCTTCGGCCAACTCCTCCCTTTCAGCCGTGGCCTGCTTGGACTCTGGTGCCTCTGGGAATTTTATTTTGGAGTCCTTTGTGTATAAATTCAGCATCCCGGTGACCCGTCTCGTCAAGCCGCTCTACATCTCCGCGGTCAACGGAGTCAGATTGGATTGCACCTTGCGTTACCGCACAGAACCCCTCCTGATGTCTATTGGACCCCACCACGAAAGGATTGAGCTCTTCGTTCTCCCCAATTGTACCTCTGAGGTCCTCCTCGGTCTGCCATGGCTCCGGCTTCATTCTCCCACCCTTGATTGGACTACCGGGGAGATCAGGAACTGGGACTCTGCCTGCCACAGGAAGTGCCTCTTCCCCCCTCCCAGTCCCGTCAGGCAAGCCTCTGTGCCTCCTCATGGCACCCGTCCTTGTGTCACCCTGCCCCGTGCCAAGCTTCACCCTCTGCCCTCCCTCCCCATTCCAACTCCTGCTGTACTGCCTGCCGTTGAGGAAACCCTCCATTCTTTCCCGGTGTCCTCATCCCAGGGGAGGCAGTTACCGGACAAAAAAAAGGGGAGATCTAAGGGGGGGGGTACTGTTACGCCTAGCGCTCCGGGTCCCCGCTCCTCCCCGGAGCGCTCACGGCGTCTTTCTCCCTGCAGCGCCCCGGTGAGCGCTGCACTGTCATGGCCGTCGGGGATGCGATTCGCACAGCGGGACGCGCCCGCTCGCGAGTCGCATCCCAGGTCACTTACCCGTCCCGGTCCCCTGCTGTCTTGTGCTGGCGCGCGCGGCTCCGCTCTCTAGGGCGCGCGCGCGCCAGCTCTCTGAGACTTAAAGGGCCAGTGCACCAATGATTGGTGCCTGGCCCAATTAGCTTAATTGGCTTCCATCTGCTCCCTGGCTATATCTGATCTCCTCCCATGCACTCCCTTGCCGGATCTTGTTGCCATTGTGCCAGTGAAAGCGTTCCCTTGTGTGTTCCTAGCCTGTGTTCCAGACCTCCTGCCGTTGCCCCTGACTACGATCCTTGCTGCCTGCCCCGACCTTCTGCTACGTCCGACCTTGCTTCTGTCTACTCCCTTGTACCGCGCCTATCTTCAGCAGTCAGAGAGGTTGAGCCGTTGCTAGTGGATACGACCTGGTCACTACCGCCGCAGCAAGTCCATCCCGCTTTGCGGCGGGCTCTGGTGAACACCAGTAGTGACTTAGAACCGGTCCACTAGCACGGTCCACGCCAATCCCTCTCTGGCACAGAGGATCCACCTCCTGCCAGCCGGCATCGTGACAGTAGCTTTACTGAGTGACAGATGGAACAGTCTATGCGGTTCAGCCAGGCCCACGGAGGTGACCAGTGACTTCAGAGACCTTATAGGCTTTCTAGGACTTGCAATAGATTTGGACAATTTTAGTGAAGGCCATTCTGACTTGACAATACCGCAGTGCCGTGCCACCTAGCAGCAGGAGAAGTTGGCATCCCGCTGCAGTTCATGGAACCAGCGCACCGTGAAGACACCTCAAGCGATGATCTGCATCTGGAAACCGGTACTCTGTACATACAGGCCGGGCACAGCCCGTTCCAACCTGTATCGCATACCCTCCACTAAAGGCCATGTACCGATAACAGGACAGTGTGCTATTATACTATAACATCTGCATCATCCAGCGCTCACATCACAACTCTGCTTAGTTTAATTTCTGGCACACAGGATAATTTTTTGGAAATTTTTGCATAGACTACATCATTCGATCTAATTATATGTGTCTATAAGGATCTATAACAGACAATGCAAAAGTTGGCATACTGTGAAAATGTTATTGCTATAATGATTATTACAAATACTCGTATTGATACCATGTTTTAATGTTATTTTAACAAATTTTAGTAGTAAATTCTGTAGCAAGGACCCTGCACAGATACCAGACTAAGTGTATATTATTGATATTTATTTAATAAATCCCATATTTTATTTAAACCAGCTACATCTTATTTCTCTGCATTTCCATAATTGAAAGATTACATTTTAAAAAGTAATAAGTTTGCACCTTGAGGTCTGAATTCCCTCTGTTTTGGTTATTACTGACTTGACAATAGATGACTGTGACTGACTTGACTTGACACTGACTAAGCTGTGACTGTAGTTTGCTTGTAGACTTGTAGCTTATACAGGACTAACTTGAGGCCTCCTATAGACTCCAGACACATACCTAGGCTTGAGTTGACCTCAGCAAAGACTTATCTCCAAAGAGAGCAGAGCTCCAAGAGGGTGGAGAGACTCCTCCCAGGGCTTTTATAGGGAGACTCTGGTGGGGTCCCATAGGTCACCCTTAGGTCACATGGTCACTGATACCTCACGGAGTTACACTCACATGACAACTGGGGATCACATGTTAACATTTCTTAAAGAAATAACACATATCTATACACACATTACAGTAGAACATATGTCATCAAATATATACATGAGGAGACAGGTGTAGAGGGGGCCCAGGGGACACTGAAGGGAGGCTGCCTGACAGGACAGCAAGAGTACGAGGTAACAACACCTGTACTGGGCCACCACACTATTGCCGTTCTTACTCTTTTCTATCAATAAGTGTTTATGTTTGCTCTCTGTCGTGTCTTTTTATTCCCTTCAATCTTGCTTGCTTTCATGCCTACTTTCTTTTATGCTGTTAGTCTTCTGAAAGTCAGAGCAAAAGTCCTCTCTACAAAATAAGGCCAAGGATCAAGTGAATAGAAGGTTTCAGCAAACATTTCTTCCCAATCGTTGCTTGTTGTAAATATCCCAATGATCAGGAGACAAATAGGTAAATGTTCAATTGTTGGCTAGTCCCATATTTTATGTAGCTTTTATGTATCGCCCTTGTATACAGGGAATGTGCTGCCAACAAACAATTGTATGTCAGTGAGAGGAAGGGTTTGCATGAAATGTTGCAAGTACAATAAATTATCCAAACCTTTCCCAATAATTAGCATATGATTAACACTTTACAACTACCGTGACCCCCCAACCTACGATGGCCCGACATACGATCATTTCAACATACGATGTTGAAAGCAGCATCAACATACGATGCTTTTGTATGTCGGGGGTCATCGCATAAACAGCTATCCGGCAGCGCTAACTGCTTCAGCTGCCACCGGATAGCCGTTTACGGTGCCCCGTGTGGTCCGCTGACGATCACTTACCTGTCCTCGGGGCTCTGGCGCGTCCTCTTTGGGATCCCTGCATCGTCGGCGCTCTCCATCGTCGTCGTCATCACGTTTCTGCGCACCCTGTCCCGTCCTGTACCAATAGGAGCGTGCGTAGCGACGTGATGGCGGCGACGGAGAGCGTGGATGACTGGGAAGCAGAGTCCTTGCCGGAGCATCGGGGACACCCTGGGGACGCGGTGACAGCGATGGAAGGCGACATCCATGGCAGTGGTGAAGAGCGGTGACGGCCTGGAGCGGCGGGGACAGGTGAGTACAACTTCCAATACCAGTGGTCTTCAACCTGCGGACCTCCAGATGTTGCAAAACTACAACTCCCAGCATGCCCGGACAGCCGTTGGCTGTCCGGGCATGCTGGGTGTTGTAGTTTTGCAACATCTGGAGGTCCGCAGGTTGTAGACCACTGTCCTATACTTTACATTGCACGGATCCCTCAACATACGATGGTTTCAACAAACGATGGTCCATTTGGAACGGATTACCATCGTATGTTGAGGGACCACTGTATATGGTTATTGGCACTTATGATGGGAAATGTATTTTTTCCAGTGCATGCTCTGGCATCTACTTTCCCATAACTTGTAAGTCATAGCATTTAGAACACAACCTAACACTACAAGCCTGTGTTTCTTATCAGTAAGGCTATGTTCACATCAGCATTGTGAAGCTCAGTTACAACAGCTGATAATGGGGCTGGTACGGAGGTTGAAAATGGGGCTGGTACGGAGGTAAAAAAAAAAACACGTTTTGCTACTGTCTTTTTCAAGACAGTAGCGAAACGCGTTGGTTTATTTATATTGTGTGTAAATGAAATAAAGCTAGATAATTTTTAACCAACCCCCGAGTGCAGGACTCTCTCTGGACAAGGAGTGTTTTTGTCCATTTAACAGAAAGAAGGGTGTAAGTCATTGGCTCCACTTCCTCTGAAAAAACTGGACATAGAAAAACATATGTTGGATTCCTGTGTATTAAAGGGATACTCCGGTGGAGAACTTTTTTTTTTTAAATCAACTGGTGCCAGATGCCAGAAAGTTAAACAGATTTGTAAATGAATTCTATTAAAAAATCTTAATCCTTCCAGTACTTATTAGCCGCTGAATACTACAGAGGAAATTATTTTCTTTTTGAAACACAGAGCTCTCTGCTGAATCACAAGCACAGTGCTCTCTGCTGACATCTCTGTCCATTTTAACAACTGTCCCTTGAGTCCTTTGAGAATGTCAATCAGACGAAACATGTGTTTGGGCAGGCAGACCTTGGTACTATAAGGGATTTCATAAAGCACCCCATATGGATTTTCCATTAGTTTAGCACCTTAGTTAGTGGCCAATCGGCTTACAGAGACTCAGTGCACCTTACTGTATGCATTATGCATTATTGATACTATGATCCTTCTGCAATGTCAATGTGAACATGTAGGACATTTTCCCAAGTCATAATGCTATAACTGTAGTTACTGTACTGCCATAACTGCCTTCCAATTTATTGGATTTTAATTCTGGTGTGTTTTCCTGTTAACTATTTGTATCAATAAAGTGAATATTTTTTCAGTAGCTATTGCTCCCAACTTTTCTTTTGTGTTCAATAGTCCATTTTAAGAACTGTCCAGAGTAGGAGAAAATCCCCATAGCAAACATATGCTGCTCTGGACAGTTCCTAACAAGGTTGTTATTGTACATGGCATTTTGTGGATGTGTTCAAATGGTATTTATAAAAGGTTTAGCCATCTTATAATGTACTTAGCCTCCATCTGCATTTCATTTTTATCACAGGATGATATATCCCGGAACAGTTTATCTACGGGGCGGTACACCCTATTTTGTGGGTGTAGTGTTTTGCCATCATATATGTTTTTTTAAATGATGCATCAATAAGGAGATTCCATATTTTCTATTTTCTTTGGGGTTACTAGAAATAAGTGTAATTGGCCAAGATCTTAGGTGGTGTGGTCATTGTAAGACACACTATATCTCATATACTATAGTTATGGAAGGCAGGAGAAATGAGAGGCTGCAAGACAAGCTGGGTCAAACAGCTAATAAAGGTCAAAGGTTACATGATATAAAATGACAAGTATAATTGAAGTCAGCCACAGATTTCCATTACAAGAACCCTAAAGCCATGTTCACATGACTGAAAATGGGCGGAATGTCTGCCTGGAAAATAAGGGCAGACATTCCACACATGATTGATTTGGTGGCACTAGGACCACTCAGAAATTCACTGTCTTCATAGACGACAATGCATTTCCAAGCAGAATCCACAGAAACATTGAATTATTCAATGTTTCTGTGGACACTGGAATTGGGAAACTTTGCTGTGCTCACAGTGCAGCAGAATCCCATTGAAATCAATGGGACTCTGTTTCAACAGCATTTCTGTGTGGAATATTCCTGCGGAATTCAGCTTGGAGATTCTGCCGTGTAAACATAGCCTAAGAGTGTCCAAGCTATGAAGCACTGCTGATTCAACCTCAGGTTATGAGGACACTCTTATATCAAAATATATGTAGAATTTTATCATCAACTACAATAACTTACTGTAGAAGAAAGTATTACTCCTCCTTGACCACACATGATATTATACTCCTCTCTCATCCCCCAAACTATGTATTGTAACCAGATCCATTATGAAATAATAAATAGTGTTGCTCGCAAATATTCGCAATGCAAATTTTATTCGCGAATATCGCATATTCGCGAATTCGCGAATATTCGAGAATATAGCACTATATATTCGTAATTACGAATATTGTTGTTTTTTTTCCCCACAGTACACATCACAGTGATCATCCCTCTCTGCTTCCAGCCTGTGTGGTGTAAAGAAGGCTCTAATACTACTGTGTGAGACTGGTGTGCGAATTTTCGCATGTGCAAATTTTTGCTTATGCAAATTTTGTATAGGCTAATTTTTGCATATGTTAATTTTCGCATACGCGAAATTTCGCATATGCGAAAATAAAACGAGAATATTACGAATGTGCGAATATTCGCGAATATATGACGAATATTCATCCATATATTCGCGAATATTCGCGAAATTCGAATATGGCCTATGCCGCTCAACACTAATAATAAAGCAACAAATTAATCCAAACTAAACCTGTTACCAATGGTCCTAAATAGGACTTATTGATTCCCAGGTGGCCATTATAATTTGTCACTGTTGTCTTGAGTAATTATATGCGTGTCCATTGATCGTCACTTTCTACCACCACTGAGCTATAAATGCTCAATCTCCTCAATAAAGGACATGACCGTTTTCGCAGCAGGTTATCAGCACAATGAGCTCTGAATCCAAAATGAATGAAGATGAGGCATCAGGCCGACAATCTTATCTACAGGAAGTGAATTAAAAAGGGATGGTATAAATCTGACCCTCCTCCCTCCCCCAGGGAACAAGGACTAAATAAAATGTCTATTCTCATTGTCTATTGTCTAGTTCCATCCATTGACCATCAGGTTTACTTGACACATAGAAAGATATTTCCCCACTTATGTGAGAATACAAAATATGTGGCAAAGTACAATATTGGGACACATCCTGGCCAGTCATATAAAAGAAAACAGAAATGTCTCAGCTAAGTCTTTTTGGGTCAGTATTAATTTGACTGAATTACATTTTATCACCTGTTAAATAAAATGGATAAAATGGAAACAACTCAATAGATAGTGTAACATTTAAAGTGTTAATTGGAACGGAAACTGAAGCAGGGCAGGGCAAACTTGGAGTAAACTTGGACTGCTACTGGTTTGGAGCTGGTCAGACTGAAAAGCAGAGTCTAAGGGAGGGTAGCCCCAATTGTCAAAACCTAGAAGGACCAAAAGAAAGAAACTGCACACAGCTGGGATGATTGGACGAGACAGGTAAGTGTAACACCAGGGGGCACAGCAAGAATCCTGCAACTAGAGGTGGCACAGAGCAGATTGCAGGACACAGGAGGTGACACTTGATGGTGGGTAGTCGGACACTGGAAACGGTACTGGTACAGCAGGCATTTGGACACTGGAAATGGTACTGGTACAGCAGGCACTTGGACAGCAGAGTTGGCACTGGAACAGCGAGTACTTGGACACCAGAGATCTCAGACATCAGAGACACCTCAGGAACACAGACTGTGGAGCTGAAACACCAGGAACACAGACAGGAGTGGGAACACCAGAAACACAGA
This sequence comes from Hyla sarda, assembly GCF_029499605.1. Lineage (NCBI taxonomy): Eukaryota > Metazoa > Chordata > Amphibia > Anura > Hylidae > Hyla > Hyla sarda. The sequence continues at coordinate 129,393,638 of NC_079194.1, read as the reverse complement.
CAGGAATGTGGGTTACAGACACAATACTTGCATCATAGTCATTCACTTTTTCAGCACCTTCTCCGCACTTTTTCAGCACCTTCTTTCCCTTTTCAACACCTAACATCGTGGTCAGTGGAACTTCCCTGAAAGTAGTTCCCCCCATCATGAATGAGGGGCAGGGAGAAGTGAACCCTAAACTGTCCCTAAGAACCACTCTCCCTGTCTACTTGCCCATCCATCCTAAATGACGGATCGATAACTTGGAGCCGGTCCCTTCCTTGGCCTAAAGTGCATGGGTGTCAAAGTCAAACAAAGCAAATAGAACTGTACATGTCGGGGACAAGTTTAGGAACATAACGGGAATACAATAACCAACTAACAGGCAGGAAATAGCATACTAACATAAAACAGGTCAGAAAATCAAGGGCGCTGTTCACACTGAACTCAGAACAAGGAACACACCAGACACCCCGCTCCAAGCATGGAGGGACATCAATACCAAAGCCAAATAGGTTCCTAGGTAGAGGGCACTCTCCACGGAAAGATCAAGATGCCTGCCTAGGAGGAAACAGAAATCCTGAAATACGTTTTTTTTACATTCACTTCCAGGCAGTGGAAGAGAGAGGTGGTGTCTGGTAACTATACAAGAAAGTATACTAAGTGATTGTCTGAGCTAGTGATTGTGTGTCTGTATACAAGAGTGTGAAGTATACAAGTGAGTGTAAGTATAAAAGGTAGAGGGACTTAACATTAAGGGAATACTGTAATAAGTATTGAGCATTGTTGTGTGCATTTCTGTGAGTTTGTTTTTGTTTTTCTCTTTCTCTGTCTAGGAGGAATACAGGTGAAGAGTGGGTAGAGTAGTTAATTAATTAGCCGCTGATAAATTGCAGCTGTTTGCAGCCAACTAGCCCTTAGCATTCACTTCCAAGCAGTGGAAGAGATAGATGGTGTCTGCTAACCATAAAAGAAAGTATACGTATACGTAAGTATAAGTGATTGTCTGAGCGTAAATATAAATAAATAAATAGCGCATCTTTGGTCACTTTTTATATAATGAAAAAACGAATAAAAAGTGATCAAAAAGTCTGATCAATACAAAAATGGTAGCGATAAAAACTTCAGATCACGGCCTGTACGCAGAAAAAAGTTATAGGGGTCAGAAGATGACAATTTTAAACGTATACATTTTCCTGCATGTAGTTATGATTTTTTTTCAGAAGTAATACAAAATCAAACCTATATAAGTAGGATATCATTTTAACTGAATGCACCTACAGAATAATGATAAGGTGTCATTTTTACCGAAAAATGCACTGGGTAGAAATGGAAGCCCCCCAAAAGTTACAAAATTGCATTTTTTTTTCATTTTTTTTCGCCGTGGATATTTTGGTAAAATGACTAATGTCACTGCAAAGTAGAATTGGTGACACAAAAAATAAGCCATAATATGGAATTTTAGGTGCAAAATTGCAAGTGTTATGATTTTTAGAAGGTGATGAGGAAAAAGTGAAAATGCAAACACGTAAAAAAAAACCTGAGTCCTTTAGGGGTTAAATTCAGGGAGTTTAATTTAAATAGTTGATAGTTGTTTTTTTCTTACTGTGAATGTTTGCAATCCCCAAATCTAGTATTGCCTCCATGTTGGAAAAGGCAGTCCAGTGTGCCTCTTGCACACCAGTTTGAGGGTGCATATTGTTGTGCAGGATGTGTGCGAATTGTTCAGTTAGAAGCCCAGATCCTGAATGTAGAGGAGCAACTGGCAACACTGAGACACATTGACAACTGGGAGAGGAGACTCCTGCTCACTGAGCAAGCACTCTCGGGGGTTAGAAGTGGGGGTGGATAGTGGGACGGAGGTGCAGGACAGTCAGGCAGTTAGCTGGGTTACAGTTAGAAAACGAGGTAGAGGGAAAAGTCTCAGGGAGGCTAGTCCTGAACTGGCTCACTCCAACAAGCTTGCCCGTTTGGCAGATGAAGGGGATGCCATTTCAGAGCAGCAGTACTGCAGCAAGACACTGCTTCTGACTGCCAGGGGAGTGTCTGCTCCAGTAATGAGGGAGGGAGAAGTGCAGGACAGGACAGACAGGTACTGGTAGTGGAGGACTCAATTATTAGGGGGACAGACAGGGCAATCTGTCACAAAGGCTGGGATCACCGAACACTGTGTTGTCTTCCTGGCGCTCGAGTTCGGCACATTGCGTTGACAGGTTGCTGGGTGGGGCTGGAGAGGACCCAGCGATCATGGTACATATTGGCAACAATGACATTGACAAAGTAAGAGGTAGGTGAAGCGTCCTTAAAAATGCTAAAGGCAAGGACCTCCAAGGTAATATTTTCTGAAATATTACCAGTACCACGAGTCACACCAGAGAGGCGGCGGGAGATCAGGGAGGTAAAAAAGTGTCTCAGAAGCTGGTGTAGGAAGGAGGGGTTTGGGTTCATGGATAACTGGGCGGACTTCTCTGTTGGATACTGGCTCTACCATAGGGACGGCCTGCATTTCAATGGGGAGGGTGCAGGTGTGCTTGGGGAGAAGATGGCTAGAACAGAAGGGTGGAGGAGTGTTTAAACTAGGGACTGGGGAGGAGGGAACCTACAACATAGAGGTGAAAGATAGTGTAGAAAGCGAGGGGGGACTTATTAATGTACCTAGGGGTACATAGAGTTAGGCTTCATAGGAAGAAAAAACATACACATTTAAATCCCATTAGCCCCAATAACTCAAAAAATCCCTTTAGCCTCAATAGCTCAAAAAAATCCCATTAGCCCCAATAACTCAAAGGATTCCATCATCCCCAATAACTCAGAAAATCCCATTAGTGAGATTGCATGTGTAAAACTTGATGGAAATGTAAAGTGTATGTTCACAAATGCCAGAAGCCTAGCAAGTAAAATGGGGGAGATTGAGGCCTTAATACTGGTGGAACACATTGATAGGTAGTTGGGGTCACTGAGGCATGGCTAGACTCCTCACATTACTGGGCTGTTAATCTGCAAGAATTGATAGGGGGAACAGGAAAGGTGGTGCAGTATGTCTGTATGTTAGAAGTTGTATGAAAGTCAGTGTGAACGATGCCACGATGAAGTAAGGAAACACTGAAAGGATAAATTTGGTGTAATCTATAGACCCCCTAACACCACTGAGGAGATAGAAGGTCAGCTGCATACACAAATAGAGAGGGCAGCCAAGACGGATACAGTGGTAATAATGGGAGATTTTAACTATCCACATATAGATTGGGGTCGGGGGCTAAAACTACAAAGGGGCAACAATTCCTAAATTCATTGCAGGATTATTTTATGGGCCAGTTTGAGGAGGACCCAACAAGAAGTGATGCTCTGTTGGATCTGGTCATTTCCAACAATGCAGAGCCGGTTGGGAATATAACTGTCCGTGAAAACCTTGGTAATAATGGCCACAATATAGTTACTTTTGACTTAAAGTGTAGAAAACAAAGACAGGCTGGAATGGCAAAAACATATAATTTTAAAAAGGCAAATTTCCCTGAGAGCTGCACTACAGGACATAAATGATACAGAAGGTAAATGGGAAATTTTCAAAATAACACTGAATAAATATACAGTTAGATTTATTCCTAAAGGCAACAAGTATAAACGATTAAAACTAAATCCTACATGGCTGGCAAATTACCGTATATACTCGAGTATAAGCCGACCCGAATATAAGCCGAGGCCCCTAATTTCACCCCCAAAACCCAGGAAAAGTTATTGACTCGACTATAAGCCTAGGGTGGGAAATACATCATCCCCCCCTGTCATCATCCAGACCCCCGTCATTAACACCCTCATCATCATCATCACCTGTCATCATCCCCCCTTCATCATTACCCTGTCATCATCCCTCCCTTCAAAATTACCCTGTCATCATCCCCCCTTCATCATTCCCCCCTTCATCATTACCCTGTCATCATCCCCCTTCATCATCCCCCCTTCATCATCCCCCCTTCATCATCCCCCCTTCATCATTACCCTGTCATCATCCCCCCTTCATCATCCCCCCCTTCATCATTACCCTGTCATCATCCCACACCACCCCCTTCATCATCACCGCTTTTCAATGTCTGATTTAACAGTGGTCTTCAACCTGCGGACCTCCAGATGTTCCAAAACTACAACTCCCAGCATGCCCGGACAGCCATCGGCTGTCCGGGCATGCTGGGAGTTGTAGTATTGAAACATATGGAGGTCCGCAGGTTGAAGAACACTGCCCGGGCCTCCGTCATCATCCAGCCTCCCCTCCCCCCTTTAGTTTTGTACTCACCTCCGCTCGGCGGGACGTTCGGGTGAGCTGGTCCGGGCCCGGCTGTTGCCTTGACGATGACGCACAGGGACGTTACTCATGAATGTCCCTGTGGGTTGTCGTCAAGGCAACGTCATTATTCCGGGGCCGGGCGCGAAGCACGGAGAAGAGGCCCACCCGGTGAAGATGGACAGCCTGGAACGACTATCCCTCCCCACTGGACGGTCCTGCAGCACAGATGGCCCAGACCAGCTCACCCGAACGTCCCGCCAAGCGGAGGTGAGTAGAAAACTAAAGGGGGAGGGGGACTGGATGATGACGAAGGCCCGGGCAGTGGTCTTCAACCTGTGGACCTCCAGATGTTTCAAAACTACAACTCCCAGCATGCCCGGACAGCCATAGGGACAGAGAGATAATACTATGCTGTTTAGTTTTGGACACCAGTCCATAAAAGGGACACTGCAGAGCTGGAAAGGGTGCAGAAACACGCAACTAAACTAATATGGGGCATGCAACATCTTAGCTATGATTTGTTTAGTCTTGAGAAGAGACGTTTGAGGGGGATATGATCAATGTATATAAGTATATAAATGGCCCATAAAAAAAAAATGGGGAAAAACTGTTCCAGGTTAAACCCCCTCAAAGGAAGAGGAGACACTCCCTCCGCCTAGAGGAGAAAAGGTTTAGTCTCAAGAGGCAACACGCCTTCTTTACCATAAGAACTGTGAATTTATGGAACAGTCTACCTCAGGAACTGGTCACAGCAGGAACAATTGATAGCTTTAAAACAGTTTTAAATTAATTCCTGGAACAAAATAACATTAATGCTTATGCAGAGATTTAAAATTCTGTCCCTTCCCAATTATCCCTCCACGCCCCTTCCCTTCAATTCCCTGGTTGAACTTGATGGACATATGTCTTTTTTTCAACCATACTATGTAACTAAAATACAAGTAAACACGGGTACAGGCACAAGACTCACCCACTCCTAGATAGACGGATTAGCCCAAGGCTCAGAGCAGGATTCCATCCTATGAGTAGTAGGAATAAGTAAGATAAAAAGAGGGCTAACAAAACACACAGTGTGAATACAAACTAAACACAAGGCAGATGCAGGATGAACATACATCAATACTAAAACCCAACAAAAGTACTAGCAGGCTAGAATCTGTATATCAAACAGGACAAATTAACATGGTTGAAACTCAGGATATATGCTAAAACAGACAAAAGCTTAAGCATAGTGAACAAGACATGGTCAGAGTACAGACCTAATTACCTGCTCCAAAACAGCATCTAAAGAGGCCTAATATATCCTCCCAGTGCTGCAGGGTTAACTCTTCCCAAACCAGGAAGAATTAGCAAAGCAACTGTTCAGACACAAAACTAATGTCTGAACAGGACCTAAAACAGAAAAAAGCAAAAACACAGAAGCTGACATTACCACATTACCCTCCTCCCCCTCATGTATGTAGGACCCCAATGTAGGTAGTTTGCTCACTGTATATAGGATGCACTGTAATTAGTTTTTCCCATGTAGGTAGCTTGGCCTTGCAGGTAAAACTCCACTGTAGGTAGTTTCCCACCAATGTAGGCAGGACTTTGTCTTTTCTTCTTCATCTGGCCCAGACTGTCATGACAATTTGTTTCTGCCACAACTCAACCTGCTTATTAAACATCATAGGCTCTGCACATTTCCAGCACCTTCCTTCTCACCATGTAATCCCAAACAGTGGGTAAAAGCCCACTGTATAACGGACCTCACTGTAGGTAGTTTGTTTGCTAAATGTAGGTTGCTCTGTTTGTAGCTTTCCCCATGTAGGACCCCCTGTAGGTAGGACCCAACTATAGGTAGTTTGCCCCCTGTTCTCCCACTTGTATGCTGCAGGCAGCTTCTTCCTGCAGCCACGAGAGGCCGAGAGGGTCCCTACCTATGGGATATGCATGATGATGTCACTTGTGCACTTCTCAGAAAAAGGGACATTCCTGGACCTTAGTTTCCACAGTGCTGTGCCTACGGCATAGAAACCTCACATCCTAGGATACGCTAGGATCTCTTTGGCAGTTGTAAGGCAAAGGGGTCCTGGTGTGTCCAGTCGTCATCTCCTCACTGGACTGTTGCATTGCATCTGGTGTGTCCTCCTGGCACACCAGTGTGCTGCAACACTTCAGTTGAGAATCACTAGTCCAGACTTGCATATGTGAACAAATGTGGCCTTGGCAGAATCCTAACCTAGGACAAGCCAGGTCAGAACCATTGGGTAACTTGGAGCAGACTTGGAAAAGATGACTTGAGACAGATAGTACTCAGAAGCAAAATCTCGACAGAACCAGGACAAAGGGTATCCAAAGATACACTCAAGCAAAGTCTTAGGGAAAGAGGTTGTTTCTTTTTTTTTTTTTTAGCAGGGCCAGGTAAGTGATACAAAACAGCTGGAGGAAGCCCTGAGAACATAGAAAGGTCATACTAGCTTCAGTAAGGCCCACCAGTGCCTTACCAAAGCACAACATGTCAGATCATAGAGATGCTAAAAGAGATTGCATGTAAAACCATCTTTGATATCAGAAGACAAATGTGTAATTTTAAATGTCTGGCTTAAAATATTTTCTTCATCAATGACCTAATCCCCCTTTATTGCAATGAAGTCTAGGGACCTTACACAAACTCAGACTGGTCAAGATAATTTCCCAGTCCAACAGACCTTCTCACCTGGAATCCTGCAAGTACCTTCTCCTGGTCCATTGGAGTGTATGTTAAGCAGAGATGGATAGATTTCCAGCAGTGTATGTTCAAGCAGTGTATGTTAAGCAGAGATGGACAGATTTCCACTATACCTTACAATGCAGAAGGGTGTTCTATCATTCTGAGCCCATGTACATGTGTCCCAGCACCAAAGGCTGTCCTGTGGGCTAAAGATTGCCTTGGGAATTCCTGTTGTCTGTATGTCGGGCCCATTGCTCCATGATCTCATTTATTACATTGTGTTGTAATCATATGTTATGTAACCTTAAATTATGTCCTGTACGCTTAAGGGAATGTTGCAGAGTGACAAGGTCACCCTAACGCCCCACTGAGAGCCCCCCAACACTGGCCTTTATGTAGTCTGGAGTGTGGGAGGAGTCTTTGAGTTGAAGAGTTGAGGAACAGAGTGAGTAGACCTGAAGGAAAAGCCTAAAGTCTGCAGCCATGGCAATCTCAGGGAAACCCCAGCACACAGGTGAAAGTCAAAGCTTGACGGTAAGCACAGAGTCCTTGGGAAGAGACATAGTCTTGAACTACACTCTACATCAGTGTTTCCCAATCTTTTTTGGCTCGGGGAACCCCTCAGAATTTTTTTTCCGCGGGTTACCCCTACGGAATTTGCCGAGCAAAAAAAGAAAAAAATAGGGTGGGGGAACAGCCTCAATGCACTACACGTATTTATCTGTTGGCTATGTAGATTACAATTACAGTAACTCACAAGTGACATCTTCTAAAATCAGCGTCGTTCCCTTCTCTTCTCCGGATCACCATAATGTTTTCTTACAGCCACAATTCTTCACCGTAAAATCTGTAAAACCAACCTATTAGGCTCTGCACTTTTCCTGCATCAGCCTCCAGATTCCCCTTTTACATGTGAAGAGGAATACAGGGCTGTATAGGTGTAAAGGGGTAGCAGAGGGGTGTAGAATAGTGTACATGGGTGACAGCGGAGCCTAGGGGGTGACAGAGGGTTGTACATTGGGGTAGAGGAGTGTGCATGGGTGACAGAGGGGTGTTGAGTGGTGTACATGGGTGACAGATGGTTGTAGAAGAGTGTACATGGGAGACAGGGCGGTGAAGGGGGTGACATAGGGGTGTACATGGGTATAGAAGAGTGTGCATGGGTGACAGGGGGGTGTAGGGGGTGAGAGAGGGGTGTACATGGGTAACAGGGGTATTGGGGGTGTAGAGGAGTGTACATGGGTGACAAAAGGGTGTTGAGGGGTGCATATGGGTTACAGGGGGTGTAGGGGGTGACAGAGAGGTGTACATGAGTAACAGGGGTGTTGGGGGTGTAGAAGAGTGTATATGAGTGGCGTAGGGGGTGAAAGAGGGGTGGACAGGAATGACAAGGTGGTAACAGAGGGGTGGACAGTGGTGACAAGGAGGGGTGGACATGGGTGACAAAGGAACAGAGGGGTAAATAGTGGGGGTTGGACACTGGTGATGGGGGTTAGACTAGGGGGTGGTTAGAGGCGTGGTGAACATGGCTGACAGTGGCAGACAAGGTGGACATGGATGACAGGAAAGTGGACAAAGTTGAAAGGGGGTAACAGAGGGGTGACAAAGGGGGTGGACAACGGTGACAGAGGGAAAAGGGTGCAGTACCTTAATTAAGCTGAGCTGTTTTTCAATGTCCTTCTGCAGGGGGCCGGGAAGATGGTCCTGGGGCCGGGAGGATGGTCCTCAGACTGGGGGGGGGGCGGGGGATGGTCCGGGGGCCAAGAGGATGGCTGGGAGGATGGTCCTGGGGCCAGGATGATGGTTTTGGGGCCGGGAGCATGGTCCGGGGGCCGGGAGGATGTTGGGGTAGGATGGTCCTGGGGCCTGGAGGATAGTCCTGGGGCCGGAAGAATGGTCTGGGGGACGGGAGGATGGTCCAGGGGCCTGGAGGATGGTCCAGCGCACCATCCCTATTGCATATATCCTTTTTCCCAGCTTGCGCGCCTGTGACTCACTCACGGGAGAGGGACACTGTGTGCGCAGTGTGCACATACACGCAATGCGCATGCAGGCTTCTCTTCCCCCTGCGCTGCCCTGGTTGGGAATAACTGCTCTACATCCTATGTTCAATAACCCCATTAACCAGTACTCCACATACATAATAACAATCCAAGTTTCTCCAGCCTTGTTACACCTTTAGGCCCTAAGCAAACTAGCCACCATGGAAAAAGTCACCTAAACTCGGCATTACCTTGAACATTAACCAGAACAGTCTCACAAAACAAGGTAAGAGGAATATGCCAGTGACCTAAGAACATCACAGTAAGCCTTATATCCAGAAAATTCTGAAAATTGGCAGAACCGGAGCATGTATATTTTCAGTGCCCACAGTCTGTTGATTACAAATCAGGTGGCACAGATTGACCTAGGAGCCCAGTGAGAGCAGACTGTGCCCACAGTGTGACCAGGAGGCCTTGGAGCATGAGACCCACTTCCTATTGCTACGCTCCAAATACTCAGCAATAAGGGTCACACATTTCAGAAGACTTTGTGATTTCTTCCCCTGACCTAAGTAACATGGAGGAGGAAGAGAATCCACACACCTTTCTGCATAAAGAAGGAAATTCAGTGGGCATAGCCGCATAGTATATAAATGCTTGTCATAGACTAAAAGAAACCTTATATGCCTCAGGCTTCTATATCTCTTACCCTTTGGCCCCATCCCTCATTCCTTTGTTTCCCACTTGCTTTGACAATGCTGATGTGTATAGATAGAGAGATATGATATAGATAGATAGATAGATAGATAGATAGATAGATAGGAGATAAATAGATAGATGTATATGAGGGAGTAGATAAACAGATAGATAGATAGGAGATAGATAGATAGATAGATAGATAGAAAGATAGTAGCGTGCACCTGTAGGCCAGGTCCATATAATAGTTTGGTATCAACTAAAGTGCTGGCTGACTTATTCTTTGTCTGTATTGCACATACGGGGGAGTGGCTACCTCCATGTTGGCCTTGCACCCCACCCACCTCTATCAGGTGTGTATATAAGGTGTCTTGGATGTTCCAGACCCTGCCATGCTTACAGAACTGTTCACACAGAGGCATATTCACAGTGTAGGGTCCGTCCCAAGGAGGCCACCTTATCGCGGTGGGACGTCCAAGCTATTTGACCGCCGGCGGAGACAAATTTGCGAGGTAAGTGCCTCACTATTTCATAGTTTCACATTTGCATCTATTACACCATAGCTGTATAGCTCTCCATGTTTTAACTGCATATTCATGTTTCACCTATATCCTTGTGCTGGCAGTGTGCTGCTGCATTCTTCTGTTGCTGTATATCTAGCCTAATAGCGTGCACCTGTAGGCCAGGTCCATATAATAGTTTGGTATCAACTAAAGTGCTGGCTGACTTATTCTTTGTCTAGATAGAAAGAAAGATAGATAGATAGATAGATAGATAGATAGATAGATAGATAGAGAGATATGATATAGATAGATATTAGATAGATATATGATTTTAGTTGTCCTTTACAATATAACCAACCATTTACTTCTCTATTCCGTGAATTTGTTTTTCTGATAAAGAGATTTAGCATTTTGTTTTATGGAAGAATACAGACAGCACACAGGAGAATGAATGGGTCGAAGAGCCTTTTCATGATGAAATTTTCTGCAGATATTGTATTGGCCCCCAGACATCGAGGCCATGTCCAGTTCACCGGAGGAATGTCTTGAGTGAAAGGTGAGCCTTTTCATGTAACCTGTGTGGGCTGAAAGCTTTTAGCCTGCCCTTCATGTCTGCTGGAATCCTTTCTACTCTCCGCAGAACGTAGCAGCTTCTGTAGAAGTTCCAGCTGTCAGCCTGTTTGTCAGACACAGGCTACTAATGTTCTCCTGTCATTACATTCTGCATAGAGCTGATTGCAAAGCAAATTACATGCAAATGATACAATACAGGAGTGGCTTCTGCACATTCCAGGTCTCCCCCAATGCAGTAATTAACTCCCAGGCTTAGTAAATAAAGAGCAAGTTAATTAGTTTGTTACAAGTTGCCCTGATTTTCCTGTCACGTCAAAGCCTGAGCTGTATCATCTGCGGGAGGCGCTGTCTTTCTGATGATTATGACTTATGTAGGATGGCTGAGAATAGAGGCCAAGGGGCTGAAGACAATTCAAGTACAGAGTAATGGCCAATGAAACAGTTGTAAGTGTATAATGACTTCTTGGAATGTTCTAAGAATAGTTTTCCGTGAGTGTGTTACTTTCTTTCCATTCTTCTCCCAAGCACATACTGGTAAAATGAAAAGGGAGATAGTTTTTGCAACTGAAATAAAACAATTTTGCACAGTCTTGATATGAAAAAGTGTGACCATTTTGTTTCTACAAACTTGTAGAAACAATGTACATGCTAGTTCACACTTCAGAATTTTTGAACGGAAAATCTGCATTAAAATGGTGGTGCTCATTCTTCAGGCGGATATACTTGCAGAACACATTGCAGCCTATTGGGGACCGCAATGTCCGCGCAGTCATAGCACTGACTGAATCTGATTCAGTTGGCACTGGCCGCTCGTGGAATCCCTAGATGGAAATTTTCCATCTGGAGATTCTGCTATCTGAACCTAGCCTAAGGGTCTATTCACATGGGCAGAATTCCGCCTCAAATCAAAGCCCAATAGACTTCGATGGGATTCCACACTTCTGAATTGCCGCATGTGGAATTTTTGCACCAATTCCACACAAGCCAGAAACCACCCAAGGAAGCGTAATTGGTGCGGAAATTCCACCCGTGTGAAAAGCCCCGTAGTGGAGGAAGACATCTGCATAGGAGGAAGAGACACAAAATGGTGTTAACAATTTTCTTTTTTCTATTTTAAATGTATAAAAGTAGTTATATAAAGCTCCACAAATTTAGCTCTCCAGCTGTAGCAAAACACCCATTGTCTCCCTATCAATATAGCATTCTCACTAGACATTGCCACCTTATTCTGGCTATATATACATAGGAGAAAAGTCAGCTGATCTTTTCCATTCTCCTCAGTGAAAGAAATATGCCCACTAAGCTGAACAAAGTGCCACCCTTCAAAAGCATGGGCTAGAAATGATTGTGAAGAGTGTGTAGACAGGTCTCCTTCATAGACACATTAATGACACTGTTGTGTCCTTCTGTCTAGAATATGTATTTTACAGAACTCAACAGAATGACATAGCACTGTATAGAAGGACTAAAACTGCCTTATACAATAAAACACAATTGGAAATATCAGGACTGTGACTGTTTTCACCTCAGTCTTCCTATCATCCATATCTATTCATTTTTTGCTATTGTGTTGACAACTACTGTAGTATGATGGGACTGTGGACATTTACCTTGATTGTTATTGTAGACTGTTATTGTAGACACTAAGGCTGCTTTACACTATAGAATGCTCAGTTTTAAAGATCCGTTATAATGACCTGTTAACAAAACCATTAAAAACGGACGTTAAATGGCCATTATAAAATCCCATTATAGATTTTTACATTACCCATATTAACCCGTCACAGCCCGTTATTTAAAACGGATGTTATTTTGTGACGGGTGAAAGTAACAGGAGAAATAGTGCATGCATATTTCTCCCGTAACAAAAAGGGCCCTACATAACACACCTGGACCATAAACAAGGAAAAAAGGGAGCCTCAGCAGAGAACGAGAACCGTGACATCAAATACAATTTTATTACGAATTATACAGCAGATCACCAAGGAATAAGAAGAACCGTAGAAAAACACTGGAATATACTACTACTGGACCCAGTCCTAAATAAATTTATCCCTGAGAAACCAGCTTTCACTTACAGACGGGCCAGAACCATCACGAACATAGTAGCCCCGAGTCACCTAAGGGAGAAAAATAGAGGTTATACTAAGACCTTTGGAAAAACCACAGGCTGTGACAGATGTGGAGTTAAGATTTGCAAACTATGTGCCAAAATCAACCATGGAGCTACAACATTCACTAGCAACAGTACAAAGGAGACCTTTTCCATAAATACGAGGTTAGATTACACATCCACACATGTAATTTACCTTATAGAATGTGACGGCAAACTACAGTACATCGGCAGAACTATTCAACAACTAAATACCAGGATGAACAACCACCGTCATAATGTACTTCATAAGTTTGCGAAAAACAGCGTGTCACGTCATGCTATGGAAAGCCATAACAGTGCTTTCATATCCTTTACAGTCACGGCTTTAGAGCAAATACCCGAAAATGCTCAAGATCACTTTGAAAATCTGAGGATACGGGAATCGTTTTGGATCCACATGATGGATACCCTTTACCTCCATGGTCTGAATGAAGGGATTGAAAATGTGTAAAGCGCTCATCTGCCCTCGAGTGATTTAAGGTTAATCACCACAGTCTACATGTAACACTCAAGTTTCTGAAGACAGGAACCCCGGTGGATGTGGATCCGCTGGACCTGGTTGGCAGATGACTCGGACCGTGCCAGGGAGCGGAGTCTAAGGTGCCGCTGGTTTTCACCAGAGCCCGCCATAAAGAGAGATGGACTTGCTGCGGCAGGCGGCACCTAGGTCGCTACCCCTGGCAGGGCTCGACCACACATGCGGCTGAGGAGAAGAGGAGAGGTACAGGAGGGATGAGGCAACTTGTAGTCTGGATAACAGAAGGTCAGGGCAGGTGGCACAGTAGCATAGTCAAAGCGAAGCAGGAGTTCAGTAGGCAGGTGGCAGAGGAGCAAGGTCAAGTCACAAGAGCAAGAGATCTGATACACGGCTAGGCAATACTAAGGGACACTTTCTCAAAGGCATAATGCAACAAAGATCCAGCAGGGAACTGAGGAGGGTGGAAAAATGTATAAATGAGTTACAGGTGGATTACACTAATGAGCGTACTGGCCCTTTAAATCTTAAAGGGATGGCGGCACGCCTGCCGGAACAGAGAGGCAGAGGCAGGAGAAACACCCTGAGAGTGATGGACTGGGGCTCGCATGCGGGCGCGTCCTGTGATGCAAGTCCCAGCCCCGTCGGCAGCAGATGTTAAGGGGACCATGCGCTCACGGCCAGTGCCTGTGGCCGGAGCACATAACGTAACACTACCCATGTTGAACACAGCAACTGCACATCCCAAGTGGGTGCTCCAGGACTCCCCCAACCCCATCCTCCACCCTTCCCTTATTTCTAGGACCTAAGTAGGCTTCCAGCCACACCTAGTGCATTCGGGCTAACATGACACTGACATTATAGATCATTACAGTGGGGTACAGCTATATACATCTACAGAGTAAACATACTGAGAAATCCTGCTAAGCCAAGACTGTCTGAACCTTTGGACATATTTTCTCCTGGTCATCTTGGAAATGTTACCTGCATATACCAGTAAACTGTACTGTAAGTTATGTATCTATAATCTTCTCTCCAAATTGTTCATTACCATCAAAGACACTCCAACTACCATCAGCCAGGGGACATATCTATAAGGATTTATCTTGGGAACTACTACCACCATCATCCAAAGTTCAACTCCCTGTTCACTGCACCTACCTAAGCAGTGTAGGAAGTCTGGTGGAGGCACTCCAGCCACCATGACCACTGCAACCAAGACCATGACAAAGTGAGGACTACTGCATTCATCCTCCCACCAGTTCCTTCTTTTCCACCTGTTCTGGGATGTGAAACAGACATGGAATCCAACTTAATTTTTCCTTATGGCATTAAAGGGGTGTTCCAGGAATAAAAAAAAAACAGGCCTTTTTTCTTTCAAAGACAGTGCCCTCCTTGTTTCCACTTTGGGTGTGGTATTACAACTTGGCTCCATTCACTCCAATGGAACTGAGCTGCAGAACCACACCCAAACTGGAGACAAACAGATCTTTGATAGAAAAGAAAAAAGGCCTGTTTTTTTATTCCTGGAATACTCCTTTAAGACTTGTTGTTGAGACCTGTTTTTCTATTTCTAGGTCATGGCCCAATGATGAATATACTGCACATTTTACAAAGCCATATCCTGATAATAAATCATCTACTGATCGGCCAGACCTGCTCAGTTTGTGTTGTACGGTCAGAAATTCAGACTTTTTTGTTTCTCTATAAGGTACATGTTTGTTTTAGTAGGCCATCGGAAATTGGTTTTGTTCCAACACTGAGCTATATGTTTTACAAGAGCAACCATTCTCCCTAGTTTGTTTTCTTTGTCAGAGAAGCTTATCGGAACTGCAGACGTTTGAGATAAAGTTGAGAACAAACAGTAACACTATTTTTTATAGCAAAGCAAAGTTACTGTCTACAATTTTACTGAAGGACAAAACTAACGGTAACCTGCATATATACCGGATACAGTTTTATTTAAAAAAAAAAAAAAAGCTATATCCACCTTTAGATTCCTTCTAAAAGATCATGGAAACATTTTAGAAGATAAAATACAATAACATTTTATTTAAAAGTATACCACAAACCATTGTAACGTGGATTCTTCAAAGCAATACTTCTTTGATCACTGATACCACCATGCTTCATATTGTTTATATGTTGGTTATTGAATTTGGATAATTTTATTTACATGAACAAAGTTTTCATCCAGGTGAATCAATTCTATCAAATCTTAAACCACAATTTTGACAATTATTTCAGTAACCCCTTTTCCTTGGACATGTATTTCCATAACTTGGAACCTCTATCATTAATCATCTTTGGAGTTGTCACTGGTTTATTAGCCTTTCCCAGTTTGCACAATGCAGTTGTGCTGATGAGAAAGTTAGGTAAATCTTTGACCAGGTCTAAGAATTTTTCATCCAGAGAAATTCTGGGCAGAGATTCCGAATTGGTGCAATGGCCGAACTGATATGTGCTCTCCCAATTGATAAAAATGCAGTTTCGGGGCGGAATTTCTGAATATATGAGTTATTTCTTTTGGTGGGCACCAAAATAACCCGTTTTTTTCTTCCATTTCCTTGAAAAACTCGGAGCTAAGCTCGGTTAGGAGAAATCTATGTCCGATTCCTAGGGCCTGCACCACCAAACAACTTTGTGCTACTGTGGTTGATGTGTCCTGACTACAACAACAAGAGGTGAGCAAGATAACTTTTTACCTACATGCAACTCTTTATATTTTAAGAAGTTTAAATGTCCGGTCCCATAGGAAGCTCTGCTTTTTACCCTCTAGATGCCCACTTTTAGAATTTTCGCTATAGAGATTCTGCATTGTGCACAATGCATCCAAATCCCCTGAAGATAATGGGAGGTTGCTGCACCAGAATTTCGGCCTTAATTCCAGCTTAGTGCCCTATATTCATAGTTCTTAAAATCAATGTGAACTGTACTGGAAGATAACTAAAGGTCCAATAGTGATCAATTCAATGTGCCATAGTTGATAACTATAGACACAATTACCCTTTAAATGGGCACTGTCAGATACAATAACTATGTTATAAAGCATGCAAAAACAATATGTTTTGCAATGGCTTTCATCAGAAAATTTTCAGTATTTCATACTGAAAAAGCCAGTCAAAAAAATGGCCACTAGTGGTCCCCCTGCCTCCTTGGACACATACCAGTCCTGCAGTGTCCAGTGGTGATCAATATGTCATGGACACCATGAGTGATTGACAGGGCTGCAGGCAGGTCCAGGGCCCTCTGTGAGTCAGAGCAGAGTGAGGGAGGGGGAGGAGTCATCACAGTGAGGAGAAGAGAGGGACACACCCCTTGTCTCTGCATTGACAGAAACCTCACTGAGCAATAATGGCAAGTGAAAAAAGGTCATCCTGAGAGAAATATAGGTTGTAGACACATAAAAATTAGATGTACAGTTTATTTATTTATTTTTTATTTAAGTTTCTGATTGTCCACAAACTTCTAATGGGAATCAGTGTTTCCCCCCCCCCCCCCCCCCCAGAACATAAGAGATAGAATTCTCATTTAAGCGTCAGACACACACCCTTAGTTGTGGAAAGAATTGGGGGTCATGTCAGTAGAATTCCCCCCTAAACATCAGAGCAGTGTCTGCTTTGAATACTGATCACAATGTTAGACTCTGCTTCTGCATAAAATAGTATATGCCTAGATCACTGTACCCGATGATAATGTGCGAGTCACTATTATATTGTCCCTTATGCGATATACAAGGCAGAAAACAAATATTTATTCCTCTTCCTAAACTCTGCACAGCCATGTTTCTTGGTTTTATTTTTCTCCAGACGTTATTCCTGCAGAATATTTGAGTTGTTTGAACATCAACCAGACATAAAAAAGACAGAAACTGACACTCAGGAGAGTAAACAAGATTCATACATTTAAAGTCAGCAGCCAATACCATATTATAAAAATCTACAAAGAAGATTTTTTTTCATGTTTTTCTTTTCCTTCCGTGGCTGAACTTTGACCTTTGGCTTACTCAGTTCTTCTATACAGGGATACTTTTCATATAGTGAATAGAATCTCATATATTACCAGACACAAACCTCATTAACCTGGAATGAAGAATCCAAGAACACAAAACTAAGCCTCCGAGATTAGATTTAGAAAAGGAACCGACTCATTTACAAATCCACATGGAATCACACTCAGTTTTTGTGGCAGCTTTTTGAAAAGGTACTGTATGTATTAAGGAAAGACATCTTGTATCTTCTGCATCCACTATTGTGTTTGCCTCAAAAAACTGCATCTAAAACTGCCACAAAAAACTGCACGTGTGATTCCAGCCTAAGGCTATGTTCATACAGGGCTAGGACTGCTCGGAAATGCACCATCTCCACAGACGGCAATACATTTCCGGGCGGGTTCTGCAGATAGAATAGACAAGATTATTCTTTCTGCGGATGGTGTGTGCGGTGAGCCCAGTGCAGCAGAATCCCAATGAAATCAATGGGACTCTGCTGCAGCAGAAATTCAGAGCGAACTATTCCCACAAAATTCCGGTCAGAAATTCCACCGTGTGATCAAGGCTATATTCAGGTAAATTTCCTTTAAAGGGGTACTCCGGTGGGGAAAAAAAATCAATCAACTTGTTCCAGAAAGATAAACAGATTTGTAAATTACTTCTGTTAAAAAAAAATCTTAATCCTTATCAGCTGATGTTTACTATAGAGGAAGTTCTTTTCTTTTTGAATTTCTTTCCTGACTGACCACAGTGCTCTCTGCTGACACTTCTATCCATGTCAGGGACTGTCCAGAACAGGATAGGTTTGCTATGGGGATTTGCTCCTCCTCTGTATAGTTCCTGACATGGACAGAGGTGTCAGCAGAGAGCACTGTGATCAGACAGAAAATAAATGTAAAAAGAAAAGAACTTCCTGTGGAGCATACCGCAGCTGATAAGTACTGGAAGGATTAAGATTTTTTAATAGAAGTAATTTACAAATGTGTTTAATTTTCTGGAACAAGTTTATTTAAAAAAAATATATATATTTTCCACTGGAGTACCCCCTTTAAAAAAAATATATCATACATTCACACATTCAAGACAGAAATCTGAGGCCTACCCTTAGAATTCTGTCACAGATTTTGTGCCGTATAAACTAGAGTACAAAAAAACTTCTACACAATCTTCACAATATACACATTAAAATGTTGCATTGATTTTGTTGCTGAAGTGTATTCAGCATATAAGCTACATCCCTTTATTTTTATTAGATATCCTTATTCAAATTTGTAGCCAAAATTGTGACATGAATCTTAAAGGGCATCTGTCAGCTGTATGTTATGCTCAGAGCAGCAGACATGGACAAATAGCTGTTAGGGAGGTAAAACAAGGTAAAATGAGCTGTTAGGGAGGTAAAATGATACCTGTTTTTGCTGATGACTGAAAATTATAAAATTATGTTTTTCTTATAAGCTCAAAAATTATAGAGGAGGTTCTGGGCTGCAGCATCCATGACTCCTCTTCCTGTTCTGTATGATTGATAAACAGGGCTCAGTTCTGGAAGCCAAACCCTTGTATATCAGTTATGCTGGAAAGAGAGGGATGGGGGACGAGAAAGGCATGCATGCATGCTGCTCAATACCACCTCTATGACTCTTGAGCTTAAAAGGAACACATCATTTTATAACTTTGCATGTTTGTATCTGCGCATTATAGAGAACTGACAGTCCCTTTAAAATCTGTCACAGAAATCTGAGGGCACACCTGAAATATCCATGATAAGAACATATACAGTTAAGGTAGATAAATGCAAGATTCTGTTTTGCCAGATAGGATAGAGGCTACACATGAAACTACAAGAGTTAGTGAAGACATCCCATTGACAGAGAAACCACCAACCATGAGCCATTTTTTAAAATTGGTGCATTCTTAAAGGGCTGTAAAGCTAGGACTCTGTTGGTTAAATTGCACTCATACAAAAAATACAGTACACATTTACATTACACTGAGATTGAAGTGGATCGTTAATAATAATAATAATAATAATAATAATAATGCAATGATTTTCTGCTGTCAGATAAACCATATTGCAAAGCTGATTGCCCTAACAGATAAGGTCCAGCAATAAAAGGGTTAACAGAGCAGGCTCTGTGAAGATGCAATAGGGACTTTGATGCTTTGATGCACAGTGACGAGCAGCTGAATAAACCATTAGAATTGATCCCCCTGAGTGGGATATATGGAGAGCAGGGACAGCACAAGGCTGCCCCCTTTTGAGAAAGAGAGGGATGACAACTGTGGGTTGTCCTGTTCTAGGGAAAGTATCATTGTTGTGTCCAAGATTCGCCTTGCCAGTGACTAGGGACGGGCGTTGAAAGAAGCATGCTCCAGACTTATACAATCTGTGTATTTTTGGAAGCAACTTCCTGCAGGTCTTGTTTATTGGGTAGATTTGGGGATTCAAATAAAAGTGTCATAAAATGGCATAAATAAAATTGTAAATGGTACAGATATTTTCTTTTAAAGCAGTGTCTCCCAACCAGTGTGCCTCCAGCTGTTGCAAAACTACAACTACCAAGCCTGCAGGGTAGAGGTTGTAGTTTT
Source organism: Hyla sarda (assembly GCF_029499605.1). Classification (NCBI taxonomy): domain Eukaryota; kingdom Metazoa; phylum Chordata; class Amphibia; order Anura; family Hylidae; genus Hyla; species Hyla sarda. Next base: position 129,373,727 of record NC_079194.1, on the reverse strand, counting down.
ACAACAGCTTGAGGCACACTGGTTTGGAAACACTGACTTAAAGGTTGTGTAAACTTTTGCAACCCTTTTTCTATTAATTTAATAATGCATGTAAAGTAAATAACTTTGCAAATTATTTTGATTTGCAAATACAGCAGCTGCTCCAGGCTTATTACTGGTAGTGGGCAAATGACTAGGACAGGCAGGATAGACTATACAGTTTGAAAGAAGCTAGATGCAGATAGCTGCTTTCCCTTCTATTTATGTAATTGATATAGATACATATAGTACTGCCTTCCTTTCTATTCCTATAATTGATATAGATACAGATAGTACTGCCTTCCTTTCTCTTCCTGTAATTGATATAGATACAGATAGTACTTCCTTTCTATTCCTGTAATTGATATAGATACAGATAGTGCTGCCTTCGATTCTATTCCTGTAATTGATATAGATACAGATAGTACTGCCTTCCTTTCTATTCCTGTAATTGATATAGATACAGATAGTACTGCCTTCCTTTCTATTCCTGTAATTGATATAGATACAGATAGTACTGCCTTCCTTTCTATTCCTGTAATTGATATAGATACAGATAGTACTGCCTTCGTTTCTATTCCTGTAATTGATATAGATACAGATAGTACTGCCTTCCTTTCTATTCCTGTAATTGATATAGATACAGATAGTACTGCCTTCCCTTATATTCCTGTAATTTATATAGATACAGATAGTACTGCCTTCCTTTCTATTCCTGTAATTGATATAGATACAGATAGTACTGCCTTCGTTTCTATTCCTGTAATTGATATAGATACAGATAGTACTGCCTTCCTTTCTATTCTTGTAATTGTTATAGATACAGATAGTACTGCCTTCCCTTCTATTCCTGTAATTGATACAGATAGTACTGCCTTCCTTTCTATTCCTGTAATTGATATAGATACAGATAGTACTGCCTTCCTTTCTATTCCTGTAATTGATATAGATACAGATAGTACTGCTTTCCCTTCTATTCCAGTAAATGGTATAGAAAACCTACATAACAATAGCTGTAGCAGACATGTTGTATTGTAAACAAATTTTATTGACTAAAAATACAACAATTAAAGCAGGAAAGGCATCTGAAAAAAGGACATCTCATGAATCACAATTGCATTGTACTATAGATGTAAGAACCATCCCACAATGTGGTTTGGAGAAGTATATAGCAGCATAAGGGTTCACACAAGTGTGCTTGGTCACAATAAAGTGCATACAGAACAATTGTCATGACAAAGTGCACAAACCTATATAAAGCAGCATAACAGCAAACACTTATACCCACATGTACGAGCAAAAAGCGTGATGCAGAGACGTCCACCCGTACGTCCGTTTCGGAACTATGTCCTTCTTCTGGGAGTCAAGAAGAAGGACATTGTTCCGAAATGGACGTAGGGGTGGACGTCTCTGCATCACGCTTTTTGCTTGTACATGTGGTTATAAGTGTTTGCTGTTATGCTGCTTTATATACGTTTGTGCACTTTGCCATAATGATTGTTCTGTATGCACTTTATTGTGACCAAGCACACTTGTGTGAACCCTTATGCTGCTATATACTTCTCCAAACCACATTGTGGGATGGTTCTTACATCTATAGTACAATACAATTGTGAAACATGAGATGTCCTTTTTCAGACGCCTTTCCTGCTTTAATTGTTGTATTTTTAATCAATAAAATTTGTTTACAATACATCATGTCTGCTACAGCTATTGTTATGTAGGTTTTGTATTTTGATGCTGATTTGGCAGCAGTTACCTAGTCCATTATTAATCTCCTAGGAGTACTTGTGGTAGCAATACATAGCACCCCTTTAATATATAGGAGTCATACTGTGTTTTTCGGTTTCCTGTAAAAGATATAGGTAAATAGTACTACCTTCCTTTCTATTCCTACAAATTATATAGGTACAGCTGGTACTTATAAAGACTCACGGCAGAAAGCAGGACTCACATGGTGGTAGTAGATACACTGGACCTGTGTGGCAGATGACGCGGGCCATGCCAGGGAGCAGAGTCTAAGGTGCCGCTGGTTTTCATCAGAGCCCGCTGCAAAGCGGGATGGTCTTGTTGCGACAGGTCACTTGTTGCGACAGGCACCCAGGTCACTACCGCTAGCACGAGTTGACCACACAGGCGGCTAAGGTGATGCAAGGTACAGGAGGGAATGGCAAGACGTGGTCTGGATAGCAGGAGGTCAGGGATGGCAGCACAGGAGCGTAGCCAGGAATGTAGCAGAAGGTCAATAGGCTGGTGACACAGGAGCAAGGTCAGGTCACGGAATACAAGGGTCTGGAACACGGCAAGGCAACACAGAAAATGCTTTCACTAGGCACTAGGGCAACAAAGATCCAGCAGGAAGTGAAGGGAGGTGCAGAAACTTATAAGTGAGGTGCAGGTGGAAACAATAATTAAGAGCTTACTGGCCCTTTAAATCTAAGAGCTCCAGCGTACACGCGTACTGAGAGAGAGGAGAAGGCAGTGTGGAGAGCGTAGGTAAGTGATGAGCTGGGACTTGCATGCGGGCGCATCCCGTGATGCGAATCCCAGCCCCGCCGGCAGAGGAGGAGAGAAATGGAGGAGACTGCTCACGGCCAGCGTGTCTGGCCGGAGCGCAGGACATGACAGTACTGCCTTCCTTTCTACTCCTGCAAATGATATAGATACAGATAATACTGCTTTCCTTTCTATTCCAGTAAATGATATAGATACAGATAATACTGCTTTCCTTTCTATTCCAGTAAATGATATAGATACAGATAATACTGCTTTCCTTTCTATTCCAGTAAATGATATAGATACAGATAGTACTGCCAATATCTCTCTTCCAGGCACAGATACTACAGCCTCCCTGTCTTATCCTGTAAATGATATAGGCACAGGTATTACTGCATTTTTGTCTCTTTCTGTAAAGCTCAACCTTTCAAGTTTATTTCATGACAACCTTCTTCCATCTTGGGTTCAGGTTAATTGATGTAAAATATATGTAACCTGAATAGTCAATAGTCAATTCTTTCCATGTACCCTCCCCCCTCAATTAGTTCTTTTACCATACTTCCCTCAGAGCCCATCAAGACTGGAAATCTTCTTCTGACTAGAAAGGAGCAAGAATTTCAGATACATATTTAATTACTGGTTAATCTGTTAACAGGGCAGATGGAAAGAAGATGTTGTGTGACAAAATGCATATATTATCAACTTTACAAAATACAAGATTGTGGAGATTACTAATACAACGTGTGCTACTACTACTCACAGCTTGTTCATCTCACTAAATGCTATATCTATGCAAACATGAGAATTTAGTTATCATTATGATTTCATAGGTTACATGTAAAAATAAGATTATTTGGAGACAAGATTATCTGGAGACAAGATTTACTTTCCAATCAAACACCAACAAGTTTTGGATTGTCAACAATAAGTTGCCATGACTACAGATTGTTGTCAATTGAAAACGTGTTGGTGTTTCATTTGTAGTTTTACCTCCTGACTATTTCTGTTTTGTTTTTTATTTTAACCTGGGAGCTAGAGTCGCTTTTCTTCATTTTCTTCATGTTGCTATTACCAGGAATTGGCTGGAGATGTCTTCTATGTTTCTATTATATATACACAGTACAGACCAAAAGTTTGGAAACACCTTCTCATTCAAAGAGCTTTCTTTATTTTCATGACTATAAAAATTGTAGATTCGCAATGAAGGCATGAAAACTATGAATTAACACATGTGGAATTATAGACATAACAAAAAAGTGTGAAACAACTGAAAATATGTCACATTCTAGGTGGAAAGTGTCCCCAAGGGCAGTCACAAAAACCATCAAGAGCTTCAAAGAAACTGTCTCACATGCGGACCACCCCAGGAAAGGAAGACCAAGAGTCACCTCTGCTGCGGAGGATAAGTTCATCCGAGTCACCAGCCTCAGAAATCTAAGGTTAACAGCAGCTCAGATTAGAGACCAGGTCAATGCCACACAGAGTCCTAGCAGCAGACCCATCTCTAGAACAACTATTAAGAGGAGACTGTGTGAATCAGGCCTTCATGGTAGAATATCTGCTAGAAAACCACTGCTAAGGACAGGCAACAAGCAGAAGAGACTTGTTTGGGCTAAAGAACACAAGGAATGGACATTAGACCAGTGGAAATCTGTGCTTTGGTCTCATGAGTCCAAATGTGAGATCTTTGGTTCCAACCACCGTGTCTTTGTGCGACGCAGAAAAGGTGAACGGATGGACTCTACATGCCTGTTTCCCACCGTTAAGCATGGAGGAGGAGGTGTGATGGTGTGGGGGTGCTTTGCTGGTGACATTGTTGGGGATTTATTCAAAATTGAAGGCATACTGAACCAGCATGGCTACCACAGCATCTTGCAGCGGCATGCTATTCCATCCGGTTTGCGTTTAGTTGGACCATCATTTATTTTTCAACAGGACAATGACCCCAAACACACCTCCAGGCTGTGTAAGGGCTATTTGACCAAGAAGGAGAGTGATGGTGTGCTGCGCCAGATGACCTGGCCTCCACATTCACCATACCTGAACCCAATGAAGGCAAAAGGGCCAACAAGTGCTAAGCATCTCTGGGAACTCCTTCAAGACTGTTGGAAAACCATTTCAGGTGACTACCTCTTGAAGCTCATCAAGAGAATGCCAAGAGTGTGCAAAGCAGTAATCAAAGCAAAAGGTGGCTACTTTGAAGAACCTATTGTTCACACTTTTTGTTATGTATATAATTCCACATGTGTTAATTCATAGTTTTGATGCCTTCAGTGTGAATCTACAATTTTCATAGTCATGAAAATAAAGAAAACTCTTTGAATGAGAAGGTGTGTCCAAACTTTTGGTCTGTACTCTATATATATATACTGTATATTGTCTACATTAGGCAGTGAGCTGACCACCTTGCCTCATTCCCCGTCCTAGCCATACCTCTCTTTCTATCCTTGTTAACCAACAGCTATAGGCTGATACCTAGAGAGATATGATCGGACTGCCGCTCTGCCTGAGGAGTACCTGCATTAGGTGCATGTGAAGGAAGAGAAATAATTACAGTAGCACACTGCCGGCGCCAACATATATGTGTCATATACAGTGTCTAGCTAGCCATATTAACTCTTCCTGTTCATTGAATAAATGCTTGTTTTCATTGGGCTAGCTGTCTGAGTGCAGAATGCAGGTATTAAGAACTCTCAGTTGATGTAACTGTAAGTCATTACAACACAGTGGGCGTAAATGTTTTTTTTTTTTTCACACAAAAGCGTGAAGGATATAACACTTTTTTCATTGCAATACTGCTATAGAGAAAAATAGAGGTTCTTTGCTTACTATTTGGCAAAATAGTGTGTACCATCCCACCACGATAAGGTAACCTCATTTGGGACGGACCCTAGATATGCCTTTCTTGGCCTAGTACTAAGCCAAAAATTTCTGGGCATGTAAGATCCAGCTATTCCCTACTTAAAAACACCTAGTGGAATGGGTGGAGTGCACAAACCAAGATGGAGACAGCCAGTCCCTCCACATTTGTAACATAAAAAGCAGCAGCTTGCATATATATATATATATATATATATATATATATATATATATATATATATACATATAAAAAAAAACAAAAGGGCAACAGCACTCAAAAAGTCCAAACGATATATAAGAGAAGGTGCAGGCAACCTGTAAAAGGATCAAGTCCAACGATCCATCCAAATGTAAAAAAGGAAGATCAGGGCAGCACTCCAATAGTGTGAAAAAAAGATAAAATGTATTCCATCAAAACAATGTGCAAAACAGCAGCGACGTTTCAATCCTCTCCAGGATCTTTTTCAAGCTGAACTAAACAGATTTGTGATTTCTTTTATACACATACTCATCAAGTGAAACAATTATCAATCAAGTGTACAGTCAAAATACAATAAAGTGCAATTAAAGCATAAACCGTGTACAGTAGAGTGATCAATGTACAATGTAAGGCTCATATATCTTTCTTATTATGAGCAAGGTGCATATACAGGTATCCAGGAAAACTGGATACTAAAGTGCTTACAGTGATCTAAAAACAATCAGGTTGCCTATAATTAAAAACAGTCAAACAATCAGAGGAGTGATTACAGTAACACTATACCTTAGACGTGTGTAATGGCGTGCATGGACACTCGTCGTTCCGGAAGCGCCGTCTGTGCCAGCCCGCCCCCTAACATGACGTTCTAGTTAATCATTGGTTTGAGATCTCCGTCTTGCAAACGCCACAGCAGATCGGCGCGTGCGCAATGCCGGCTAATTCGTCCGTGCATGGTCACGTACCTGCGCCTGCGCACCAAACAGATAGGTGCGACGGCGCCATTACACACGTCTAAGGTATAGTGTTACTGTAATCACTCCTCTGATTGTTTGACTGTTTTTAATTATAGGCAACCTGATTGTTTTTAGATCACTGTAAGCACTTTAGTATCCAGTTTTCCTGGATACCTGTATATGCACCTTGCTCATAATAAGAAAGATATATGAGCCTTACATTGTACATTGATCACTCTACTGTACACGGTTTATGCTTTAATTGCACTTTATTGTATTTTGACTGTACACTTGATTGATAATTGTTTCACTTGATGAGTATGTGTATAAAAGAAATCACAAATCTGTTTAGTTCAGCTTGAAAAAGATCTTGGAGAGGATTGAAACGTCGCTGCTGTTTTGAACATTGTTTTGATGGAATAAATTTTATCTTTTTTTCACTCTATTGGAGTGCTGCCCTGATCTTCCTTTTATATATATATATATATATATATATATATATATATATATATATATTAGTTTGTGGGATGTGCTGACCAATTTTTGCTTTTTATTTTACAGTGGCTGCCTCCATCTTGGTTCGTTCACTCCATACATTCCACTAGGTGTTTTTAAGTAGGGAATAGCTGGATCTTACATGCCCAGAAATTATTGGCTTAGTGCTAGGCCAAGTGAGGCATATCTATAGTGTAGGGTCCATCCCAACTGAGGTCGCCTTATGGTGGTGAGATGGTACACACCATTTGGCCAAATGGTAAGCTAAGAACCTCTATTTTTCTCTATAGCAGTATTGCAATGAAAAATGTGTTATATTACACATATATCTTAGCGCTAGCAGTGTGCTTCTGTAATTCTTTTGTTTGTACTTGTAGTTCAGCCGCAGCGGCTTGCACCTGTGTGCTTGATATATATAATAGTTGTGTAGGATGTGCTGGCCAATATTTGCTTTTTATATGAGGGAAGCAAGTCATAACTTAAAACTTTTTGTTAAAGATCTTCCTGCTCTGAGCCCTCGGTCATCAACTGAGAAACAGTGAGTGCCCAGATGGTTGAATATCCAGTAAGGCTAGGTTCACACTATGGAATTTCCATCTGAAATTCCACTTTGGAATTTCAGTTGGAAATTCCAGTGCAGCAGAATCCAATTGTTGGCAATGGGATTTTCCTGCACACTACGGAATTTCAGTGGTGGATATTCCGACGCTGAAATAAGCTCTCTTATTCTTCAGGCGGAATCCACGCCAATGACATTGCTGTCTATGGGGTGTTGGGCACACTCGGAATCTCCGGACGGAATGTCTCTGCAATGTAATGGAAATTCTAACCTAGTCTAAACTGTGTTGGCCTTTATTTCTCTTTGTTTGGCTCTGTTGCTTTCAGTATTATGGAGTACTATACGGTAACTCACTCTATTATGGAAAACTCAAATGATGGCTTATAGGAACGACATGAATTCATGCTTGGTTTCAATAACAGTGCACATTGTTACCCAAGAATTGTCACTGCCACTGATACAAAAGCCACTACTGGCACCAGGAGCAATACCTTGCCTATAATGGTGAGATGTTCTTCATTACTAGGTAATTGTGTGCCCTTTTCATACCATAAGACCATCTTAAGTAAAGTTGTGGGCCTGGGGATCAGCCATGACTAATGTTGTCTATGGCAGATACTCAATAACAGTTTCAAGTATGTGACTCATATACTGAATAATGAACATAACAATGCACAATGGAAGAGCAATTTCTCTGTAAATGGGAATAGTTATGTTTTTATGAATGGAAGACATACAATATAGGAAGTAAATGCATATGTACGTATAGGGATGAATCAGTCCCACAGTCCATCCATCCATCAATCCTACTTCCTATCTCCAGTCATCTGCTAGTATTACACTTCCCTGAGTCATTTAATGGTTCACTTTAGAGCAAACCTTCATTCTATAGTTTCCACTCTTAACATATTTTTGTAAACTTTAAGGCTGGGTCCACACTACTTAATCTCTAGGCAGAATTTCTGCTGGAGATTGAGCCGGCAGCACTAGGACCGCACGGACTGCATTGCCGTCCCTATAGACGGCAATGCATTTCTGGGTGGATCTTTTGGGAGATCTGCTCAGAAATGCATTGACATCTATTAGGATGGCAATCCAGTCCACGCGGTCCTAGTACCGCCGGCTTGATTTCCGGCAGAATAGCCTAAGGGTCTATTCACAGGCCAGAATTTCCGCTTGCAGAATTCTGCCTTAAATTAAAGCCCATAGACTTCTACCGGATTCTGAACTCCCATTCACACTTCTGAATTTCCCCTTGCGGAATTCCGCTAGCGGAATTCTGCAAGCGGAAGTCCAGAAGTGTGAATGTGAGTGCGGAATCCCATAGAAGTCTATAGGCTTTAATTTAAGGCAGAATTCTGCAAGCGGAAATTCAAAAGTGTGAATAGGCCCTAAGACAGAACAGGGTTGGAAACTATAGCAACCAGAATTAAATAAGAAGTGTCATTGGTTGTTACAGGCAACACCGTTAATATCATTCCAGTATCATTTTTTGCACTTTGTTATTTTATTGTATTTCTCCTTTAAAAAGCAATATGGCAATATAGGCAACATAATGTCACTTGTAATTATATGTGTTACGCCGAGCGCTCCGGGTCCCCGCTCCTCCCCGGAGCGCTCGCTTCTCTCTCGCTACCGCAGCGCTCCGGGCAGCTCCACTGACCCGGTGCGCTGCGATACCGTCCCCAGCCGGGATGCGATTCGCGATGCGGGTAGCGCCCGCTCGCGATGCGCATCCCGGCTCCCGTACCTGACTCGCTCTCCGTCTGTCCTGTCCCGGCGCGCGCGGCCTCGCTCCCTAGGGCGCGCGCGCGCCGGGTCTCTGCGATTTAAAGGGCCACTGCGCCGCTGATTGGCGCAGTGGTTCCAATTAGTGTGTTCACCTGTGCACTCCCTATTTATACCTCACTTCCCCTTCACTCCCTCGCCGGATCTTGTTGCCATTGTGCCAGTGAAAGCGTTTCCTTGTGTGTTCCTAGCCTGTGTTCCAGACCTCCTGCCGTTGCCCCTGACTACGATCCTTGCTGCCTGCCCCGACCTTCTGCTACGTCCGACCTTGCTTCTGTCTACTCCCTTGTACCGCGCCTATCTTCAGCAGTCAGAGAGGTTGAGCCGTTGCTAGTGGATACGACCTGGTCACTACCGCCGCAGCAAGACCATCCCGCTTTGCGGCGGGCTCTGGTGAAAACCAGTAGTGACTTAGAACCGATCCACTAGCACGGTCCACGCCAATCCCTCTCTGGCACAGAGGATCCACTACCTGCCAGCCGGCATCGTGACAGTAGATCCGGCCATGGATCCCGCTGAAGTTCCTCTGCTAGTTGTCGCCGACCTCACCACGGTGGTCGCCCAGCAGTCACAACAGATAGCGCAACAAGGCCAACAGCTGTCTCAACTGACCGTGATGCTACAGCAGCTACTACCACAGCTTCAGCAATCATCTCCTCCGCCAGCTCCTGCACCTCCTCCGCAGCGAGTGGCCGCTTCTGGTCTACGACTATCCTTGCCGGATAAATTTGATGGGGACTCTAAATTCTGCCGTGGCTTTCTTTCCCAATGTTCCCTGCACTTGGAGATGATGTCGGACCAGTTTCCTACTGAAAGGTCTAAGGTGGCTTTCGTAGTCAGCCTTTTGTCTGGAAAAGCTCTGTCATGGGCCACACCGCTCTGGGACCGCAATGACCCCGTCACTGCCTCTATACACTCCTTCTTCTCGGAAATTCGAAGTGTCTTTGAGGAACCTGCCCGAGCCTCTTCTGCTGAGACTGCCCTGTTGAACCTGGTCCAGGGTAATTCTTCCGTTGGCGAGTACGCCGTACAATTCCGTACTCTTGCTTCAGAATTATCCTGGAATAATGAGGCCCTCTGCGCGACCTTTAAAAAAGGCCTATCCAGCAACATTAAAGATGTTCTGGCCGCACGAGAAATCCCTGCTAACCTACATGAACTCATCCATCTTGCCACTCGCATTGACATGCGTTTTTCCGAAAGGCGTCAGGAGCTCCGCCAGGATATGGACTTTGTTCGCACTAGGCGTTTTTTCTCCCCGGCTCCTCTCTCCTCTGGTCCCCTGCAATCCGTTCCTGTGCCTCCCGCCGTGGAGGCTATGCAGGTTGACCGGTCTCGCCTGACACCTCAAGAGAGGACACGACGCCGCATGGAGAATCTCTGCCTGTACTGTGCCAGTACCGAACACTTCCTGAAGGATTGTCCTATCCGTCCTCCCCGCCTGGAAAGACGTACACTGACTCCGCACAAAGGTGAGACAGTCCTTGATGTCTACTCTGCTTCTCCACGTCTTACTGTGCCTGTGCGGATATCTGCCTCTGCCTTCTCCTTCTCTACTATGGCCTTCTTGGATTCCGGATCTGCAGGAAATTTTATTTTGGCCTCTCTCGTCAACAGGTTCAACATCCCAGTGACCAGTCTCGCCAGACCCCTCTACATCAATTGTGTAAACAATGAAAGATTGGACTGTACCATACGTCTCCGCACGGAGCCCCTTCTAATGTGCATCGGACCTCATCACGAGAAGATTGAATTTTTGGTCCTCCCCAATTGCACTTCCGAAATCCTCCTTGGACTACCCTGGCTTCAACTCCATTCCCCAAACCTGGATTGGTCCACTGGGGAGATCAAGAGTTGGGGGCCCTCTTGTTTCAAGGACTGCCTAAAACCGGTTCCCAGTACCCCTTGCCGTGACTCTGTGGTTCCCCCTGTAACCGGTCTCCCTAAGGCCTATATGGACTTTGCGGATGTTTTTTGCAAAAAACAAGCTGAGACTCTACCTCCTCACAGGCCTTATGATTGTCCTATTGACCTCCTCCCGGGCACTACTCCACCCCGGGGCAGAATCTATCCTCTGTCCGCCCCAGAGACTCTTGCTATGTCGGAGTACATCCAGGAAAATTTAAAAAAAGGCTTTATCCGTAAATCCTCCTCTCCTGCCGGAGCCGGATTTTTCTTTGTGTCCAAAAAAGATGGCTCTCTACGTCCTTGCATTGACTACCGCGGTCTTAATAAAATCACGGTAAAGAACCGCTACCCCCTACCCCTCATCTCTGAACTCTTTGATCGCCTCCAAGGTGCCCACATCTTTACCAAACTGGACTTAAGAGGTGCTTATAATCTCATCCGCATCAGAGAGGGGGATGACTGGAAAACGGCATTTAACACTAGAGATGGACACTTTGAGTATCTGGTCATGCCCTTTGGCCTGTGCAACGCCCCTGCCGTCTTCCAAGACTTTGTTAATGAAATTTTTCGTGATCTCTTATACTCCTGTGTTGTTGTATATCTGGACGATATCCTGATTTTTTCTGCCAATCTAGAAGAACACCGCCAGCATGTCCGTATGGTTCTTCAGAGACTTCGTGACAATCAACTTTATGCCAAGATAGAGAAATGTCTGTTTGAATGCCAATCTCTTCCTTTCCTAGGATACTTGGTCTCTGGCCAAGGACTACAAATGGATCCAGACAAACTCTCTGCCGTCTTAGATTGGCCACGCCCCTCCGGACTCCGTGCTATCCAACGTTTTTTGGGGTTCGCCAATTATTACAGGCAATTTATTCCACATTTTTCTACCGTTGTAGCCCCTATCGTGGCTTTAACCAAAAAAAATGCCAATCCCAAGTCTTGGCCTCCTCAAGCGGAAGACGCCTTTAAACGGCTCAAGTCTGCCTTTTCTTCGGCTCCTGTGCTCTCCAGACCTGACCCTTCTAAACCCTTCCTATTGGAGGTTGATGCCTCCTCTGTAGGAGCTGGAGCGGTCCTTCTACAAAAAAATTCTTCCGGGCATGCTGTTACTTGTGGTTTTTTTTCTAGGACCTTCTCTCCGGCGGAGAGGAACTACTCCATCGGGGATCGAGAGCTTCTAGCCATTAAATTAGCACTTGAGGAATGGAGGCATCTGCTGGAGGGATCAAGATTTCCAGTTATTATTTACACCGATCACAAGAACCTCTCCTATCTCCAGTCTGCCCAACGGCTGAATCCTCGCCAGGCCAGGTGGTCTCTGTTCTTTGCCCGATTTAATTTTGAAATTCACTTTCGGCCTGCCGATAAGAACATTAGGGCCGATGCTCTCTCTCGTTCCTCGGATGCCTCGGAAGTTGAACTCTCTCCGCAACACATCATTCCTCCTGACTGCCTGATTTCCACTTCTCCAGTCTCCATCAGGCAAACTCCTCCAGGGAAGACCTTCGTCACTCCACGCCAACGCCTCGGAATCCTCAAATGGGGTCACTCCTCCCATCTCGCAGGCCATGCGGGCATCAAGAAATCTGTGCAACTCATCTCTCGCTTCTATTGGTGGCCGACTCTGGAGACGGATGTCGTGGACTTTGTGCGAGCCTGCACTGTCTGTGCCCGGGATAAGACTCCTCGCCAGAAGCCTGCTGGTTTTCTTCATCCTCTGCCTGTCCCCGAACAGCCTTGGTCTCTGATTGGTATGGATTTTATTACAGACCTACCCCCATCCCGTGGCAACACTGTTGTTTGGGTGGTCGTTGATCGATTCTCCAAGATGGCACATTTCATCCCTCTTCCTGGTCTTCCTTCAGCGCCTCAGTTGGCTAAACAATTTTTTGTACACATTTTTCGTCTTCACGGGTTGCCCACACAGATAGTCTCGGATAGAGGCGTCCAATTCGTGTCAAAATTCTGGAGGGCTCTCTGTAAACAACTCAAGATTAAATTAAACTTTTCTTCTGCATATCATCCTCAATCCAATGGACAAGTAGAAAGAATTAACCAGGTCTTGGGTGATTATTTACGACATTTTGTTTCCTCCCGCCAGGATGATTGGGCAGATCTTCTACCATGGGCCGAATTCTCATATAACTTTAGAGTCTCTGAATCTTCCTCCAAATCCCCATTTTTCGTGGTGTACGGCCGTCACCCTCTTCCCCCCCTCCCTACTCCCTTGCCCTCTGGTTTGCCCGCTGTAGATGAAGTGACTCGTGATTTTTCCACCATATGGAAAGAGACCCAAGATTCTCTTTTACAGGCTTCATCTCGCATGAAAAAGTTTGCCGATAAGAAAAGAAGAGCTCCCCCCATTTTTGCTCCCGGAGACAAGGTATGGCTCTCCGCTAAATATGTCCGCTTTCGTGTCCCCAGTTACAAACTGGGTCCACGCTATCTTGGTCCTTTCAAAGTCTTGTGCCAAATTAATCCTGTCTCTTACAAACTTCTTCTTCCTCCTTCTCTCCGTATTCCTAATGCCTTTCATGTCTCTCTTCTTAAACCACTCATCATCAACCGTTTCTCTCCCAAATTAGTTTCTCCCACTCCTGTCTCCGGTTCTTCTGACGTCTTCTCAGTGAAAGAGATACTGGCCTCCAAGACGGTCAGAGGAAAAAGGTTCTTTTTAGTGGATTGGGAGGGCTGTGGACCCGAAGAGAGATCCTGGGAACCTGAGGACAACATCCTAGACAAAAGTCTGCTCCTCAGGTTCTCAGGCTCTAAGAAGAGGGGGAGACCCAAGGGGGGGGGTACTGTTACGCCGAGCGCTCCGGGTCCCCGCTCCTCCCCGGAGCGCTCGCTTCTCTCTCGCTACCGCAGCGCTCCGGGCAGCTCCACTGACCCGGTGCGCTGCGATACCGTCTCCAGCCGGGATGCGATTCGCGATGCGGGTAGCGCCCGCTCGCGATGCGCATCCCGGCTCCCGTACCTGACTCGCTCTCCGTCTGTCCTGTCCCGGCGCGCGCGGCCCCGCTCCCTAGGGCGCGCGCGCGCCGGGTCTCTGCGATTTAAAGGGCCACTGCGCCGCTGATTGGCGCAGTGGTTCCAATTAGTGTGTTCACCTGTGCACTCCCTATTTATACCTCACTTCCCCTTCACTCCCTCGCCGGATCTTGTTGCCATTGTGCCAGTGAAAGCGTTTCCTTGTGTGTTCCTAGCCTGTGTTCCAGACCTCCTGCCGTTGCCCCTGACTACGATCCTTGCTGCCTGCCCCGACCTTCTGCTACGTCCGACCTTGCTTCTGTCTACTCCCTTGTACCGCGCCTATCTTCAGCAGTCAGAGAGGTTGAGCCGTTGCTAGTGGATACGACCTGGTCACTACCGCCGCAGCAAGACCATCCCGCTTTGCGGCGGGCTCTGGTGAAAACCAGTAGTGACTTAGAACCGATCCACTAGCACGGTCCACGCCAATCCCTCTCTGGCACAGAGGATCCACTACCTGCCAGCCGGCATCGTGACAATATGGATGCTAGCATCACAGACATTGCTAAGGCTTCTCTTCTGCAACTGATAATAACAAAGGGGGTAAAAAGACTTGCTCCTACTGTATTTTACTGGGTATGGGAACATGATAACATGAGTTTAGTAGTACTATATATGTCACATACTGATTTTGAATTGGGGTCCAGGAGCTTCAACCTATACCATTAGGTCAAACAGTCCTTCTCTTTTTCAAGGTAAAGGAATGGTGGTATACCCACCCCAGGAATTAGTAATATTAGCCAAAAGAGAAGGATCCCACTTTTAATATTTTGTTGAGGGATCCTCACTTCTCTGTTCCCCTTGGAAAGATGTGATTTCTTGTTCTTCCAAAATAGAATTTGTCCATCATTTTCTGACCACTCATGGTGCCTATTTTCAGACAACCGCATAAGATTTCAATAGGACCGGGTCTATTAAAGACAACAAAATCTTTCCAGGTTGTAGACCAGTCAATGGGCTTATACTGTATATACAGGTTCATAGACATAGAAGTGAGACTCCTGGTATAACCCCTATGGGGACTTTAACAAGTAAATTACTACACATTCACATTCTTGAAGACTTTAACCACATAATGGACACATTAGTTGTAGGTTTTTCGTTTCTCTTAATGGAAAAAATTGAAAGGTTGCACAAATGTCACAAGTCACAGCTTCAACCTGCCATAGACGTTAACACTTACAGTGCAATTACATGTCAAAGTGTCTCCCCCCCTGCTATTACCTGATCATATAGTGAATGTTTAGAAAAGAGACACTTTCCTGCGCCGCCCGTCACATTTCATTACGTAGACCTCTGCTCTCCTAATTGCCACGGCAGCCAAAAACTCACAATTGTCGTACCAAACCTTCTGGTCTTATAAACTTACCAGTCCGACTTGAAAGCTTTGAGTTTATTTCAAAAGAACAGAAAGCAATGAGCTGCTGGTGATAAATATAGTGTGATTCTCTGCTGCGGGAGGAATATCTATTGTATGTAAGAATTATTCATGACTCTGCTTTCATCTATTGCTGATGGGCCTACAACCCATGGATTCTCCAGGAGTCAATGAGGATTTATGTGGAACCGAGGGTTGATATTACCTCTTTGGATAGATTTCTTCATGGGGAATAGACCATAGTATTGACTTACCCAGGAGCAGTCGCATGTCTAGGCTGTACGCTAATATGTATATTATGGGGGTCATGTAGGCAGAGTACAGCTTGCACTCCATTGAAGAGATTTTTCTTTGAGAGTCCATTTGGACACAAATCTAATCTAATGTAATTTATCTATCTACCTCTTTAACTATTTAACTCATATCAATGCCATGCCTATCTATCTATCTATCTCATATCTATCTCTCTATCTATCTAATATCTATATCATATCTATCTATCTATCTATCTATCTGTCTCATATCTATCTATCTATCTATCCGAAGTAAACCGCGGCACTCAATGGATAAGGTGCAGAAAGTTGTTAATTATTCCATACTAATACAAAGCAAGCGACGTTTCAGCTGCCATGCAGCCTTATCCATTGAGTGCCGCGGTTTACTTCGGATGTGTGAATTGCTCCTTGCCGCTGGCACCCCCCAGATCTACACGGTGTGCTGTTCTACACAGAGTGTGTTCTGCTCATCAATCCCCCTTTGGGCCCCACCCTGCTTTTATCTTCACATTTATCTAAGATTCTTTCCTATCTATCTATCTAACTATCTATCTATCTATCTATCTATCTATCTATCGTTCCTTCTCATATCTATCTATCTTTCTATCGATCTATTCTTTCTTCTTTGTCATATTTAATTGACATATCATTATTTATCTATGTATTCATGTATCTATTATTTTATCTCCTATCTACCTTATAATTATCTGTATATACATAATTCTATTGATCTATTCATCTATTCACTTGATTTCTAATTTTTTTGTGTCTCTTTACTTCACTGTTTGTGGTCACCCTTTTATCCTGTATTGCATGCTCATGAATTTAAAGAGGTACTCTGCCACTAGACATCTTGTCCCCTATCCAAAGGAGAGGAGAAAAGATGTCTGACTGCTGGGGACCCCCGTGATCCCCCCTGCAGCAACCCGGTACCTCAGCAGCCTGGAGCTAAGTTTTCTCCGAGGCTGATGACAGGTGGTGCAGGGGACAGGGCATCGTGACATCACGCCCCGCCCCCTAGTGATGTCATGCCCAGCCCCCTACAGCTTGCACTCCATTGAAGAGATTTTTCTTTGAGAATCAAACTTGCAACTGGATGATCATACATTACTTATAGCACAGGTCTTGTCTAGCGTTTCCAGTCTCCATCTTGCCTAGGTACAAATAACTAGTAGGTAGAAACATGCCAGCTCCCTAGTTAATGCTTCTCCAGCCATTTGGACACAAATCTAATCTAATGTAATTTATCTATCTACCTCTTTAACTATTTAACTCATATCAATGCCATGCCTATCTATCTATCTATCTCATATCTATCTCTCTATCTATCTAATATCTATATCATATCTATCTATCTATCTATCTATCTATCTGTCTCATATCTATCTATCTATCTATCCGAAGTAAACCGCGGCACTCAATGGATAAGGTGCAGAAAGTTGTTAATTATTCCATACTAATACAAAGCAAGCGACGTTTCAGCTGCCATGCAGCCTTATCCATTGAGTGCCGCGGTTTACTGCGGATGTGTGAATTGCTCCTTGCCGCTGGCACCCCCCAGATCTACACGGTGTGCTGTTCCTTTGAAATTTGCTTAGGAATATCTATCTATCTCATATCTATCTATCTCATATCTATCTATCTCATACTTATTGATCAATCTATTTATTTATCTAATATTAAAGGGCACAGTGGAGTATTCCAACAGGACCCCCTGACTAAGGAACCCTGCTTTCCAATCCTACCCCCTTACCCCCTTCAATTCCTGTCTCTTTCTGGCTGCCCCCACCATTCCACTCCTTGCTGGTGTGGTCCGGTACTTGCATAGGGGTTTAGTTGGTCATCTGCCCATGATTGGAGTAGGGGCTTTCCCACTCAGTTGTCCTTCTCCCCTCCCCTTACCTTTAAGTGTCAGAGTGTGTTCTGCTCATCAATCCCCCTTTGGGCCCCACCCTGCTTTTATCTTCACATTTATCTAAGATTCTTTCCTATCTATCTATCTAACTATCTATCTATCTATCTATCTATCTATCTATCTATCGTTCCTTCTCATATCTATCTATCTTTCTATCGATCTATTCTTTCTTCTTTGTCATATTTAATTGACATATCATTATTTATCTATGTATTCATGTATCTATTATTTTATCTCCTATCTACCTTATAATTATCTGTATATACATAATTCTATTGATCTATTCATCTATTCACTTGATTTCTAATTTTTTTGTGTCTCTTTACTTCACTGTTTGTGGTCACCCTTTTATCCTGTATTGCATGCTCATGAATTTAAAGAGGTACTCTGCCACTAGACATCTTGTCCCCTATCCAAAGGAGAGGAGAAAAGATGTCTGACTGCTGGGGACCCCCGTGATCCCCCCTGCAGCAACCCGGTACCTCAGCAGCCTGGAGCTAAGTTTTCTCCGAGGCTGATGACAGGTGGTGCAGGGGACAGGGCATCGTGACATCACGCCCCGCCCCCTAGTGATGTCATGCCCAGCCCCCTCAATACAAGTCTAAGGGAGGGGGCGTGACACCCCTTCCATAGACTTGCATTGAGGGGGCAAACGTAATGTCACAAGGGGGCGGGGTCGTGATATCACGATGCCCTGTCCCCTGCACCACCTGTCATCAGCCTCGGAGAAAACTTAGCTCCAGGCTGCTGAGGTACCAGGCTGCTGCAGGGGGGATCGCGGGGGTTCCCAGGGGCGGGCCCTCCGTGATAAGACATCGTATCTCCTATTGTTTGGATAGGGGATAAGATGTTTAACAGCAGAGTACCCCTTTAATTCCAGACAACTCAGGTACTTTTTTTTGTATTTTTTCTATTTTACAGAGAAGTTTTCTCTGTCCCTGATATCTTTTCCTTGACTAAGCCATAAAGACGACTCCTGCTTCTTTGGATTCCAATACACAGACTCTTCAGCTCTCAAGACAGCAGAACAGAATCTTCCAAATAGAAAAATCAAGATTCTGAGAAGGATGAGTTCACAGAGCAGCAGCGATTCTTCTCATTTATAGATAAGCCAGACTCCCGAGAAACACAATCACCACAAATGGTGGCAATTTCCCCGGCCCTTCAATCAACGAGGACTTTCCGAGCAAGTCCCAATACACGGAAGCAAGTGATGAGCCATGTGAGGGAAGGACCGTCATTATGGCATTAAACCCTCTTCATTCCTCTTTTTTATTTCCAAATCAGTGATGAGAGTCTTGGTTGTATGTAGAGCATAAGAGAACACAAAACATAAGTGAATACAGAATGTACCTAAGATGTTGCCTGCGAATGTAAGGTGAACTCTGTATAAAGGAGACAAGATAAAGGCTAGAACTAATAAAAAGCTCTGGCATTGAGGGGCCCAAACAGCACTCGGAAAAATCAGTAGGTACCATGGAGCCTAATTGGGTGCATTATCTTTCTTGTAGAGTATGTATATTATTGTTTTCCTACTAAAAAAAAGCTGACCGTGCAGTCTTTGGTTTGGTGCCAAGAAGGTTATGACTGGCAGATCCACCATTTAGCATGCAGACCTCAAAAATGGAGGGAAAAATACTTACAGACTGCACCTCAGTTGAGCTACAGTAACTATAGTAAAAAAAAATAGAGATGGCGAATGTTGTAGGGAACATGTTGGTGTGTGATCTGGTGTACAATGTGGGCAGTGTATAGGCTATTTTTGAGGCAGTATATTACACTATTTATCTGGGCACTGAGTGACACTATCTGAATATTCGGCACTATGCACCATTATTTATATGGGAATTGTGTGGTACTGTCTGAACATTGTATGACAATAATTATTGAATACATTTTCCCAAGTGTGTATTTACCCAAGTGTGTATGCATATAATATGCATACACATATATGTATAAAATTTAGTTCCGTGCATCAGGGTAAAGACATACATTTGTAGAAACTGTCTTTTAATCTACAGAATCTAGAAGAAAACAATGGTGCAATGTGATGATAAGCATGGCGTGAATCGCTATATTCAGTCTCCATTATTTTTTTAAACATTCGGAAATATTGACTTGAGAAGAAAGTTCCTGGCAGAAATATAGCTTGGGGCCTGCAGGAGATGCAGTTGTACCCAATTTCTAGTACTGCTACCTATAGAAACCCCTCTATAATAAATGGCATGTGAAGGGGGAGAGACTGGCGCAAATTCTATAATAATAGAACCGCTTTCTTAGTAACACAATATCTTGATACAATTTGTATTGACTTTCCTTGTAAAGCATTATTTTCACATGTTCTTTAATGATGTGACCGTCTTAATCTTTGTCCAGTTTCACAGTCGAGGCTATTCTCTCCTTCAAGCCTTTGTATTGATCGACTGCCCATAATATTGTCTGACTGCAGCGGTTATTTATCACTGGATATTTGCCTCTGTATATTTATACTCAATATCTACATGGACACTTGCTCTTACTTGTGTCTATTATTTATAATGATGACCCCTCCGGGCAGAGGGATGATATAACATTTACTGTTTATGTTACTGAGCGATATGTGACCTATGTGTGGTGCTCACTATGGGCATATACAAAATAATCAATATCTGCCACTCTGCTTATAATCAGATCTGCCACTCATAGTGATGATGTAGCCTGTCCTTCTGCTTACAGTAGACTGGCGAATACTGGGAGTGTTTGTGCTGATTATACTGGAAGTACTGCAGAAGCCAAGTGTTACCTGCAAAGAGAGTGGGAATTGATTATCATTCACACAGGTCTGGTATTTGTTTTTTTCAGCCACAGAATGATCAATCCCTTCAACTGTAAAACATGCAAAATGTAACTTCCATTGTAGGATGGACTCACACTTAGTATTTGTCTTAACTGTTACCTAATATACAATGTTAACGGTGATCCAAAGATTTTTTAGATGTTGCCAGGGGGTTGCGGTGGCTGGGTCTGGGCTGGTAAAAATAATAGGTACTTATCTATCCCATCTACCTGCTGCTAACTGCTGGGCAGTTTGTCACTCAGCCAATCACTGATCGAGGTAGGACAACACTGTGGCCAACGATTCTCTGAGGTGCAGCGTGATTTATTGGGCCCAGAAAGCAGGAATAGATACGCACAGGACGCCTGGAGCAGGACATTGGAAGCACCAAAGGAGCGATAAGGCTAGGTTCAGACTACTAATTTCTTTTTAATCAGAAAGTTAAAGAGATTTGTAAATTACTTCTATTAAAAAATCATAATCCTTCCAGTACTTATCGGATGCTGTATACTACAGAGGAAATTATTTTCTGTTTGGATTTCTTTTCTGTCTGTCCACAGTCCTCTCTGCTGACAACTCTGTCCGTGTCAGGAACTGTCCAGATCAGGAGAAAATCTCCATCGCAGACATATGCTGCTCTGGACAGTTCCTAAAATGACAGAGGTGCCAGCAGAGAGCACTGTGG
Source organism: Hyla sarda (assembly GCF_029499605.1). Classification (NCBI taxonomy): domain Eukaryota; kingdom Metazoa; phylum Chordata; class Amphibia; order Anura; family Hylidae; genus Hyla; species Hyla sarda. Next base: position 129,352,570 of record NC_079194.1, on the reverse strand, counting down.
ACAGACAGAAAAGAAATCTAAAAAGAAAAGAATTTCCTCTGTAGTATTCAGCAGCTAATAAGTACTGGAAGAAATAAGATTTTTTAATAGAAGTAATTTACAAATTTGTTTAATTTTTTGGCACTAGTTGATTTACAAAAAAAGAAAAAAAAATTGTTTTCCACTGGAGTGCCACTTTAAATGTGACTAGCTTGTTGGTGAAATATTTTAGCATTTGGGGGCCACACTTTTAATTTTGTCTGGGGCCACACTAAGTCTAAAACCGGCCCTGCGGATGAGATACTAATATAGCTAATGTAGTCAGCGATTCGCAGGTCCTATTGAGAGATCATGTCTTGGGAGTAACAATGACTGAGTGAGTGTGTGATTGACCTGCAAGAATAGGGATAGGTAAGTATGATTTTTTTTTAGCAACATTTAAAACATTTTTTGATCCTGGAATATCCCTTTAACAGATGAAAATGTGTCCACATTATACTGTCAACTGCTATGGTTTAAGTAGTGTTGGTGAATGGTGTATAGTTTATGTTGGTGCATGTTGTATAGTTTATGTTTTCAGGTTTTTTGTCTTCTTTTTTTAAACCTAGTTCATCTTTAACGTTAATTTATCCTGTTTTTACCATTGACGTCAACTGAGTAAAACTAGAAAATGAAAAGAACAATTCTAGTACAAAATACCTAGCGCAGGACCTGAGGGGACAATTCAAAGAACACCTGTACTAGATATAACACAGTGTTATCAGTTTTGCTTGAAGTTTCTCTAAAAAAAACACATATAAATAATGCATGTGTAGATATTACACAGCGTACTGTAAATGGCCTGGTTTGTTAAGGGGTCATTCACTTGTATGTCAATAAAGCTTGTATTCCATCTTAGTAATAAACTATGGGATTTTATTCCTTAACATCTATACTTGCTGTCAGTTAAAAAAAAAAAAGAAAAAAAAAAAAAAAAAACTTTGTTTAGAATTTATTGAAAGATGAAAACTCCATAATGATAACGACAAAACATATATTAGTAAGATCAGATTCTGGATGTTCTAGTTGCCACATTTGTACACAGGCTCTGCACCAAATGCATCTCAGACAACCTAAGCCTACAACCTGAGTTTCAGCTCCAAGAACAATTCCTACTTAGCAGCAAAGAAGCCAAAATAATTCGGGAGACTGGCGCAAACAATTTATCTGCAAGAAATTTGCAGGAAAATGTAAATAGATTTTATGTAGCGTGACTGAACCCATCCAGACACAGATCCATCTTATCCCAGGCAGACTTCTATACCACAGAGGAGACGTATTTCCCCAAACTATAGAATTGCGCTGCAGGCTTTTAGCAACTGCACAATGATTCAAAGGCAAGCCATTATGCTTAAGAAATACATTAATAAAAAGCAGGGCTCTTCTCTCCTCCTGTAACAATTTCAGCATTTTCCTTAAACTTTCTATTAGAGACTGGCTCAGCTATTCAGAAAAAAAATGCATTCAATTTACTGGCTGCTAAATGACCAGTTTATAGGGGGACAATGGTGAGCAATGACTTCCCCCATCTTAGTTTCAACCTCATAGAATTGTAATGTCCACTCATATACCCACTAATGTTACAAGCCCTGACCAAATAGTCCTTTATTTATGGGTGTCATTAAAGGAAAACTGTCTGTGATAGCCTGGGAGATGTAGGGTATGGGGAGTGTAGCTGTGCGGTAATTAAAGGGTGCTTGTTAACCCTTGCTATTCGTGATGCCAGGGTGTGGGCTCCTCAGTAATGCTTGTCCTACCGCCACCCTTCCCAAGAGCAATAGGGAGGTAGATAATAATAGAATGTCCACAACTGGAGAGTTTTCTGAAACAGGTATAACTTTTACTGAAGATTTTCTGCTGGCTTCATAAACTAAAAAGTCTCTATGCATACAACTGCTTTCTCCGGAGACTGACAAAGGTTGGGACTTTAGCAATTTAGAGTCTTTAGGTGTTAGGCGCTGTATCACTGGATTTAGGGGATTTAGTTGCGGTCCAGTAGTCACGCTAGCATTAGCGGGGGTAGTTTAGAACTCACGGTTTTAGTTCTGCTGAGGCCGGTAAGTTTTGAGGCCTAGCGTGTCTTTGAAAGTTGCGCGGATCCATCCTGATAGTCCGGCATCCACGAGTGCAGCAACCCAATAGAGCGATAATTGGCTACAGCTCCCTTATATGGGCAGGGGCTAGACTAGTGCTAATTGGTCCATACTGATGTCAATCACCCCTACAAAGATTTGTGGGTAACACGTGACCCAAGGACCTCCTAAGGTCCTGCAACATACCATAGCAGTTATTAACATGGTCACATGACCGAAGGTCCTGCGACGATAAGCAAGGTAAGTACTATATATTATATTATATATACATTCTAATTAAATATATACAGTTATTAACATTAAAGAATTAAACTTAAGAAGAGGCGACTAGGGGCTGTCCCACCTGAGGGACCCTACCTGAACGTAGTTACTCTGACTTTGGGGACCTCTATACTAAGTACAGTATGCAATACGGTACCGGGCCACCACATGTCATCTTGCTCCCCCTACACTAACCAGCGGTACTGGCTGATGGGGGGGATGCTGATCAGTTTAATGCTTACCGTGCCCGGATCTGCCAGCCATTCGGCCGTAATCTTCGATTTTCGGTATATGCTAATTAGGTGCTAACTGGCACAGGCCGGGCTAACTGGCACTCTGTCATCAGCGCCGCTGGCCGCAGCGCTGCCCAGCTCATCAATATTTCTCCCCTCCCGCCTCTCCTTCTTCTCCCCGTTCTGTAATGAAAAGGGAAAGGCGGAGGGAGTGGAGGAATATTGATGAGCTGGACGGTGCTGCGACTAGGGGCGCTGATGTTAGAGTGTCAATTAGCCCGGCCTGTGCCAGTTAGCACCTAATAAGCATATTAGGGATCGACCGATTATCGGTATGGCCGATATTATCGGCCGATAATCAAGATTTGGGGCGGTATCGGCAATTATCTTGCCGATAATGCCCCGCCCCCACCGCACCGCGACCGCCACCCCCTCGACCCGCCGCACCGCACCCCCGACCCACCGCACCGTGTCGCACCCCCCACCGTGATGCTAGGCGGTATACCGGTATGGATTTTTTCCCATACCGCTATACCGGTCGGGCCCCTCCCCCACCCTCCGAGTCAATAAAAAAATTTAACTTACCCATAATAGGGGTGGTCCAGGCCATCCTTCCTTCATGTAGTGTCCGGGGGCGTTCCGGGTGGAGGGTGGTCCGGTCCGGGCTGTCCTTCTTCTCCCACGGTCTTCTTCTCCACTCCGGGCAGGCTCCGGCCTAGTACGCTGCATAGACGCCGCTACGCCGTGACGTCAGGTGCGTCGCTGCGCACGGGCGTCACTGCGCAGCGGCGTCTATGCAGCGTACTAGGCCGGAGCCTGCCCGGAGTGGAGAAGATGACCGCCGGAGAAGAAGGACAGCCCGGACCGGACCACCCTCCACCCGGAACGCCCCCGGACACTACATGCACGATGGATGGATGGCCCGGAGCACCCTGGCAGGTAGGGGAGAGAAGCGGGTGGTGGCGGCGGTGGCCTATGGCCCCGCAAAAGCCACTGCAGATCATTGATTTAAAGCGCCCGCTTTAAATCAATGATCTGCAGCGGTGTCGCAGGGGGTTAAATAGCCGATAACTTATACCGGAATATCGGTATAAGTTATCGGCTATCTGCCCTAACCTGCACCGATTATCGGTATCGGTATTGGCCCTAAAAAAACGATATTGGTCGATCCCTAAAGCATATACCGAAAATCAAAGATTACGGACGAACGGCAGGGCGGATCCGGGCATGGTAGGCATCAAACTGATCAGCGTCCCCCGCACTAGCAGCTAGTACAGCTGGTTAGTGCAGGGGGAGCAAGCTCCCATATGACTCATGTGTCCAAGCACAGGCCACAATTTTTTATGAACAATACTTTGGGTATTACTGGAGTACACTTGCCATGACTGAGGGTCCAGCTTGACCGGAAACACGTTCGTGTTTCTGTGTTTTCCATGTGATCCTAAATAAAGTACCTGTTGCATTGTATCCTGCGCTGGATAACTTTCTTCCATTGCCATATGGACCGGGAGCACTGCCGGCAAATCCGGGCGGAGGTGTGAGCATTCAGCAAAGGAGAGCCGTAATTTCCGCCCTGTCTTACACTGGCCTGGAGGTATAACCTCTTTACTATATAGTTAACTATATAGGTAACATAGTAACATAGTTAATAAGGTTGAAAAAAGACCAGAGTCCATCAAGTTCAACCTATAACCCTAATAAGTCCCTACTGAGTTGAGTTGATCCAGAGGAAGGCATAAAACCCTCATACTAGAGGTAAAAATTCCTTCCCAACTCCAAATATGGACCCCTTAAGGACCAAGGACGTACCGGTACGTCCTTGGTCCTGCTCTCCTGATATAACGCGGGGTTACACAGTAACCCCGCATCATATCACGGCGGGCCCGTTGTCATAGTGAAGCCGGGACCCGCCTCTAATAGCGTGCAGCGCTGATTGCGGCGCCGTGCACTATTAACCCTTTAGCCGCGCGCTCAGAGCTGAGCCGCGCGGCTAAAACCTAAAGCAAAAGTTGCCGGCTAGCTCAGTGGGCTGTTCGGGATAGCAACAGCGAAATCGCGGCATCCCAAACAGCTTACAGGACAGCGGGAGGGCCCCTACCTGCCTCCTCGCTGTCCGATCGCCGAATGACTGCTCAGTGCCTGAGATCCAGGCATGAGCAGTCATGCGGCAGAATCGTAGATCACTGGTTTCCTATGAGAAACCAGTGATCAATAATGAAGATCAGTGTGTGCAGTGTTATAGGTCCCTATGGGACCTATAACACTGCAAAAAAAAAAAGTGAATAAAGATCAAAAGTGAATAAAAAGTGAATAAAGATCAAAAGTTTGAATCACCCCCCTTTTCCAATAAAAAAAAAACACAGTGTAAATAAAAATAAACATATATGGTATTACCGCGTGCGGAAATGTCCGAATTATAAAAAGATATCATTAATTAAACCGCTCGGTCAATGGCGTGCGCGCAAAAATTTCCAATAGTGCATTTTTGGTCACTTTTTATTTAATTTAAAAATGGATAAAAAGCGATCAATAAGTCCTATCAATGTAAATATGGTACCATTAAAAACTTCAGATCACGGCGCAAAAAATGAGCCCTCATACTGCCCCATACACAGAAAAATAAAAAAGTTATAGGGGTCAGAATATGACAATTTTAATTTTCCTGTATGTAGTTATGATTTTTTCCAGAAGTCCGACAAAATCAAACCTATATAAGTAGGGTATCATTTTAATCGTATGGACCTACAGAATATAGATAAGGTGTCATTTTTAACGAAAAATGTACTACATAGAAACGGAAGCCCCCAAAAGTTACAAAACAGCGTTTTTTTTCAATTTTGTTGCACAATGATTTTTTTCCGTTTCACCGTAGATTTTTGGGCAAAATGACTGATGTCATTACAAAGTAGAATTGGTGGCGCAAAAAATAAGCCATCATATGGATTTTTAGGTGCAAAATTGAAAGAGTTAGGATTTTTTAAAGGCAAGGAGCAAAAAACGAAAATGCAAAAACGGAAAAAACCCCGATCCTTAAGGGGTTAAAAAAAAAAAAACACGGGAGTACCCCTTTAAGTAACAATTAAGTGTATTGTGCTACCTGTATGAACAGTAACCATCTATTAATAAAAATATTCTGCTACCCTTTTTTTAAAGGGAACCAATTCCCACCCTTTCCCCCCATACCAGCAGAATGACATCAACAAGCACACCAGGACTGTCACTAATAATTCCCCATGTACTATACTACCTACAGTATGAGATACCCACTCACTAATACCACAAGAAGCTTATGTGATCACTGTCAACACGTCCTCCAGTCCCATCCTGCGTAAACTTCTCTTATGACTTATTGCTGAGTTACACATTCTGCTATAGTAATGGATGCTGATAATACTCAGGGCTTGTTATCGGTCAGTCAATTTAGCCGATAACCCTACTACAATCACCAGTAATTGTCCCTCAGTTGACTCATGAATTCTCCATACAATAGGCTAGTGATATGATCTTCTTCTCCCCACCCATCAGTGCTCACATAATGAACTTCTTCCTGACATCAGTCTATTCTGCCATTAGATGTCTGACATTACTTACACACTGTTTAGAGCCGGGCTTCACACAGCAGGTAACGGTGAATATGAATTCCCATTAGCTGCCTGACACCACTATAAATTCTTTACTAGATTGCTTTGTAAAGCTTTTCTCTAACAATTCCATTAACCCTTGTATAGTTGGCCATCATACATTCTCCTCTGTTCATTACATACATAAAGATAATAATGTCATCAGTCATCAATGTGCCGAAATATTTTACTTAGAGTTTTACTGTCATAAGAAAGAAAACTTTTGACTTGTCTTGCAGACATGTGCTGAGACCCTCACCAATTCTTAGATATATCTGGGTGAAGTATGCTTCATTCCCTGGCTTGGCATTCATTGCAGAAGATGGGTTCTGTCATAATCAGTGGAGCTTGGCATCAACAAGAAGTGCGGTGCCACCTTAATAACAAAAACACACAAATTACCGGGCCCAGATGGCATCCATCCCAAGGTTTTGCAGGAATTAAGTGCCGTGCTAGACAGACTCTTATTCCTTATATTTAAAGATTCTATAATGACTGGGATTGTTCCACAGGACTGGCACTTAGCAAATGTGGTACCAAAATTCAAAACAGGGTCAAAAATAGATCCGGGGAACTATAGAGCTGTAACATTTTTGAGGATTTTCTGAGAGATGCTGTTCTGGAATATCTTAACCCCTTAAGGACGCAGCCCTTTTTCACCTTAAGGACTGAGCCCTTTTTCGCAATTCTGACCACCGTCGCTTTACGAATTAATAACGCAAAAACGCTTTTACCGAATATTCTGATTCTGAGATAGTTTTTTCGTGACATATTCTACTTTATGTTGGTAAATTTCCGGCGTTACTTGCATCCTATTTTGGTGAAAAATCCCAAAATTTCAGGAACATTTTGAAAATTTTGCATTTTTCTAACTTTGAAGCTCTCTACTTGAAAGGAAAATGGATATTCACAATACATTTTATTTTTATTCACAAATACAATATGTCTACTTTATGTTGGCATCATAAAATGGACATAGTTTTGCTTTTTGAAAAAATTAGAGGGCTTCAAAGTAGAGCAGCAATTTTCAAAAAATTCATGAAAATCTGAAGGGACATGTTACAGAACTACAACTCCCATCATGCCTGGGCAGTTTAGGCATGCTGAGAGTTGTAGTTTGGAAACATCTGGAGGGCTACCGTTTGGGCACCACTGTAACAGTGGTCTCCAAACTGTGACCCTCCAGATGTTGCAAAACTACAACTCCCAGCATGCCCAGACATCCAGGGGTGGGCAGAACAGGGGGTTGCCATGGCAACCCACTGTCCTGCTCTGCCATTGGTCAGAATCAGTTCTGACCAATGACAGGGGATAGGAGGAGATTGCAGCTCTGCGACCTCACTCCTAGCCCTCAAGATGATCGGGGCTGTCCCTGACAGCTCTGATCATCGCTATTTTCCAGGTGATCGGGTCACCCAATCAGCCCGGAATAGCAGAAAATCGCATGTCTGAATTGACATGCGATTTTCTGCGATCGCCGACATGGGGGGTCATCAGGCATCCCGATCTGGTCCCCAACCGGCTAGCGGCAGGGACCGGAATTCCCACGGGCGTATCCATACGCCCTCAGTCCTTAAGGACTCAAGATGCAGGGCGTATGGATACGCCCGGCGTCCTGAACAGGATAATGAAAATAACCTGACACAGCACCAACATGGGTTTATGCGGGATCGGTCCTGTCAGACTAATCTGATCAGTTATAAATTGGACCGGGGTGAAGCTGTAGATGTTATATATCTGGACTTTTCTAAGTCATTTGATAATGTGCCACACAAAAGGTTAGCACATAAAATGAGGATGCTTGGACTAGGGGAGGATATATGTAAATGGATTAGCAACTGGCTCAGTGACAGGAAGCAGAGGGTGAGCATCAATGGAACTTATTCTGGTTGGGTGACAGTTACTAGTGGGGTACAGCAGGGGTCAGTACTGGGTCCACTTATTTTCAATTTGTTTATTAGTGACCTTGTAGAGAGATTACAAAGTAGAATTTTAATATTTGCGGATGATACTGGTGATCACCACCGAGGATGATAACATAATATTACAGAGGGATCTGGGGAAGCTGGAGGCTTGGGCACAGACATGGCAAATGAAGTTTAATGCACAGAAATATAAGGATATGCACTTGGGACATACAAACAACATGTACAATTATATTCTAAATATTAAGCCATTGGGTAAAATTTCTACCGAAAAAGACTTAGGGGTACTGGTGGACAGTAAACTCTACTTTAGTGATCAGTGTCAGGCAGCTGCTGCCAAGGATAACACAGTCATGGGATGTATCAAGAGAGACATAGAGGCACATGATAGGGACATAATTTTTCCTCTGTATAAATCACTACTCATATGGACCACATATGGAGTATTGTGTCCAATTCTGGGCAGCTGTATATAAAAAGGACATGTCCGAACTGGAGAGGGTGCAGAGGAGGGCGACAAGGATAATTGATGGTATAGGAGGATTACAGGACCAAGACAGTACAGAGAACTTTCTAGTGATCATTTTATACCTAGGCCGTAACCATGACAAGGGGGCATCCTCTACATTTAGAGGAAAAAGGGTTTCACCATCATCACAGACCTGGATTCTTTACTGTTAGAGCAGGGAAACTATGGAACTCTGTTCCACATGATGTTGTGATGTCTGACTCACTAAACAAGTTGAAGAGGGGGGGGGGGGGGGCTGGATGTTTTTCAAGAGAAGTATAATATTACAGGTTATGGCTACTAGGTTTATGTGGATAGAACATTGATCCAGGGATTTATTCTGATTGCCGTATTGGAGTAGGGAATGGCTTGATGGACTCTTTTCTTTTTTGAAAATTACAAACTGTGTAACTATCTGCACAGTGATGGATTCACTTTGCAGTATATCTGGTGGTGGTTGGTGGGATTGGTGGGAGTCTCAGCACTGAGATCCAGACCGATCAAAATTTTTGACATGTCTGCATGATATGTCAAAAGTTTTTTCCATGGTGCTTTGAAGCCATAAAGGTGGAAAACTTGTTTGTCGGCTTATTGATAGCAGATAATTTTTACCTGCTAAAAAGCCTGTAATGGGGGATGTGCAGCTTAAGGCTAATTGCTGAAAAGGACCATATAAACAATCCAGGGACTGTATGGCATCCAAGCTGTCTGGTAGGCTCTGTAAACGATGATCTGCGATCTACAAGATCTATGAGATCTGCACTCATTTACAGAGAAGTCCAGGCCATGTAATAGAACCTTTAGTTATGGAACTCTTTATTAGTTAAATGGGCACTGTCATTAAAACATTTTTTGCTATTGCACCTCCTGGTAAATAAAAAAATCTTTCTAATGTAATTTGTTTAAAAAAAAAAAAATTCTATGATTTATTTGTGTTTAAAAAAGCTGCCACTAGGTGTCCCCCTACTTGTCCAGAGCACATTTCCCCCTATCTCTTGCACAGACTTTGAACTCTTGTGTGCCTGCCAGAAGTCCAAAATTAGGAAATGCAGCCTGGAGTGCTGAGGGGGGGGGGGGGTATCTAGGTGTGAGCAGCCTTAGCCAGTCATAGCTCATCTCACACACTGTACTGCTCTGGGCTGTGTGTAGCAGAGTGAGGGAGGAAGATTTCCCCTGTATGGCTTCAGATGATGTCACACCTGCATAAAATACAGAGCAAAATTAAGGAACAAGACTAAAAAATAATAAAAATAAATGCAGTGGTGGTTTATCTCCATAGACAGCAATGCATTTCTGAGCAGAATCAACATAAACATTGAAATGTTCAATGTTTCTACGGACCTTGGAATTGGGATTTCTGCAGCAGAAATTCCAGCATGTGCACAGTAGTGGAGAATCCCATTAAAAACATAAGGACTCTGCTGCAGCAGAATTACTGAGCAGAATATTTCCGCAGAATTACGCCATATGGACATAGCCTGAGTCTGTAATCTTTCTCCATGTGTACTGCACAGAACCTGGGCTGAGGGCTGATTTTGGCAATGGGGCCTAAAAGCAATATCTATCAATGCCACATGTGATCTCTTGTCTGGGCACCACTGTAAAATGGAAACTTTGCTGAGGACAGTGATTGGTTGATTGGCAATTTTCCAGGTGTCAGGACATAAGCCCAGAACAAAGGCTGGCAGCATCAGCACAATACCGGAGTGGGGTTGGCAGCAGGTAAGTACAGATTTTTTAAATGTAAAATTTCTTCTTCTGTATACCTATTTAAGCCTGCAAGGTGACTAGCAGTTATAGAGTACACATGGCATAAACTTCTCATCAACAGGTTGTTCCATTCTTCATTTCTTCATTTAAATTCCTTCCATCTCCTCCTAATAGAGCAGTTATTTAGCGGTATGTATGGCCTTCACCATCAGCCTCTCTCCACAGGAAAGATTACATAGTGAAACAGCATGAATTCCCAGCACACCCTGCAAAGCAGAATATTGTACATTTCATATTACTCTGTTTAAGCTCTGTTGCATTTAACTTTACCGGTCTTGGCACAAAGTAATTTGGTGGAAATATTAAGTAACACAGGAATATTGGTCAGGTGTAGGCCGGATGAGTTACACCGCTTCAAAGTGGCTAATTTAATTAAAATAAAATTGAACAATCTTGGGGGCGGCTTGCATATAGATGGACTGTCGCTGAGCAGAAAAACATCAATATGATGAATATCCAGCAGAGTAATGGTGCCGCATGCATATTGCATGTGAGACGTCATATATGCTTCTTCTCATTTAGGCTTCTTTAGCCTTCAAATCTTAGAATGCCCAGAGGAGAAGACAAAAACTGGAGAAGTGTGATGATTCCCAGAAATCTGTGTATGCGCTCATGGGTAAAATCCACATTTTCAGCTTAGAAGGGAAAAGCAGGGTCTTAAAGAGCCTCATTACCCAGAGGCGTATGTACAGCTATTGCTGCCCTAGGCATTAGGTCTGAATATGTCCCTAGTAAAGGTGTGTTCACACATATGATTCCTTTTTTAAGCAAAAAGTAACAATAATTGTTTAGTGTTACAATCTAGAATCTACATAGCTAGAAAAGACCTTCCTAATCACAATTCACAATAGGTAATACCACCATACTTGACTGGACAACATTCTAGATATCCATGACTAGATAACACCACCATAAAGTGATTAAATTGCAGCACCATGCTGTGATTGGATAACATCATCATACTGTGACTGGATAATGCTATTGACTGGGAAACAACCATCATACCTAGCTACCTTCAATCCACTGTAAGAGGGAGTCACATATTAGATAATTTTATATGTAAAGCCAAAGTTAGGGGTAAGTGTGGGAAAGAGGTATTTTCACAAAAAGAAAGAAAATTTAGTTGGTAATTTAGCCCATGAGGAGACATTGTTTCCAACTCATGGATCCAACAGCATGCTCTCTGTAATAGCCAGTCGAAGTCTCCTTCTCGTACCGGAGGATGTAATTTTTTGACACCAATAAAATGTACCTCTCTAATATTCCCAGCATGTCTCTCATTCATGTGTCTGGCTAATGATGTATCACATCACACATCATCATGTTGGAGTCGGATATCTTCCAAGTGTTCTAATATGCGTCTCTTGAATACCCTTGATGTTTTTCCTATATATCTCATATGGCAGGAACACTTAGCCATGTAGATGACAGCTCGAGTACTACAGTTTATAAAGTCTCTGATTTGATAACTTCTACCTGTAAAAGCATTGGCAAAATGTTTTGTTTTAAGTATGTTTGAACAAGCTTTACAGTGTCCGCAAGGAAAACATCCTTTAGGCACTGGAGCTCGATCAAGCCAGGTTTGGCCTGTAGTTCTATCTGGTGACAGGTGACTATGAGTGAGAATGTCTCCTATATTATGGCCCCTCCAGAATGTGATCTGTGGGAAGTCTGAGACAATAGACCTCATTTACTAAAAATGGAGTGTTTATCTTGGAGTGATTTCAGGTTTACTCCGTGTATTTTTCACTCTTATTTACTAATCTGTCGCACGTCAATTTCATTTTGTGTCGCACGGGTTGAAATTTGTGTCACACGCTAAATTGTGTGAAAGTAAATAGCCATGATTGATCAATATTTTTTTTTACATTTTTTTTTTATGGTTGGGGCTGCCTTGATAAACTTATTTTTGGTTTTAATATACCCTGAAACCTCTTGAATTGTAATTGAAAAAAACATAAAAAAAATATTAGATTACAATAAATATAATCCTGATTGTAATGTGTTATGTAAAAATTTTAATTATAAACTAAATGGTTAATAAGTAATAAACATAGGTAATTAACAGATATAATTAAAGGGGTACTATAATCAACTGGTGGCAGAAAGTTAAACATATTTGTAAATTAAATCTATTAAAAAATCTTAATCCGTCCAGTACTTATTAGCTGCTGAATTCTACAGAGGAAATTATTTTCTTTTTGGAACACTGATGACATCACGAGCACAGTGCTCTCTGCTGACATCTCTGTCCATTTTAGCAACCATGCATAGCAGATGTATGCTAAGGGCAGCATGGTGGCTCAGTGGTTTGCACTGCTGCCTTGCAGAGCTGGGGACTTGGGTTCAAATTCCACTAAGGACAACAATAAATAAAGCATTATTATTATTATAATAATGTCAGCAGAGAGAACTGTGCTCATGATGTCATCAGAGAGCATTCCAAAAATAAAATAATTTCCTCTGTGTATTCAGCAGCTAATAAGCAGCTCGTGTAACGAGTGAAACAGATTCTGTCGCCAACTACTCCTACCCCCCCCTGTACCGATCCGTCTCCCCGACTGCATTTCATGCTGTGAGTATGAGTGAATAAAGAAACCTATTTTAAAGAAAAGACTGGTGAGTTGCCGATCATTTCTACTCCTTCATTGCATCTGAAGATATGAACTTTTGCTAAGTATCAGTGCACCACCACATCTCTATTAATATTTCTCCGAGTTAGCGTCAGTCCTGATTGTCTGGCAGAGCCAATTATAGCAGTGCCGAATATCATATCTTTGCCTCTGTTAATTTACAAATATGTTTAACTTTCTGCCACCAGTTGATTTAAAAGAAAAAAGGTTTTCACCGGAGTACCCCTTTAAATAAATTCCCCAAAAATAAGTTTAAATAATATACAAATGTCTATAAAAAGGTTTTCAACATAAACGCTCCATTTTAATTACTTTACCGATTGCTCAAAGGTGTAGGGTTTTGGTTTCAACAAACTCACACATTTTTATGTGTATTTTCTCACACACTCGGAGTGATTTTTTAGTTTTGTTGGGAACACTAAGTTGGGTGTACTAACAGCCTGCTTGTATGCTGATGATAAAACATGCTCAGGGTAACCTCTGTCAATAAAATGAAGCCTTTGGTCTTTGGCTTCCCTGATGAAATCTTGTTGTTCAGAGCAATCTCTCCTGAGGCGGAGGTACTGCCCCCTAGGGATACCCCTTTTCAGGGGTCCTGGGTGGCAGCTCTCCCACCTCAGGAGACTGTTGGTAGCTGTAGTTTTTCTATGAATTTTTGTTTTCAAACTTCCATCCTGATTTTTATGAATGCTTATGTCCAAAAATGACAAAGTAGAAGCATTCACTTCTGAGGTAAAGAATAAACCCAATGAATTATAGTTAATTGTTTTAATAAACTCCTCAAATTGAGTCTTGGTCCCCTGCCACAGGATCAGCATGTCATCTATGAAACGCGCCCATAAAAGGGTGCGCTCACAGAATTGTTCCCTGAAACCAACAAAAACTGATGTCGCCTCCCACCAGCCCAGAGTTAAATTGGCATAACTGGGGCACACAGACTCCCCATGGCCTTTCCTCTAAGCTGCTGGAAGACCCGGTCATTGAATAAAAAGTAATTGTGTGTTAGTACAAAATTTAATAACCTGAGAACAAAAGCTTTATGTGATTGCAAGAATGCCCCTCTGAATGACAGGAAATAGGAGACCGCTCTTAGTCCAACTTCATGGGGTATGGAAAAATAAAGGGCCTCAATGTCTATGCTGGTTAGTAAGGTATCTTGGTCAATTGTCAAGCCCTCAATTTTCTTAAGGAGATCCTTTGTGTCCCTGGTATATAGATACCTATGTTTTGTCCCAAACCTCCAATGCCCACCACAATGGGGCGACTCTTTAATGGGGTCACCCCTTGTGGATTTTTGGCAAGGCATAGAAGGTTGGAACAACTGCATTTTTAGGCAACAAAAATGTGCTTTCTTGTTCACTGATAAGTTTCTCTGATTTTGCTTGTGCAATGATCTCTGATAGTTCTTGTTTATACGTCTGGGTAGGATCATGAGTCAAGGTCTCATAGGTATTTCTGTCGTCCAGCAATGCTGGACACATGTTGATGTATTGTTGTCGATTCATGACCACTATGTTTCCCCCCTTGTCTGCCGATTTTATTATTACGTTGATATTGTTTTGTGATCGCTTTTCTTTCTATATTTGAAAGGTTAGTTCTTGATTCAGACAAGGGAGGAAACGACAGTGACCTGACATCACGAAAAACCAGTTCTAAAAATATGTCTATGCATGATGAATCTCCAACTGGAGGAAAATATTTGTTTTTAAGTTTACATGAAGTGATTAGGCACTCATTTCGAGGTCTCGTGTTTTCGTCTACTAATGAGGCCAAGTCTCTCACAGCTGGTAACTCATTTATACCAATGCCAAGTTCTTGACACTCTTTCCTCTCCCGAATTTTATGGAACTTGTGCAACTTTAGTTTTCGGATGAAAAGGTAAAGGTCCTTGGTATAGGTAAACTCATCATAACCTACTGATGGAACAAAGGAAAGACCACGGCCAAGGACCCTCACCTGTGCATCCATCAACAGGGTCCCCGAGACATTCATTACTTGCAGAATATCTTTTGGCTGGTTAATAGATTTTAACATCAGCTGTCCTTTTGTCTCAGAGTACAGGGTTCCCGGCTCATGTCTCGGCTGGTATCCCCTAAAAAAAGAGTAGCAGAGGATGATGCAGAAGTGCCCTCTCCAATCCATTCTGAATCATGGCCCCGATAGTTTCCCCTACCTCATTTATTCTGTAGGTTGGTGCAATCACTATCTTTAGGTTAAGTGTCTGAAGATGAGATTTCAGTTTCAGAATCACAGGGTAAAGGGGTCCTAGTTAGTACACTATAAGCTCTATTTTCCCAGAAGTCTTGGAGTTCTCTAATAAACTGGGAGTGCTTGCGCTCCTTCAATTGATATTGAATTCTCTCTATAGAGTTCGGGGCTTGGGTCTCTTAAACTGCATAGTCTTGATCGTCCTTTAATCTAAGGACAATCTCTTTTTGTTCTTTCAATTTGGTCTCAG
Source organism: Hyla sarda (assembly GCF_029499605.1). Classification (NCBI taxonomy): domain Eukaryota; kingdom Metazoa; phylum Chordata; class Amphibia; order Anura; family Hylidae; genus Hyla; species Hyla sarda. The sequence goes on along the minus strand of NC_079194.1, from coordinate 129,337,051 downwards.
CAATTACAAGATTACTTTTTTCCTCTTCTAACAAAATATGTAGAAATGTCAAAGAAGTGCTAGTAGCCTATGTAGCCTAAGGGCCCATGCACACTGAGGAAATTCAACAAGTAACCTGCACTTCTTTTGCACTGAATTTTATTGTGAAAATTAAAGTCCTATTATTTTGCTATTTCAAAAACAAAACCCTCCAAAAGCTGCAAAATTGTGGTTTTATTTTCAATTTCTTTCAAGTTAATGGGGTCCCTATACCATCCAGAACATAATCTTGTCCAGTTGCAGCATCATCGTTGTCCCTGCTGAAGCAGAGGCTGGGGCACAGTCCAATAAATGAGGGCAGAACTAGCTGTCCACTGTGCTCACTCCTGTCCTATCTATCAGACTGCAGCATGAAAACTGAGAGGAGTAATTTACAGAGCAACCTGCAGTGATTTGATGAAGAGGCCCAGCACAGCAGACTGGGAGGAAGTGAATGCATGGTGAGTGAGGGCGGGATCAGTGCTTGCCTGAACCTAGCAGAGAGTTAAGGTGAACAACATCATCCAAATGCAGTTCTATTCACCTCAGGTCCTGGAGCCAGTGTGTGAGGCTTCAGGGACATGAAAGGTTCTCTATAAAGCCTTAAATATTCATAGAGCTTAAAGGGGTTGTGCCATCTCAAGATAGTATTCCCTATTTGTGGATAACTAGCTGATCGAGAACGGGGACCCCATTCTCTCTTTAGAATGAAGTACGGATCGATGCAGCCTAAGCCCATTTGGGTATATTCCAGTGACAGAAATATTTTCCATACATTGTGATCTGACCCTTGCTACAACCATGAAAGATACTGTACAATGGACACCATTGTAGAAGCTCACTGTTTATTCACTAAAAGAAAAGCATCCTGGTTACTCCTCCCTATTTTAAATAATAAAGTAGATGAGGTTTCTGGTCAGATGAGCTGATGAAGAAGAAAAGATCTTGGCGGGATGTTGACAGTGAATTGTCAAGTTAACAGTGCTGATGCATGGAAAATGAAAGACTCTCTTAGATGACAGTGAAGGAAGCTTATAATGGTTATGGCACCACCACAAACATTGCTGGGTCCTTTACTTTTACCAAACTGCATTGGCATAATGTGATGTGAAATATGTTCCTGTCTGTAGTATAAAGGGACTATGCTATTGGGGCACTGATGAATGAGGAGCTCTATAGTTAGTAAAGCAATATAAGTCTTTACTGCCTCGCCTCTTTAGCCTGGCCAAGACAGGAGGAGGAGGAGAGGGAATGGCAGTGACGGTAATTTTGTTGCCAGGACTGAATTTTTTTTGGAAAGTTCTATAACTAGACATTGAAAAAAACAACCTGCATTATAACCTCAGCAGTGATGTCCCTAATGAGGGCTGTAACACAGCAAAAATAACTGTAAATGTAAGATATGTTTACATGTCTTATATATACTACAGATTTTATGTTGCATACTTTATGCTGGTGAATCAATGATAAAATCTGCAGCACAAAAAGAGCAACATATTTAGTGCATGTGAGCAGCAAAGGGATTCAAGTACATGTCCAAAAGCCAATATTATAATTGGGCCCCTGGCTACTTTTCTGTATCTGAGCACAATGCTTGTCTGGACTCTTGTAAGAAGCAGTCTTATGGTGTCACATATAGAGATGAGCGAACTTTTGAAAAAATTGATTCGGGCAATCCGCCAAATTTTCAGAAAAAATTAGCTTTGGGCTGAATTTATTCGTGGCAAATCTATATTAAAAACTGCTATTTCTGGCCTACAGAGCGCCCCAAAGGGATCTAGAACACTTTGCTTTGTCCTAATATGCATGTGGAGTGTGCTGGGGTAGTGAAATAATACTGTTATTCAGTATGACATGCAGATTACAAGCATCACTATTAGAACCACTGCAGCAGAGCAGAACAGTGACAGAGCCTGGAGGTGGCATCAGTGTGAGGAGACCATATAGTGGCTGAATGACAAAGCGTGGAGGTGTTGGCAGCATTAGGAGACCATATAGTTGCTGAATGACACAGCGTTGAGGTGTTGGCAGCATGAGGAGACCATATAGTTGCTGAATGACACAGCTTAGAGTTGGCAGTAGCATGAGTAGACACTAGGGCTTCACAATCCCTAAGATTAAAGATTAATTTTGAAATTTAAAATGAAGATTTATGGTAGCTAGTGCTACCATAAAAAATTTTAGGCCCAGGCCCAGCAGCATCAGTAAACCATATATTGGCTGAATGACACAGCCTGGAGCTGGCTGAATCATGAGGAGACCCTATAGTGGCTGAATGGCACAGTCTACTGGTGGCTAAAGCATGATGAGACCATATAGTGGGAGAATGGCACAGCCTGGAGGTGCCTGAAGCATGAGGAGATAGTATAGTGGCTGAATGGCACAGCCTGGAGGTGGCTGAAGCATGAATAAACCATACAGTGGCTGAATTGCACAGCCTGGAGGTGGCTGGAGCATAAATAAACCATATAGTGGCTGAATTGCACAGCCTGGAGGTGGCTGAATCATGAATAAACCATATAGTGGCTGAATTGGCTAGCCTGGAGGTGGCTGAAACATGAATAAAACATATAGTGGCTGAATTGCACAGCCTGGAGGTGGCTGAATCATGAGGAGACCATATAGTGGCTGAATTACTGCCGGGAGTTTGTGGCAGCATGGGGAGACCATATAGTGTCTGAATGTCACAACCTGGAGTTGACTGAAGCATGAGGAGTCCCTGTAGTGTCTGAATGGCACAGCCTGGAGTTGGCTGAAGCATGAGGAGACCATATAGTGTCTGAATGGCACAGCCTGGAGTTGGCAGAAGCATGAGGAGACCATTGAAATTTGAGAAATTTTAATTTAAGATTTTGAAATTGAAATTGAGGATTTCAAAGTTTTTATTTTAACTCCCAAGTTTTAGTGTCCCGGGCCCTAGCGTGTGAGTAAAAAGGACCAAATCTAACAAGGAGTCACATGTCACATGGCAGCACAATAGAGATGTCGCGAATTGTTCGCCGGCGAACAGTCTCCGGCGAACTTAGCATGTTTGCGTTCGCATCGCCAGGCGAACATATGTGAAGTTTGATTTGCGCCTATACTTTAGTCAGCAGACACATTACAGCCAATCAGCAGCAGTCCCTCCCTTCCTGACCCTCCTACCTCCTGCACGGACGCCATTTTACCTTCATCCGGCATGCTGCAGGCTTAGAAAATGAAGGGACAGAGAAGCTGCTCTTGCTGTAATAGGGAAAGCAATAGCTAGGTTGCTGCTAGTTGGTGTATTATGGGTCCACTTTACTCCTAAAGCACTAGTCTAACATCTGCTTTAAGGACAGCACCCAAAAAAGTCCTTTTTAGGGCTCAAATATCAGTCCATGTCTTGCAACAGCTGGAGGCACCCTGGTTGGAAGGGAACCGCTGGTTAAAAGGGGTACTCCAGTGTAAAACTTAAGTTCCTTCAAGCAACTAACTACAGTATTAAAAGGGCTATAAGTTCAGTCCGTGTGTCTTGCAACTGCTGGAGGCACCCTGGTTGGGGACCTCTGCTTAAAAGGGGAACTCCGCTGGCAACCTTTTTTGCTCATTGTCACACTAGTGCAAATCCCATTTGGTGTGACAGTTGTTCAAATAAAAATAAAAAAAATACCTTTTTTGGCTGTGAAATAAAACCAGTGCTGCCTAAAGGGGGGCTCTAACTATGTGCTGGCTAATATGGGGGAATCTATGTGCTGCCTAAAGGGTGGCTCTAAATATGTGCTGCCTAAAGGGTGGCTCTAACTATGTGCTGCCTAATATTGGGGAATCTATGTGCTGCCTAAAGGGGGGCTCTATGTGCTGCCTAAAGGGGGGCTCTAACTATGTGCTGCCTAACATAGGGGAATCTATGTGCTGCCTAAAGGGGGGATCTAACTATGTGATGCCTAAAGGGGGGATCTAACTATGTGCTGCCTAAAGTGGGCTCTATGTGCTGCCCAAAGGGAGGCTCTACCTATGTGCTGCCTAAAGGGGGGCTCTAACTATGTGCTGCCTAATATGGGGGAATCTATGTGCTGCCTAAAGGGGGGATCTAACTATGTGATGCCTAAAGGGGGGCTCTATGTGCTGCCTAAAGGGGATAAAGCATGTTATTCCAAAGAATTTAGAAATAATAGGTTATTTATGCCCTTTCTGGATTAAAACCAGACTCTGCATCAACTATGTAATTTTCCATGGGAGTTTTGCCATGGATCCCCCTCCAGCACGCCACAGTCCAGGTATTAGTCCCCTTGAAAAAACCTTTAAATCACTATTGTGGCCAGAAAGAGTCCCTATGGGTTTTAAAATTCGCCTGCCCATTGAAGTCAATGGCGGTTCGCCGGTTCGCGAACATTTGCGGAAGTTCGCGTTCGCTGTTCGAGAACCGAAAATTTTATGTTCGCGGCATCACCACAGCACAATGACAGAGCCTGGAGGTGGGATCAGTATGAGGAGACCATATAGTGGCTGAATGGCATAGCCTGGAGTTGGCTGAAGCATTAGGAGACCATACAGCTGCTGAATGACACAGCCTGAAGCTGACAGCAGCATGAGTAGACACCAGGGCTTCACAATTCCTAAGATTAAAAGATGAATTTTGAAATTTTAAATGAATATTTATGGTTGCTAGTGCTACCATAACATTTTTTAGGCCCAGGCCCAGCAGCATCAGGGAACCATATATTGGCTGAATGACACAGCCTGGAGGTGGCTGAATCATGAGGAGACCCTATAGTGGCTGAATGGCACAGTCTAGAGGTGGCTGAAGCATGAGGAGACCATATAGTGGGAGAATGGCACAGCCTGGAGGTGGATGAAGCATGAGGAGACCATATAGTGGCTGAATGGCACAGCCTGGAGGTGGCTGAAGCATGAATAAACCATATAGTGGCTGAATCGCACAGCCTGGAAGTGGCTGAAGCATGAATAAACCATATAGTGGCTGAATTGCACAGTCTGGAGGTGGCTGAAGCATGAATAAACCATAGAGTGGCAGAATTGCACAGCCTGGAGGTGGCTGAAACATGAGGAGACCATATAGTGGCTGAATGACACAGCCTGGAGGTCGCTGAAGCATGAGGAGTCCCTATAGTGTCTGAATGGCACAGCCTGGAGTTGGCTGAAGCATGAGGAGACAATACAGTGTCTGAATGGCACAGCCTTGAGTTGGCAGAAGCATGAGGAGACCATTAAAATTAAAGATTAAAAAATTTAAATTTAAGATTTTGAAATTGAAATCGAAGTTTCAATTTAAATTCCCATGTTTTAGTGTCCCGGGCCCCGGCGTGTGAGTAAAAAGGACCAAATCTAACAAGGAGTCACATGTCACATGGCGGCACAATGACAGAGCCTGGAGGTGGCATCAGTATGAGGAGACTGCATAGTGGCTGAATGACTGCCTGGAGTTTGTGGCAGCATGGGGAGACCATATAGTGTCTGAATGGCATAGCCTGGAGTTGGCTGAAGCATGAGGAGACCATATAGTGTCTGAATGGCACAGCCTGGAGTTGGCTGAAGCATAAAAAGAGACCATATAGTGTCTGAATGGCACAGCCTGGAGTTGGCTGAAGCATGAGGAGACCATACAGTGTCTGAATTACACAGCCTGAAGCTGACAGCAGCATGAGTAGGCACTAGGGCTTCACAATCCCTAAGATTAAAAGATGAATTTTGAAATTTAAATTGAAGATTTATGGTATCTAGTGCTACCATAAAAAATTTTAGGCCAAGGCCCAGCAACATCAGTAAACCGTATATTGGCTGAATGACAAAGACTGGAGGTGGCTGAATCATGAGGAGACCCTATAGTGGCTGAATGGCACAGCCTAGAGGTGGCTGAAGCATGAGGAGACCATGTAGTGTCTGAATGGCACAGCCTGGAGTTGGCTGAAGTATGAGGAGACCATAAAGTGGCTGAATGGCACAGCCTGGAGTTCGCAGAAGCATGAGGAGACCATTGAAATTTAAGATTTTGAAATTTAAATTTAAAATTTTGAAATTGAAATTTTAACTCCCAAGTTTTAGTGTCCCGACCCCCGGTGTTTGGGTACAAAGGACCAAATCAAACAAAGAGTGACATGTCATATGGTAGCACAATAACAGAGCCTGGAGATGACATCAGTATGAGGAGACCATATAGTGGCTGAATGACTGTCTGGAGTTTGTGGCAGTTTGGGGAGACCATATAGTGTCTGAATGGCACAGCCTGGTGGTGACTGAAGCATGAGGAGACCATATAGTGGCTGAATGGCACAGCCTGGAGGTGGCTGAATCATGAGGAGACCATATAGTGGCTGAATTACTGCCGGGAGTTTGTGGCAGCATGGGGAGACCATATAGTGTCTGAATGTCACAACCTGGAGTTGACTGAAGCATGAGGAGTCCCTGTAGTGTCTGAATGGCACAGCCTGGAGTTGGCTGAAGCATGAGGAGACCATATAGTGTCTGAATGGCACAGCCTGGAGTTGGCAGAAGCATAAGGAGACCATTGAAATTTGAGAAATTTTAATTTAAGATTTTGAAATTGAAATTGAGGATTTCAAAGTTTTTATTTTAACTCCCAAGTTTTAGTGTCCCGGGCCCTAGCGTGTGAGTAAAAAGGACCAAATCTAACAAGGAGTCACATGTCACATGGCAGCACAATAGAGATGTCGCGAATTGTTCGCCGGCGAACAGTCTCCGGCGAACTTAGCATGTTCGCGTTCGCATCGCCAGGCGAACATATGTGAAGTTTGATTTGCCCCTATACTTTAGTCAGCAGACACATTACAGCCAATCAGCAGCAGTCCCTCCCTTCCAGACCCTCCTACCTCCTGCACGGACGCCATTTTACCTTCATCCGGCATGCTGCAGGCTTAGAAAATGAAGGGACAGAGAAGCTGCTCTTGCTGTAATAGGGAAAGCGATAGCTAGGTTGCTGCTAGTTGGTGTATTATGGGTCCACTTTACTCCTAAAGCACTAGTCTAACATCTGCTTTAAGGACAGCACCCAAAAAAGTCCTTTTTAGGGCTCAAATATCAGTCCATGTCTTGCAACAGCTGGAGGCACCCTGGTTGGAAGGGAACCGCTGGTTAAAAGGGGTACTCCAGTGTAAAACTTAAGTTCCTTCAAGCAACTAACTACAGTATTAAAAGGGCTATAAGTTCAGTCCGTGTGTCTTGCAACTGCTGGAGGCACCCTGGTTGGGGACCTCTGCTTAAAAGGGGAACTCCGCTGGCAACCTTTTTTGCTCATTGTCACATTAGTGCAAATCACATTTGGTGTGACAGTTGTTCAAATAAAAATAAAAAAAATACCTTTTTTGGCTGTGAAATAAAACCAGTGCTGCCTAAAGGGGGGCTTTAACTATGTGCTGGCTAATATGGGGGAATCTATGTGCTGCCTAAAGGGTGGCTCTAAATATGTGCTGCCTAAAGGGTGGCTCTAACTATGTGCTGCCTAATATTGGGGAATCTATGTGCTGCCTAAAGGGGGGCTCTATGTGCTGCCTAAAGGGGGGCTCTAACTATGTGCTGCCTAACATAGGGGAATCTATGTGCTGCCTAAAGGGGGAATCTAACTATGTGATGCCTAAAGGGGGGATCTAACTATGTGCTGCCTAAAGTGGGCTCTATGTGCTGCCCAAAGGGAGGCTCTACCTATGTGCTGCCTAAAGGGGGGCTCTAACTATGTGCTGCCTAATATGGGGGAATCTATGTGCTGCCTAAAGGGGGGATCTAACTATGTGATGCCTAAAGGGGGGCTCTATGTGCTGCCTAAAGGGGGATAAAGCATGTTATTCCAAAGAATTTAGAAATAATAGGTTATTTATGCCCTTTCTGGATTAAAACCAGACTCTGCATCAACTATGTAATTTTCCATGGGAGTTTTGCCATGGATCCCCCTCCAGCACGCCACAGTCCAGGTATTAGTCCCCTTGAAAAAACCTTTAAATCACTATTGTGGCCAGAAAGAGTCCCTATGGGTTTTAAAATTCGCCTGCCCATTGAAGTCAATGGCGGTTCGCCGGTTCGCGAACATTTGCGGAAGTTCGCGTTCGCTGTTCGAGAACCGAAAATTTTATGTTCGCGGCATCACCACAGCACAATGACAGAGCCTGGAGGTGGGATCAGTATGAGGAGACCATATAGTGGCTGAATGGCATAGCCTGGAGTTGGCTGAAGCATTAGGAGACCATACAGCTGCTGAATGACACAGCCTGAAGCTGACAGCAGCATGAGTAGACACCAGGGCTTCACAATTCCTAAGATTAAAAGATGAATTTTGAAATTTTAAATGAATATTTATGGTTGCTAGTGCTACCATAACATTTTTTAGGCCCAGGCCCAGCAGCATCAGGGAACCATATATTGGCTGAATGACACAGCCTGGAGGTGGCTGAATCATGAGGAGACCCTATAGTGGCTGAATGGCACAGTCTAGAGGTGGCTGAAGCATGAGGAGACCATATAGTGGCTGAATGGCACAGCCTGGAGGTGGCTGAAGCATGAATAAACCATATAGTGGCTGAATCGCACAGCCTGGAAGTGGCTGAAGCATGAATAAACCATATAGTGGCTGAATTGCACAGTCTGGAGGTGGCTGAAGCATGAATAAACCATAGAGTGGCAGAATTGCACAGCCTGGAGGTGGCTGAAACATGAGGAGACCATATAGTGGCTGAATGACACAGCCTGGAGGTCGCTGAAGCATGAGGAGTCCCTATAGTGTCTGAATGGCACAGCCTGGAGTTGGCTGAAGCATGAGGAGACAATACAGTGTCTGAATGGCACAGCCTTGAGTTGGCAGAAGCATGAGGAGACCATTAAAATTAAAGATTAAAAAATTTAAATTTAAGATTTTGAAATTGAAATCGAAGTTTCAATTTAAATTCCCATGTTTTAGTGTCCCGGGCCCCGGCGTGTGAGTAAAAAGGACCAAATCTAACAAGGAGTCACATGTCATATGGCGGCACAATGACAGAGCCTGGAGGTGGCATCAGTATGAGGAGACTGCATAGTGGCTGAATGACTGCCTGGAGTTTGTGGCAGCATGGGGAGACCATATAGTGTCTGAATGGCATAGCCTGGAGTTGGCTGAAGCATGAGGAGACCATATAGTGTCTGAATGGCACAGCCTGGAGTTGGCTGAAGCATAAAAAGAGACCATATAGTGTCTGAATGGCACAGCCTGGAGTTGGCTGAAGCATGAGGAGACCATACAGTGTCTGAATTACACAGCCTGAAGCTGACAGCAGCATGAGTAGGCACTAGGGCTTCACAATCCCTAAGATTAAAAGATGAATTTTGAAATTTAAATTGAAGATTTATGGTATCTAGTGCTACCATAAAAAATTTTAGGCCAAGGCCCAGCAACATCAGTAAACCGTATATTGGCTGAATGACAAAGACTGGAGGTGGCTGAATCATGAGGAGACCCTATAGTGGCTGAATGGCACAGCCTAGAGGTGGCTGAAGCATGAGGAGACCATGTAGTGTCTGAATGGCACAGCCTGGAGTTGGCTGAAGTATGAGGAGACCATAAAGTGGCTGAATGGCACAGCCTGGAGTTCGCAGAAGCATGAGGAGACCATTGAAATTTAAGATTTTGAAATTTAAATTTAACTCCCAAGTTTTAGTGTCCCGACCCCCGGTGTTTGGGTACAAAGGACCAAATCAAACAAAGAGTGACATGTCATATGGTAGCACAATAACAGAGCCTGGAGATGACATCAGTATGAGGAGACCATATAGTGGCTGAATGACTGTCTGGAGTTTGTGGCAGTTTGGGGAGACCATATAGTGTCTGAATGGCACAGCCTGGTGGTGACTGAAGCATGAGGAGACCATATAGTGGCTGAATGGCACAGCCTGGAGGTGGCTGAAGCATGAGTGTATGGCCGAGCGCCCCTGGTCCCTGTCCCTCCCTGGAGCGCTCACGGCATTCTTCTGTGTGCAGCGCCCCGGTCAGACCCGCTGACCGGGAGCGCTGCTCTAGTGTCCCTGGCGGGGATGCGATCCACATGGTCGGACGTGCCTGCCCGCGGGTCGCATTCTGATCCTCTCACCTGCCCTGTCCTCCTTCTGTTCCGTCCCGGTGCGCGCGGCCTCGCTCTCTAGGGCGCACGCGCCGGCTCTGTGAAATTTAAAGGGCCTGTGCACCACTAATTGGTGCCTGGCCCAATCAGTGTAATCACTCCCATTTTGCATAAAAACCCTCTTCCCCTTCCTGTCCTTGCCGGATCTTGTTGCCTTGTGCCAGTGAAAGCGTTTTTGTGAGCCCATTGCCTGTGTATCCAGACCCTTGCCGTTACCCCTGACTACGAACCGTTTCTACCTGCCCTGACCTTCTGCTACGTCTGACCTTGCCTTTGCCTTGTCCTTGTGTCCCACGCCAGTCTCAGCCGCCAGAGGGGTTGAGTCGCTACCGGGTGGAACGACGTGGGGGTTACCTGCCACAGCAAGTCCATCCCGCTTTGCGGCGGCTCTGGTGAAAACCAGTAATCCCCTGGTACGGCCCACGCCATTGCCTCTCTGGCACAGAGGATCCACTACCCGTGTCCTCCCCGCATACAAGTCCGGATCCCGCTGGGGTGCCGCTGCCAAATCTCGCTGACCTCACCACCGTGGTCGCCCAGCAATCTAAACAGATCACTCAACAAGGACAACAGCTGTCTCAGTTGACTGCCATGCTTCAGCAGCTTCTGCCTCCTCTGCAGCAACCATCTCCTCCGCCAGATCCAGCATCTCCTACACAGCGAGCTGCCGCTTCCACGTCCAGAGTCCGCCTGTCTGTACCTGACAAGTTTGATGGGGATTCTAAGCTGTACCGTGGGTTCCTGACCCAGTGTTCACTGCACCTGGAGATGATGTCAGACCAGTTTCCCACAGAATGGTCTAAGGTGGCATTCGTGGTCAGTCTACTATCTGGGAAGGCCTTGTCCTGGGCCACACCGCTTTGGGACCGCAACGATCCTGCCACTGCTACCATTCAGTCCTTCTTCTCCGAAGTATGCAGTGTCACCTCGTCCAAGGAGACTCTAACAGTGGGCGAATATGCCATACAGTTCCGCACACTGGCCTCTAAGTTTGCCTGGAATAATGAAGCTCTCTGCGCGACCTTCAAGAAAGGTTTATCCAGCCACATAAAGGATTGTCTGGCCGCACGAGAGATACCCTCCTTCCTGACTGAACTCATCCAGTTGGCTACTCGCATTGATATGCGCTACATTGAAAGACGCCAGGAGCTTCGCCAGGAAAAGGATCTTGTTCGCACCAGGCGTAATCCGCACCTGGCTCCTCTCTTTCAGCATCCATTGCAACCTGTTTCTGTGCCTTCCGCCAAGGAGGCCATGCAAGTGGACCGGTCTCACCTGACCCAACAAGAGAGAGGACTCGCTGTAGGAACGAGAACTTGTGCCTGTACTGTGCGAGCTCCGAACATTTCTTAAAGGACTGCCCTCTTCGTCCTCCGCGTCAGGGAAATGCACGCACCTAGTGAACGTGGGAGAGGCGTTACTAGGTGTGAATTCTTCCTCTCTACGCCTGGCTATACCAGTACGGATTTCCTTGCCCACTAAGTCTTCCTTCTCTGCTGAGGCCTTTCTGGACTCTGGTTCAACGGAAAATTTCATTGAAGCTTCATTGATCAATAAATTCAACATCCCTGTGACCCGTCTCCTCAAACCATTCTACATTTCCTCCGTGAACGGTCAACATCTGGACTGTACCGTGCGCTATCGCACTCAACCCCTGCGCATGGGTGTTGGTGTCCTCCATCACGAGGACATAGAATTTTTTGTACTTCCCAACTGTACCTCGGAAGTCTTACTTGGCCTCCCGTGGCTGCAGCGCCATTCACCTACCCTAGGTTGGTCCTCTGGGGACATTAAAGTTGGGGTCCTTCCTGTCACAAGCGATGCCTGAAGTATTTACCCATCTGTCAAGTTTCCATCACTATACCTCTGCCAGGCTTACCTAAGGCCTACCAGGACTTCTCTGACGTGTTCAGTAAAAAGCAAGCAGAGGTCTTATCGCCACACAGACCCTTTGACTGTCCTATTGACTTGCTTCCTGGCACTACTCCACCCCGTGGCAGAATTTTCCCTCTATCCGCTCCAGAAACGCAGGCCATGTCTGAATATATACAAGAAAACCTTAAAAAGGTTTTTTTCAGAAAAACTTCATCTCCTGCAGGAGCAGGCTTCTTTTTCGTTGCCAAAAAAGATGGATCCCTACGGCCTTGCATTGATTTCCACGGTCTTAACAAAATTACTGTAAAGAACCGTTATTCTCTGCCTCTCATCTCAGAATTATTTGATCGCCTGCGCGGAGCAAAATTTTTTTACCAAACTCGATCTTAGGGGTGCCTATAATCTCATCTGTATTCGAGAAGGTGACGAATGGAAAACCGCGTTCAATACTAGAGATGGACACTTTGAGTATCTTGTCATGCCCTTTGGACTTTGCAACGCCCCTGCAGTCTTTCATGACTTTGTCAATTAGATTTTCGGGACATGCTGTATTCCTGTGTGGTAGTCTATCTTGATGACATCCTCATTTTTTCCTCCAACCTGGAGGAACACCGCCTCCATGTCCGTCAAATGCTTCAGCGCCTACGCAAAAATCATCTTTATGCCAAAATTGAAAAATGTCTCTTTGAGCGCAGCAGTCTACCCTTCCTGGGATACATAGTGTCCGGTCAAGGCCTTCAAATGAACCCTGACAAGCTATCTGCAGTGTTAGATTGGCCACGCCCCACTGGTCTACGAGCTATCCAACGTTTTCTCGGATTTGCAAATTATTACCGTCAATTCATTCCCCACTTCTCCACCTTCGTTGCTCCTGTTGTAGCATTGACAAAGAAAAATGCTAATCCAAAATCCTGGCCACCACAGGCGGAGGAAGCCTTTAACCACCTCAAAGTTGCCTTTGCCTCTGCTCCTGTACTGTCCAGGCCTGATCCATTGAAGCCCTTTATCCTCGAAGTTGATGCCTCATCTGTCGGAGCTGGTGCTATTTTAATTTAAAAAAAAACAATGGGAAAGACCCTCACCTGCGTTTTTTTCTCCAAAACCTTTTCTCCTGCAGAGAAAAATTACTCGATTGGCGACTGTGATCTCTTGGCCATCAAGTTGGCACTTGAGGAGTGGAGACATCTCTTGGAAGGATCCGTTCACCCCATCATCATCTATACGGACCATAAAAACTTGTCGTATCTTCAATCTGCACAGTGATTAAATCCACACCAAGCTAGATGGTCGTTGTTTTTTGCCCGCTTCAATTTTGAAATACATTTTCGTCCTATCGACATAAATGTCAGGGCTGATGCTCTATCACATTCCACCGATGTCTCCGAATCTGAAGCTCTTCCTCAGCACATTATTCCTCCTGAGTGCCTTATCTCCTCTGCTCCTACCACCCTTGTGAAAATGCCTCCTGGAAAGACCTTCGTACCTCCACGCCTTCGGCTCAAAATCATTAAAGGGGGTCACTCCTCTCATTTGGCTGGACATGCTGGCGTCAAGAAGTCTATGCAGTTAATTTCCAGACACTATTGGTGGTCTTCCCTGGAGAAGGATGTGACTGATTTCGTTCGGGCTTGTACTGTTTGTGCCCGTGACAAAACCCCACACCAGAAACCTGCAGGCCTTCTTCTTCCTCTGCCTGTGCCTGAACAGTCATGGTCCCATATAGCTATGGATTTCATTACTGACCTTCCATCATCTCACGTCAATACAGTCATTTGGGTGGTCGTTGATCGTTTTTTTTAAATGGCCCATTTTGTCCCTCTGCCAGGTCTGCCTACTGCGTCTCAATTGGTGAAACAATTTTTTCTTCATATTTTTCGCCTCCATGGGCTTCCCACGCACATCGTCTCTGACAGAGTTGTACAATTTATTTCCAAATTTTGGAGAGCGCGATGTAGTCAATTAAAAATCTAATTACATTTTTCTTCTGCTTACCACCCTCAATCCAACAGTCAAGTGGAAAGAGTAAATCAAATACTCGATGACTACTTGCGTCATTTTGTCTCCTCCCGTCAAGATGACTGGGTGGACCTTTTGCCCTGGGCCGAATTTTCATACAATTTTAAAGATTCTGAGTCTTCTTCCAAGTCCCCATTTTTTGTGGTGTACGGCCGTCACCCGATTCCCCCCTCGCTATTCCCTCTTCCTCTGGAGTTCTTGCTGTGGATGAATTGACTCAAGATTTTTCCTCCATCTGGAGTGAGACTCGTAATTTTCTTTTGCTGGCCTCATCTCGCATGAAGAAACATGCCGATAAGAAGAGAAGACCTCCTCCTGTTTTTGTCCCTGGTGACAAAGTGTGGCTTTCAGCTGGGTACATTCGTTTCCGTGTGCCTAGCTACAAGCTAGGTCCTCGTTTTCTTGGACCTTTCAAAATAAAAAACAAATCAACTACCAACTTAATCTTCCCTCTTCTCTTCGTATTCCCAACTCTTTCCTTGTTTCTCTTGTTAAACCTCTCATACTTAACCGTTATTCTCCCAAGGTCATTGCTCCTGCTCCTGTCTCCGGCTCCTGATGTCTTCTCTGTCAAGGAGATCCTCGCCTCCAAGGTCGTCCGAGGTAAAAGATTTTTTTTAGTTGATTGGGAGAATTGTGGTCCTGAAGAGAGGTCCTGGGAACCTGAGGTCAACATTCTTGACAAAGAGCTCGTCCGTAGATTCCTGGGCTCGAAAAGGAGGCGGGGGAGTACTGTAACGCCGAGCGCTCCGGGTCCCTGTCCCTCCCCAGAGCGCTCACGGTGTTCTTCTGTGTGCAGCGCCCCGGTCAGACCCGCTGACCGGGAGCGCTGCTCTAGTGTCCCCAGCGGGGATGCGATCCGTGTGGCGGGGCGTGCCCGTCCGCGGGTCGCATTCCGATCCTCTCATCTGCCCAGTCCTCCTTCTGTTCCGTCCCGGCGCTCGCGGCCCTGCTCTCTAGGGCGCGCGCGCCGACTCTCTTAAATTTAAAGGGCCAGTGCACCACTAATTGGTGCCTGGCCCAATCAGTGCAATCACTCCCATTTTGCATAAAAACCCTCTTCCCCTTCCTGTCCTTGCCGGATCTTGTTGCCTTGTGCCAGTGAAAGCGTTTTTGTGAGCCCATTGCCTGTGTATCCAGACCCTTGCTGTTGCCCCTGACTACGAACCGTTGCTACCTGCCCTGACCTTCTGCTACGTCTGACCTTGCCTTTGCCTTGTCCTTGTGTCCTGCACCAGTTTCAGCCGCCAGAGGGGTTGAGTCGCTACCGGGTGGAACGACGTGGGGGTTACCTGCCGCAGCAAGTCCATCCCGCTTTGCGGCGGGCTCTGGTGAAAACCAGTAATCCCTTGGATTCTGTTCCCCTGGTACGGCCCACGCCATCGCCTCTCTGGCACAGAGGATCCACTACCCGTGTCCTCCCCGCATACCAGTCCGGCTCCTGACAAAGAGTAGACCATATAGTGCCTGAATGGCACAGCCTGGAGTTGGCTGAAGCATGAGGAGACAAATAGTGTCTGAATTGCAAAGCCTGGAGGTGGCTGAAGCATAAGGAGATCATATAGCGGCTTAATGGCACAGCCTGGAGTTTGTGGCAGCATGAGGAGACCATAAAGTGGCTGAATGGCACAGCCTGGAGGTGTCTGAAGCATGAAGATACCATATAGTGGATGAATGGCACAGCCTGGTGGTGGCTGAAGCATGAAGAGACCAAATAGTGTCTGAATGGCACAGCCTGTAGGTGGCTGAAACATGAGGAGACCATATAGTAGCTGAATGGCACAGCCTGGAGTTTGTGGCAGCATGAGGAGACCATTTAGTGGCTGAATGGCACAGCATGGAGGTGACTGAAGCATGAGGAGACCATATCGTGTCTGAATGGCACAGCCTGGAGGTGGCTGAAGCATTGTGAGACCATATAGTGGCTGAATGCCACAGCCTGTAGGTGGCTGAAGCATGAGAATACCATATAGTGGCTGAATGGCACAGCCTGAAGTTTGTGGCAGCATGAGGAGACCATTTAGTGGCTGAATGGCACAGCGTGGAGGTGGCAGAAGCATGAAGATACCATATAGTGGATGAATGGCACAGGCTGGAGGTGGCAGCAGCATCATCAGGAGTCCTGAAAGTGACCTGGTAATAGAGTGGTGTGGTGGGTGGCAATACCAGTTTCCGGTGACGAAGGTGGGTGAAAAAAGGTCTGATGCAGAGGAATGTTTGTTTGGGGAGCAGCACCTTAAATCTGTTTGGCACTATCCATATTTGTGTAGTGTTGGTGTGGCACCATGGCCAATATACTCTGATGCATCAGGCATTGGTAAGTGGAAATCCTGGCTGATCCATGCCTGATTCATCTTCACAAAGGTCAGTCTCTCCACAATTTCCATGGAGAAACGAGTTCTCTTTGGGGTGACTATGGCCCCCGCCACACTAAACACCCACTCTGATGGCACACTACTGGCCGGGCAGGACAGCTTTTCCAGAGCAAACTCTGCTAGTTGCGGCCACAAATCATGAGGATTACATATAGTCGATGAATGGCATAGCCTGGAATTGGTGAAGCATGAAGAAACCATATAGTGGCTGAATGACACAGCCTGGAGGTGGTAGCAGCAGCATCAGGAGTCCTGAAAGTGACCAGGTGATAGAGTGGTGTGGTGGGTGGCAATACCAGTACCTGGTGACGAAGGTGGGTGAAAAAAGGTCTGATTCAGAGGAATGTTTGTAACTGGGGAGCAGTGCCTTAAATCTGTTTGGCACTATCCATATTTGTGAAGTGTTGGTGTGGCACCATGGTTAATCTACTCTGATGCATCAGGCATTGATGAGTAGAAATCCTGGCTGATCCATGCCTGATTCATCTTCACAAAAGTCAAATTTTTCGTGAACAGACGAGTTCTCCTCGTGGTGACTATGGCCCCCGCTGCACTAAACACCCCGCTCTGATGGCACACTACTGGCCGGGCAGGACAGCTTTTCCAGGGTGGTCACAAATCAAGTTTGGCTGCTCAGAAGTCCAGCAGATCTTCAAGGTGTGTTGGCATGGGCTTGACAAAGTATGCCACCACCTGCTGGTTCAGGTCCTGCTACAGGTCTACCTGCTGCTGATGAGTTGCTTCACTATGCGGGTGAAGAAAGCTACTCATCAGTGACTGTAGACTAAGGCTGCTGCTGATGGAGCTGGTAGTGCTCCTGCCAACCCACCCCAGCAGCCATGGCAGTGGAAGGTGAGCGCAGGGGCCCCCCCGATTCAGACTTGTGAGAGGATGGACAATGGCGCCAATAGGCATCGGCCAACGGACTACATAGGATGCCTCTGTAGTAGGTCACTTTGTCCTTCATTTCAATGGGTGTAAAAAGCCCCCTATTTTGTGGCGGTAGTGAGGGTCCAATAAGGTGGAGATCCAGAAGTCATCCCGCTTCCGAATGTTGACAATTCGGCGGTCACTACGCAAGCACGTGAGCATGCATAGTGCCATTTGTGCAAGTGACTCAGAGGGGCTTCCTACCTCCATCTCCACTGCATACTGCCACGGTGTGTCTGGGTCCTCTGTCTCGCCTTCCTCATAACCCTCTAGCTCCTCTGGCTACTCCTGCTCCTCCTCTCCTGTACTAGAAAAACCGCCCATTTGGCGAAACCTAAACTGTACTCCACTGTGCCCCTCCCCCTTCTCCTCTTCCTCCAGTTCAGTTCCCAAAGGGTGCTTCGTCTCCAGTGCCCTGACCAGCCATCATTTACAACACGTGTTGTAAGAAATGAAGCAGTGGAATGACGTCATTCATCCCGTAATCCTGACGAATAATGTGGCTTCCTCAAAGGGCCTGAGCAAACGGCAGGTGTCACGTGTGAGCTTCCACTGGTTCACATTGAAGTTACACAGGGGAGTCCCCCTATCCGCTTGGATGATCAAGAAATCGGTGATGGCTTTTCTCTGTTCATACAGTTGGTCCAACATATGGAGGGTGGAATTCCAACGTGTGGCAACGTCACAGATCAGACTATGTTGGGGGAAACTGTTCTGATGCTGCAGCTCAAGGAGGGTGTGCTTTGTGGTGTATGAGTGGCTGAAGTGCATGCAAAGTTTCCTTCCCATTGTTAGGATTTCTTGCAAATGGGGGGGGAACACTTCAGGAACTGCTTCACAACCAGATTGAACACGTATGCCATGCAGGGTGCATGACTCAGCCTTCCCAGTCGCAGCGCATGCAAGATGTTCTTGCCGTTGTCAGTCACCATGGTTCCCATTTCCAGTTTTTGTGGAGTAAGCAATGCTCCGATTTCTTTACGAATGACTTTTAGCAGTTCCTCCCCTGTGTGACTCTGTTCTCCAAGGTGACCTGCACATATGTTATGCTCAAGGGCCACTGAGATTTTTCTGGGCAGTGAAGGCTAAAGACACAGTGGAGGATGAGGAGGTGGAGTCGCACACTGTCACAGGACCAACGGCCTGAGAGTGTGGAGGAGTAAGCGGCGTGACCTCTCCATATTGGTGTTGTGGCTGTGCAGGAACTACATTCACCCAGTGAGCCGTAAAGGACATGTTTTGTCCCTGACCATAGTTACAACTCCACACGTCGGCGCTGCCGTGCACTTTGGTACACACCGACAGGCTCAAGGACTGGCCCACCTTCTCTTCCACAAAACGGCCTTCTTCGCAAAGAAATGATGGCTTGGCACTTTCCACCTCGGCTCAGCACAAGTCATCAGTTCTCTGAAAGCTGCACCACTTGAAAAGGGAGGGACTGCAGCACCAGAAACTTGGAGAGGAGCACATTCAGCTTCTGCGCCATTGGATGAGTGGGCGCATACTGTTGTCTCTTGGACATGGCTTTGTCGATGGATTGTTGCAGCAAGGCTGACTAAAAGTAGGAGGAGCAGGAGCATCTGGAGTGAAAGAAGGAGGGTTTTACACACAGCTCCCTTCGGCTGAGGTGGTGGAGCCTTGGCTGGTTGAAAGAGGGAGTGGCGTGCCACTGGGTGATGCAGCAGGCTGGACCACTACATCGGAGCCACGTTTCTCCCAGGCTGCTTTACGGTGGTGAAGCATATGTTGACGCTGGGCCGTGATGCCAACATTGGGACCCTGGCCACGCTTCATCTTCTGCCGAAATATCTTGCATGTGGCTATTTGAACCACGTCCGGATGCCTGATGAAAAACTGCCATACCGCCGAGTAGCTGATTTTCCTGCCAACAGTCCGCACTAATTGACTGCTACTGCCGCCGTCTCCAGCAACTCATGTTCCACTGCCTCCCTGGAAGGTTAACTGCAGTGAAGCAGGTGGTCTCCCCCGGGCACGTTTGGCTCCAAAATTACTACTTCTGCCACCATGCTGACTGCCAACCATGCTACCTCCTGGCTGGCTCAGCTGCTGCCTCACGGGCAACCTGCAACCCTCTTCTCCTGATGATGAAGAAGCCCCTACTGCACCTTGTTCCCAATTGGGATCGGCTTCATCATCATCAACAAGTGTCTGCATGTCACTTATGTCCTCCTCAGGTTCCTGAATAGTGTCTGCTTCAGGACCCTGAACCCTGGCAACACCACCTCCCACGTCACTCTTCTCATCACTACTTGCCCGCCTAGGCAGATGTCTCTTCCACTTCTTGGCTGGGCAGTAGCTGCTGACTGTCCTCTATTAGATCGTCCTCACTGAATAGTGGAGCTGAACCCACAGCATCATATACTTCTTTAGGGGAGGGAACAGCATAGGACAGAGGCAATGGGGGGATAGGGACTGCTCCAGGGCCATGCCAACAGAGGGTTGTGTCTGAGGAACCCACCAACTGTTGACCGGGAGTATCAGATGTCACTTGTGATGAAGTGGATGACTGTATTAACCAATCAATGATGGCAGATGGGTTGCTGGTCGAGACACAACCGCTAGCTGATACCGGGAGCTCAGTCCTCTCGCTGCGACTCCTGCTGCCACTCGCCCCTATTCTGCTGTGACCTCTGCCTGATGAATTTAGGCCTCTGCCACTTCTCTGCCTGGCATACCTAGTGCATATATGAGGGGAGTACAATATGCTTCACTACGCTTAAAACAGTATTTATCTAGAACAGAAGCAGGTGTGTACTTTTGACTGTCCTTTCACAGTATCTAGGCCCTTGACAGATTAAGGATAGGTTCACACTATGGCATCTCCGGGCAGAAAATTTCCGCCCGGAGATTCCGAGTCTGGCCAGCACCGACTGAATCAGTTAGCGCTAGTACCACACGGACACTGCAGTCTCCAGTAGACTGCAATGTGTTCTGCGAGTATTTCCACCTGAAGAATAAGCAACGCCATTCTTAAGGCGGAAATTTCAAAGCAGATTTTCCGTTCACAAATTCCGCTTCACAAATTCCGAAGTGTCAATTTGTGAATGGAAAACCATTCACTACAATATACATTTTAGCAAGCAGAATTTTTGCCTGCAATTTCCAAGCGGAATTGCAGGCGGAAATTCCGTAGTGTGAACCTAGCCTAACAGGTACAAAATAGTACACTACTTAGATGTAGGTATTTGGTATGCACTTATGAGGGCAGAAAAATGCGCTACAGTACACTTAAAATAGGTATTGGAGTAAAACACCAGCTGGTGATTTCTTTTGGCTGTCCTTTCACAGAAAAATGTGCTACAGTACGCTTAAAAAACATATTTTTGCACAACACCAGCAGTACACAACAGTGCACTCTTTCACAGACTATTAGGAATGGAATGCTGGGTATGTATTATACCATCTACAGACTAGTATAACCAGCAGACCATTTGTTATGAAAAAAACAGGGCAGAAAATGGGCTACAGTACGCTTAAAAAACATATTGGATTAAAACACCAGCCGGTGATTACTTTTGGCTGTCCTTTCACAGTATGTAGGCCCTTGACAGATTAACAGGAACAAAGTACACCACTTAGATGTAGGTATGTGGTATGCACTTATGAGGGCAGAAAAATGCGCTACAGTACGCTTAAAAATATATTTTTGCACAAAACCGTCAGTACACAACAGTGCTGCAGCACACAGTCGCTGTGTACTAAACACAAAATTGCACTATTTCACAGACTATAAGGAATGGACAGCTGGGTATGTATTATACCGTCTACAGACTAGTATAACCAGCAGACCATTTGTGGTGAAACAAACAGGGCAGAAAAATGCGCTACAGTATACTTCAAAAATTATTTGAGTAAAGCACCAGCTGGTGATTACTTTTGGCAGTCCTTTCACAGTATGTAGACCCTTGACATAGATTAACAGGTACAAAATAGTGCACCGAAAAAAATAAAAAAATTGCCCACAACACCAGCAGTACACAACAATGCTGCAGTGCACAGTCACTGTGTACTAAACCCAAAATTGCAAAAAGATTCTCTCTCCAATACTATTAGGAATGGACTGCTGGGTATGGATTATACTGTCTACAGACTAGTATAACCAGCAGACCAGTTGTTGTGGAACAAGGACACAGATTTGCCCTAAAAAATAATTTCTTCCTCCTCTGAAAACGTTTCTACAGACGAGGCAACACACAGCTCTTGGCCCCTTTCTGTAATACAATGCTATTCACAGTGAATGAGGGGTTAATCGCTGCAGTAAGAATTAATTTCTGTGCAAAAACGCTGTGCTCTGTGTCCTACAGAAGCCTGAGGTGACTAAGAGGTTAAACGCTGCTGCAAGAAGCTTTTCTGTGTAACAATATATAGGGCTGTGACATCACAGGGGATACTGGCTGCTGATAGGCTGCATCCTGCATGTGATTCAGGGTCATCCCGCTTACCTGCCTTCCCGCCTTGCCTTCCCGCCTTCCCAGCGTTCATTGCTCCATGTACTGACATGTGGATCTGCCATTTTAGACACCCTGAAGCCTGGACCGCAGTAAATGGAGTTTAATGAAGCGATTCGGGCGATAAGATCGTGGCGATATTCACATTTATTGCGAATCGAATTTTTCATGAAATTTGTTACGAATTCGGGTTTATCAGCTTCGACTGGCTCATCTCTAGTCACATACTAAAACCTTAAAGGTGTTATGTGGTTTTAAACTTGAGTGGTAATAAATCTTTCCCAGCTGCCTGCAGTAAAAACAAACAAACAAAAAACCTGAACTTACCTCCTTCCACTCCCCTGGTGCCTTCACTATCCTGCTCCAATCCTCTAGTGCATCCTCTTTCTTTTCCCAGGGTCGATTCTTCAGACTGCCGCTCAGCTACTCCTCTCACCTAGGCCAGTGATTGGCTGAGCAGTTGTGTGACATATTGAGCCCCAACAACAGAAAGAAACCTATAAAGGGCTCCTGGTCCTGTGTGACCTCCACCTAAATAGGGTGGGGGAACCCTCACATCATTCACACAGGTTGACTGGTGATTGGTTATTGAAAGTCTCTGTCAGGGGCGTAACAAAAATCGGATGGGGCCAAAGCAATATAAAATTATACATGCTATGAGTAAACACGCATAAGTGCCTTTTTGTGAACCAAATTCATAGACTGTATTCTAATATTTACAAATAAAACTCGGCTGGCTACATAATCATTGTTTATTATTTCTAGTGCATGCTCATGTAGCCTTAGGTTGAATAAATTACACAGAAAAAGGCAGTGCTGTATTTATAGATATCAGCCTTATGGTACATTAACACGTACAGGTTCTGCTGCAGATTTGGTCCTGTATTCATTTAGTTACATTGATACCTGAAGCATGTATGCATAAAGTTGAAAGTGGTGCCCGCTGGCCTGGGGATGCGGGGCCTGTGTCTAATAATCCCTGAATAGAGAGTAGATTATCATTTTCCTGGCAGGTACACTTTAAAGGGGTTTTTCATTCCATCTTACAAAATATTTTTAATGCATTAATGTAACTTTCCTCCCCCTCCATTCCTGCACTGATACTCGGTTCTCCCTTCCGTCCGGCAGAAAAGTATTACTTCTGCAGTCACGTCATATGACCGTCACAGCCATTCAGCAGCCTCAGTGGTGACCCTTCATACTCTGGCATCATGGCTCCTATCACTGAGAGGTGATGCAAGTAGTATTGAGTGTGACTTCTGAGGCCGCTGATTGGCTGTGGCTGTCACATGACGTTGGCTGCTGAAGTAACACCGGAGCACTGACCAGAAGCAGAATGGGGTATCAGTGTGGGAATGGAGGGTAAGGTAAGTAACAGTTTGTTATTTAATTGCCTTTGGGGTCTCCCAGGATGGGAAACCCCTTCAGGTGCTTCAACCCCATCCCCTGTTGAGTCAGTGACACTAAACTAGCACTGATTGTCCACAGAGTTACAGGGGAAGTTCCTGCACATGACCAAAAGAATGGTGTGTAAGGAGGAGTTTTCATTTTGTCCTGCTGTGTGGGTGCAACCAACCACCTGCCAGTGTTACAAGCATTAGGAATTATGGGAATTTATTCTAAACACTGTCGTCTTTTGCCTCACTTTTCTCATCTGCATGTGTTGCTTAGTCTACACTAGAGCCTCAGATGGTTTAGCTGACTGTGTTCACGTGAGTCTCTGTTGAAGCCCCACTGGAATCACTGGGCTGTGGCCACTGCTAGGCCCCATACATTAAAGGAATCTGCAGGGGTGCCACCCCATTGTTATTCCTGTAGACAGATAGTATGTATAGCTGTAAAATATAATTTCCAATTGACCAGTAAGTAGATGATTAAAGGGGTAATTTATGATTAGTTTCTGTGTAGGTTTTGATGAAAAATTGTCATAAATTCTTGAGCAAACATTTACATGTGCAAAGATGTGTTACCTTTCATGTGTTTTGTGCAAAAATGAAGAGCATTGTGCAAAAATTTGCAACTTTGTTATGTAAGCACTGACAACGTCCCCCTTAGAAGTCCTACTGCTGCACTGTGCATCCTGATCTTCCTGATTAATAAATCGAATGCTAAATAGTATGCAAAAATGATCCAACATATACATATATGTCAGTTATGTAATGGGAGCGAGCCATAAGCGGTCTTCGTTTTTGGAAATCCAAAATCTGTTAGACCAGGATGACTGGCAAACTAGTCGGATAGCCAGAAGAAAACTTTAAGTTTCAGATATTTTTTATGAAGGTAAATGCATTCTGACAATGTTAGGATAAAACACAGCATCAGCTATAGTAAACCTTGCTGCCTAGTATTATTCACATCAGTAATGTTCTCCTAAACTAAAGGAAGTTACATTTACACTACAAGGACATCTGAGACAGACACAGCACTCAGCAAATGTGACTCATCTTTTGTTTGAGAAAGAAAAGCAAGCTTGTTTAACCCTTTATTATAGAGGTTGAAAATAACAAGATGTTTGTTCATTGTAGGTGTCAATAAAAAGTAGAACTTTTGTTTCAATGTTTAAACTGAAGCAGAAGATCAGTCTAAATGTTCCAGTCATTTTCTGACATTTCATTTGAGCTTCAAGTTCTAGTGGGTAAAAATGTTCTTTTTGCATTGTCTTTTCACCCTGGATCTGGATTTTCTGTGCTCATTGTCACCCCGTGGTGAGCATTGCCCAAGGTGGTTGAAAAATGCCTGATTCTGTAAAAACAGCCAACTGCTTTAATTCTTTGCCCTATGTAAAATAGTAACTACCATAGCACTGTCCCAATAACAATATAACTAGTATATCTCTGTTTTTTGACCTCCTGAGCGGTATTCCCGAGCGTGACTCGGGGTTAATTTTCCCTGCCAGGATCGGTAACCCCGAGTCACGCTCGGGGTTGAATTGCAGAGTTCCCGGCCGGGCTGCACAATATATCGCAAAAGCAATGCGATATAGCGATGCGGCCCCCGGGAAAACTTGCGATTATCTGCTCTGGTCGGCTCCCGTTGCGGGGGCCGGCCAGAGCAGGTAAAGAAGAATACTAAAAGTCAGTGTTTCCCTACCAGGGGGCCTCCAGCTGTTGCAAAACTACAACTCTCAGCATGCCCAAACAGCCAAAGGCTGTCCAGGCATGCTGGGTGTAGTAGTTTCACAACAGCTGGAGGCACCCTGTTAGAAAAAACACTGAGCTAAATGTAAAAGGAAAAAGTAGTAAAATAAAAAACCTTTTGCTCACCTAGTCCCGGTCCCTGAAGATGTCGTTCCCCTCCGTGCGCTCTGGTCCCTGCTCTATTCATCTTACAGGACCTTTCACTTTTCAGCCAATCACAGGCCGCAGTGGTGTAAAGCCTGTGATTGGCGAAGGGGAAAGGGCTTGTTCTGCAGCAAATACAGTACACTAGGTTTGAAATCTGCTGGCAAACCTAATGTATGCTGCTGCATGACAAGGTGACAAGGGGGGGGGGGGGGAGAATGTGACAAAGGGGGGGGATGTGACAAGGGGGGGGGGGGTGACATGAAGGGGGGGGAAATGTGACAAGGGGGGGGGGATGTGACAGGGGGAGGGGAATGTAACATGAAGGGGGAGAATGTGACAAGGGGGGGAATGTGACAAGGGGGGGAATGTGACAAGGGGGGAAGAATGTGACAAGGATGGGGGAGAATGTGACAAGGGGGGGAATGTGACAAGGGGGGAAGAATGTGACAAGGAGGGGGGAGAATGTGACAAGGGGGGAATGTGACAAGGGGGGAATGTGACAGGGAGGGGAATGTGACAAGGGGGGAATGTGACAAGGGGGGGAATGTGACAAGGGGGGGAATGTGACAAGGGGGGAAGAATGTGACAAGGAGGGGGAGAATGTGACGGGGGGATGTGACAAGGGAGAGGGGGAATGTGACAAGGGAGGGGGAATGTGATGGGGGAGATGTGAAATTCAGTGCAAAAAATTGTACCGCTTTTGGTACAAATTTCCAGAAAGAATCATACCGCCAGGGAGGTTAAGTACAAGAATATAGCTACTATAATTCTATGTACATGAAAATAATTTCTATAATACTGCTCTTATGAACAAGAATATGACTGTGTTAAAGGGGTTATGCAGGAATAGAAAAACACAAACCGCTTCCCCATCTGTCTCCAGGTTGGGTGTGGTTCTGCAGCTCAGTTCCATTGTGAATGGAGCCAAGTTGTAAAACTACTCCCAACCTGGAGACAGACGTGGAGCTGTTTTTGAAAGAAATTGGCTGTGTTTTTCTATTTCTGGATAACCCCTTTAATACCACTTCCTATGTGCTAGGAATTAGAATACAACTACCGTAGTGCTACCCAAATGTACAAGTATATACCTACTATATTGCTGTCCTGTGTGGACAAGAATATACAGTAACTACAATAATACTGACCCTAGGTGCCAGAATATTGCTATTATAATACTGCCCCCTATGTACAAGAATATAGCTATTATAATACTCCTTCCTGTGTAGCGCGCTGGTCTGGCAGTACTTATCGCCTTTCTGCCACTGCAGAAATCCTGTTGGATCCTGTTGGTATACCCCATTATAAATAGCCTCTAATATGAGCATGTAAGTGCCATTGCCATCATATTTTTCACATGATGTGTGTTGTTATGTACTATTGAGAACAGCATTTACTATACTCTATGGTCCCGAATCATAACCATAGTATAATTTGGGTACTCCCCATGAAGACCTCACCCCTACTGGCGATAGGGACGTGTTGGGAGCACAAGTTGTATATTGTTGTATAGGGGTACCAGTGAGGTGCATTAGGACCAATATTACACTCTGGTACTCTGGTTACCCAGAATTTTTATTGGTATTTTAGCTGCTACTATATTTTGGATGTTATAGTTATATCTCATGGAACTTTGGAAACAGTACATAAACACAACAACAGAGGCCCAAGGACCCTTAACATGTTAACAATTAAACAAGGTATCTTAGAAATTAACAATCAGTAATGGCAGAGGTGGAAGGCTTATCACCGATATATAAGCAGAATCACAGCTCTATGTGGGAAACTGTCTTGCCTTAAAAGGGTATTCCGGGAATTATTATTTTTTGACTATGCTACAGGGGCTGTAAAGTTGGTGTAGTTCATAATATAGTGTCTGCAACTGTGTGTGACGGTTTTCTCACAATTCTTCTGTGATTTTCACCTCACTATTTATTTTTACCAGCACACAAAATGACTGTTGTCTCGGATTTTTCCCAGCTTGTAATGCGGCTGAGACCTGACTCACTAGTCAGCTGATGACAGGGAGCCTGTCTGCTTCAGTGGGTGGAGGGATCAATCTTCAACTAATGCAACAGCTGTAGGCACTCTGATTGAAAACCACAGGTCTGCAGCTCATTTATGTTTCAATGGGTGAAGTGGCTGATGTGTGGGAAGGAGGAAAATTGAATTTGGGATTTGTAGTCAAAAAAAGAAAAATCAAACAGGAAATACAAGTTCACAAAAAGCTAGCCACAGTGTTATGGCAATCTCATGACATAGCCATTTAGGCCCAAAACAAGCGCAGATCCTTCCTAATCATGTCCATTACTGTCTGCCAGGTACATACTAAAATCTATCTTTAAGTCTTGGTGTTCCAAGACCGATTGAAGAACAACTACAAAATTAGGAGGGGGGAAGGGTAACCAAAGAGTCAAAAATTTGTCATGCGTCCTGTTGGAGCAGCTAATTAATTCCTCCAACCTGCAGATGTCATTAACTCAGGGCTGGACTGGCCATCGGGCACATCGGGCATTTGCCTGGTAGGCCAGGCTGTCTGTGGGCTGGGCCATCCACCTGTCCTCTATCAGGGGAAGCAGTGGCCACCGATTCATTAAGTAGTGGTGTAGTAGATAGCAATGGAGTGGCGGCTCTGGTCGCTCACTAACACCCCCCCCCCCCTTCTACCCTGCCAGTCCCCTGGCCCCAAGTTCAGTGAGTTTGGGCAGGGACACTGCTGCTTTAAGAGCAGCAGACGTCTGTGTGCGGGCACTTCCCTGACCTCACAGACTAGAGATGAGTGAATTTTAGAAAAATTTGATTCGGTCCGAATTTATTTGTGGCAAATCGCTATTAAAAATGTCTATTTCTGGGCTACAGAGAGCCCCAATAGGGGTGTAAAACACTTTGCCTTTTCGTAACACTCATAGGGAGTGTGCTGTGTAAGTGAAATAATACTGTTAATCAGTATGACATGCAGATTACAGGTATCACTATTAGAATTACTGCCGCACAGCATATGGATGTGGCAGCAGGGAGACCATATGGCATCAAAATTGAAGAGATTAAAGAGATTTATTAATGTAACTATTATTTAATTACATTTTAATTTATTTACATTTTTTTAAATCCTTTTTTGAGGACCCATTCTGGTGAGCTGGCGGTCCGCCGCGAGGCTAGCTACCACCTGTTCCAGCCCCTGTCTCTCAGCTCCCCCGCGCCCCTCCCCCGTTTTGACTGTCTTACTCTGCGTGGAACTGTGAATGTTTCATTCAATCAGTTATGGTTTATTTTTATCGCTCCAACCTGTTTCATTGGATTCTTGTGGTAATTCCAGAGGTAATATATGACGACGACCATGGGGCCTCAGTCTTGAAAAGATTACATAGATATTTTTAAATTTAAATAGATGTTGAATAGATTCACAATTTTAATGTGCCAGCAGCATGAGGAGATCACATGGCGACACAATGATAGAGTCTGATAATTGGAATGAGCAAACTTGAAATCCTTTTTTGAGGACCCATTGGAAGGCAAGTCTGGTGCCAGCAGCTGCGGTAATTACAGTTCCAATAGTGTACAATTGCTGCAGTGCAAACTATGGCAAAGTTCCTAGTTGAATCTTAAAATTGAGCTGGCAGTCCGAAACAAGACCAGCTACCACCTGTTCCAGCCCCTGTGTCTCAGCGCACCCCCATGCTCTGAGTGTCCACTTAAAAAGGGAGGGACTGCAGTACTAGCAACTTGGACAGGATCATATTCAGCTTCTGTGCTGTTGGATAAGGGGGCGCACAGAACTAGAAATGGCTGCAGTGAAAAAGCTCATATTTGTATTTTAAAATCGAGCTGGCAGTCCTCTGCAAGCTACCTCCTGTTCCAGCCCCTGCCTCTCAGCGCCCAGCCCCCCCTCCCCCCCCCCCCCCCCAACTGTGAAAGTAGGAATGTTTAATTTCATCAGTTATGGTTCATTGTTTTCGCTCCAACCTGTTTCATTGGATTCTTGTGGTAATTCTACAGGTAATATATGACGAAGACGACCAGTCGACTCAGTCTTGAAAAGATGACATAGATTTATTTATTTAAATTTAAGATTTTGATTAGATTCATAAGTTTAATGTCCCGGGTGCCCGAAGCATTTACTTTGAACTAATACTGTATGACCACAAAACTCAATCTAACAAGGAGTCACATGGCAGGACAATGACAGAGCCTAGATGAGTCAGCAGCCCAATGAGACCAATGGGCCCTCACAATAGAAAAGATTAAAGATATTTTGTAAAATTTTAATTGAAGATTTAAAATAGATAAAAAATTTAAAAGTTTTATTTAAGGTGTCAACAGCATGAGGAGACCATATGGTGGCACACTGACACAGCCTGGAGGTGGCAGCAACATGTGGAGACCATATAATGGCAGAATGACCCAATCTGGAGGTGGCAACACCTGACAAGACCATAGGGCCTCACAATTGAAAAGATTAAAGATATTTAGGAAACTGTTAATTGAAGATTAAAATAGATTAAGATAAAGTTTAATTGAATGTTCCAGCAGCGCAAAAAAGTTTAATTGAATGGGACACCACATGGCCACAGTGTGTCTGGGTCCTCTGTCTCGTCTTCCTCTTCACCCTGTAGCTCCAAAGCCTGCTCCTGCTCCTCCTCTCCTGTCAGATGATTATAAAACCACCCATTTTGCAAAACCTTGCCTGTGCTCCACTGTCCCCCTCCCACTCCTCCTCCAGTTCAGACCCCACAGGGCTCATGTGTCCGTAAGATGTAGGCGCCACATCTCCAGTGCCCTGACTAGCCATTGTTTCCAACATGTGTTGTAGGAAATGAAGCAGTGGAATTACATTGTTCATCCTGTAATCCTGGTGACTGACTAATAATGTGGCTTCCTCAAAGGGCCTGAGCAAATGGCAGATGTCATGTATGAGCTGCCACTGGTTCACATTGAAGTTACACAGGGGAGTCCCCCTTGATCATCAAGAAATCGGTGATGGCTTTTCTCTGTTCGTATAGTCTGTCCAACATATGTAGGGTGGAATTCCAATGTGTGGAAACGTCGAAAATCTGAAAATTGTTGGGGGATACCGTTCTGACACTGCAGCTCAAGGAGGGTGTGCTTGCGGTGTACGAGTGGCTGAAGTGCATGCAAAGTTTTCTTCCCATTTTTAGGATGTCTTGCAGATGGGGGGACTACTTCAGGAATTGCTTGACAACCAGATTGAACATGTGTGCCATGCAGGGCGCATGGCTCAGGCTTCCTTGACGCAGCGCAGACAAAATGTTCTTCCCGTTGTCAGTCACCATGGTTCCCATTTCCAATTTTTCTTGATGAATAACTTTTAGCAGTTCCTCCCCTGTGTGACTCCGTTCGCTAAGGCAAACCATGTGAAGAACAGCGTGACACCGCCGTGCCCTGCACACATGGTATGCTGGAGGGGCACTGAGACTTGTCTGTGCAGTGGAGGCTGAGGATGCGGTGGAGGATGAGGAGGCGGAGTCGCACACTATCGCAGGACCAACGGCCTTAGAGTGTGGAGGCGGAAGCGGCATGACCCGTCCAAGTTGCTGTTGTGGCTGGTCAGGAACCACATTCACCCAGTGGGCCGTAGAGGATATGTATTGTCCCTGACCATAGTTATAGCTCCACACATCGGCGCTGCTGTGCACTTTTGTACACTTTTGTAGAGTGGGGTGGATGGTGTTAATACCAGTACCCGTGACGAAGGAGGGTGAAAAAAGGAGAACTTGGCATCAGATGTGTGGCATCAGGCAGGTGGCAGGATCAGCATAGTAGCTGAGACAGGTAGGCAGAAGAAAACGGTCTCTTTTGCCAAAGTGTTAGTGTGCACAAGTAAGTATTGAGGATATATCTTAGCTAAACCTTAACTTTTCTTTCAATAAAATATATGGACCCAAAAATGTTTGAAGTCTAACAAAATGAAAAGTGTGCAAAAAACACCATGTGCCACCTACACCACAAAGTATTGATGTGATGCAAAGACCTCAAAAGGGTGGAAGGGAACAATTTATGGTCTATTGTAATGGGGGGGGGGGGGGGGGTTGTAATAACTTCCCCTATAAGGCCCCACTCACGCACTATTTATTCCCTTCTTGGCAAGTGACACTCGCCTTAAAAGGGCAGCCCCCACTCAGGAACCTCTCCCTATTTCCAACTAAAAACCCCTGGGAAATGGCAGTGTTTTTAAGTGAAAATAGGGAGAGGTTCCTGTATGGGGCTGCCCTTTTTAGAGTGAGTAACACTTGCCAAGAAGGGAATTAATAGTGCGAGAGTAGGGCCTTAGAGGGGAAGCTTTCTCCCCCACCTGTTACAATAGTCCACCTTTTAGAGGTCTTTGCATCGCATCAATATTTGGTGGTGTAGGTAGCACATGGTGTTTTCTGCACACCTTTCCTTTTTTTAGATTTCTAAAAAATGTTGGGTCCATATATTTTATCCTAAGAAAAGTTAAATGGGTACTCATGGGTGGAAATCTTTTTTTTTTTTTTTTTATCAACTGGTGCCAGAAAGTTAAACAGATTTGTAAATTACTTCTATTTAAAAACCTCTATCCTTCCAGTACATAACTGCTTTCTATGACAGAGAAAGTTCTTTTCTTTTTGGATTTCTTTTTTTTTTTTCAATCCACATTGCTCTCTGCTGAAACCTCTGTCCGTATCAGGATCTGTCCAGAGTAGGATAGATTTGCTTCTGCTTTGGACAGTTCCTGAAATGGACAAAGGTGTCAGCAGAGAGCACTGTGGACAAAAAAAAAAGAAATCCAAAAAGAAAATAACTTTCTCTGTAGTATATAGCAGCTAGTAAGTACTGGAAAGATAAAGATTTTTAATAGAAATAATTTACAAATCTGTTTAACTTTCTGGCACCAGTTGATAAAAAAAAAAAAACGTTTTCCACCGGAGTACCACTTTAAGTTTTAACTAATGCACATCCTCAATACTTTCTTCTGGTCTAATGCGGATGAATTTCTGTAACTGGGGACCAGCATCTTAATTGTGTTTTACAGTATCCATGGCCGCACATTGAGAGAGTCTGGAGGTGGCAACATCAGCATGAGGAAACCATATAGCAGCACAATGAGAGAGCCTGGAGGTGGCAGCATCAGCATGAGGAGACCATATGGTGGCACAATGACAGAGCCTGAAGGTGGCAGCAGCAGCATGAGGTCCATGCCAACTGAGGGTTGAGTCTGAGGAACCCACCGACTGTTGACTGGGGGTGTCGGATGTCACTTGGGATGAAGTTGATTACCGAGTGACCCAATCAACAAGCATCTCTCCCCTAACAGTCTGCCGAGTAAGCCTCCTCCAGATCTTCACAAGGTGAGAGAGGAAGGGTGGGAGGCAAAAAGTATAAAGGAGGATGACTTAAGAGGGGGGGATGGGTGCAGGGGGCTGGCAGAGGGCATAATAGTGTGAAGGAGCATGACTAAAGGTGGGGGGTGCAGAAGAGAAGGGGGCTGGGGAGCAGAAAAGTGTGAAGAAGAATGACTAAGGGGTCTTGTGGGGCAGAAAAGTGTTACGGAGGATGACACAGGGGGCAGAGGAGTCTGGGGGGACTTGGAGGTCTGAAGGAGGAGGGGAAAGATGGGTCTGAAAATGTACTAAGGGGTCTGGGAGCACTTAGGTCTCGCTCACACTGGAGACATTCTGTTGGCAGAAATCCGCTTGCAGCAGAATCTTACTGTTTTCAATAGGATTCTGCTGCGCTGTGCAGAGTGTGGAATTGCCACAGCGGAATGGACATCTGCTCAAAGAATAAACATTGTTCATTCTTTGGGCTGATTTCCACCGGACTGTATTGCCATCTGTGAGATGGCGTATATTTGCACGGTTTTACCCCAATGACTTTGGCGGCATCTGCTGTAGTGAACATTCAGTGTGGCAGGGTTATATTCAGTGGGTACAGTTTCTGGCAGGGATATAATGTTTATTGTCTTTATATAATAGATGAGGAACAAGATGTAGCTGGAAGAAGTCCTAGTGTCTGGACCAAATTAAGAAAAGAAAAGGAATAACAACAGAGAAGACGTCTCCTGTGAGTCATTATAACATTGTGTATTCTGCCCGACTATCCTATCAGAGCTGTAGTCACTTGTAATTTCTGCAGTGATGATGAGTAAAACTGTTCCCCAATCTGTGGCTCTCCAGCTGTTATAAAACTACAAGTCCCATCATGCCTAAAGCTCTGCAGACATGATGGGAGTTGTAGCTTTGCAACAACTGGAGAGGCACTTCAACCAAGGGGATTTTAGACTATGCAGCCCATTTTATTTTGGAGGGGGTCCGACTGTTGGACCCCCATAAAAAAAAATGGTCTGCCTAGTCTAATATGCCCGGGCCTATTTTTGGTCCCAGTCCAGCCCTGCATTGACTTCACCCTTCCATTCAGACATGGTCGGGGGGAAGGATTGTCTCCATTTCAGAGGGATGAAAGCTTTAGCTGCCACTACAAGGTGGCCTACTAGGTTATGTTTAAAGGGACAATTGGATGGGGAGGGCAACCTAAGGGCAATAACTGCCATATACACAGGACAATCTTGGTGGAGGTTACCTCTCTCACCATGTCCGCAATTTGCCTCCAGTAAGGTACAACTATGAGGCAGTTCCACCAGATATGGGGAGGGCCCACCTCCAGCACATATTTATTTGGGACAGTTTAGAGCCACTCAGGGGTTTCATACCATCAGACGACAGTTTGTAGTGGTTCTCCTTGAGGCACACACACCTAGAGAAGCTGTGCGTGTGATGGAGGATTAGAGTAATCTCCAACTCAAAGAGGGTGATGACCAGTTCCTGCTCCCGTTAACGAATGTCTGTCGCCGCATGCACTGATCGGAGATCAGTGATACTTTCATTGGTTTATTGAATGACTAGTTGACCTTAAATTTCTTGGGAACTATAAAAGGTCTTATAATTATAAATTCTGACCTGATATCCCTGGGGAAAAAGAGATTAGAAATGACTGTGGTTGGATTATTTTTGCATAGAGAATCAGTCAATCAATATTCAATTTGATTTGGAGATATTCTGCAGGAAATGTCATGTTCCTTCAAATAAAAATGTAATTGTGAGACTTCGGGTGCTGCATACATGTTTCCGTCTTCTGTGTTTTTTTTCTGATCAGCTTAGCGCACATTTGGCGCATTGTTGGTTGGGTTATTAGCATTGCCATCAATCAATGGGTTAGTCACCTGAATCTGAGTGTGTGCAGGTGTCTTCCACACAATTAGCTGGCTTGTCGAGAGCACATCTGAATTTATTCATACAGACAAACTAGTGGTTTATCCTCCATATGTTCATGATGGTGAATTCAGCCTCCTCCCGGGAATGTGTCCTGATAACTGCATCTCTATGACATGAACAAAAGCTTCAGACTGATTAGCAATTCTCAAGTGTTTGCTGAAATGGTTGACAAAAGTCAGAAAGCCAGGAGCAACATGCCAGAAAGGTGTACGGCTCAGAAAGTCTTCCACCCCCCTCCATACCTTATCTGCAGATATGCTAATTGATGTCTATTTACTTAGAAGGGTACTCCAGAGGGAAAAAAAAACATTTTTCAAATCAACAAATGACAGAAAGTTATACAGATTTGTAAATGACTTCTCTTTAAAAAATCTTAATCCTTCCAGTACTTATTAGCAGCTGTATGTTCCAGAAGAAGTTGTGTAGTTCTTTCCAGTCTCACCACAGTAATCTCTACTGTCACCTCTGTCCGCGTCAAGAATTGTCTAGAGCAGGAGAGGTTTGCTATGGGGATTTTCTCTGGACAGTTCCTCACACAGACATGGTGGCAGCAAAGAGCTCTGTGGTTAGACTGGAAAAGACTACATAACTTCCTCTGATAACTACTGTAAGGCTTAAGATTTTTTTTTTTTTAAATAGAAGGAGGTTACAAATCTGTTTAAAAATCTGGGTGACTTGAAACCATGTTTTTTCTGTCCATGGGGGGGAGATCGCAGCAGGTCATTCTGCTGAGACCCACTGTGATCCGCATTTATTAAGTTAACAAGCCGGCTCCAGACGGGGAATACTGTATACTGTCATAATTCATAATCCCCACTGCTGGGAGACCGGAGCTGAATTCACCAATCAGAGCTCCAGTCTCCCATCGGCGGGGATTATGAATTATGACAGTGTATATGGTATTCCCCATCTTGAGCCGGTGAGGAGCACAATGGAGTCGCATGTGCCGCCAGCTTGATAACTTAATAAATGCGGATCGCAGTGGGTCTCGGCAGAATGACCTGCTGCAATCTGCACCTCAGCCCCTGGACTATAACTCCCATCATGGATGGAGTATATCCATGATGGGAGTAGTAGTCCTAAAAGTCCCACAGCCGGGGGATGTGCAAGTACCATCCCTCAGTGCTGCAGTACTACAACTACTCCCATCAGGGGACAGACTGACAGTAGTCCAAGGGGACAGGGGACAGTAGTCCAAGGGCAGAGGGACAGATTGAAAGGGGGTCTCACTCCTGAGACCCCCTGCGAATTTTACTGCTCCGCCCCTAGTGATGACATCATTAGGGGCGGTGCTACACTGTCCAATCATGACTGTTCTCATTATACGTTTTGCATAATGGGAACAGAGCCTTTCTGGCAGTGTGTTCGCAAACAGGGAGACTCCAACTGTTGCTTAACTACAGCACTTATGATGGGAATTGTAGTTTAGCAACAATTGGAGGCTTCCTGTTTAGGAACACGCTGCACCCAGAGAGAGCTCAAAAAATGTACTAACACATATTTCTTGTTGTTCCTTTCTTCTCACTTCAGATATGTGAATGTGGAGGACTATGTCAGATTCAGTGGACTGTGACGATGACCAGCATTTTTTTATTTCAATAAAATGGTTAACAAGGGCTGTGGGAGTGTTTTTTTAAATACATTTTTTTTTTCAATGTGTCGTGTTTTTTATAGTTGAATTTTCAGGCTTAGTAGTCGAAGCTGTCTTATAGATGAATCCCTTACTAACCGGGGCTTAGCGCCAAAATTAGCGCTCCTGGGCCTAGGTGGTAACAGGCAGGTGTTATTTAGGCAGGGGAGGACCAATAACAATGGTTCTCGCCCACCCTGGTAATGTCAGGCCGTTGCTGCTTGGTTGGTTTCTGGCTGATACTGAAAATAGGGGGAACCCTATGCGCTTTTTTTATAAATAAATAAATAAACATGTGTGGTTCCCCCATTTTTTCTCTATCAGCCAGATACCAACCAAGCAGCAACAGCTTGACGTTACCAGGGTGGGAGAGGACCATTTTTACTGGCCCTCCGCAGCCTAAATAATGCCAGCCTGTTACCGCCTAGGCCCAGCAGCGCCTTTTTTGATGCTCCGGGCCTGTTGGTACCAGCTCTTCCCGGCACCCCTGTGGCGGTGGGTACCGGGGTAATAATTGGGGGTTAGCGCTAGCTGATTTTGGGGCTAACGCTAAGCCTCGGCTTAGTAATGGATTCTGTCTACAAGACGGCTTCCCCTACTAAGCCTGAAAATTCAATTATAAAAAACACAACATTTTGAAAATAAATTTTATATAAAAAACACTCCCCCACAGCCCTCATTAACCCTATTATTGACATATAAACAAACGCTGTTCATCATCGCAATACACCAAATCTGACGCAGTCCTCCACATTCACGTATCTAAAATGAGAAGAAAAAGCAAACAAACAATAAAATGACAACCATTTCTGTGATTTCTACACTATCAAAAAGCTAGTGTGAAATTTTTGATGTAAACTGGACTCTCACCCCTTTGAAAACATAATGTAATGCAGACAATATATGTGGACACGCCCACTTAAAAAAAACTGACTTGAACAGTGTAAACGGCGGCACAAAGTTCTTTGAAAATGTGGTCAATATTTTTTTTGGGTGCAAAAATCTTTGAGAATCTCCCTCTCTGTGTACTTATAAAGATTTACGATTTTACTATTGTTGCGAGTTTTTTTCAGCACACTCTGCAGCTCCGCCACTTCTAGCTATGTGAGCAGTGTACCGTGTGAGGTAGAGAAGGGCTGCACGGTAGAGAGAGGGGGGGGGGGGGCATTTCTATATTTGAACAAAATTTATCAAAGGCGTGCACAGCTTTTGTAAATTTTGAGCAGAAGTGTAGATTAAACAAGCAGTGCAAAGGGGTAGATCTGTGTCTACAATAGACACCTAATGATAAATCTCCCCCAAAGTGCTAATCACTTAGAATTGGGAGTAAGTGAGACATACTGCATGAAATGGACAGTTTTTTTATCCTGATCTACATTCAAGGACAGAGTAGATAATTTGCATTTGGTTTACAATTAAAGGGAATCTGTCACCAGTGTCACCCACACTAACCTACTTGTACAGAGTAAGGCTGGGTTCACATCATGTTTTCTCCCATACGGGAGCACATACGGCAGGGGAGAGCTAAAACCTCGTACTCCTGTATGCCGGCTGGATTGAAACGTTTGGTCCGGTCGGCTCATTTTTGCGCCGTATTAGCTTTTACAACCGGACCTAAAACCGTGCTTGACCACGGTTTTAGATCTGGGGAAAAAAGTGCATACGGCGCAAAAAGGCATTTAAATAGTATAAAAGGATCATAATGTGACTTTTCAAATGCAGAATGTAGGCGAATTGATAAAACATACAGTATGCACATTTAAAGCCCCCACCCACTTTATAGAGTAACATTTAAAAAATAAACTACCGTATTTATCGGGGTATACCACGCACCGGCCTATAATACGCACCCTCATTTTACCAAGGATATTTGGGTAAAAAACGTTTTTTACCCAAATATCCATGGTAAAATGAGGGTGCGTGTGTGTGCGCGTGTATACCCCGATACACCCACAGGAAAGGCAGGGGGAGAGAGGCCGTCGCTGCCCGCTTCTCTCCCCCTGCCTTTCATGGGGTCTACAGCGCTGCTGCCACCGCTTCTCTCCCCCTGCTATCGGTGCCGCTGCCCATTCTCTTCCCCTGACTATTGGTGTCGGCGCCCCATTGCCGGCGCCGATAGCCAGGGGGAGAGAAGCGGCGCCGACAGCCAGGGGGAGAGAAGGGGCAGCGGCACCCATTGCCAGCGCCGCTGCCCCATTGCCTCCCCCCATCAACAGCTGCTTCAGGCCTCCGGTGTGCGTCCCCTGTGTCGTTGCTATGCACTGCACAGCGCGGTGCACTGACGTCATGCGCCACGCAGCACACAGCAATGACGCAGGGGACGCACACCGGAGGCCTTAAGCAGCGCGGACCCGACCCCGGCAACAGGTAATTATGCAACCGGGGATGGGGGGAGGCAACGGGGCAGCGGCGCCGGCAATGGGTGCCGCTGCCCCTTCTCTCCCCCTGTCTGTCGGCGCCGCTGCCCCATTGCCGGCACCGCTTCTCTCCCCCTGGCTATCGGCGCCGGCAATGGGGCACTGGCACCGATAGTCAGGGGGAGAGAACGGGCAGCGGCGCCGATAGCCAGGGGGAGAGAAGGGCCGGCAGCAGGGCTCTAGACCCCAGGGCAGGCAGGGGCAGAGAAGCCGGCAGCGCTGGCTGTCTCTGCACCTGCAAAGCCGCTGCAGTTCATTGATTTAAAGCGCCCGCTTTAAATCATTGAACTGCAGCGGCTTATCGGCGTATAACACGCACATAGACTTTAGGCTAAAAAATTTTGCCTAAAAAGTGCGTGTTATACGCCAATAAATACGATATATTGAAAGAAACATCCTTCGATGTAACAAATATAAATGCATCCATATTGTAAATAAAGAATACAATGGTGAAAACACATGACAGTCCCAGTCAGTGCACAGAGGGAAAGTAAAATAAAAGAATTGTTAATTAGAATAATAGAATTATATTAATTTAAAGCCATGTGTAAATGTCCAGGAAGAGAGAACATTTTTTTTATCCCTGTTTCAGGGGTCTTTTTTTATAGTGTACCTTTAATATCTACTGTATATCCATAACTGTATTTACAGCTCATCATGGTGTCCTAGGGACTGAGACTGAATATACCCCATTAGGGTCATTCCATAGGTGTCCGAATTTTTTCATGAAGATTTGTCACAAAATATGTATGAAAACCATATGTGTTACATATGTGGATTCTGTATACACAGAAAGTAGTCAAATGAATCATAAGCACGTGTGGCTGCAAATATGCAGGTACATTTAATACAGTTATTACCCATGTGGATTAACCCAAAGGGGAATTTTTATATATATGTATATATATATATATATATATATATATATATATATATATATATATGGTAAGGCCTGCGCAGCTGGCCTGTAATTGTGGGAGGAGCGGGATGACCATAAGAACCCACGGCACTCCTCCTCCAATGACGCTGTGGGTTCTTCGCTACGTCAGCTGACTCCGCATCAGCTGACCGGAAGTGGTCAGACGTCTTCCTCCACGCTCGAGTCCTCGCTGGTGAGTAGCTGGGGATGCCGGGGGATGTGCCGTTAGGCTGCCTGGTCGCGCAGGCGACCGGTGGACGGCCCGGCTTTCCCCCAGCTATCCTCGGCACATTACCTTATGCGCCTTAAACGTTCGGGATGTGGTCCCGGTATCCTGGTGGCAGGCCTCATCTGCCTGCCCCCATGCCTGAAGGTCGATCCTCATTCTCCCTGCTCCTGTCAGCCGCCCTCTGTACCTACGCCGCTCTCCACCACTCCCCCCCCCCTCACCTCCCGCACTATCACGCACTCTGACACTCTTTATAAAAAAATAAATAAATAAATATAAGGGGGTTATATATAATTAATAAATATTAATAATAATGTTATATAATAAACATAATGCGATTTCCGCAGCAGGGCAGGGGGTTAGGCTCCCGGGCGGCCCGTGGTGTACGTGGCAGTTACGTCACAGGCGCAGCACAACAGGTCCCCCTAGACTGCTGTGGACACCTTAAGTTGGCAGGGAAGTCAACTTTCCATTTCCCTTTCCGGCATAGCAACACCTCCTCATATATAACCACTGTCACCGTAAATGATAGTATACTAGCCATACTGAACATCTACCGCACCCCCCTCTCGACTATGTTCAAGCCGCAGGTTATCAGCACTTGCTACCATACTTCACTTAGCTCAGCTCACGGAGCAAATTTTAGTTTATTGCTAGCACCTTCGCGGTCATACAGTTAGCCGTCTAATTTACAACGCAGTATTCCCATCCGCATGTCGTACGTTTACGCATTCAATCTCACGCGCCCTGTCATACTTACCGTTCATAGATATTAAGCTATCATGTTCCATATGATTAGTCTTACGCCTATAGATGCTTATGTTAGTTTAATATGATGTTCGTGAGTCTCTGTTTTAATAGGTTCATCGCCTACGTCTCTACGCAGCAAACCAAACCAGTTAATTCGGTAGGTTAGATTCATGTACGTCCATATGTCACTTGACTAGAGTTCATTGGTTGGCCATGTGTTTGCAGGTTAAAGTTGTTGCCAGTTTTTTCTTTGGGGTTCTCTGACTCTGTCTTTTAAGCTCATCTGCTGTTCCGCCATTTAGGTGAGCGCTGAGTTTCCTCAGGTTGGATCTTTTGGTGTACCTTCCGGGCAGTATAGCAGTTTATAAATCACACTATAAGCGGCCAGTTGCCTCTAGTCACCCCCCCTTTACGCACATGTGTTGGTGTTGTACATAGCCCCTTATTAGCGCGGCAGCCTTTTGTCCACTTCCCTCATATCGTTCTGATAGTGGTGCGAGATTACTGTCCGTGGCGGTAGCCTTCTAGTCACTTCCTTCATGTGTGCACTTTGTTATCAGGTGGTGTCGTGGCATATTTGGTAGTTCCCGGATATATTTCCTAGTTGGTGTTCTTCTCCGGCCGGGCACGCATTTCTGGTTATTTCATCAGGCAGTTCGTGATATCCGCCTCAGGTATGTAGTCAGCCCGGTACTAAGAGGTTACGTTGGTGATATATGTGATATGCTATAACTAAGTTTCTTCGCAGTAATCGGATCCCGCTTAAATTCTGCTGCCACCCGGTTCATAAGTCCCTGGCCTTCACGTTGCCTGTATCCTTTCTTAGACTCCGGAACTTAGTTCACAGGGACTTAAGGTGTGTATTTTTTGGGTAAGGGTCATACGGAGCAGAGTTGGTCATCCCAGATTTTAAGGTGTGTAATTTTCCCTTTAGGTTCAGCCAAAAGTCACTTCTTCGAGCAAGAGTTGTACATTATTGTCCAAGTAATCACCTCATGAACCTGACACGTCTTCAGGTTGTGATTACTTGTATTGTCGGTGCACCTCTTTCACGGTGTAGTCACGTTCCTAAAAATGTAATTCATGGTGTGCTAGGTTGTTATGGTACTCGTATAACGTTTTGCACTTGCCACCGGGCACATACTCATCTAGGCCCAGTTACGCATACAATTGTCATCCGACACGTCTTCGGATACTTTCCCTCTGTCCTGGTTTAGACGGTCAGGTATGTTATAGGTAAGGTGTGGTGTCTTGGTGGTCAACTCCTTGGTTAAATCTAGTTGTAGCTTGTTGCAAACAGGTTATTTAGTATCGGTTTGGGTTATTTTCCAGAATGTCACACGCATCTGACATTGAGGATTCCGCTTCGGTACTGGAGAACGCAGCCAGAGGTTCCGATCAAGCTAGTGTCCCTTCCCTGAGAACATGGACTATTCCCAAGTTGACGACAGAGCTGGTCAGAAGGGGCATCCCCTTCCCAGCTCCTGCCCGCAAGGCGGAATTGTACAGGATCCTCACTGCAGAGTCCGCCGGGCACAGCAGTGAAGAAGTTTCCATGTCCACTATTCAAACTTCACTTACTCAGTTGCATGCCATGATCAATAACCTAACCTCTGACATGAGCAACATGCAAAACAGGATGGATGCCATGGAGTCCAGAAATACTGCAGGCACTTCTACCCCGGTTCCGCCTCCTACTGTGCCACCTTCACTAGCCAGTATTTCAGGTACGCCATCTGCCATCCCCAACATTTCGCCAGCCCATTTTATTCCTGCCCATATCAGGAAGGAGATTTTGGTAGGCAGGGATATTAATCTGGCATCTTTGCTTATAGCGACTCATGATTTAAACAAAAATAAGACCATAGCCTGCGGAAATGTCTCTGTAGTCCTTAAGTCCAAAGATGCCAGATTGAATAGGAAGCTCACCTTATCTGAATTTGTTATGGCATTTAGCATCTTTCGGGACGTCATATGTTTGGCCAAACCAGATAGAAGGGAAGAACTAGATCAGTACCTCTACAAGATCACCGAGTTAAGCCACAAATTCGGTGGGTATTCATTCTATGAATACCACAAGTCTTTCTCAGCCAAAGCTGCTGCTGCCTTAAGCCAGTATAACTACAGTGTAAATTGGGCCATTGTAGACACAGAATTGTACTGCAATCACTTCTTAGGGCTCAAACCCCCAGGGTGCGCCACTTGCCATTCCTCCTCACATACGACAGAATGGTGTGCCTCAGCCAGTTCAGAAGCTCCTCCCGAAACACCCAGCATGTCTAGATCTGCCCAACCTAGAGGTCCCAAGACGTCTGGTCTTACAGATAAGCTAGGCAGAGCCATACACTATTTAGGAAAATAGCAAATATGCAACAACTTTAACTACACCTCCTGCACTTACAGCCAATGCCGTCTACTTCATATCTGCTCAGTTTGTTTTAGGGCTCATCCTAAGACCGCACGCAGCCACAAATCTGAGAAATCCTGACTGGCGGTGGTGGATTCGGATCTCTTGGGACATTTTCTGCAGGGTCACCCCGACCAGCCTTTTGTCCGACACTTAGTAGCTGGCTTCCAGCATGGTTTCCACGTCGGCTTCGTGACCCTGCCACAGATGACCCATGAGTGCGGTAATCTAGCCTCCGCTACGTCAGACCCAGACTCAGTTACCAGCCTTATACAGACTGAACTGGATAAGGGGTTTATCATTGGCCCGTTTGTTGAATCT
Organism: Hyla sarda; assembly: GCF_029499605.1. Taxonomy (NCBI): domain Eukaryota; kingdom Metazoa; phylum Chordata; class Amphibia; order Anura; family Hylidae; genus Hyla; species Hyla sarda. The sequence goes on along the minus strand of NC_079194.1, from coordinate 129,294,087 downwards.
CCTTTTGACATATGGAGAGTCAGCCCTATAGGGTTAGCGACGGGCAAGTTCAACAATAAAAAGCGATTAATCTATGATTTGTCTGCCCCCTATTCTTCTGCAATCCCGAGTCTCAATGCGCTTATTCCCGCTGAGGAATTTGCCCTTAAGTATTCTTCTGTCGACGAGGCCATAGCCATCATATTAAGCATGGGGTGGGGAGCTTGGTTATCTAAGGCGGACATATCCGATGCTTTCAAGCTCCTCCCAATCATGCCTCAGCAGTGGCAGTGGCATGGCGTTCGCTGGCAGAACTTATACTATTTCGCTACCAAACTTACCTTTGGTGCACGCAGCAGTCCATGGTTGTTCAACCGCTTCGCTTCTGCTCTCCACTGGGTACTAGAAAATCGGTTTGAGTGTAATCACGTCATTCATTATCTTGACGATTTTCTGTTAATCGAGTCTCCCAATACCTTGCCTTGAGATCTACAGGGTCTTCGAGCAGTCTTTGATCTTCTGAGGGTCCTAGTGTCTCCCGCTAAAACAGAAGGTCCCTCCAAGGTCATCACGTTCTTAGGTATTGAGCTCGATTCACAGAAAATGGAAGCTAGACTTCCTGAAGCTAAGCTCATAAGGATTAGAACAGCCATACATAGACTTAGGGAACGCCCCTACATTTCCAAGGTTGAGTTACAATCCATCCTGGGGATGCTAAATTTCGCTATGCGAATCATCCCCCAGGGTCGCACGTTCATATCTCGCCTCTTGTCTTTATTACCGACAGCCCCTAAGCAGAATAGTTTGCTACACCTAGATTGCCAAGCTTTAGCAGATTTGGCAATGTGGGAGTCATTCCTGCACGACTGGAACGGCATTTCGTTCTTCATCCCTAGCGTTGGGAACGAATCGCCCATGGTTTTTTCCGATGCTGCCTCTTTAACGGGTTTCGCCGCTATCTGGGGCAATCATTGGTTCGCCGGCCCTTGGCCTCCTGAGATCACCCAGATTGAAGGTTTCATAAGGAATTCGGCAGCCTTTGAACTGTACCCGATAGTGGCCGCTGCTCAGTTATGGGGTCCAGTGTGGAACAAAACCACAGTTTTATTTGTATCCGACAATGCCGCTACCGTGGATATCCTATTGAAGGGTAGGTCTAGATGCCCTATCATCATGAGCTTGGCAAGACGGTTAGTTTGGCTGTCCCTACAACATACATTTACTTTCACATGTGCTCACATTGAAGGAGTTTGGAATATTGCAGCAGATGCCTTATCTAGGAACAACCTGTCACATTTCTTTCAGGTGATGCCAGAAGCCGATTCCATAGGGGCGCAAGTTCCCCCATTCCATTCACTAGTCATGAATTGAACCAGCACCTTCGGATAGCCAAATGTTTGGTCAGTGATTCCTTGTCCGCAAATACACGAAAAATTTATGGTACAGCGTGGAACTCGTTCTCCAAATTCAGGTCCAAGCACGCTGAGGGTGACAAGGTTTCAGTTCCCTTCCTGTTAGCATATGTCGGGTTTTGCCATACCACACTGCATTTATCCCACAATACTATTAAGAGTTATCTAGCCGGTATCCAACACCATTTATCCTTAACCAATACCTGTAGTTACTCTATATTCTCTTCTCGCTTGGTGAAGTCCGCTCTGAAAGGTATCCTTAAGAAAGAAGTCCCTCGCAACCAAGTCAGACAACCAATTACAGGCAACATGTTAAGGCAGTTGTCCGACTTGTTAGATTCCGCACCATTGGGTATTAATGATAGCCTCACCTTAAAAGCAGCCATGTACCTTGCCTATTATGGGTTTCTCAGACCGGGTGAGTGTACTGCTCGGACCGTTAACGCACCCTTTCTTAAAGTCAGTCAGCTGTCCCATGTCTCTGATCATTTCGAACTGTCCCTCAGTCAGACCAAGACCTCGTCCTCGGGTCAAACTGTGGTTGTCCGTTTTTTCCCCACTATGCACAAATGGTGCCCTGTCACAGTCCTCCGTGAATTGTTGAATGCCTGTGTTAACCTATCGGCTGACGACCCTTTACTCCGTTTCAGATCCAACCCACCAACTACTTCTCAATTCATCAAACATTTACGCATTTTGGTCAGGTCGCTGGGAGGAGACCCGACTTCGTTATCCGGTCACTCCTTCCGTATTGGCGCAGCAACAGCCGCTTCTAAGCACGGGGTCCCAGCCCATGTGATCAAGAAATTAGGACGTTGGAAATCCGGGTGCTACATGCAGTATATTCCTAACCCTCGCAAAGAAACGGCTTACGCATTCCAGTCTCTTGTTCTGTAATTTGCAATAAACAAATGTATGTTTAAATCCGGGTTTTGCCCTCTTTTCCAGGCATATTCTTTACGCCGCAGTTATGGCACACTTCAGACTGCTTAGTTGAGGTAAGAGTTGGTTGATAGGTTATTGGTAACAGTTGGTTGATAGGTTATTACTAGGGTTTTACGCATATCAGTCATGTAGCAACGACCACAAATGGTAAGGCCTGCACAGCTGGCCTGTAATTGTGGGAGGAGCGGGATGACCATAAGAACCCACGGCACTCCTCCTCCAATGACGCCGTGGGTTCTTCGCTCCCACCCGCCCCCCCCCTTTTTCTTTTCATCACACTTGCCACAGGGTATGCCCTCTTTTCCAGGCATATTCTTTACGCCGCAGTTATGGCACACTTCAGACTGCTTAGTTGAGGTAAGAGTTGGTTGATAGGTTATTGGTAACAGTTGGTTGATAGGTTATTACTAGGGTTTTACGCATATCAGTCATGTAGCAACGGCCACAAATATATATATATATATATATATATATATATATATATATATATATATATTATTTCAGTCATTTTAGTGCTGTCTCTCCTCATCACTGATTCCCTGGGTGCTGTCTAGAGGTAATATCATGTCGCATCTGTTTATCTATATATATCTAGCTACCTATTTAAAAAAAGGAAAAAGCAGCACTACAACTAGGGTGAATGGGATGAAAAACAGGTGCATGCAGGCAGACGGTCCAAGTGTAGGTTCCCAGGTATATACAGCAAAGAGAAAAATCACTGCCGCACTGACAGGTTGATTTGAAATTGAAAAGTCTGGCTTTATTCCATCAGATACAGGTAACTGCACAATTACAGCCTTTCTTAAGCTTGATATTGGCGGTGTGAGGCTGCAGAAATGTTGCTTCCTTGTAACAATGGAATAATGGTATCCACACCTAATAAATCCACACCTTTGTATATTTTTTTTTGTATCTGGTGTGGAGCCCCTAACCAAGGTGCCCAACCAGCATGCACCTAAACCTGATTTTGATATTTTGTATCTGTGATTTCCTTTCTGGATACCTATCTATCTATCTATGGCTGCATTCACATAGCGTTTTGCCCCTACGGCTGCCTGGTCCATCTGGGAAATTTCAAAACCAGGCACTCCAGTATCCCAGCCGGACCAGGGCCAAATCTCATTCACTAAAATGAGCCAACCGGAATCAGATTCTGGTCAGCTTATTTTTGCCCCGTATCTGTTTTTGTGACCGGACTTAAAACCATAGTATACCACAGTTTTAAGTCCAGCCACAAAAATGGATACTGGGCAAAAATTTAGTAAAATTTAGTAAAATTTAGTGGGCTCATTTTAGTAAATGTGATTTGGCGCCGGTCCAGCTGGTATATAGGAGCTCCCGGTTTTGAAATTTCCCAGCCAGACCCGGCAGCTGTATTGGCAAAACTTGATGTGAATGCAGTGATGTATCTATCTATCTATCTATCTATCTATCTACAGTATCTATTTCTATCTATCGCATATTCATCTGTTTATTTATCTATCTATTTATCTCATATCTGTCTATTTATCTGTCTATCTATTTTATATCTATCTAAGACAAGAAGTTTCAGCAGCACACCCGTTAGTTAAAGTGCAAAAGTGGGATTTTATTGACCCGTCTTCGAAATGCGACATTTCGAAGACATCCCGCCATCTTTTTGAAGCTTGAAAAAGATGGCGGGATGCCGTCAAAATGTCACATTTGTCACATTTGATATGGGTCAATAAAATAAAATAAAAACTTTTGGACTTTAACTAACCGGTGTGCTGCTGAAACTTCCTGTCTTGGATTGTCTATGCAGTCTGCGAATGGGACTGCATTCTTCTGCCTGCACCCCAAGATTTTTTCGACTACTGTGGTAGTGCTGCCTACCTTCTGGATTGATATCTATCTATCTAGTTACCAGAATTGGGCAGCACAAGTAAGGTGAGCCTGATGCTAGCTGGATGACTCAGTCACGAGTCCAATATATCCAATGCAAAAAGTCAGAAGCACACAAGGAATCCGTGAATAATGTGTGACTTTATCCACAAAAGCATCTCATATATATCTATCCATCTCCTATCAGTCTCATATTTATCTATCTACTAGCTGTGTACCCGGCGTTGCCCGGTTCTTTCTTCCTAATCCTTGTTGGGGAGGAAAATCAGCAAAGGAGGAAGCTTTTGACTTCTAATCCCTTCCCCATATATTGTTGTCATATCCCAACCCCATATCCCGTCCTCATATCTCATCCTCATGCCCCGACCTCCTATCCCGACCTCCTATCCAGTCCTCCTATCCTGTCCTCCTATCTCGACCTCCTATCTCGACTTCCTATCCTGATCTCCTATCCTGTCCTCCTATCCCGTCCTCCTATCCCGACCTCCTATCCTGACCTCCTATCCTGACATCCTATCCCGTCCTCCTATCCCGTAGTTAAGGGTTAAATTAACTATCCTATATTTTAAGTGGACATATAAGTAACATGTGACCAAGTATTATCGAAATATCTCCAGCTGTTTGGAAGTTATGCAGTAACATGTATTTCCCATAGACTTGTATAGGACTTTAAACATAAACCCCGCCCCAGACAAATGGGGGTGAGTAAGGGTTAAATTACCTATCCTATGTTTGTTGTTGACATGTAACATGTGTGCCAAGTTTCATGTTAATAACTTTAGCCATGTGGAAGTTTTTGTGGAATATACATACACACACACACACACACACACACACACACGTTGAGTTTTATATATATAATATATATATATATATATATATATATATATATATATATATATATATATAGATTTACCTACCTACCTTCCTTTCTCATCTTTATTTTATCTAGGCATACATTCACAGTAAAAAGAAATACCATCTCATGAATTACATTACTCCATTACAAACAAAAATCATTTTTTCTCAATCCCATAAAAGATACCTGTAAAAGCATGCCCCAAGAATCTTCTACCCCCTAGAGGAAGAAGGAAGCTGTGTGGGTAGGGGACTGACTCTTATCTATTTGGTGAACAGTTTAAGGCAAGTGTACATTCAGGACACTTTCCAAAAATAAAAAGTGCAACCTCTCTGTCCATTACAAGCTTGATACACTTGACATTAGGTGACATTAAGCTGCTGTATCCCATGTCTCCAGGTATATTAATAGTCATACGCAGAACAGGTGATGATATCTGCTGTGCGCAACATTTTCCAGTGATTAATCTCTCATTGGCTATTTCAATACAATTACAGACCTGTTCGGCCTTATAGCCGTAAAAGAAGCTGAGTATTAAGGCTGTAGACTTGGCGCTGTCCACGGCTTATGGTGCTGAAAGTGCTGCTCTGTCAGTTTGTACTTGTCCTGAAGCCAATGTTGGTGACACAGCCGAGGAAGTTGGGCACTTCGTCTGCCATTATGTCCTTACTTTGTACATCAATGGGAAGTGTCAGATTCACTGGTTTGATTTCTTTTTTTTGGAAATGCATTATTTACAGTCAAATTAACAAAACTGCATCCCACATGCTGTTTCAAGCCACGCTTATATTCCCACATTAGCCCTTTCTGTGTGATAAATGGACGAAGAGACAGGAGAAACCAACACTCAGCGAATATCGTATGAGGGCTGCATTTAACTACAGATGTCTAATGGGATATTTACCATCCAAATTATGAGCACAACTGCACATGGAGCAGAATGGCGCACCAGAGAGCAGAATAGTCTGTTCTTCTTCTTCAAAATAAGACTCAGTGTCCTGGAAGAGACAATACACAAGAGAATGTTTTCTGTACTGACTATTTACTTAATTATAATCTACGTTTAGTTACCCATACATTATCTTAATGCTTCTATAGATACTTTGGACTCCCTGATGATACATTCTTTCATGCAGGATGATACAAAGAGCTTCATTCTTTGTACTTCAAACATTTTAAAATGTTATTCCCATAATATGATTATATTTAATTTAAAATTACAACTGTCACTAGGAATTACCCACTAAAACCATGCCCGTTGTGTAAAAGCTGTTTATTTGTGTAATGCAGCCATTGCTTTTGGCTTCTAAATCGGTGCCCTTTTTGCCCAGGGATCTGCAATGCCTTTGGGCTGCCACCCCTCTCTACTTTAACACTTGGCCCGCTGTGTGATTGACACACAGGTCCTCAGCGCATGCCGAGGAGACACCTGGAGTGAGTGCTCGCTTAGACATCTTGCGCATGCTGTAGAAACAATCGACAATGCATGCGCTGAGGGCATCGTGGACCCCTTGGCCTGCCCTATCTGACTTTTGCTGCAGTGATTAAGCAGCCAAAGTTATGGCTGCATTGCACAATACAATGGCTTTTACATACTGGCCATAGTTTTAGGGGGTAGTTCATAGTGAAAGTTGCACTTATTGCATGTTGCATGTTATTGTAAAATACATTGATACATTTAAAAAAGATAGATCCTAGGGCACCTATTACAAAAGGATACATGCAGGAGAGTAGCTAAGGCTGGGGTAGGTAGGGCATGTGCCCAAGCTGGTAGAACCTTTTGTCAGATTACCAGCGACTGAGCCCCAATACATTATGTGATAGAGTCTTAGATGTACAGTAAACAAGTGGTCTGGGGATACTTTTTCTATATTGCAATGTGCTGAGGCTGGGTGATAACAAAATAAGACGAGTACCCATATCCTATAATACCATTTTGCTGGAGCCCGGCCTGCTCTGCAGTGCATTCTGGTCTTGGTCTCATCACAAGAAAGTGTTTATTTTATTCAAGTGATCTGAAAATGCTTTTTCATGACCCCTTTGGGCAAATTTTTACTAGTGTAAAATTTTTACCACAAATATCGGCACTTCGCGATTTCGTAAATATTTAGAATATAGTGATATATATTCATAATGATGAATATTCGTTTTTTATGCACATTTTTTATTCAAATGTATGCAAATATCGGCACTTCCAGACTGGACACTGATCCCTCCCTTCTTTTAAGTGAAAGATATAATTGTGCATGTGCACTATGCAAATTTCATTACGAATTTTCGCATGGAAAAAACAAAGAGAACGAACATAGCGAATATGCAAATTTTGCAAACATAGGAAGAATATTCGTTCATATATTCGCAAAATATTGCAAATTCGAATTTGGCCCCTGCCGCTCATCACTAATTTTTACTATTACAAATCTGCAAGGATTCTTTCCAAAAACTGGTTAGCTGATGCCCCTTTATTAAGTGTATATAAATCCTACAAAAACTCCGCCGTTGCGGTAATGCTACCCATAAACATAAATCCTATAAAGAAAATGGAAGACTCAAATGTATACAAAATACTGTATTCTTTATTGATATCACATGAAACAAAAAAAAAATACAAGAATATAATCACGTAAGACAGCATAAAGTACATGACAATAAATATTACCTACAGGATATGACTGGGTGGACTGGTTAGAGAGAGCAATTATTTCTCTCTTGGGATATGTATATAAGTATGTGGGTGAAGTGCCACATGCAAAAAAATGCAACATAAGCACAAGAAGGGGGGTCAAAGCAGCATGATGTATATTGCAAAAAACACTCCTGCTTCATAAATATTGCAAAAGTGCAAAAAAAGGGGGTTAAATACATCAAAGTACAGTACATCAAACACTATTGCACGGTAATATATTGCACAAGGGGTCAAAACAGCATAGTATGCATGACAAAAAACACTCCAAGTCCATAAAGTGTCTGTTACGTTGCTGGCCATGAGGTCTTGGTCCCTTTACCTGCTGCTGCCGCATGTGAGCCCCAATCCGTCACTCACCTGGTGGATCTCCTGCCCCCCGCCTCTGCCTCCCTGCTCCGGCGCGTGTCCCCATCCCCTAGGGTGCACGCCGGAGCTTTAAGATTTAAAGGGCTAGTGCGCTCATTACTGTAATTCACCTGTGGCTCACTGATAAATTCCTCCACCTTCCTCCCTTCCCTGCTGGATCTTTGTTGCTTTGAGCCTGAGAGAAAGCATTCCTGTTATTGCCTTGCTGTGTATCTGATCCTTTGCTCCGTGACCTGACCTTGCTCCTTGCCGCCTGCCTACTGACCATTTGCTACATTCCTAACTACGCTACTGTGCCACCTGCTCTGACCTTCTGCTATCCTGCTTACGAGCTGTCTTATCCCACCTCTGCCTCGTATCTCCTCAGCCACCTGTGTGGTCGAGCCGTGCCAGGGGTAGCGACCTGAGTGCCGCCTGCTGCAGCAAGTCCATCTCACTTTGCGGCGGGCTCTGGTGAAAACCAGCGGCACCTTAGACTCCGCTCCCTGGTACGGTCCGAGTCATCTGCCACACAGGTCCAGTGGATCCACATCCACCGGGGTTCCTGTCTTCTGTAAAGTGAGTGTTACAGTGTCTTAGTGCACCTTTGCAAAGTATTAGGTTAAATACGACAAAGTACAGTACATCAAATATTATTGCACAGTGGTATATTGCACATGATTGCCCAATGGTATATTGCACATTCCTTTGACCCAAGATATGGGAGCTTCCCTTCCCAGTGTAAAATATACAGAGATTTTGAAGGCATAGTAAAAGGCCCAGCAAAAGTTTGCCTCTCCCAGACAGTGAAAATTCCTCCAGTACCCCAATCAATACCTGTCGGTCACACAGAATCACGCCACCCTAACGCGCATTTCGCGTTATGCTTGCTCACAGGGACAGGGACTGGGACTTGCTCACAGGGACTGGTGCACTAAGTCACTTGATGAAACGGAGTTTTTTTTGCAATATAGATCATGCTGCTTTGACCTCCCTTCTTTTACTTATGTTGAATTTTTTTTTGCATGTGGCACTTTATCCCACATACTTATATACATTTCCCAAGAGAGAAAAATTGCTTTCTGTAACCAGTCCACCCAGTCATATCCTGTAGGTTCTATTTATTGCCATGTTCTTGTTGCCATGTGATTTTATTCTTGTTTTCTGTTTAATGTGATATCAATAAAGAATACAGTATTTTATATACATTTGAGTCTTCCATTTTCTTTCCCTTAATTAAGTGTTTAGACATTTTTTAGACACTGTTGACCTCACATTGAAAAGGGATGCAGCTTAGCAATAAAGTGTGTTGCATCATGAAAAAGAGAAAATGTTTGTCTGTTACTGAGTGTGCCAAAATTGTGGGGTGACATTTTGGTGCAAAGCAAGCCAACTAATAGTTGGAATAAAATTGGACAAGACAGTCTAAAGATGCTTTGGGGCTCAAAGGCTAAAGAAGCAAAAACTGAAATACGCCTGTAATGACAGTAATGCTTTGTAGCTTTCTGAGTTTGTACGGTCAGTATAATTTTTGTTTAAATTTTTTTTTTTTGGGAGGGGGGGGGGGGGGGTTAAACAGATTTGTAAATGTACTCTATTCTTAATCCTTCCAGTACTTATCAGCTGTTGTATACTACAGAAGAAGTTGAGTTGTTCTTTTTTGTCTGGCCATAGTGCACTCTGCTTACACCACTGTCCATGTCCAGAACTGTCCAAAGTAGGAGCAAATCTCCAAAGCAAACCTGTCCTGCTCTGGACAGTTCCTGACAGAGTTGTCAGTAGAAAGCACTGTGGTCAGACAGAAAAGAACAGTACAACTTTCTCTGGAGCATACAGCAGCTGATAAGTACTGGAAGGATTAAGATTTTTTAAAATAAGTAATTTACATATCTGTATAACTTTCTGGCACCAGATGATTTGAAAACATTTGTTTTCCACCAGAGTACCCCTTTAACACTGTAAATTTCCCCCTTTGTGTTTATTTGTTAAAAACACCAATATGTATTAAAACTTTGTAACCATTTGTCACTTTCAAAGTTTGAATTTCTCTGGACAGATTGTAATACCATACAAAATAGTTAATAATTCACATTTACCATATGTCTATTTTACATTGGCATCATTTTTTTTGAACATCCTTTAATTTTTTAAGGACATTCAAAGGCTTTTAAGTTTAGCAGCTGTTTTTCAGATTTTAAGGAAAATGTCCAAAACCTACTTTTTAAGGGCTTATTTTTTAATTTTTATTTTTTTTATGCCAATGACTGATTCAGTCATGAAGTTGGTTTGAGGGTCTTAAATATTAGAAGCCAACTATGAATCACCTAATTAAAACAACAAAAATGGCACTCCTTTAAATATTTAAAGCAGCATTTAAGAACGTTTGGTAACGCTTTTAAAGAAATTAACACAAAATGGAGGTGAAATTTAAAAATGTAATTCCCCCCCCCCCTCCTTTTGGTTTCATAATACTTTATTAGTATTAATGTTATTTCACAATCATCATAAATAAATAAGAGAAAATTAATAAGAAGAAAAAAGTAAAAAGAAAAGAAAAAAAAAAGGGTAAAGAAAAAGAAATAAAAGGAAAAGAAAATACAGGACGGGAATGACTTATTTCCAGCCTATTTCCTCCTCCTATCATATCCTCTATAGTTCCATATTCTAAATCCAACACTTGCAGGTAAGAGGGATTTGTTTCAATTATTCCAATTCAACCTGCTCGCTCGTCACTCTTGCCTCCTTCTCTATACAGTCTGTTCATCCAATTTACCCCCAAATTGTTCCCATATCTGCATTAACATTTTTTGTTTAGTTGAGTTAACTGTTTTCTGGAGTCTAAGTGTCTCCATTGTGTAGACGTACTTAAGTGAATTAATTATTTCTTTTAAAGTAGGGATTCTACAGATTTCTATTTTTTAGCTATAGCTATGCGAGTAATGGAAATTACATGAAATATAATTGTTTGCTTTAAGAGTGGTAACCCATCCAGTCCTAATGATAATAGGGCCACTCCCGCACTCCAAGGTGGATTCTCTATCAGTTTGTTTAAAAAGAAGTAAACCTTCTGCCATAATTCAGAGATAGGCCTACAGTTCCACCATATGAGGAGTAGAGATCCCTGTTCAGTCCCACATCTCCAACACAAGGATGAGGATCCGGGGCCAAATTTTATCACATGAACTAGAGTAAAGTACGACTGGTACAATAATTTATAAGCAATCTCAAAATGGGAGACACAGTGTGATAGTTCTTAAGGGAGGGAGTATAATGGGATCCACAGTTCCGGGGGGACATCAAACCCAAATTTTTTTTATACAACCATATTGGAATTTAAATGTTAATGCCTGAGATATAGTTTGTAGAGTTTGATATGTTAATGATATTCCACCTATTTTTCTAACAGGGTTAGCGAAAAAAGACTCATAATGAGAGTCTGGGGTTTTCCCCAAAAATTTACAGGTAGCAATTAAGTGGCATACTTGTAAGCATTTAAATCTCTATTAGAAAGATTGTAATTTACAGATATTACATTAAATGGAAATAGGGTGGTTTTGTAACTGATGTCCCCCAAGGGTTTTGATCCCATTTTTCTCCCACTCCGAGAAATCAGAGTAAGGAAGCAAATGTTGAATAACCTCAATTAGTACCTTTTCATATTTAATGAAATCTAGAGTTTGAATAATGTTGGTTTCATGCCATACATTCATACTTGCTGCTGCCGTCGGGCTGATTGTAGTGGGGGCTTTCCCCTGAATAGATAAAACCCAAAGGGCTGTTTTAAGTGAGGGTGCATTATTCATGTTACACTGACTCTGCCTCGACCCATTTTAAAGTAGCATCGTTATTCCACCATCTTTGGAATTGGGTTAAGTGTATGGCCTGATAGTAAAAATAATAAACTTCAATGACACAGACTAGGTCTGGGGACAGTAGGATAACAGACAGACCAAAAAAGAAAGACTAAACACTCACGCAATAAGTCCAATGTCAGCCATCCGTGCCTGAATCCAGCAGATGTCACAGTACAAAATAGCTAATACCAGAGGGAAAAGTCAGAGAGAGGAGGCAAAGGTTCAAAAAGCCAGATATAACAAATACAGAAGACAGCTAGCTAGAGTACAAACTGAGCTCTATCGTAAGCACTGACTGGGATTAGACTGCCAGCTTATATGGAGCCAGAATAGGTGCTCCAATCAAGGTCAGCTGACCAGTCCAGACAGACGGGCATAACCCAGCAACAAAAAACAACAAAGAACCTGTCAGAACCTTTTAACCCTATAGGTTCAGACATTCCGGACATCTAAGTCCCCCTTGATTTATTGGCCTGTAGAGAATCTTGGTTGATACTAGTGTTGCTCGTGAATATTCGCAATGCGAATTTTATTCACGAATATCGCATATTCGCAAATTCGTGAATATTCGCAAATATAGCACTGTATATTCCCAATTACGAATATTCTTTTTTTTTTTCACAGTACACATCACAGTGATCATCCCTCTCTGCTTCCAGCTTGTGTGGTGTAAAGAAGGCTCTAATACTACTGTGTGAGACTGGCGTCGTATATGCTAACTTTCGCATGTGCGAATTGTCGCATATGCAAATTTTCGTATATGCGAAAATAAAACACTAATATTACGAATATGCAAATTTAGCGAATATATGACGAATATTCGTCCATATATTTGCAAAATATCGCAAATTCGAATATGGCCTATGCTGCTCAACACTAGTCGATACTCTAGTTGGTTTATTATTTTAGCTAAATTTCAACAAAATGGATTGAAGTTTCCTTATTGTTGCTTGTGGTATCCTTAGAGGAAGATTAGTAAAAGTATATAACATTTTAGGTAATAGTATCATTTTTGTTACCGCTACCCGCCCCAGCCATGATAAAGGGAGGTTAATGTAGGCCTCTATATTAGATTTTAATTGTTTTTGAAGTGAGTTGATATTGATTATACCTGTTCGGAGTGGTGAGGTAGTTAATTTAAAGGGGTACTCCGCCCCTAGACATCTTATCCCCTATCGAAAGGATAGGGCATAAGATGTCAGATCATGGGGGTCCCGCCGCTGGGGACCCCCGGGATCTCGGTTGCAGCACCCACCTGTTGCGGCTTCCAGCAGCGCTGGAGGCTCTCATCCTAATGCCTCACGACCACGGTGACGTGAGATCGTGACATCACAACTCTGCCCCGTGTGACATCCCGCCCCACCCCCTCAATGCAAGGGAGGGGCGTGGCATCACACGGGGCGGAGTCGTGATGTCACAATCTCACGTCACCGTGGTCGGGTGTTTCCGGAAGCTGCAACAGGTGGGTGCTGCAGCCGAGATCCCAGGGACCCCTCGCGGCGGGACCCCCGCGATCTGACATATTATCCCCTATCCTTTGGATAGGGGATAAGATGTCTAGGGGTGGAGTACCCCTTTAATTCCTAAATAGGTAAGGGAATCAGTCGCCCATAAAAAGGCATATCTAGCTTCCAGTTCAGTCTTATCCTCTAAGGGCAAAAAAATTGGAAGTGCTACTGTCTTAGATTGATTCAACTTATAATAACAAATTTTACTAAATTGCTTTAATAAGTCTGTTGCTGTTTTTACGGAATAGCATGGGTCTGACATAGTTAGGATGACATCGTCAGTGAACAGCCCAATTCTATGTTCGGTAGATCCTATAGGGATACCTCTTATCCCAGGGGAGTCGTGAATGGCTTGCATCAGGGGTTCCATTGCAAGAACAAAATAGTTGGAGAGAGGGGACATCCCTAGCTCGTCCCATTGGAGATGGAGAAAGGTCTAGATATTACAACTCCCTCTCACCATCTCCAAGGGGTTACCAAACTTCTCTAAGACTAACTCCAAGTAGCCCCAATGTATACGGTCGAATGCCTTGTCCACATCTAGAGCTAACAGCAGAGAAGGCATCCGACCATTTTTTGCTCCCGCTATTACATTCAAAATTCCCCTGGTCCGGATCAGAGACTCGGCCCGGGACTAAAAATTTAAGTTTTGGCACCTATTTGGTCTGCAGATAATGCACTAAAAATCTTTATTTACATTTTTTTTAAGGGGAGGTTTGAAAAAAAAAATCTGAATTTTCATCTTTGTCTTTTAGATGTCCCCAGTACCTCATGATCACATCACGTGAAGCAATTGAATATAGAGGAAACTGACTCTTGCTGTCATAATTGACCATGGCATCTAAGGCATTAAAGGAGTATTCCACATAAAAAATATAATAATAACATGGTTCTGGCAGTGGCAGAAAATAGAAAAAAAAAACATACTTACCTAGTACCAATCTCCCTCGTGTCCTCTTTTGTGTTCAGATAAAAGTGCTGCAAGCAACTTAAAAAGTACCGCTTAAGATCTTGTTAAAATTCAAAATCCTCACAGTTCATTGCCCCATCATGATAAACCACCCCCTCCTTTATTTCTATTATTTTTTAGTTTTCTACCTTGATATTGTTCTGTATTTTCTGCTCAGTCTCAGTCAAATTCACAGACTGGGAAGGGATGTTCCCCAGCAGGCGTGACATCATCTGAAGCCATACAGGGAAGAAGTTCCTCCCTCAATCTGCTACACACAGTCCAGAGCAGTTCAGTGTGTGAGATGAGCTCTGATTGGCTAAGGCTGCACCCCCCCCCCCCCTCCGCATTTCCTGATTTTGGACTTCTGCCAGGCTTGCAGGAGTCCAACATCTGTGCAAGAGATAGGGAAATGCGCTCTGGACAAGTAGGGAGACACCTAGTGTCAGCTTTTTTAAACCCAAACATAGAAAACTTCATTTTTGTAAACATAGTACATTAGAAAGATTTATTTTAAATTTACCATAAGGAGTGCAAAAGCAAAAAATTTGTTTCAATGAGAGTTCCCATTTAAAATTGTAGATAGGACCACCTATAGGTAGTTTGCCCCTTTTAGGTAGGACCCTATATGTAGTTTACCCTCTTTAGGTAGGACCCCTGTAGATAGTTTATCCCCTTTAGTTAGCACTAAAGATGAGCGAATTTACAGTAAATTTGATTTGTCACGAACTTCTCGGCTCGGCAGTTGATGACTTATCCTGCATAAATGAGTTCAGCTTTCAGGTGCTCCCGTGGGCTGGAAAAGGTGGATACAGTCCTAGGAGACTCTTTCCTAGGACTGTATCCACCTTTTCCAGCCCACCGTAGCACCTGAAAGCTGAACTATTTTATGCAGGATAAGTCATCAACTGCAGGGCCGAGAAGTTCGTGACGAATCGAATTTACTGTAAATTCGCTCATCTCTAGTTAGCACCCCAGTAGGTAGATTGCCCTTTTTAGGAATTAACTCTTAAGTAGGACACCTGTAAGTAGTTTGTCCCCTTTGGGTAGGCCCTCTATAGGTAGTTTGGATTCTTTAGGTAGAACCTCTGTTGGTAATTAGATTTTTAAGGTAGGACCTTTGCAGGTAGTTTTTGAAAAAAAAAAAAACGAAACAAAAAAAAAAATATTTTCGCTGCTAGTTTTCCTAGCAGCAGACTGTAATTCTTAAACGCCTACCATAGAGTTGTGCCGATTCATAGCACAAATCAAGAAGGTTAGTAAACACCCTAGGTGTGGTGGTCGGGTTTCATACAACTGTGAATACTACACAAGGGAGCTCTCCTTTTTTGTTTTTTTCCATTTTGTTTTAAATTTCTACTCAATGAAGGCTGAAAGGGGAAAAGAAGTCACTCTTATTTGCCCAATATATTTACATACAAGCCTAGAGAGGAAAACAGTATATTTGCCCCCATTGAAAAAAAAGGAACACCTAGTTGATCTACTGGTTAAACTATATCTTTATAATGGCAGGCACATGTTCAGACTAGAACTTAACCTAAAAAGAGATCAGACATGAGTAAAGAATAGAGAAAACACTCCAAGAAATGTCACCAGGGTTTAATTGCTCCTTGATCAGTTCATTTTGAATGAGCTGAATTCTTATGTGGGAGTGAAGAGGTGTAATGGGCCAGGGCTCCCAGGTGGATAAACTTCTCCACAGCCAAGGACTCAGGCTTTTGTTCTTTTGCTTTGGTACACTGAATAGGAGTAAAGCCTTTTTTTAATCTAATTTACTTAGAGGAGAACAAATCAATTCTTCCTAAATAAGCAGTGGAGCCTGAGGACTGAATGATACTCTATTGATTCAACAGTCCAGATCTACGCATGTTCACATAAAGTTCCTCTATCCCCGGAGCCTCAGTTACCAGAAAAAAAATCACAATTCTTTTTAAAGATTGATTTAAAATATTATAGTATATGATTATGTTAAGGAAGGAGAAGAGTAACCACAGTGTCCTTACAATTTATCTGCATGTCCACAACGTTAGTGCCTGGTGGAATGGAGCAATTGCTCTGCCTTGTCTACTTCACCTTATGTGATCTGTGTTAGGTCTTGTCGAGGTAGCTGGAGGCAACAAGTGGAGATCCGCTAGTACAAGACCACTTCTGTGACCCTGGAACTTGTAAGAGAGGATTTAAATGTGAGTGGTGGCCTTACTGTTTACCCCTATACGAAACAGAATGGTGGCCTTTACAGGATACTGCAACTACATTATTGGCCATTACAGGTAACATATTTACAATAGCACAATTGGTGGTTCTCACGCAAAGATACAGTATCTTACAAATGTGAGTAGACCCTGTCTCCATCCTAGAGAGATGCTCTTACCTCCTACTCCTGTTTATGACAATGCACGGCGGTAGCAGCAGACTGGTAAGAGCACCGGGAATGGTAAGGGAACACACAGTGTAAATGCTAGCTGGGTTTCGGCATGAGGAGCCAGATGAATGTCCACAGGGTTCAGCTGTTGGCATGTGAAGGCAGCTGGGAAGAGACTCTCAACAGCCTAACTGGGCCATGTATAGCGGTATTGTCTCAATCCCCAAAGACAGGGCACAGTATTTTTCAGACTATACTCAGAACTTTGACGCAAGGGTTCAATGTATCAGTCAAGCATCAAGGCATATTCCAATAAAATCTTTCTGTCTGAATAGTTGTCTTACTGGTAAGGGCTAGAACAGATTATCGTTTCCCTATTTCACCATCCTTTAACCTCCGGTTTGCCTTATATTATGAACAGATCGTAAAGTGTCTTCTAATTTATGTACACATAGACTTGCATTGGGGGGGGGGGGGGGGGCGTGACTTGACACGGGGTTGGAGTCGTGATGTCACGATCTTCCATCCCCGTGGTCGGGAGCCAGAACCTCCAGCGGTTCCGGAAGCAGATACGGTGGGTGCTGCATGCTATATTGCGGGGGTCCCCAGCGGCGGGACCCCAGCGATCAGACATCTTATCCCCTATCCTTTGGATTGGGGATAAGATGTCTAGGGGTGGAGTACCTCTTTAAAAAGGTTTGTCTGCTTACCCCTCCACGTTATGGATCAACGGTCTTTGCTGGCCAAGTGCATAGGGGTGTTGAAGCCGGATGCAGGTGAATACAGAGATAACAGGAGCTCCCAACAAAGCAAATTCCCAGCACTCTGACCTACAGCTTCTTTTAAAACATATCAGCTTTATTCTTCCTTATTAAAATATCAGGATGGACAATAAAAATACACAGAACAACCAATGCATTTCGGAATGAACCTTTGTCTAGGTCTAACTTACAAAACAATGCATTTCGGAATGAACCTTTGTCTAGGTCTAACTTAAAAAATTATGATCATTATAGAAATGTCTTGATGCACCCTATAATAGACAGTGTCCACAACCCATGCGCCTGTTATATATTAAGAGAATCTGGCAGTGGATCCTACATATTGAAGCTTACAATACAGGTAATACAATAAATGATGTGGTCTGATTCACAAGAGATATATAATTTAATATTAAAGCATTGCCTAGACTTAAAGGGGTACTCCGCTGCTCAGCATTTGGAACAATCTGTTCTGAACACTGAAGCCGGCGCCAGGAGCTTGTGATGTCATAGCCCCGCCCCCTCATGACATTCCGCCTCGCCCCCTCATTGCAAGTCTATGGGATGGGGCGTGACGGCTACCACGCGGAGTACCCCTTTAATTTCTTTGGTCTTGATCATATACCGACATGTGGAGCAATGCGCTCTACTGCATTGTACACTACCTGTATATGTGAGCCAGGTATTATTCTGCTTCTTACAACCGCTACCATTCATATCACGGAAATTTGGTGCTAATCTATTTCCTATGGTACAATTATGTTCGGCCACATACAGGGGCAGACTGACAACACTAAGGGCCCCCGGTCCAAAAAAAAGCAATGGCCCCCTGCGAGGCTCTGCTGCTGGTAACACTTCTGCCCCTATTCCACCCAAATCCCTCCACCACCCCTACACACAAAATAAATAAAATTTTATATATAAGAAACACTTTAAGGTAGGTAATATAATTTTGTATGACCAATAATACCAGTATACAAGGAGTAAATATATGCCACCACACAATAACTGGATAATACCGCCATACTGTACTAAATAAAACCACTATACACAGACCAGTATACTATACAGGTTCTGTATTTAAGTATAAGTGATTATATACAGTGCCCATATAATAGTAGATATCAGCTGTACAGAGATCTGTATACAATATGAGTGATTATATACAGGACCATGTAGCGGTATATACTAGCTGTACAGAGATCCGTATACAATATAAGTGATTATATAATTGACCATGTAGCAGTAGATACCAGCTGTACAGAGATCTGTATACAATATAAGTGATTATATACAGCACCATATGGCAGTAGATATCAGATGTACAAAAGATCTGTACACCATAGAAGTGATTACAGTTACATCTAGGGACTCATAACTACGTATTTTCTGATCGGCGGCATCCTCTTTCCTTTTTTTCTCTGTCCGGATCAGAATGCCATGTCAATCTTTTAACCCTTTAAGGACCCATGATGTACCGGTACTTCATGAGTCCGCTCCCATTCTATAATGCGGGGCCACGGCGTTGGGACCCTTGGCTAATAGCATGCAGCACTGATCACGGTGCCACTCTCTATTAACCCTTTAGACGTAGCGTTCAAAGTTGAACGCTGCATCTAAAATGAAAGTAAATCATTGCCGTTTAGCTCAGGGGGCTGTTCGAGATGTTCACGGCGAAATAGCGGCATCCCGAACAACTGTGATACAGCAGGAGGGTCCCTTACCTTGCCTCCTGGTGTCCTATCGTCGAATGACTGCTCAGTGCCTGAGATCCAGGCATGAGCAGTCAAGCGGCAGAATCATTGATCAATAGTTTCCTATGAGAAACCATTGATCAACTAAAAGATCAGTGGGTGCAGTGTTATAGCCCCCTCTGGGAGCTATAACATTGCAAAAAAAAAGTGAAAAAAAAAAGTGAATAAAGATCATTTAACCTTCCCTAATAAAAGTTTGAATCACCCCCTTTTCCCATTTGGAAAAAAAACTGTGTAAATAAAAATAAAAATTAACCTCTTAAGGACGCAGGGCGTATGGATACGCCCTGCATCCCGAGTCCTTAAGGACGCAGGGCGTATCCATACGCCCGTGGGAATTCCGGCCCCCACCGCTAGCCGGTTGGGGACCGGAGCCGGATGCCTGCTGAAATCGTTCAGCAGGCATCCTGGCATATCGCCCAGGGGGGTCATTATGCCCCCCCATGTCGGCGATCGCCGCAGATCGCTGGACAATTCAGTCCAGCGATCTGCGGCGATTCCGGGTCAATCGGGTCTCCAGTGACCCGATGACCCGAAATTACTGGCTGTTCGGGGCCGTCTCTGACGGCCCCGAACAGCCAGAGCCTGCAGGGGTGAGGTGGCACTGATGCCACCTCACGATCGCCCTGATTCGTCGGCCGGATTACCGGCCGACCAATCAGGGCGCCTGCTGCGGGCGTCACTCCCGCACCCGCTCCGCCCCTCTTCCGGAGGACGTGAGCGGGTGCGGGAAGACGACCCCGGGTGCTGGGGACCCCGATCCCCGACGTCCATGTTGGGATCGGGGCCCCAGGAGCGACGGCGGCGGCGAGGGACAGTCCAGCGATGAAGCAACAGCAGGAGGTGAGTGACAGCCTCCTGCTGTTGCTTAGCAACAGCTCCCAGCATGCAAAAAGGGCATGCTGGGAGCTGTAGTTATGCAACAGCAGGAGGCAGACCACCACAACTCCCAGCATTCCCTTATGGGCATGCTGGGACTTATGGTTTTGCAACAGCTGGAGGCACATTATTTCTATGGAAAAGTGTACCTTCAACTGTTGTATAACTACAACTCCCAGCTTGCACAAACAGCTAAAGTGCATGCTGGGAGTTGTAGTGGTGCATCTGCTGGTTGCATAACTACAACTCCCAGCATGCCCGTTTGCTGTCGGTGACTGCTGAGAGTTGTAGTTTTGCAACAGCTGAAGGCACACTGGTTGTGAAACTTAGTTTTTTTTTTTACCTAACTCAGTGTTTCACGACCGGTGTGCCTCCAGCAGTTGCAAACTACAACTCCCAGCAGTCACCTTACACCATGCACCGTACATGCTGGGAGTTGTAGTTTTGCAACAGCTGGAGGCACACTGGTTTTGAAACACTGAGTAAGGTCACAAACTCCGTGATACATAACCAGTGTGCCTACAGCTGTTGCAAAACTAAAACTCTCAGCATGTACAGTCTGTCAGCGCATGCTGGGAGTTTTAGTTTTGCAACAGCTGGAGGTCCCCCCCAATGTGAATGTACAGGGTACACTCACATGGGCGGAGGATTACAGTAGGTATTGGGCTGCAAGTTTGAGCTGCAGCAAATTTTCTGCAACAGCTCAAACTGCCAGCGAGAAATTACTGTGAACCCCCGCCCGTGTGACTGTACCCTAAAAACACTACACTACACTAACACAAAAAATAAAATAAAAAGTAAAAAACACTACGTATACACATACCCCTATACAACCCCCCTCCCCTCCCCAATAAAAATCAAAAACATCTGGTACGCCATGGTTTCCAAAACGGAGCCTCCAGCTGTTGCAAAAACAACAACTCCCAGTATTGTCGGACAGCCGTTGATTGTCCAGGCATGCTGGGAGTTTTGCAACAGCTGGAGGCCCCCTGTTTGGGAATCACTGGCGTAGAATACCCCTATGTCCACCCCTATGCAATCCCTAATTTAGGCCTCAAATGCGCATGGCGCTCTCACTTTGGAGCCCTGTCGTATTTCAACAGTTAAGGGTCACATATGGGGTATCGCCGTACTCGGGAGAAATTGGGCTTCAAATTTTGGGGGGTATTTTCTGCTTTTACCCTTTTTAAAAATGCAAAGTTTTTTGGAAAAGAAGCATTTTAGGTAAAATTATTTTTATTTTTTTTACATATGCAATAGTCGTGAAACGCCTGTGGGGTATTAAGGTTCACTTAACCCCTTGTTACGTTCCCCGAGGGGTCTAGTTTCCAAAATGGTATGCGGTCCTGGCACCATAGGGGCTTCCTAAATGCGGCATGCCCCCAGAGCAAAATTTGCTTTCAAAAAGCCAAATGTGACTCCTTCTCTTCTGAGACCTGTAGTGCGCCAGCAGAGCACTTTTCACCCCCATATGGGGTGTTTTCTGAATCAGGAGAAATTGGGCTTCAAATTTTGGGGGGTATTTTCTGCTTTAACCCTTTGTATAAATGTAAATTTTTTGGGAAACCAAGCATTTTAGGTAAATTTTTTTTATTTTTTTTTACATATGCAAAAGTCGTGAAACACCTGTAGGGTATTAAGGTTCACTTTACCCCTTGTTACGTTCCCCGAGGGGTCTAGTTTCCAAAATGGTATGCCATGTGTTTATATTTTGCTGTCCTGGCACCATAGGGGCTTCCTAAATGCGGCATGCCCCCAGAGCAAAATTTCCTTCAAAAAAGCCAAATGTGACTCCTTCTCTTCTGAGACCTGTAGTGCGCCAGCAGAGCACTTTTCACCCCCATATGGGGTGTTTTCTGAATCGGGAGAAATTGGGCTTCAAATTTTGGGGTGTATTTTCTGCTATTACCCTTTTTAAAAATGTAAAACTTTAGGGAAACCAAGCATTTTAGGTAAAAATTTTTTTTTTTTTTTTTACATATGCAAAAGTCGTGAATCACCTGTGGGGTATTAAGGTTCACATTACCCCTTGTTACGTTCCCTGAGGGGTCTAGTTTCCAAAATGGTATTCCATGTGGGGTTTTTTGCAGTTCTGGCACCATAGGGGCTTCCTAAAGGTGACATGCCCCCCAAAAACCATTTGACGCTCCTTCCCTTCTGAGCCCTCTACTGCGCCCGCCGAACAATTAACATAGAAATATGAGGTATGTGCTTACTCGAGAGAAATTGGGTTTCAAATACAAGTAAAAATTTTCTCCTTTTTACCCCTTGCAAAAATGCAAAAAATGGGTCTACAAGAACATGCGAGTGTAAAAAATGAAGATTGTGTATTTTCTCCTTCACTTTGCTGCTATTCCTGTGAAACACCTAAAGGGTTAAAACGCTTACTGAATGTCATTTTGAATACTTTCGGGGGTGCAGTTTTTATAATGGGGTCATTTATGGGGTATTTCTAATATGAAGACCCTTCAAATCCACTTCAAACCTGAACTGGTCCCTGAAAAAAAGCGAGTTTCAAAATTTTGTGAAAAATTGGAAAATTGCTGCGGAACTTTGAAGCCCTCTGGTGTCTTCCAAAAGTAAAAACTCATCAATTTTATGATGCAAATATAAAGTAGACATATTGTATATGTGAATAAAAAAAAAATTATTTTGAATATCCATTTTCCTTACAAGCAGAGAGCTTCAAAGTTAGAAAAATGCAAAATTTTCAATTAAATTTTTCATCAAATTTTGGGATTTTTCACCAAGAAAGGATGCAAGTTACCACAAAATTTTACCACTAAGTTAAAGTAGAATATGTCACGAAAAAACAATCTCGGAATCAGAATGATAACTAAAAGCATTCCAGAGTTATTAATGTTTAAAGTGACAGTGGTCAGAATTGCAAAAAATGGCCGAGTCCTTAAGGTGAAAAAGGGCTCAGTCCTTAAGGGGTTAATATATGTGGTATTGCCGTGTGTGGAAATGTCCGAATTATAAAAATGTATAATTAATTAACCTGCACGGTCAATGGCGTATGCGCAAACAAATTCCAAATAGTGTATTTTTGGTAACTTTTTACATCATGAAAAAATTAATAAAAAATTAGTAAGTCCTATCAATGCAAATATGGTATCACTAAAAACTTCAGATCATGGCACAAAAAATGAGCCATCATACCACCCCATACACGAAAAATAAAAAAGTTATAGGGGTCAGAAGATGACAATTTTAAACGTATACATTTTCCTGCATGGAGTATGACAAAATCAAACCTACATAAGTAGGGTATCATTTTAATCGTATGGACCTACAGAATAAATAGAAGGTGTCATTTTTACAAAAAAATGTATTGCGTAGAAACGGAAGCCCCCAAAAGTTACAAAATGGTGGTTTTTTTTTTCAATTTTGTCTCACAATGATTTTTTTTTTCCGTTTCGCCATAGATTTTTGGGTAAAATGAATGATGTCATTACAAAGTAGAATTGGTGGCTCAAAAAATAGGCCATCATATGGATTTTTAGGTCCAAAATTTAAAGAGTTATGACTTTTTAAAGGTAAGGAGGAAAAAACTAAAATGGAAAAACGGAAAAACCCTGGGTCCTTAAGGGGTTAACATATGCAGGACAAACATGTTTTTGCAGGACAAACATGCATTTTTTCAGTGCCCTCCTCTACACAATCTCCCCATCTATAGGTCCACAAACTGTAATAATGCTCTCCTTGGTGATATGTAGGTAGGTGACTAGCCAGGTAGGTAGATTGCTAGCTAGGTAGTTAAGCTGCCATTTATGAAGGCCAGGTATGTACATAGTTAGGTAGGCAGGTATGTAGGTAGGTAGCAAGATATGTAGGTAGGTAATTAGGAAGCCAGGTAAAATATTAGGTAGCCAGGTAGTTAGTCAAATAAAGAGACAGCACCCCCTCCACCCAGGGGCTGATCCAGAGTCTAGTCTTGGGAGGGGCACTATCAGAGTATTTTGTGTTACCGGACAGAAAATTAGATGTTGCTTACGGAAGTTACAGGTATTTAATGCCCCCAGGAGGTAGTGGCCCCCAGTAGATCATGCTCAAAGGTAGTTCATGTCCTCAAGGTAGGTAGTCATGCCCCCTGCAGGTAAATCCCCAGATAGCTGCCCCTTGCATGAAAACCATCTATGTAGTGTGGTGACCCAGGTTGTATGGCGGGACCACGGGGTGTAGCGGTGTAGGTGGAGGGACAAGATGGTATTAACCCCTGGGCCAAGGTGTTGTTAACCCCTAATGTTTGTGATGCCAGAGTGGTTTTTGAGTACTGGAACCACACAAACGGTGTCTCCACTATTCCAATGGCTAAGCAGTGAAAGGAGAGAGTACACAATTAAGTTGTGGTTTAACTGAGGCTTTACTGAGTTCAGATAGATGTTATTATCTTCACAGCTATGCCAGAATCAAAGGGAGGTGGCCAGGAACATAGAAGGACCTCGCAACTTGCTGGGACCAATTAGACTGGTAATAGACTTTAGATAATTATTTGAGGTTTGATTTTAGACTGGACTTGACTATGGGTAGTGACAGCAGACATAGACTTTTGACTTACTGGAATGACTGTAGCTTTGCGGCCTTCCAGGTGCTGGTCACTAGCACTGATATCTCTGGTGTTTGCTGGTCTCAGTAAAGAGCAGGGCCGGACTGAGGATTAAAACCAGCCCTGGAAATAATTACAGACCAGCCCCACAGCATCGTGTCAGCCATCGGTAGCCACGCCTAGATTTATCCCCATACAGTACACTAATATATATATATATATATATATATATATATATATATATAATTTTTTTTTTATTTCCTCGATATATATTTCGAAGAAATACATTTCTACTGTATTTCACTATGCTGGAGCAATTTATATATGTGTCAATTTTCCATGCATTATAATACTGAATATGTCTATATAAGTCATACTGAGACCAATATTACCAATAATACAGTATACAAGGAGGAATATTATCACCATTTATATTACCATCATACTGTTACTGACTAAATCCTGTATGCCAGTGTTTCACAACATTTTTCGGCTTGGGGCACCCATCCCAAAAATTTTTTTTCATGGGGCACCCTGACCAAAGTTGACGAGCAAAAAAAATAAAATAATAATGTTTAAAAAAAAAGCCGCAATGCACACAAATTCCAATATCTATTTATCAGTGGGTATGTAGTTTAAAGTGCTGCATTATACAGCAACTCACATGTGACGTCTTCTCTGATCAGCGTCGTTCATCTGGTCTGGACCGTCCTGACCATTTCTTCCAGCCACAACTCTTCACCGTTAAACCTGCAAAAAAAATCTATTAAGCTCCACACTTTACCAGCATTTTACAAGTGAAGAGTAATACAGGGGCGTATAGGTGTAAAGGGGTAACAGAGGGGGTGTACATGGGAGACAGGTGTGTAGAGGAGTATACGGGGGAGACAGAGGGCTGTACATGGGTGACAAAGGGGTGTATATGGGAGACAGGTGTGTAGGAGTATATGGGAGTGACAGAGGGGTGTAGGGGGGTTTACAGTGGTGGCAGAGGTGTGTAGAGGAGTGTACAAGGGTGACAGAGGGGTGTACATGGGTGACAGAGGGGTGTAGAGGAGTGTACTGTGGTGGCAGAGGGGTGTAGAGGAGTGTACAGTGGTGGCAGAGGGGTGTAGAGGAGTGTACATGGGTGACAGAGGGGTGTAGAGGAGTGTACATGGGTGACAGAGGGGTGTAGAGGAGTGCACATGGGTGGCAGATGGGTGTACATGGGTAACAGAGGGGTGTAGAGGAGTGTACATGGGTGGCAGAGGGTATAAAGTGGTGTACATGGGTGGCAAAGGGGTGTACATGGGTGGCAGAGGGGTAGAAAGGGGTGTACATGGGTGAAAGAGGGGTGTACATGGGTGGCAGAGGGGTATAGAGGAGTGTACATGGGTGACAGAGGGGTGTAGAGGAGAGTACATGGGTGGCAGAGAGGTGTACATGGGTGACCGAGGGGTGTAGAGGAGTGTACATGGGTGGCAGAGGGTGTAAAGGGGTGAACATGGGTGGCAGAGGGGTGTACATGGGTGACAGAGGGGTATAAAGGGGTGTACATGGGTGACAGAGGGGGTAGAGGAGTGTACATGGGTGACAGAGGGGTGTACATGGGTGACAAAGGGGTGTAGAGGAGTGCACATGGGTGGCAGAGGGGTTTACATGGGTGGCAGAGGGGTGTAGAGGAGGGTACATGGGTGACAGGGGGGCGTTAGGGGTGACAGGGATGGACACAAGTGACAAGGTGGTAAAAGGGGGGACAGAGGGGTGTACATGGTGGCAGAGGGGTGTAAAGGGCTGTACATGGGTGTAGAGGAGTGTACGTTGTGACAGAGGGGTGTAGAGGAGTGTACATGGGTGATAGAGGAGTGTACATGGGTGACAAGGGGGTGTACATGGGTGACAGAGGGGTGTAGAGGAGTGTACATGGGTGATAGAGGAGTGTACATGGGTGGCAGAGGGGTGTAGAGGAGTGCACATGGGTGACAGGGGGGAGTAGAGGAGTGCACATGGGTGACAGGGGGTGTAGAGGAGTGCACATGGGTGATAGGGGGTGTAGAGGAGTGCACATGGGTGACAGGGGGGTGTAAATGGGTGACAGAGGGGTGTAAAGGGGTGTGCATGGTTGACAGAGGGGTGTAAAGGGGTTTACATGGGTGACAGAGGGGTGTAGAAGACTGTACATGGGTGACAGGGGGGCGTCAGGGGTGACAGGGGTGGACAGGAGTGACAAGGTGGTAACAGGGATGACAAAGGGACAGAGGGGTGTACATGGGTGACAAGTATGTGGTCGGAGGGGTGGACAATGGGGGGTGAACATGGGTGACACGAGGATGGACAGGGATGACAAAGGGGTGGACAAGGGTGACAAGCAGTTAAAAAAGGGGTGGACAGGAGTGACAAAGAAGGTTGGACTGGGGTGACAGAGGGGTGAATGGGGAGGTGGACATAGGTGACAGATTTAGACTGGGGGGTGGTCGGAGGGATGGAGAGGGGGGGACATGGGTGACAGGGGGATGGACAGGGGTGACAGAGGGTTGGCCAAGGTGGACATGAATGACAGGAGGGTGGACACGGGAGATATGGGGGTAAACAGGGATGACAGAAGGGTGGACAAGGATGACAAGGGGGATAAAAGAGGGGGGACAGAGGGGTGAATAGGGGAGTGGACATGGGTGACAGGGGGTAGACTGGGGGTGAACATGGGTGACAGGGATGTACAGGGGGTGGACAAAGTGGACATGAATGACAGAGGGGGGGATGGACATGGGTGACAGAATGACAGAGGGGGGATGGACATGGGTGAGAGGGGGGATGGACATGGGTGAGAGGGGGGGATGGACATGGGTGAGGGGGGATGAACATGGGTGAGGGGGGGGATGGATATGGTACAGTACCTTAAGAAAGCCAGCACCGACTCAGGGCTCCGGCAGGGCAATCATTCACGGCGCCGCAGGGGGAGGGGAACGCTGGGGCACGGGTCACTACACTGGCCCGGCGCAGCTTTCACATACTTCACCCTCTCTGGCCCACAGGGAGGAGGGGGAAGCTAAGAGACGCTGGGGGCCTATAACAGCAGCCCCTGATCATGTGACTCCGACTTCTCCATGTGACTGATCACATGATGGTGACATCATCGCAGGTCCTGTTAGCCTCACAGAGCACACAAACTTCCCTACCCCCTGCGGCGCCGGGGAGGAAAAAAAAAAAAAATCAGGGTTGGGAATCACTGCGCTCTGCGCAGGTACTGGGTTGAGTGGCGGGGCTGGGAGCCTACAGCTCATAGCTCCGCCTCTCTGTGGCCGCTTCACACAAGGTCCTGACTTAGTGTCAGCACTTTGTGTGAGTGAGCAGCCACTGCCACAGCCGGTGTAGTGCAGAAAACCGGCCCCTGCCGGCCCTCCGGGAATTTTCCCGTTATCACAGCTAGGCCAGTCCGGCCCTGGTAAAGAGCACAAGTGCTAAGAGAGAGAATTGTAATGGCCGCCCCCTTATATAGAGGGGTGCTGAGCCAAAGCCCATTGGTCAAGCTGCGAGTCATATGTTAAGCTGTTGCTCTCTGGGTACCATCATGTGATATCATAACATGTAAAATGTGACATTTCACAGGTCCTTTAGACAACATCTCACAGCATCCCAAGGTTCTTTATACTAACTATACATTAGGACACTGACTAAATTCCCATTATAATAAATTACATTACAGGAACAGAAGTGGAGACACTGCAGGAGAGCCCCCAGGTCACTGAGGGATTCAACCTGACATGGCCTAAGGGTAGTACAGAACCCTGCTCTGTATTGGGACTTTGCAGTAGGTAGTAGGTAACCCCCTATTAGTTTGGTAGTTTGTCCCCAAATTGGCTAGGCAAGAACATAGTAGATATTACCTCACATTAGGTGTAGGAAGCAGAATTCCCCCACAGTAGCATGTAGGCAGCAGAGTCCCCCCCCCCCCCCCATTAGGTGTAGGCAGCAGAGTTCCCCCACAGTAGGATGTAGGAGGCAGAGTTCCCCCACAGTAGGTGTAAGCAGCAGATTTCCCCCCAGTATGTGTAGGCAGCAGAGTTCCCCCCACAGTAGGTGTAGGCAGCAGAATTCCCCCACAGTAGGTGTAGGCAGCAGAGTTCCCCCACAGTAGATGTAGGCAGCAGAGTCTCCCACAGTAGGTTTAGGCAGCAGAGTCCTCCCCCCCTTCAGCAGGTGTAGGCATCAAAGTTGCTGAGTTTCCCCCCTCCTATTCCCAGGTTGAAAAAAAAAATTATACTCACCTGATGTCCCATGCAGCAATCTACTCCACCGGAGTGCAGCAGGGGTCCACATCTTCTTTCCTCAACAGTGCAGGCGCCTATGAGTGACATCATTGACGCCTGCACTGCGTGCTGCATGGGGGGCAGAGGTCACGTCTCCCCTCTGTGTAGGCCGCAGCAGTGGCTCACACAGAGGGGACGCCTTCTGTAGAATGTGCGTGTACCACATGTAAAGCAGAAGGCAGCGTTTTCTGCCTGGGGATCCGGGACAAGTGTCCTGGATCCCCAATAGAGGCGGCAGCGGCGGGCCCTTTACCCGGCTGGGCCCTTGGACCACGTCCAATCAGAACGGGCGGTCAGTCAGCCCTGGCCACATATTTGCAGACAAGTTGAAGAATCTCATCCAGGACAGAATCCTGTCACAGTACGGGCAAATTATTTGTAATGATTTGTTTAACCTAGGAAAATTGGTTTGAATACACCATAGAGAAAACAACAGGGATTTTACTATTTATAATTAAAAAAACAGTCCCTTTGCCTTTTTCCTTTTTACTGGTATATGTATGGTCGGACCTGGATTTGGTCCTCACTACACCTTCAGCTCTTGATATTACCTGATGTTTATAGCTGCTGTTACGCAATCTAATTCTGATATTCCTACATTTCTCATGAAAAAAAAAACACTTCAGTAGAACATGTACATCTTACTCATAAATTTCTCTATGGGAGATTCATGGTGGTACGGTTCTCATGACCACTGTGTTGGCGTTTCTTTGTAACTTGAACTGTATGCTCCTGTTATGGGATCAGAAATAAAATGAACATCAAGAAAAACCATCTAGGTAGCATTGCAATAAAAGGGGATAAAAGATTGTTATAATAATTGTTTAGCGATCACAAAAAAAAACAAAAAAAAAACAACAGAGAACCATCTGTGGGTCCACGCCGTACTGCTAGGATGTCATCAAATTGGGATCATGCTCACCTCTGGATATGAACTATAGGTTGGATATTACGCTTTTTTTTATTTTATAAAGAATATGGGGGACATTTATAAAAGCTTGCTTATGTGCGCTTTTTTTTAGTTGTTTTATTTTGCTTAATGTTTTTCTTATGAATCACAGAAAATTTCTGTGATTCATATTTGGTCGATAGACGTTATATCCTATTCTGTGAAAGCAATTCATGTTTTGCTTACAAAATGTATTAAGTCCCACAGGTGGACATTTATCAAGGTATTTAGAGCCTTTTTTTTTCTTACAAAAGTCGCACAAAAAAATGTTTAGTTGCATGTGGGACTTTTTGTGCGACTTTTGTGGGTTAGCAAAAAGTTACCAACAGCCTTACCTAAGCAAATTTCAGTTTTCACTTTGCAATGGTCACGTATTTATGATGTGCGGACGTCGCAAACCCCCTTCAAAAAGTCTACTCCAGGTCTGACCTGGAATACAAAACTCCCGTACGTGAGCAGATTTAAAAAGTCCCCGCCGCCGCCGTCGCTCATCTCTCCCTGCCATCACTCATCTCCCCCCCACTCGCCGCTGCTCATCTCTCCCCCCCGCCGTCGCCGCTCATCTTTCCCCTGCTGCCACTCATCTCTCCACTGTTGACGCTCATCTCCCCTCAAAGGCTCATCTCAAAGGCTGTCTGGAAATGATAGGGGTTGTAGTTTAGCAACAGCTGGAGGCTGCTTTCTGGGCGTTCTCCCCAGGGGAGAGCCCTATAAATATACGAACATATTTTTGTGTTTTTTTATTATCATTTCAGATCTGTTTATGCTGAGGACTACTTCGGATTCGGAGGACTACAACAATGACCCACTTTTTTTTTTTTTTTATATTAGTAAAATGGTTAAGGAGGGCTTGTGGGGGAGTGTTTTTTTAAACTTTTTTTCATTTTATTTTATTTACTTTGGCTTAGTAGTCGAAGCTATCTTATAGAGGGAATCCATTACTACGCTGGGGCTTAGCACAGCCTCAAAAACAGCTAGCGCCAACCCCCAATTATTACCCCGGTACCCACTGCCACAGGGGTGCTGGGTAAAGCTGGTACCAACAGGTTCGGAGCATCAAATATGGCACTCCTGGGGCTAGACAGTAACAGGCTGGTATAATTTAGGCTAGGGAGGGCCAGTAACAGTGGTCCTTGCCCCCCCCCCCCCCCCCCCCGGTAATGTCAGGCTGTTGCTGTTTAGTTGATATCTGGATGAGAATAAAAATACAGGGAACCCTACAGGTTTTTATTATTATTATTATATTGATACAAACCAAGCAGCAACAGCCTGATGTTACCAGGGTGGGCAAGGACCATTGTTACTGGCCCTCCCCAGCCTAAATAACGCCAGCCTGTTACCACCTAGGCCCAGGAACGCCATTTTTGGCACTCCGGGCCTGTTGGTACTGGCAACCCTGTGGCGGTGGGTAACGGGGTAATAATTGTGGGTTAGCACTAGCTGTTTTTGAGGCTAACATTAACCCCCGGCTTAGTAATGGATTCTGTCTATAAGACAGGTTCCACTTCCTAGCCTGTAAATTAAATTTAATTAAAAACGCAACATGTTTAAAAAAAATTATTATTCCAGAAAAACACTCCCCCTACAAGCCCTCTTTGAGCATTTTATTAAATTTAAAAAACACTGGTCATCTACGTAGTCCACTGAAGACAAAGAAGTCCTTTTCATACACGGATCTGAAATGAGAAGAAAAAAACACAAACAATTGTTTAGTACATTTAGGGGGGAAAAAAGTGGTAAAAACTTTTAATAAACACAGAGGAGAGGAGGTGGTGTTTCCCAGTGGTGTTCTGAAGTTATTTATTGCTTTTTGCTTATGTGTGCTAAAAAAATTGCATTCTAAAGTAATTTATTGCTTTTTGCTTATGTAAGCCAAATTTATCAACCCTCTGTGATAGTATGATAAAAATGTCACGCATAAGCAAAACCAAAGCAAAAAGCTAAATGTCTACAGAACTCGCTTACCAAAGCAAACAATGATAAATGTCCCTGACAGCCTTTATAAATTTATAAATTTGTTGCACGTAAACAAATCAGCCGTTTTTCTCCATTCTGTTTTCCATTTTGAGATTTTGCTCATGTAAGCAAAATCTGTAAACCAGGGTTGAGCTGGAATAAATACATGACATTTTAATTTTTTTGATGGCATGAAACTTTTTTTGCGACAGTCGCACATTATAAATCTCTGACTACTTCAAGTCAAAGGGCCTAGTTGCATGTGCGACATTTGAGAGACAAATATAAGCAAACAAAATCTACTAAATGCTTTTATAAGCATTTAGTAGATTTTCCGGACCTCAGTATCTGAGGAAAGGGAGTTAGGAGTAATTATTTCAGAAGACTTAAAGGTAGGAAGACAATGTAATAGAGCAGCAGGAAATGCTAGCAGAATGCTCGGATGTATAGGGAGAGGTATTAGCAGTAGAAAGAGAGAAGTGTGCATGCCGATGTACAGAACACTGGTGAGACCGCACTTGGAGTATTGTGCGCAGTACTGGAGGCCGTATCTCCAGAAGGATATATATACTCTAGAGAGAGTTCAGAGAAGATACTAAACTAGTACATGGATTGCAGGATAAAACTTTCCAGGAAAGGTTAAAGGACCTTAACATGTATAGCTTGGAAGAAAGAAGAGACAGGGGATATGATAGAGACTTTTAAATACATAAAGGGAATCAACACAGTAAAGGAGGAGAGCATATTTAAAAGAAGAAAAACTACCACAAGAGGACATAGTTTTAAATTAGAGGGGGAAAGGTTTAAAAGTAATATCAATATATTACATTTTTTGGGATGCATAGCAGCTGTCAAAATGACAATTTTGCCTAAATTACTTAATTTTTTTCTACATCCTTCCGGTACGAGTTCTGTTGTCGGTTTTGCGGTCTTTTCAAACAGCCATTTTCCTCTTAATTTGGGACGATAAGCGGCATCGCCTCTCAATGTCTGTGATGTTGGCTAGTCATTCTATGGGTGGTTTAGCAGTCCCGTATGTTACTAAATATTATTGGGCGGCTCACCTCTTTCACCTGGTGGCATGGTCTACCTACCATGCATATTGTCGCTGGATAAATTTTGGCTGGCTCTGATCCATCCTATTTCCCTCCTCTGGAGCTCTGACCCCCCCCCCCCCCCATGTCCTTTGCTGGGCCCAATGTCTTTCTGACGCTATGTCTTTGGTTACTGCTCTAGGGAGTTTAAGCTGTTTTCCCCTTCCTCTCCCTTATGGTCCTAGGGATTTCTTTTGCTGGGCTGATGTAGTAGACCCTCTTTCTCGCTCCCTCCTGTCTTTTGATCTGCTGTGATCTCCCCTCCTCTGAGCGGTTTCACTACATGCAACTTATTCATTACATGGCCTCCATGCTAGGTTTGAATGTGGTGTCTCTAACTATGAGTTTTGAGCGTTTGTGTTGTGGTGGGCCTCAGGTGAGGGGACTTCTCTCTGATATTTACTCTATCCTTCTGTCCTATCCCCCAGGTGTTGCCCCTTCACATTGTTATATGCTCCTTTGGGAGGAAGCCCTGGGTGTAACCATAACTCTCCCTCAGTGGCAAATCATTTAGGAACAGGCTTCTAAGGCTTCCATTTGCACTGCATATAAGGACACTCAGTGTAAAATACTTATGGGGTGGTACCACACTCCGGAGCTGTTGAACAAATTGAATCCTACTATCCTGCCCCAATGTTGGCGCTGTGGGGTCAGTCTAGGGACCCTTCTTCATATATTCTTGTCCGTATATTGTAGATTTCTGGAGAATGGTTGGTCGACTGATTCGGGAAGTGCTGAACCCCTTGATCCAGTGCCCTATCTTCTTCATTTTTCTTCTTGGGTTTTAGCTAAGAAGGCATCTAAGCTCTTCATTCACATTGTCCTTGCCCCTAAGACTCTCAGTGCAAAGTACTGGAAAAGGACTCTCCCTCCCTCCGAGGCTTACCTGTTGGCCCACGTGTGCAAGACTCGTTCTCTCAAATCGCTCACGGCCTCCCTAAATAATACCTTCTTGTATTTCTCTCTGTCTGGGAACCGTGGAACCACTTTTCTGATCGACAACCCCCTTAATCTGCCTCTTTTACGCTTTTCTTCTACTCCTTTTCTCCCTTTTTTGGTTTCTCTTACTTTAGTATCACTGTCTTGTTTTGTTTTGTTATGTGTTTTCTGTGTTTGTCTCTTGTTTGTTTTATGTGTACTTGATTCATAAATATTCCTGTGGTTTTTGTGCTGGTCATTGGCTGTTCCCCCTGAGCGGAAGTATGTTGGAACCTGGACCTGGGGTTTCTCCTTCTGGGGGGGGGGGGGGGGGGGGGATTTATCGGATTTCATATTAATATATAGTTGTTCGAAACTGCTTAAATCTTTGTAATGTTGATGTAATTTGTGATGGCTATATTTGGGCCCTGTGTATATTCGTTTTGCTGTCCTTCTTTTTGTTTATACCGCTGAAAACTTTAATAAAAATTTACAGTTAAAAAAAAAAGAAAGATTTATTGGGACTACCGTATTTGACCACATGGTGTGCTGCAAACGGAAAAGAAGTCCAGAAGTTTTCTTCATTTTGGTCAGTGTTTTCTAAAGCAAATTCTAGTGGTAGAAGTATTTAATGCACTAGAAAAGCATTCCATAGCTTGTCATAACAAGGCGATGAATTCTGATATACACATTGTATCAGAGAATGACAGTCCTGTGAATGCTATATCAAAAGTTAAGGTTTTATGGGTTGCTATGGAACTCTGGTGTTTCTCTTTTCTGTAGTTATAATAATAGTCTGTAATTTTCTAGTTTTTCCCTCTAAATATAAACAGTAAACCAGTCAGGTAGAAATCTCTTTTGAATGGTGTACAGCTAACCAGAAGACAGTGCAGCTTATAATAACATGCTTTCCAATGCCTTCATGGTCGTTGCACTTTTTCTATTTCTGAATATATTTTATCTTAAAGATGCAGATAGATGATATTAGTCTATAAGAGGTATCAAATTGAGCAAGACTTAACCCTATGATGACTTGGGAAGAAGGGGGCACTTATGGCCCAGTAGTATTGCTATTGTGCCTCTGTGATACTCTGTATCCTCTGTGTAGTGCATCAATAAGCAAAGATATTCCAACATATTCTTGTTTTCCTATGTATTTTACATTTTTTGCATCTATTGTATTATTATTATTGTGCCAGCCATCTAGAGTAGTTCTAGAGGTATCTGTTAAAGCTGGCATCTGAGCAAGCAAAAAGTAATACTGAGAATGATATCATTGACTTTCATGAAAGAATGTAATAAGCAGACACTTTAAAATGTGCAGCAAGAGGGAAGAGGAAGAAGGCATTACCTTATATTGTAGTACCTTCCTTCAAAAATAAATTAAATTACTGACGTAACCAGCAAGCATCATCTTGATGCACTGAGATATTGTACGTTGCTCCTTAACTTAAAGGGGTATACACGGCCATGCCCCCTACTGATGTCATGCCACTCCCCTTCCATGCATGTCTATCTGAGGGAGGCGCGGTGTCCGTCACGCCCCCTCCCATTGCACATGAATGGAGGGGGTGTGGCAGTTCTCTGTCTTGGAGATAGGGCCCGGCACAGAATGCCGGGGGCTGCAACAAGATCCCGGGGGTCTCCAGCGGCGGGAACCCTGCGATCATACATCTTATCCTCTATCATTTGTATAGGGGATAAGATGTATAAACCCAGAATACCCCTTTAACATACCAGGGTGTACATGTAAGCCATGGAGTGTTTACTGTGCTTGCTTCATAGAACGTGCATGACAACTGCTATCAGCAACTGACACAGCCAATAACAGACATCGACAATCACACCGATGTCCATCATTAACCCTTTAGATCAGTATTTCCCAACCAGTGAGCCTCTAGCTGTTGCAAAGCTACAACTCATTTCATAAACAGCCTTTGACTGTCCTGGCATGCTGGAAGTTGTAGTTTTTTCACTGGTTGGAAAACACAGCTTTAGATGGTGTAATCATTAATCAATGCTGCTAAGTTTATCTAAAGGTAATATTGAGAGGTGCCATTGGGTTCTGGGCTGTCATCGGACCCCGCAGCACAATCATGGGGGTCTTTTTAGCTAAAATGGCGGGTAAAGGTCTGCTCCTTACTGCTATGCCACTGATCGTCACTCCTCTAATACAGTTTGCCTCTGGCCAATTTCACTGAACAATGCTATGTAGTAGCATAGCATTGTACAGTGAATGTGATCCAATAATTAAATAAATACAAAATTCTGGAGGCTCACATTACAAATCAGGGTCAATGGATACAAATACCCAAGTGACTGCAATACACGATACCCTACGTGTTAATAAAGTAGAACAAAAACAGATGAATGCAGACCTTCTAGGTATGAGCATAGTTAAAAAATGTGAATAACAGGTAATTTGGCTAGTAAGATTCAATTATTTATTCTATGTATTCATAAAATTAGCCAACTAACATCATAGCAGGGCTCGTGCATCCGATGTAGTGGATAATGGTTAGTGAAATAGGAGTAAAACAAGCAGTTTTTGAGCAATATACCAACTATAAATTTAAGATAAAAATAAAAATTGAGAATAAAAATTTATGAAATGAGGATAAAAATATAGGATGTAATATAAAAGCTGAAATGTCTGTTGGTGGTACAGTCTAATATGCTGATACTCCGCAGATCAATTCATAAAGTCCTTAGTGGTACAGTCCATAGAAATACTTCTCCTGTGGATGCATAATAAGAAAGATTGGTGCAAGGCATCACTCATCGACCAAGGGAGATGATGATGGAACTGAAGAACGCGATTGTTCGAGCTGGCACGGACTGCGTCCGGCACGGAGTAGTAGCTGTAAGATGTATTGCAGCTACTAAAAGTCTCAGGATGGCCGCTTGATTTTTGCTTCAGATCGTGACGTCCTCTACTCCCCCTGTGTCCGGCCCATCAAATAGTAGTGGCCGTGACTGGGGGACTGGAGATGAGGGTATAGTGATAGATGTAATGCGGTTCGGAGGTGGATGCCGGCGTCCTTGTGTGAATATGGTGTTGCACAACCACTACATCAGACACATGGGCCCTGCTATGATGTTAGTTGGCTTATTTTATGAATATACATAGTTGAATCTAACTAGCTATATCATCTGTTATTCACATTTTATAGCTATACTAATACCTAGAAGGTCTTCATCCATCTGTTTTTGTGATCCAATGATTTCTTGTATTAGTCCAGTATATGTTGTGTATTAAGTAGACAGGCTACACGTATACTATGGTAGAAGAGAAAGCCCCCTGAATTAGTCAAAAGAATATATAGATCCCTCTGGGAAAAGGTGCTTGTAAAACCTAACTTTTACTATCACATGATTGTGGATACCAAAATATAGAATTGAACATATATACAAAAATGCAAATAATCAGTCCACCTATGAAGTGGTAGCTGCAAGTGGCCCACATTCGATGGCCAAGAACAAGAATTGATAGGGGTCAACCGTTTGCGTATCATACATCTATACACCAATCACATAGATCAACACCACATGCCTTAATCACATGTCAATCCCACTCATCATCATTATTATCTTTGGTGTATTAGGACATCTCAACACAACACATTGTTTGTTGAGTTAATGCATTCTATTTAACCAGGGCTACATCTTGAGTTTAACCTTTAGAGGACACACATTATACACGTACATTGTTGTGCCCTGGTACTTAGCGCACAACGATGTACATGAACTATGCAGGGTTCCACAATCACCATGTCTCCCAACACCTCATGGATATTGGCAGACAAGAGAAGTAGATCACAGATAACACTTGTCAATGCAATACCTATCCATAGCACTGATCAGTATTGGTAAGTTAAAGGACATCTGCAGCGTTACAAACACTTATCCCCTATCCTCAAGATAGGGGATAAATGTTTGATCCGTGGGGTCCGAACGCTGGGGCCCCCGGTGATCTCCTGTACAAGGCCGTGGCTCTCCCATGCAGGGGGCGTGCCAGCCGCGGCATGACGTTGCGGCAGGCACGCCTCCTCCATACATCTCCATACAGCTCCCCGCATCCCCCATAGAACTGTATTGGGACAGGGAGGAGATGGGGCATCACCGTCGACCTCTAGGTCGACGCCATGCACCTTAGCACTCACCATGAGCACTTATGGCGGCGCCCCGTTAGGGAGATCGGGGGGTCCCAGCGGTCGGACCCCCCGCAATCAAACACTTATCCCCTATCCTGTGGATAGGGGATAAGTGTAATGCCGCTGCAGTTGTCCTTTAAATATTTTAATAACTAGTTCCCTGTTAATATATATATATATATATATATATATATATATATATATATATATATGTATAGATATTCTCTTTTCCCATTTTACACTTAAAAATACGTAATGCAATTCAATAAACAAACATATTTGGTATTGACTTGGTATATTTGGTGCAAACTATTAAAATAAGATGCTAATGATCCTGTGTGATGGATGGCGTAAATGAAAACAAAAAACTAAATTGCTGATTTTTGGTCACATCTCATGCCAAAAAAATAATGTAAAAGTGGCACTGTTAAAAACTACAGATCACGGCACAAATCATAAATCTTAACATAAATCTTTACTGAAACAACAGGTCATTTTGTGATGATTCTCTAAAATGTTTTCCTCAATGATGGTATTTTCTTATTCTGAGTCCTAAAGGGTTAATGTTGATGTAGACATTGTCTCCCAAAATTCTCTTCTATCTGTAAAGACTCCAATCTGGTTTAATTATCATCATCATTCTCATTAGATCATTTTATTACACTAGCAGCCAGTGATTGGGCCAATTATACATCGCAACGACCGCTACGCTGAAGACTTCACTTATGGAACAGACCAGAATAATGAATAATGTGAAGAGGATGGAGGATCCAAAATTAGATATCTGATCTGGAGGAGCCACAATGCATTCAGAAAGGCTTCAGACACTTTCAGATTTTGTTATGTTGCAGCCGTGTGCTAAAATAAATACAAAATCCCCCATCAGCACCCAATACCCCATAATGACAAAAACAGAATGTTACAAATCTTTACTAATTTGTTTAAAAAACATTAAAGAGCACCTGTCATCAACCCATATTTTCTAAACTAATGCAGATTATATTCCTTAACTACTCCTAACACCCCTCCTGCCCTTAATTTTTTTTCCAAGCTTTAAAAAGCTGTGTATCATACCTTTCCCCTTGCTCACATCATGTGAGCTCCCGGCAGGAGAAAGTGGGCGTGTGGCATGGCGAGGCACAACTCTCGCAGGCTTCAGTGACGTTGTGCCTCGCCATGCCACACACGCACTTCCTGAGTTTGGTCTCCTGCCGGCCCGGTAGGAGACCAAACTAAATGTTTGAGTTGCGTAGGGAACAGAACAGAGTCACCTAGTGGCCGTTTTTTCAATCATATTCAAAAACATAATAAGGTTGAGAAGTTTAACAGAAGGTGAATGGCAAAGTGTCTTATAATTACATAA
The DNA here is from genome assembly GCF_029499605.1 of Hyla sarda. Taxonomy (NCBI): domain Eukaryota; kingdom Metazoa; phylum Chordata; class Amphibia; order Anura; family Hylidae; genus Hyla; species Hyla sarda. Next base: position 129,254,659 of record NC_079194.1, on the reverse strand, counting down.
CAAACAATATATTAAAAGTTTAGTTTGATGAAAGGTACTCTTTAAACAATGCACTGACATAAGTACACAGTATTTAGTTGAAGCCTCTTTGGCAGCGATTACAGTCTACTTGGGTATTATTCCACAAGGTTTGCACCTCTGCATTTGGGGATTTGAAAGCAATTTCCAGGTCTCTCTGGAGATGTTTGATTGAGTTTAAAGTCAGAGACCTGGCTGGGTCACTGTAGGCCATTCACAGAGTTGTTCCTCAGCTGCTCCTGTGTTATATTGCCCATGTGATTGGGGCCATTTTCTTGTTGGAAGGTGAACCTTCAGCCCAGTCTGAGGTCCAGAGCATTATGGATCAGGTTTTCATTAAGAATATTTCTGTACATTGCTACATTTAACTTTTCCTAAACCCTACCAGTATTCCATGCTCCAGCCACTGAAAAACACCCCCATAGAATGATACTGCCACCATTATGCCTCACTGTAGGGATGGTATAGGGCAGATCATGAGAAGTGCCTGTTTTCCTTAAGACATGCTTAGAATTGAAGCAAAAGTTCAATTTTGGTTTCATCAGACAAAAGAACCTTGTTTCTCGCAGTCTGAGAATACTTTAGGTGTGTTTTTTTGCAAACTCCAGATAGAATTTCCAGTGTCTTTTACTGAGAAAAGGCATCTTTCTGGCCACTGTGCCATAAAGCCCAGATTGGTAGAGTGTACACAGGATCTTTGAAGCTCAGCCAGAATGGCCATTGGGTTCTTGGTCATCTTCTCCCTCAATCAATTAGTTAGGTGGGGCGGCCAGCTCTAGGTAAAGTCCTGGTTGTTCCATTTAAGAATTACGGCGGCCACTGTGCTCTTGGGAACTTTCAGAACACTACAAATGTTTTGTACCCTTCTCCAGATCTGTACCTTCACACAATCCTCTGTGCTTCCACACAAGTCTCTGAGCTCTACAGGAAGTTATTTCCTGCACATGGCGTAGTATTTGCTCTGATATACATTGTCAGCTGTGAGACCTTATATAGACGGGGCTGTTTGTTTCCAAATCATGTCCGAACAAGTGAAATTAGCACTAGTGTACTCCATTTAAGGTGTAGAAACATTATTCGAGTGTTGGAATGCTTATGTCCATGTAAAAAACAAAAATGTATTACATTTGCAAAAATGTCAAAGATTTCACATTTTCATTATGGGATATTAAGTGTAGATTGTTGTGGAATTTTTTAAACTTTTTTTTTAGCACCAGACCTCAACAAAACAAAATGTAAAATAAAGTCAGGGCACCATGCTACTCTATGGGATGGAAGGATACAAAGTCCATATTAAATTGTTGGTGGGTGGTGAAGGGACATGGTGGTCATTACAGGATAGTGGGCCTACACTAGACACTAACAATGTTATGGATTGAACAGAAGCTACAGTCCGATCAGATACTTGCTTTGCTACCATTTCATATTCTCTTCCTAGATGTTTAAAGTGATGACAGGAGGCCTGGCAGGAATGTTGGATGGCCCAATGGGTCCTATTATATCTATGGAGCTGTGCAGTCTGGGCTGAAGGGGACTTGGTTATCCAATGGAGGTCTTGCCAACTGTACTACCCAACATGTCAGCCGCTTCTTCCAACATCCCTTCAAATCAATATTTAACTACTTTCCCAAAAAACAGATTGACAAGGAACAGTTGAATAAGAATTTTTTACATTTTGAGTGAAGAAATATGTTGAATGACTTTTATTTCTTATTAATGGAGGATACTTTGTAAGGGATGCCCCATGTGCCTGGACATGTCAGCCCCACCTGAGCACTCTTCTTGTTTACAGATTTAAGATGCCGCAAGTCCTAAACACTTTTTTCTCAGCACGTATAGAAGAAGCGAGACATTATGAAACTCATGATAAGTCCTTGCTCACCTCCTGAGGCTGTCAAGGTGATTTATCGCAGCGCAGGTCTGTACTTTATTACTATAATAAACAATCCTTCAAGTATCCTCCACTCTAAAACACACTGCAGGGAGGAGGAACTATGTGAACCCTACAGCTGCATACATGGCTTTTATTACTGACACTCGCAGGAACGCAGCTTGTCTGACTATAGGGATCATTACTAGGAAAAGAAATAAAGCATCAGTAAAATGTCAACCAGCAATCGAGGAGTTCAGGTTGTCTAAGTGCTGTGTCAGGGGGACAACCATTGTTATTTTCCACTGTTAGCTGAAGATGCAATATTAAAGTTATACAGTAACAGAACGGTCTCATAATCCATAGTGCTGGAGAGATGCAGGTGCAAATGGACACATACTGTACTCTGTTTCGTCACATAGCCCATTATTCCCATTAGAGAGCATTTACATCACTTTTTTTTGTCTCTGTGGCATGGATCTGTCTGCAGCAACATAAAATCGCCTGCCAACATATCCATGCCCAGATCTGGTCTGGTTTGTTCCCCGTCTCTTCGTCTTCTTTGTGTTGTCGCTTGGTTCCCTCTTTTGACTTTTGCCCTCTTTTCTTTGCTTTTCCCTCTTCTCCTGTCTTCTCTTCTTTTTCCCATTTGTTTTCTTTTCCTACTAATGTCCTCTCATTAGCTATACTATTGACAATATATGGTTCTCCAATGTCCGTGTTATTGTGTTGGCACCTTTTATGTTATTTTTTTCTTGTGGGCCTGCATGTCCTATCTTCAAGCAGATATAGTCTTCCAATGCCCGTGCTATTGTGTGTTGGCACCTTCCCATGTTTTTTTTCCTTGTGGACCTGCGTGTCCTATCTCCGAGCAGTTTGTTATATTTGTTAAACCTTCTGGGTTTATGCTTGTCATTATTGTTATCGATATTCTGTAATAAAAACTGATTTACCATAAAAACACACTGCACTAGCGGATTTTGTAAGCTTTTTAACATTATAAAAAGGTTCATAAAATATCCTTATTTGTTGGCAGATGTCTGCTGGTGTTAACATGCACACAAAGGTATCTAAATATGTAATTATTTTTTTCAAGCGTTCCACAAATTATTCCTTTTGGAAGTTGCAAAATAGGAAAAAGTAGCATTTGTAAATACTGAAAAGTTGAAAAAAACATAAAAAGCCAATGTGAAGATGCTGCTGCTACCCCTGCCTCTTGCAGAGGTAGTGCTGGCAGAAGGGGTGGGGTGTTTACTCAGCGGGTAGCAGCGTGGACTCCTGTTTGGCAGGTGTTTGCTGTGGGAAAACTATGGCAAGCTGGCTGTGTAGCTTGCCCCTATAAAAAGGGTCTAAGAGTGTGGCTATCTAGTACTCTTTCCTTTATGTCCACAATATGACTGTCAGTGTCAGCAGGCAGTGGTGAACTAGTGGTAGCTGTAGCTAGTGGACAACAGGCATTGGTGGACTAGTGATAGTTGTATACAGGCCTTGTGATGTTGCTCCATGTGGTTACATAGAGTTTTAATTCTTAAACTTGGCCCCTTATCATGTTTTACTTTCTGTTTTCAGAGTTACAACAGGATTGGTGTCAAAAATTAGTGAAGAAGAAATAGCATATGTGAACACTGAAAAGTTGAAAAAAATTATCAAAAGTTCTCCCTTTTTGAGAGTTTAACGAATAACTTATCCGAATCGGTGTTGCTTTTCTGGAGTTACAGAGTGTATTAACATCTGTTGCTACTTTTCGCAATGGAGGCTGGACTAGGCATACTGGACTAGCTTTCCCCTTTGTCCACCCACCTCGTGAATATTCATTGACCCCTTCACCCACGTGAGCACGAGGTGGACAGGCATATATGAGAAGAGAGGATGAAGGCAGGAATGCTGGTTATGCTGGGTCCCACCTCCATTGCGCAAAGGATTACATTTTCATATTAGCAATGAAGGCTAATACACCCTATGGAACAGTATCGCTGATCTGGGTAAGTTATACATTTTAATCCAGTTTACCCATACTATAACCCTGTCAATTGGTTTAGAGTGGGTGAACCGGCTGTCAGTTTTCCTTAAATACATATTTAAGTTATAAAACAAGTCAGCCCACTGGACAGTGCTTTGTACAACTTGCTTTTATTTATAGTGTGATGGCTTTCTATGGCTCATTTTGCAGTCACAGTGCTGGGATTTGTAGTGCATTAACTCAACACAGTAATACAGGATACATGTCACTGCCTTAGGGCAGCCAACTGCACTGCGCTTTGCTCAACTTGCTTTGACTTATAGTGTGAAAGCTTTCTGGGATCAGTGGTTGCACAGACATGGTGGTCGCAATGCAGTGCATAGGCTTTTATCAGTCTATTAACCTACCTCTATGCTGTCTCCTGGTCTGAAAGCAGTTTGTCACTTATTGCAGTAAATGATTGGCTAATCTAGGGATCTTACTGCTAGCTGCAAAGCATGCTAGGCTACTCTGATGTTATCTCAGTGTTACTTTCTCATCCTATCATGCATTCAGGTGCCAAAATGCCATGTGTTCCTCATCCCTTGTGCTATAATAATGCTATTGCCAGGCCCGCACAAGCCGAGCCTGGCAAAGTTCAAATGTTCGGTGAGTCGCTATTTCCTCAAAGCTCTGAGTACATTTATCTCTGCCTGGCATTAAGTGCAACACTTTTCATTATACATCATATATATCATATATTTTAAATATAAATGGTGAAAAGAGAATGGTGGAGATTGAGAATGATTGAGCTACCATTTACTCATTGAATCATTGTGTGGTGAATCATAGTGTATGAAACATTTATGTATGTATCACGTCACTTACTGTATAATAAATGACACAAAGTGATGCTGAACCTGTATAATGATTGGCACATTGTACACATTCCTGATGTGCAGTGCAAAGTGATATAAATGGAGATAGATTGGGTACCTGTCATGATGCTTTACCTATACAGGATAAGGAATAAAATCATGGATTCTACAGTGATGCAATTTACAGAGAAGTGATAAAGTATTGCCCCCTTTCTTCCTGATAGAAAGTACATTGCTGGATACATTTTAAGATAACTTCCATTTTATCAGATTTATTACTATTTACTGTATATGAGAAGGGTCCTCCAGTTATACTGTGATTGCAGGATGCTGGGAACTGCAAGAATCAGCTTTAATCTTTGGGAGAACCAGACAGAAACTTTTCAATATCCCTGAGGAAATTAGGAAATAAAGAGACACTAAATGTTAATTTAAAAAAATAAAAAAAATAAACATAAAAGGATAAAAAATACAAATATAAAATTATCCTCTATATACAGGCTGCAGGCACTAGTATTTTTGCCGAAATCATGCAGACAAACGAAGCCTCCTCCATCTGGCTGGTATCAGCAATGTGCACCAGCATAACCTCACTGCTGAAACCATTAAATTTGCAAAAAGGGGGCTTAGCGTTTAGCAAATTTCTATTACAGCTCTACCTGGTTTGTAACCTGGCATTTCTAGATCCCTGAAAGCCAAATGTGGCACACTTTGGGAGAAGGAGTGGGATGTATGTAGGTAAATTTTATGGTTAGCCGTCTCTAATATTGTTTGTTTTCCAGCTTGTCTGGTACAATGAGAGGTAACTCTACCTAACTGCGTCAGTAGAAGTGTTTACTACAGCTTTACATGGATTCTTTCCCAGCTTTACCAGGCCCCTGAATAAAAAATCTGACTAGCTATGCTATGACATGAGGCTTTGGAAAATATATTTATGCATATAAAGGCATACCATACCTTACATTTTGGATAAGTTGGGTAATAAACTCTGTAGAGCGGTAATGGATGACAAAATGAATATTGCTTAAATAAAATATACAAAATGCTACAGTAGAATCTCCCAATATCGCACACTTACGGAGGGGGAAAAAAAGTGTTCGCTATTGGGAGATGCCCGCTTTTGGAAATCTCCCAAGGTTCAAAAATCTTTCTAAATGACTGAATACTGTACTGTGCTTATCCCAGAGTGTAATTACCTATAAAACATGATAAAAAGGATATTTCATCCCCAGTGCCATTTTATTTCCATAATGCCACTTCTTTACTCCCTCCTTGAACCCCCTGTGCCACATTATCCTCCCCAATCCCCCCCATGTCCCTTTATTCCCCCCGATCCTCCATGCCACTTTATTTCCCCTGTGCCAAATCACCCCCCCCCCATTTATTTAACCCCTTTGCCACATAATTTCCCCATTCCTTTATCCCTCTGACCCCCAGTTGTGCTTCTTACATGGCCAGCAAGCTCAGGTGCAGGGGTAAGGCATTGTAGCAAGCTTAACGTCCTCTCAATGTCCTGTACGCTGCACTGACAAATGACATCAGAAGCGTCACTTGTCCGTGCCGGCAGCCACCACTGCTCACTGATTTTAAGTGAGCAATGGTGGCATCCAGCACTGATGAGTCAATGCAGCGTAGATGATGTCAAGCCTGCTGAGATGCCAAGCCCCTACACCTGAGCCTGTTGATCAGGTTAGAAGTACAACAGCGATCAGAGGGAGTAGGGAAGGGGAAAATGATGTGGCACAGGGGGAAATAAAGGGGGGGGGATGATTTGGCACAGGGAAAATTAAGTGGCATGGTGGGGTTCTGCTTCTGTGTTGGGGCTGCTGCAGGAGGATGCAGCCTTGGAGCCCAAGCCCCTTATTGGGGTATTGGCTACCCTTCCTTGACCACAGCCCTGTGTACAAGGTAGGGGCAGCACATAAGCCTGGTTGTCTGGTATTGGGAGTGTGTTGCTTGGTAAGGGGTGTCTGTGCCTGCTATTGGGAGTGTCCACAATTTGCAAATACATTATGTCCTATGGGACAATGTTGGGGAATCAAAAACTGTCCGCTATTGGGAGGTGTCCCCTATTGGGAGGTGTCCATTAAGGAAGATTTTACTGTACTGTGGTACATTGGCCCATATTTATTAATAGTATATAATACTTACATAGTGTAAACATATGATCAAGTTTATCATATAATACAAGTTCCCCATATTTACTATTTGAAGAGGCCACATAAGAAAAGTGTGCCAACCAATAATGTGCATTAGATTCCAATGTGAACTGATTACATAGAGCCCATAGGTTAAGAGGCTGATACAAGTGACATGGTTGCTATGTTTCAGGGGGCCATGGTTCATGTTTCATTGATGGAAGCAAAGATGCCAGTAATACTGAGGCTGCTGACTGGCAAGATTGGAGAGCCGACCAGAGACAGAATGAGGGAACAGCGAGGGGACGGAGGGGGAGTTAATTAACAGTTTGTTGTTTTAATGCATTTGGGACCTTTAAGGGTGTATTCACACATACAATATACTGTGCATATTTGATGTGCAGAACTTTTAGCTGCAGATTTCATTGTAAAGTAAATGACTGAACACAGCTTCAAATCCTGCGCATAAAATATGCACAGGATACTGTACGTGTGAATAGACCCTAAAAATGATTATATTTATTTATTTTACAAGATGCATAACCCTGTTAGAAACAAACTAAGGCAACAAGTCAGCTAACTCCTTGGCACATACAATGTCATCACAGCCGACTGCATTGAATCCCGCAGCCTCCATCACACAAGGAGTTAACACCACCTCCGATCGTTCACCTTCCAATACGATGAAACATCTGCTTTTGTTGTAATTAATCTGAAGCTTTTCTTTTTTTTTTTCCAGCTACCAAAACATATAAAGCTCCATCTGGGCGGATGGCCAGCCTGGCATAGCAGCCAATTATCCTCTAATAAACACCATCCAGGAATGAACCGCAGACGGGAGATATATAGGACACTTAAATGCTAAATGGGATTAATTAAAATTTAAAGGCGTGTTCTGTCATCGCCATCGATCGGACAATAAATCATCATTGCCTTCTGGGTGATAACGCTCCGCTATGTCAGCAATCAGCACCATATCTGTCAACAAAAAACTTTATTAGTCAAAAAAGGCTTTGACATGTAGCATCCCTCCCCCTGCTTATCATTGTATGATCCCTTACAGCTCATTAGTGTTTTTCTAGTTACAGACCAGGAAATCAATTTGCCAGTCCGGCAGTCAATAGAACACAATAGACCCATCTATCCAGGAACAGAAAAACAGCAACTTTCTTTCAAAAACAGCTCCCCGTATGTCTCCAGGTTGGGTGTGGTTTTACAACTTGGCTCCATTCACTTCAATGGAACCGAGCTGTAGAACCACATCAAATCTGGAGACAGATGGAGCTGTTTTTGAAAGAAAATAGATCCGTTTTTCTATTTCTGGATAACCCCTTTAACAAAATGTCTGTTGATTTCCTACCTGGGTTCCAGCAAACAAGATGACAAATCAATAATCTTCAATATCCGACCTTCAACACAATTTTTTATTGTTTTTTACAGAGGTCAAAACCATCTGCACAGACATAGCGTTAAATAATAACATTCTGACTCTCTACAGCCACCACCAGGGGAGCTGAGAACCTTATTGTATACGGCAGTGTTTTTCAAACAGTCTGTCCCCAACTGTTGCAAAACTACAACTCCCAGCATGCCCAGACAGCTGCTGCCTGTCCGGGCATGCTGGAAGTTGTAGTTTTGCAACAGTGAAGAGCAGACTGTTTGAAAAACATTGGTTTACAGCAGGGGTCTCAAACTCCAATGGTCTGAGGGCCACTGGAGGTAGAGGCTGGATGAGGCTGGGCCGCATACGCTGCTCACATATAATGCCCCCATCATGCGCCCCCCATATATAATGCCCCCATCATGCACCCCCCAGATATAATGCCCCCATCATGCACCCCCCACATATAATGCCCCCATCATGCGCCCCTCACATATAATGCCCCCATCATGTTCCAGACAGCCCCCCAAATAGATATGACCCCATCAGGTCGGGCTCCCCAGTAGGGCTCCTATTTAAACAATTATGCCCCTAAGAAGATAGGTTAGCCCCTGGTGATAAGCAGGTCCTCCCTTATTAGGCAAGTTAAGTTAAGTTTCACAGCTATATTACTTACATCTCCTTGCTGCAGCCTAAAACGAGCCTTCTTTGAGGGGATGCGCGCATTAGGTGATGTCATCACATGCACCGCGCAGGACGTCAGTGTCCAGGTGTCCTGCGCTGCGGATGCAATGATGTCACCAATCGCGCGCATCCCTCCAGGAAGGCTCATTACAGGCTGCAGCAGGGAGATATAGGTGCAGTAGCAGTGTGTGCCGATGTGTGTGAAGTCTTCCGGCATTTAGCGCTGCTTGCCCGAAGCAGGGCTAAATGCCTGAAGAAATCACCTGCCCAGCGCCCGGGCCATAAAATTTTGTTCGGGCCGGGAGTTTAAGACCCCTGGTGTACAGTGTATCCATTAAAAACAATAAAAAGACAGTGGCAGGGATTTATCAAAACTTGTGCAGAGCACTGGTGGAGCAGTTGCCCATAGTCAGGGGCATACCTAGAGCATTTGGCACCCGGGGCGGACCCTTTGTTTGGCACCCCCCCCCCCCCACACACACACACACATGCACCCCCCTTAATTACAACCCCTCCCCCCAGGGGCGGACTGACAGCGCTCGGGGCCCCCGGACCAAAAAAAAAAGGCAAGGGCCCCTGCTAGGCTCTGCAGCTCGTCAATCTTCTGCCACACTCCTATTCCACCCAAATCCCACACACAAAATTTTTTTATTTATATACCGTATTTATCGGCGTATAACACGCACTGGCGTACAACACGCACCCCCATTTTAACAGGGAAATTTAAGTAAAAAAAATAAAATGTAAAATAAATGACTTGGACTAAATGCCACATCACCCCTCCCCCCCAACTATGTCTTCTACTGCACCTGTTTGGTCCTGTCCCCTCCAGCGCCACATGATTCCTTCCCTTTTATCAGTCCCTGTGCCACATTTACCCCTCTCATCGCCACCCCCCATGTCTCATCATCCCCCAATGTCTCATCATTTCCCCCTGTCATAGACCACCACTAGCCATACAGACATTAAGCATTTAGTGCCTCCCCCACCATCATTTCCCCCTGTCTCATCATGTCCCCCATCATTCCCCCCTCATCATCCCCCCACCCTGTCTCATCATCGTCCCCCACCCTGTCTCATCATGTCCCTCATCATTCCCCCTCATCATCCCCCCACCCTGTCTCATCATCGTCCCCCACCCTGTCTCATCATGTCCCTCATCATTCCCCCCACCCTGTCTCATCATGTCCCTCATCCTTCCCCCCTCATCGTCCCCCCACCCTGCCTCATCATCCCCCACCCTGTCTCATCATGTCCCTCATCATTCCCCCCTCATCATCCCCCCACCCTGCCTCATCATCCCCCACCCTGTCTCATCATGTCCCCCATCATTCCCCCTCATCATCCCCCCACCCTGTCTCATCATGTCCCCCATCATTCCCCCTCATCATCCCCCCACCCTGTCTCATCATGTCCCCCATCATTCCCCCTCATCATCCCCCCACCCTGTCTCATCATGTCCCCCATCATTCCCCCTCATCATCCCCCCACCCTGTCTCATCATGTCCCCCATCATTCCCCCTTATCATCCCCCCACCCTGCCTCATCATCCCCCCTCATCATTTCCCCTGTCTCATCATCCCCCCATCATTCCCCCCCCCTCATCATTTCCCCGTCTCATTATCCACCCATCATGTTCCTCCTATGGCATCCAGTGGTCTTCAACCTGCGGACCACCAGATGTTGCAAAACTACAACTCCCAGCATGCCCGGACAGCCAACAACATCTGGAGGTCCGCAGGTTGAAGATCACTGGAGGTCCGCATGCAACATCTGGAGGTCCGCAGGTTGAAGACCACTCTTCCCCTTTCCTTACTTGTCTGCGCTTCAGCTGTCTTGTGGGCTGCAGGGTCAGTAAAGCAGATGAATTACGTCCTCTCCCGGCTTCTCTGTGCGGCATCAGGGATGTCACTTTTCGGCGGCGACTACAGGAAATTAAAAGTGACGTCAGTGATGCCGCACAGAGAAGCCGGCAGAGGACGTAACTCATCTGCTTCACTGACCCCGCAAGACCCTCCGCCTGACCTGCCGAAGCACAGCCAGGTAAGGAAAATAAACAAAACTATAAAAAGCAGGAAAAGGGGGAATGATGAGGGAGGGGGTAGGTTCTCCCACACTATACACAGGTACTGGTGGATTAAAAGGTAGAGCAGATCCGGACAAGGTAGGGCTTATTTTAATCAGCGTCTCCCGCACTATCCACCACACCAGTACCTGTGGATAGTGCGGGAGAAAACAAGTGACAGTGTGGGGAGGAGACGCCACTGGTCACTGATGTAAAGTGGCCGCGGCCGTGCTGTTAATACTTAACAAGCAGACGCTGCTGCGGCCACTTTAAATCAGTGACCAGAAGATGTATTGGCGTATAACACGCAGGCAGACTTTTTGCCTTAAATTTTAAAACACTTTAAAGTAGGTAAATTTCAATGACCAATAATATCGGTATAAAAGGAGTAAATATATACCACCACACAATAACTGAATAATACCGCCATACTGTACTGAATAAAACCCCTATACACAGACCAGTATACTATAAAGAATCTGTATACAATATAAGTGATTATATACAGGACCATATGGCGGTAGATATCACCTGTACACAGGATGTATATACCATAAAAGCGATTACAGTTACATTTTGGGACTCACAATTACGTCTTTTCTGATCAGCGGCGTCCTCTTTCCTTTTCTTCTCCGTCCGGATAAGACCGCCATGTGGATCTCTTAACATCTGCAGGAAAAACATGTCAGACTCTGCATTTTTTTGTGCCCTCCCCTCCTATACACAATCTGCCCATCTATAGGCCCACAAACTGTAATAATGCCCTCCTTGGTGTACTGCACAGTAAAAGGGCAGGTAGGTAAGTAGCCAGGTAACCCCCTCTTTCTCATAGGTATATGCAGAGTTACACCCCCCACTCTTTCCCATAGGTATATGCAGAGTTACACCCCCCTCTCTTTCCCATAGGTATATGCAGAGCTACGCTACACCCCCCCCTCTTTCCCATAGGTATATGCATAGTTACACCCCCCTCTTTCCCATAGGTATATTCAGAGCTACACCCCCCTCTTCCCTATAGGTATATGCAGAGCTACACCCCCCCTCTTCCCCATAGGTATATGCAGAGCTACACCCCACCTTCCCCATAGGTATATGCAGAGCTGCACCCCCCCTCTTCCCCATAGGTATATGCAGAGCTACACCCCCCCCCTCTCACTCCCTTTCACATAGGTATATGCAGAGCACCCCCCCTCTCCCTCCCTTTCCCATAGGTATATACAGAGCACCCCCCATCTCTCCTCCCTTTCCCATAGGTATATACAGAGCACCCCACCTCTCCCTTCCTTTCCCATAGGTATATACAGAGCACATCCCCTCTCCTTCCCTTTCCCATAGGTATATACAGAGCACCCCCCTTCTCCCTCCCTTTCCCATAGGTATATACAGAGCACCCCCCACTCCCTCCCTTCCCCATAGGTATATACAGAGCAACCCCCCCTTCCCTATAGGTATAGGCAGGTTTAAAAAATAAATAAAAAGGATGCTCACCTGATATCCCACTCAGCGATCTTCTCAGCTGCAGGGCCGCGTCTTCTCCCCTTCACAGTACAGGCGCCGGATGAGTGACGTCACCGGCGCCTATACTGCGTGCTGTGTGGGGGCTGAGGTCACGTCTCCTCTGTGTGAGATTCAGATGCGGCTCACACAGAGGGGGCGCCTTCTCCTGTATGTGCGTGTATCGCGCATACAGGAGAATGTAGCGCTGTCTGCTGGGGATCTGGGATGAGTGTCCCAGATCCTCAGTAGTTGCGGCGGCGGGTCAGTCCGTCCCTGGCACCCCCCTTGAGCCTTGAGAGTGGCCGCCCCCCCCCCCCTTGGTACGCCACTGCCCATAGTAACCACTCAGACTCCAGCATTCATTTAAAAATGAAAAAGCAATATCATTGGTTGCTTTGGGCAACTGCTCTTTTGTTCCTCTGCACAAGTTTTGATAAATCTACCCCATGCAATAAGCTTCTAAAGGTAGTTGCAGGGAGACAGGATTTTTACCAAATAACTATGGGGGGCATTTATCAAGCTTCCCCCTGCACACAGGCACTGCTGCCAGAGTCGCTGAGTTTGTGAAGAGGCGAGCACCCATACTGAAATCTAGCAGAGATTTCATCAGCTCTTTGCACTATTTTGTTAGCCAAAAATATACACACTGTACCTCCAAAGTTGCTCTCCTGCCCATCTTGGGGTGGAGAGACGTCACCAATGTTGGGCGGCCAGGTTGCTGAACAGCAAGTTCCATACACGAGTCCTATTAATTAGAAGAGTGGTTGTGCACAGAACTCACTGGGCATTGTACGTTTGCCTCAGCAACCTAACCACCCAGCGTGGACTGAATCTTTCTACGCTGAACATTGTAGAATAGGAAGGAGAGCAACTATGGAGATACACTTTAAGGGTATGTTCACATGTACAGAATCTGCTGCATATTTTGTTGCATATTTTCTGCAGCTGATTTTGATACCCATTGACTTCAAGGGGAAGCAAAATCTGCTACAGCAAATCTGCAGCAGATTTTCAGCAGAAAAAATGCATGTGTGAACGTATCCTAAGGGTCTATTCACAAATACACGTGAAACTGTGTTCAGTCATTAAGTTTACACTGAACTCTGCAGCATAAAATCTGTAGCTTCAAATATACCCTTAGGGTAAGGCATATACCCTTAGGGTAGGGTAATATACCCTTAGGGTAGGGTAATTTATCAAAGCTCTTTTACCTTTTAATAAATTTGGTGCTCCTACACATTATCAGCACACAAAGAAAAAAGGTGTAAAAAAAATGCTTCACTTGCACTGCAATAATAAATGTGGGCCATTGACTTCAATGGGTAGGAAAATACACAGCTGTGAATACACAGCATTTGCCCTACGTGGGACCCTACCCTTAGGGTAGGGTCAGACGTAGCCTATACGCAGGCTATTTCAGGCTGCGCAGCTGGAAATATGCTGCCTATTCTATTCACAGAATTTCAAGCTGCATATTTTATGCTGTGTTCAGTTATTTAGTTTTAATTGAAATTTACAATAGACCCATAGGGTCTATTCACGTGCACAGCATCCGCTGCAGGTTTGACGCATGAAAATCTGCAGAAAACTCACATGAATTGTTGAAATACACTGATACTAGTAAATGCAGAAATATTGATTTTAATGGCACTTACATCTTCAACATATTTTTTGACGTCAAATCTGCGTTGACTGTAGTACGTGTGAACAGACCCTTAGGGTCAATTCACACGTACAGTATTCTGCACAGATTTGATGCCCAGGATTTTCTGCTGCAGATCTCAATGTAAACTGAATGACTGAACACAGCTTGAAATCCTGCTCATCAAAACTGTGCAGAATACTGTACATGTGAATAGACCCTTAACCACTTAAGGACCTAGGGCGTATGGATACGCCTTGACGTCCTGGTACTTAAGGACCCAGGGCGTATCCATACGCCCGTGGGAATTTCGGTCCCCGCCGCGCGCCGGGCGGGGACCGGGCCGGGGTGACTGCTGATATCAATCAGCAGGCACCCCGTGCAAATGCCCAGGGGGACCCCCCCACGTCGGCGATCGGCGCAAATCGCAAGTGAATTCACACTTGCGATTTGCGCCGATTCCGGGTCATACGGGTCTATTGTGACCCGGTGACCCGGAATAGAAGGGGGATCGCGGTTGTCTAAGACACCCACGATCCCCCTGTAGGCATAGGAGTGAGGTGGCAGGGTTGCCACCCCTCCTATCCCTGCTATTGGTCTTCTATTGATCGTCAGAGGCGACGACCAATAGCAGATCGGGGGCGGGGGGGTTAACTTTCGTTTTCCCCGTCCTGCCCTCCCACAATAGGCGGGGCAGAACGGGGAACCGAAGGGGACTGGGCACCGGCGTCCACTTACCCGTCCGAAGGGGACTGGGCACCGGCGTCCACTTACCCGTCCGGAAAAATTAAATTTTTCATTTGCACAGCCCACTGTTCCAAAGATCTGTGGGGTGTAAATACTCACTGCACCCCTTATTAAATTCTGTGAGGGGTGTAGTTTCCAAAATGGGGTCACATGTGGGGGGGTTCCAGTGTTCTGGCACCACGGGGAGCTTTGTAAACGCACATGGCCCCTGACTACCATTCCAAACTAATTCTCTTTCCAAAAGCTCAATGGCGCTCCTCCTCTTCTGAGCATTGTAGTTCGCCAGCAGAGTATTTTACGTCCTAACATGGGGTATTTCCATACTCAGAAGAAATGGGGTTACACATTTTGGGGGTCATTTTCTCCTATTACCCCTTGTAAAAATGTAAAATTTTGGGGGAAAACTGCATTTTAGTAAAAAAAAAAAAAATTTTTCATTTACACATCCAACTTTAACGAAAAGTCGTCAAACATCTGTGGGGTGTTAAGGCTCAGCGGACCCCTTGTTACGTTCCTTGAGGGGTGTAGTTTCCAAAATAGTATGCCATGTGGGTATTTTTTGCCGTTCTGGCACCACAGGGGCTTCCTAAATGCGACATGCCCCCAAAAAACCATTTCAGCAAATGTGACTCCTTCTCTTCTGAGCATTGTACTTCGCCCGCAAAGCATTTTATGTCCTAACATGTGGTATTTCCTTACTCAGAAGAGATGGGGTTACAAATTTGGAAAGGCATTTTCTCCCATTACCCTTTGTAAAAATGGTAAATTTGGGGGAAAACTGCACTTTAGTGAATTTTTTTTTTTTTCATTTACACATCCGACTTTAACGAAAAGTCGTCAAACACCTGTGGGGTGTTAAGGCTCACTGGAACCCTTGTTACGTGCCTTAAGGGGTCTAGTTTCCAAAACGGTATGCCATGTTGGGGTTTTCTGCTGTTCTGGCACCATAGGGGCTTCCTAAATGTGACATGCCCCCCAAAAACCATTTCAGCAAAATACCCTCTCCAAAATCCTATTGTCGGTCCTTCCTTTCTGAGCCCTCTAGTGCACCCGCCGAACACTTGACATACACATATGAGGTATTTCCTTACTCGAGAGAAATTGGGTTACAAATTTTGGGGGGATTTTTCATCTATTACCCCTTGTAAAAATTCAAAAACTGGGTCTACAAGAACATGCGAGTGTAAAAAATGAAGATTTTGAATTCTCTCCTTCAATTTGCTGCTATTCCTGTGAAACACTTAAAGGGTTAATACACTTACTGAATGTCATTTTGAATACTTTGAGGGGTGCAGTTTTTATAATGGGGTCATTTGTGGGGTATTTCTAATATGAAGGCCCTTCAAATCCACTTCAAAACTGAACTGGTCCCTGAAAAATTCCGATTTTGAAAATTTTGTGAAAAATTGGAAAATTGCTGCTGAACTTTGAAGCCCTCTGGTGTCTTCCAAAAGTAAAAACACGTCAATTTTATGATGCAAACATAAAGTAGACATATTGTATATGTGAATCAATGTATAATTTATTTGGAATATCCATTTTCCTTACAAGCAGTGAGCTTCAAAGTAAAAAAAAATTCTAAATTTTCAATTTTTTCATCAAATTTTGGAATTTTTCACCAAGAAATGATGCAAGTATCGACAAAATTTTACCACTAACATAAAGTAGAATATGTCACGAAAAAACTATCTCGGAATCAGAATGAAAGGTAAAAGCATTCCAGAGTTATTAATGCTTGAAGTGACAGTGGTCAGATGTTCAAAAAATGGCCAGGTCCTTAAGGTATATTTGGGCTGGGTCCTTAACCCCTTAAGGACACATGACGTACTGGAACGTCATGTGTCCACTCCCGATCTATAACGCGGGGCCACGGCGTGGCCCCGCGTCATAGCGGTTCGGGCCCGGCCTCTAACAACGGCCGGGACCCGTGGCTAATAGCGCGCGGCATTGATCGCTGTGCCGCGCGCTATTAACCCTTTAGACGCGTCGTTCAAAGTTGAACGCCGCGTCTAAAGTGAAACCGAAAGCATGCCGGCTAGCTCAGTGGGCTGTTCGGGATAGCCGCGGTGAAATCGCGGCATCCCGAACAGCTGACAGGACAGCGGGAGGGCCCCTACCTGCCTCCTCGCTGTCCGATCGCCGAATGACAGCTCAGTGCCTGAGATCCAGGCATGAGCAGTCATGCGGCAGAATCATCGATCACTGGTTTCTTATGAGAAACCAGTGATCAATGTAAAAGATCAGTGTGTGCAGTGTTATAGGTCCCTATGGGACCTATAACACTGCAAAAAAAAAGTGCAAAAAAAAAGTGAATAAACATCATTTAACCCCTTCCCTATTAAAAGTTTGAATCACCCCCCTTTTCCCATAAAAGAAAAAACACAGTGTAAATAAAAATAAAAATAAACATAAATGGTATCGCCGCGTGCGGAAATGTCCGAATTATAAAAATATATCGTTAATTAAACCGCACGGTCAATGGCGTGCGCGCAAAAAAATTCCAAAGTCCAAAATAGTGCATTTTTGGTCACTTTTTATATCATGAAAAAATGAATAAAAAGCGATCAATAAGTCCTATCAATGCAAAAATGGTACAGTTAAAAACTTCAGATCACGGCGCAAAAAATGAGCCCTCATACTGCCCCATACACGGAAAAATAAAAAAGTTATAGGGGTCAGAAGATGACAATTTTAAACGTATAAATTTTCCTGCATGTAGTTATGATTTTTTCCAGAAGTGCGACAAAATCAAACCTATATAAGTAGGGTATCATTTTAATCATATGGACCTACAGAATAAAGGTAAGGTGTCATTTTTACCGAAAAATGTACTACGTAGAAACGGAAGCCCCCAAAAGTTACAAAATGGCGTTTTTTTTTTCAATTTTGTCTCACAATGATTTTTTTTCCCGTTTCACCGTAGATTTTTTGGGCACAATGACTGACGTCATTACAAAGTAGAATTGGTGGTGCAAAAAATAAGCCATCATATGGATTTTTAGGTGCAAAATTGAAAGAGTTATGATTTTTTAAAGGCAAGGAGCAAAAAACGAAAATGCAAAAACGGAAAAAACCCCGGTCCTTAAGGGGTTAAGGGGTTAAAGGGGTACTCCTGTGGAAAACTTTTTTTTTTTTAAATCAACTGGTGCCAGAAAGTTAAACAGATTTGTAAATCACTTCTATTAAAAAATCTTAATCCTTCCAGTACTTTGTAGGGGCTGTATACTAAAGAGAAAACCAAAAAACAAATGTATTTCCTCTGATGTCATGACCACAGTGCTCTCTGCTTACCTCTGCTGTCCCTTTTAGGAACTGTCCAGAGCACGAAAAATTCTCCATAGCAAACATATGCTGCTCTGGACAGTTCTTAAAATGGACAGCAGAGGTCAGCAGAGAGCACTGTGGTCATGACATCAGAGGAAATGCATTTCTCTTTTGGATTTCTCTTTAGTGTACAGCCCCTAAAAAGTACTGGAAGGATTAAAAAAATTTTATAGAAGTGATTTACAAATCTGTTTTACTTTCTGGCACCAGTTGATTAAAAAAAAAAAGTTTTCCACGGGAGTACCCCTTTAAGGTGCATTTCCAGCATCAAAAGTTATCGCCTAGCCGTAGGATAGGAGATAACAAGCTGATCAGTGGGGTCTCACCATTGGGACCCAACCAATTTTGAGAATAAAGCAAAATTGTCCCTCAAATGAATGGGGTGCATTTGCACTGATTCTCTATGAAGCTTCCAAACACTAGCAAGAGCTAAACTAGATGGGTGCAGGGGTTGGTAATATGTTTTGTTTCCCTTTCAGTTTTTTTTTTTCAAATTCAAAGTTTATTGAAAGTTTTCGAATATAGAGAAATAAATCAGTACAAACAAGTCGGATCGTACAAAACAATCATATAGGAAATTCGATTGCTCAAGGTTGTGAATTAACGATATGACAGAGGCTAGGTGACAACAGGTCATATGTCTCCGGGAGATCAGGACCAGGGCGGGTGCCGGGACATTGGCAAAACACATGGGGTCATGTAAGCTCTCTGTCGGTAGCACATTAGCAATCACATAGATGTCTAACAAAACAGAACTGAACTGAGTAGGGTAAAGAGAAATGGATAGGAGGGGGGAAAGGTTGGAAAGAGGGTAATGGGGAGGGAAGGGAAGGATGGGTGGGGAGGTGTTACGCTGAGTGCTCCGGGCCCCCTGCTGGTCTCGGAGCGCTCACAGCGTGTCCCCCCAGGCAGTGCTCCAGTGTCACTGCGTGTGCATCCCCGCTCTCTAGGGCGTGCGTGCACCGGGACTCTTAGATCTAAAGGACCAGTGCACAGGTGATTGGTGCCTGGTCCAAAGTGGTTTATTAAGGGTTAAGCTTTGTGAGAGGGAATGCTGCTTGGACTTAATTAGGCCTCACCTGTGCACTGCCTATAAGTACCGTCTCCTCCCACAGCCTCCTGACGGATCTTTGTTGCCTTTGTGCCTGAGAGAAAGCATTCCTCGTTCCTGTGTTACCCTGCCTGTTGCCGTTCCTGTTGCTACTGACTTCCGCCTGTGAACCTGAACTGCCTGCCCTGACCTTTTGCTACGTCTGACTTTGCCTTTGCCTGATCCTCTTGTACCTTGCCTTATCTCAGCAGCCAGAGAGGTTGAGTCGCTACTGTGTGGAACGACCTGGGGGTTACTTGCCGCAGCAAGTCCATCCCGCTTTGAGGCAGGCTCTGATGAAAACCAGTAACTCCTTAGACTCCGTTCCCCTGGTACAGCCCACGTCATCACCTCTCTGGCACAGTGGATCCACCACCAGCCTCCGCTACCAGCTACCAGCCCGGATCCTGACAGTAAGATCCGGCCATGGATTCTGCTGAGGTACCTGATCCTGGGGACCTTGCAGCCTTGCTCATCGAGCAAGCACGTCAGCTACACCAGCTTCTAGCCCTGCTCCAGCAACTCCAGTCAGCTCAGCAGCAATTGCCACCACAGCCTGTTGTCGCTTCCCGCTCCTGTTTCTGCCTGTCCTTGCCGGACAAGTATAATGGAGACTCCAAGCTGTGCCGTGGGTTCCTGACACAATGCCCCTTGCATCTCGAGTTGATGGAAGACCTGTTCCCTTCAGAACGTGCCAAAGTGGCGTTCATAGTCAGCGTACTCTCCGGGAAGGCTCTGGCCTGGGCTACGCCGCTATGGGACCACAACGATCTTGCCACTGCCAATGTCCACTCCTTCCTACGGGAATTCCGGACTGTTTTTGAGGAACCTGCCTGGGTTGCCTCTGCTTTATTAAACTTGTCCCAAGGAAGTTCTTCTGTGGGCGATTACGCCATACGTTTCTGTACTCTGTCCTCAGAACTTTCTTGGAATAATGAGGCGCTCTGTGCTATTTTTATGAAGGGCCTGTCAAGCAAAGGGGGGGAGGGGTACTGTTACGATGAGCGCTCCGGGCCCCCTGCTGGTCTCGGAGCGCTCACAGCGTGTGTCCACAGGCAGCGCTGCGGCTTCACTGTGTGTGCATCCCCTCTCTCTAGGGCGCGTGCACCGGGACTCTTAGATCTAAAGGACCAGTGCACAGGTGATTGGTGCCTGGTCCAAAGTGGTTTATTAAGGGTTAAGCTTTGTGAGAGGGAGTGCTGTTTGGACTTACTTAGGCCTCACCTGTGCACTGCCTATAAGTACAGTCTCCTCCCACAGCCTATTGCCGGATCTTTGTTGCCTTTGTGCCTGAGAGAAAGCATTACTTGTTCCTGTGTTACCCTGCCTGTTGCCGTTCCCATTGCAACCGACTTCCGCCTGTGAACCTGAGCCGCCTGCCATGACCTTTTGCTACGTCTGACTTCGCCTTTGCCTGATTCTCTTGTACCTTGCCTTATCTCAGCAGCCAGAGAGGTTGAGTCGCTACTGTGTGGAACGAACTGGGGGTTACTTGCCGCAGCAAGTCCATCCCGCTTTGCGGTGGGCTCTGGTGAAAACCAGTAACTCCTTAGACTTCGTTCCCCTGGTACGGCCCACGTCATCACCTCTCTGGCACAGCGGATCCACCACCAGCCTCCGCTACCAGCTACCAGCCCGGATCCTGACAGGCGGAAGGGCTGTGTGGAGGGTAGGGTTACGGGAGGTCCCTTAGAAGAAGATGAGGGGGAAGAGGAATACGAAGAGAAGAGGTAGGAGTGAGTATGGAGACAGAATTAATGTAGGGACCAAAGAAGGAAGAAACAGCTTACCTTGCTCGCAGGTGAGACTCTAGGTTGCCACGACCTCCGGTTTAAGACCCCCAATATCAAATGGAGGGGCAGATTAGGGTGTACTGTGTGTTAGATGAGTGTAGCCGACTGAGATTAGGTGAGGCAGTGGTTAGTATGGGAGGAACGCTACATTGAGAGGTGTAAGGTGGTATAGTCAGAGGAAGCCTGGAAAGCAATCCAGGGCTGCCAGGTCGTTGGGTAGCGGGACTGGTCATCACGCATGGCGGTTGAGAGTTCTTCCATCCTGTGGAAGCGGGATACCTCTTTAAGCCAGTCCGTGATGGAAGGGACAGTCGTGGACTTCCATAAGCGTGGGATGATTGTCCTAGCCGCTAGAAGTAGGTAGGAGATCAGCCTATAGGTAGTTCTGGGTATCTTGGGGGGGAGTATGGAGAGGAGAGTAATTTCTGGAGTTGCTTCTAAGCATATGGAAGTGATGTGGGCTATAACGTCCAACGTTTGCCTCCAAAAGTCCACCATGGAGGGGCAGGTAAGCCAGATGTGCAGCATGGAGCCCCTATCGGAACTGCAATGCCAACATCTGTCGGAAACTCCCTGGTAGAATTTCACCAGCAAGACGGGGACCCTATACCATCTTGTTAGTACCTTGTAGTTAGTTTCTTGAGCCTTGCATGAAATGGTCGATCGGTGGCAGTTTCTGAGGGCAGTTGTCCAATCACCATCAGTGATGGAGTGTCCTAATTCCTTTTCCGAGCTTAACTTAAACGGAAGAGGTCTGTCTGAAGTTTCATCTATGAGGAGGTTGTATAGAAAACGAATCGTACGTGGTATAGAGTGGGAGATGACACAGAGGCGTTCAAATTTGGTAAGGGGTCGATGCAAGAGGAGTTTGTGTTTCATGGAATGATAATAGTGGTGTAGTTGTGAGTATTGGAGGAAATGTACGGGGCTTGGGGTCACGTCAGGGAGGAGTTCCGGCAGGGTTTTCAGTGAGGACCCATCTAAGAGGTGAAAAAATGTGGTTCCCTGATCTCGGTGGTAGTTCAGGAACTTACTCGCTGAAAGACGTGGGGGGAAGGTGGGGTTATCAAAGAGAGGTGTTAGGGGGTCATTAAGCTGGAAGAGAGCAAGTTTGGCTAGGTATAGTTTATGCATAGGGCATATTGAGTAGAGTACAGGAGGGAGGGCACCGGATGAAGCGGAGGTGGAGGGAGGGCGCCACAGCAGTGCCATCGGATCACAGTGAAGTGTCAAACCTTCCAGGGCGACCCATTGCTTGTCAGTACGGTGGTGACAACAATCCAGTACTCTGGTCAGTATCGCCGCAGTGTAGTAGGAGAGGTAGTCCGGGATTGCCAAACCCCCCTCACATTTCCTTCGTATTAGGATGTGTTTGGCAAATCTGGGGCGAGACTTCGCCCATACAAAAGTCGATTGGAGTGTTGTTAGTTCCCTGAAGAAGGAGCAGGGCAGCTGGACAGGAATGCAGGAGAAAAGGTGTAACAATCTGAGCAAAGCATTCATTTTCATAATGTTCACTCTGCCCAGCCAGGAAAAGTCTTTCCTGTCCCACCTGGCCAAGTCCCTCCGCAGGGAGTGTAATACGGGTGGGAAATTCAGTCTATAATTATCGGACAAATTGGCCGGGACCTGGATCCCTAGGTATCGAAGGGAGGAGGAACACCAACGGAAGGGGTAAGTGGTCTGAATGTGGTGCTTCAGGGTCAGAGGTAGAGTTAAGTTCAGGGCCTCACATTTAGTATGGTGCAGTTTATAGTTGCTAAATTGTGAGAAAAGGCGTATCGTGGACAGGAGGGACAGAAGGGAGGTTATGGGGGAGGATAAGTATAAAAGGAGATCGTCTGCAAAGGCTGAACATTTGTAATGACTCACGCCTACCTCTAGACCTTTGATGTCTGGGTTTTGGCGGATATCGTTCAAGAGGTGTTCCATGCAGATCACGTATAGGAGGGGAGAGAGGGGACATCCTTGGCGCGTGCCATTACAGATGTTAAGAGGCCGAGACAGATGGCCGTTGATCCTGATTTGAGTTTGGGGGAGGGTGTAGAGGGCAAGGATCCGTGAAAGCATGCTTTCGCCTAGGCCTAGTTCAGAGAGAGCGGCTGTCATGAAACCCCAATCCACCCTGTCGAAGGATTTCTCTGCATCAAGGGAGAGTAAACGGAAGAAAGTACGTAGAGTATTGTCTCTTGCCTCTCTACCTTTTATGAAGCCGACCTGGTATGGGTGGATTAGGGCGGGCATGTGTGACAAAAGTCTAGTGGCTATCAATTTGGCGAATAGTTTGGTGTCCGTGTTCAATAAGGAGATTGGACGGTAACTAGGGCAAAGCATCGGATACTTGCCCTCTTTGGGGATTACCGTAATGTATGCTCTGAGAAACGATGGGGACGGGGGGGGAGTCAGTAGAGATGGAGTTGAAGGCCGACAGCAGGAGAGGAGAAAGGGACGGATGGAGAGTTTTATAAAATTTGGATATGTAACCATCCGGTCCCGGGCTCTTACCTGATGGCATAGAGGAGATGGTGGCCTCCAACTCCTCTCGAGTGAATGGTCTTTCCAGATCTCGTATGGTGGAGGGGTCTAGGCGGGTGAGAGCAGTGCGTTCGATGTACCTCTGCAGGGGGGTCGTGCCTTCTCTAGGGGTAGAGTGAGTGGGTGGGGACGGCAAATTATACAGGGATGTATAATATTGGCGAAAGGCTTCAAGAATGTCTGGGGTCAGAGATCAGGGGGGTCCTGTGCGGGGTTTAATGATATGGATAAATAAGGAGGATTTTTTGTCTCAGAGGGCGGAGGCGAGTAGTTTGCCTGATTTGTTGCCCCATTCATAGAACAGGTGACCAGTAAGTTGCTGGTAGTATCTATGCTTGGAGGCTAGGAGGGAGAGGATTTCGCTGCGGACTTGGACAAGTTCCCTCATGGTACTATCCAACTGAGTTAGTTTATATTGTGTTTCCAAAGTCTGCAGAGACTGGCAGAGACTGAGTAGTTTTGCCGACGCCTCCCTCTTTAGGCGAGAGCCATGTTTGATCAGAATGCCTCTGAGGACACATTTCAAGGCCTTCCACTTAATCATAGGGGAGGAGTCATCTGAGATGTGGTCTTGGAGGAAGTTATCTATGGAGCATCTGAGGTCTTGCAAGCAGACAGAGTGTAGGAGCAAGGACTCATTTAAACGCCATGAGGATTGTGGTTTGGTGAGAGAGGGAAGTGTCAGCGAACAGCTAACAGGTGCATGATCTGACTGTATTCTCAAGCCAATCTCTGTATGGGTGACTGAAGGAAGAAGATAGTGAGGACAGAAAATGTAGTCTATGCGACTATAGGACTGTCTCGGGGCAGAAAAGAAGGTGAAGTCCTTGTCATGAGGATGAAACACTCTCCATACGTCGCTAAACTGCATGGAATGTAGCTTCATCCACAGGGCACGCAATTTAGTATGTGGGACTCTGGAGGAGCCAGCAGAGGTATCAGCCTGTGGGAACAGAGGGAGGTTAAAGGGGTTCTCTGGTGCTTAAACATCTTATCCCCTATCCCAAGGATAGGGGATAAGATGCCTGATGGCGGGAGTCCCACCGCTGGGGACCCCCGGGATCATTCAAGCGGCACCCCTTTTGTAATCAGTCCCCGCGAACATGCTCCGGGGACTGATTACAAACGCTGCGCACATGATCCCGGGGGTCCCCAGCGGCGGGACTCCCACGATCAGGCATCTTATCCCCTATCCTTTGGATAGGGGATAAGATGTTTGCACACCGGAGAACCCCTTTAAGGGGCCCGTTGCAAAGTTTCGCAATGTCGTCAGGGTTTTAATCAAGAATGGTATTTGGTCTCTGTTGGGTGCATAAATTGAGGCTATGGTGAGGGTTTGGCTCGAAATTTCACAGTTAACAAAAACGAATCTGGCCTGTGGATCAAGGAGGGATGATGTAATTTTGGGAGTGATTTATGAAAAGCTAGGGACACTCCTTTGGATCTGGATTCTGGATTTGTGCTGTGAAGCCACGAGGTGTAGTATTTAGTGGGTATAGTGGGTATGTGATCAGTTTTGAAATGTGTTTCTTGGAGTGAGATGATGTGTGCTCTCTGTTTGTGGAATGCATAGAGTATTTGTGCACGCTTTTCAGCGGTGTTGAAACCCTGAACATTCAGGGTAAGTAATTTTATGTCAGCTGCCATGGTGGAAGTGTGGCGATGTAGTCAGCTTACCAGTACGGTCGCGGCGGTCCAGAGCCTTCAGTCCACGGCAAGGATGAGGGAACATCTGGTAGGTCCCAGCCAATAAGAAGAAGAGATGTATGAGAGTTAGTATAGAAAGAAAGGGGTAGGAGAAGAACAGGAGCGACTGCGGGAGGTAGGATGTAGGGGGGCTAAGGTGTATGGCCAAGGAAGCCAAATGAAGGACTGGGGTCGGCCCAGTCATCATGCTAGTGGGGGTCAGCATGGAAGGTGTTCCGAGGTAAAGGGCAGTACAGCAAGGGTGATGTGCGAAACTAAAAGTGAGCAATAGAGCTAGCAGCTCACATTGACAGGGCTAGACTAAGAGTCAGGGTGGACAGCTCCCATTGCTGCGGACTTGGACAAGTTCCCTCATGGTACTATCCAACTGAGTTAGTTTATATTGTGTTTCCAAAGTCTGCAGAGACTGGCAGAGACTGAGTAGTTTTGCCGACGCCTCCCTCTTTAGGCGAGAGCCATGTTTGATCAGAATGCCTCTGAGGACACATTTCAAGGCCTGCCACTTAATCATAGGGGAGGAGTCATCTGAGATGTGGTCTTGGAGGAAGTTATCTATGGAGCATCTGAGGTCTTGCAAGCAGACAGAGTGTAGGAGCAAGGACTCATTTAAACGCCATGAGGATTGTGGTTTGGTGAGAGAGGGAAGTGTCAGCGAACAGCTAACAGGTGAATGATCTGACTGTATTCTCAAGCCAATCTCTGTATGGGTGACTGAAGGAAGAAGATAGTGAGGACAGAAAATGTAGTCTATGCGACTATAGGACTGTCTCGGGGCAGAAAAGAAGGTGAAGTCCTTGTCATGAGGATGAAACACTCTCCATACGTCGCTAAACTGCATGGAATGTAGCTTCATCCACAGGGCACGCAATTTAGTATGTGGGACTCTGGAGGAGCCAGCAGAGGTATCAGCCTGTGGGAACAGAGGGAGGTTAAAGGGGTTCTCTGGTGCTTAAACATCTTATCCCCTATCCCAAGCATAGGGGATAAGATGCCTGATTGCGGGAGTCCCACCGCTGGGGACCCCCGGGATCATTCAAGCGGCACCCCTTTTGTAATCAGTCCCCGCGAACACGCTCCGGAGACTGATTACAAACGCTGCGCACATGATCACGGGGGTCCCCAGCGGCGGGACTCCCACGATCAGGCATCTTATCCCCTATCCTTTGGATAGGGGATAAGATGTTTGCACACCGGAGAACCCCTTTAAGGGGCCCGTTGCCAAGTTTCGCAATGTCGTCAGGGTTTTAATCAAGAATGGTATTTGGTCTCTGTTGGGTGCATAAATTGAGGCTATGGTGAGGGTTTGGCTCGAAATTTCACAGTTAACAAAAACGAATCTGGCCTGTGGATCAAGGAGGGATGATGTAATTTTGGGAGTGATTTATGAAAAGCTAGGGATACTCCTTTGGATCTGGATTCTGGATTTGTGCTGTGAAGCCACGAGGTGTAGTATTTAGTGGGTATAGTGGGTATGTGATCAGTTTTGAAATGTGTTTCTTGGAGTGAGATGATGTGTGCTCTCTGTTTGTGGAATGCGTAGAGTATTTGTGCACGCTTTTCAGCGGTGTTGAAACCCTGAACATTCAGAGTAAGTAATTTTATGTCAGCTGCCATGGTGGAAGTGTGGCAATGTAGTCAGCTTACCAGTACGGTCGCGGCGGTCCAGAGCCTTCAGTCCACGGCAAGGATGAGGGAACATCTGGTAGGTCCCAGCCAATAAGAAGAAGAGATGTATGAGAGTTAGTATAGAAAGAAAGGGGTAGGAGAAGAACAGGAGCGACTGCGGGAGGTAGGATGTAGGGGGGCTAAGGTGTATGGCCAAGGAAGCCAAATGAAGGACTGGGGTCGGCCCAGTCATCATGCTAGTGGGGGTCAGCATGGAAGGTGTTCCGAGGTAAAGGGCAGTACAGCAAGGGTGATGTGCGAAACTAAAAGTGAGCAATAGAGCTAGCAGCTCACATTGACAGGGCTAGACTAAGAGTCAGGGTGGACAGCTCCCATTTACAGAATGAAGGCATCTAGGGTTAGCGCCTGGGTAGCCGGGTATGTGGAAGGGCATGATGAATCTAATAGAGACAGTAGTTGTCTCAGTGGATTAGCTTACTGTGGAGGGGCGACAAGGGCAGTATGGTGCTATCATCAAACGGGCAAGGCAGGGCCTGGGTTGTATAAGGCAAAGGAGAACGGAAGAGAGTAATAGTGAAAAGCATGAGTTACATGGTTCAGGTCTTGCTGTTCTGGTTCGTGAAGCGGTTGGTCAGCTGCAGGAGGTTGGCTCTGTCATGCTTCTGTTGCCGGCGTTCGGGGGTCTTCGCCGACGGCCAGGTTGTGGATACAAAAACTCTGTTCCAGTCAGGTAGAGGGACTTGGGGGAGTTTGAAGGTGGCTAGGAAAGCCAGTAAGTCCTCCGGTTTACGGACTGTCGCTGTGGTGGATCCGTGTCGAGCTGTCAGAGAGAAAGGGAACCCCCATCTGTAGGTGATCTGCGCTTTCTGTGGTAGCACGAGGAGAGGTTTGAGAGAGGCTCTGAGTTTGAGAGTGTGCAGGGATAGGTCTGGGAACAGATAGATCTGGGAGCCATTATAGGTAAGGTGTTTCAGATCTCTGGCTTTGCGCATAATGTCCTCTTTAACTGTGAAGTGGTGCACTCTGCATATCACGTCCCTTGGCCTTGCAGGGTCAGGGCTTTTCGCCTTCAGGGCCCTATGAGCCCTATCCAGCTCCAGCGGCGTGTCAGGTGGTTTCTTCATGATCTCATTGAAAATGCATTGGAGAGTCCCAGCTAATTCATGCGGAAGGACAGTTTCAGGCAGTCCCTTTAGTCCGATATTATTGCATCGGTTTCTGTTAACGATGTCATCTAGATGGTCAATTAGGGCAGCTTGTAGGATAGAAGTAGATTTGGCGTGATCATGTAGAACATGTAGCTGTGAGGACACCGATTTTCTGAATTCTTCCAGATCTCAAACTCGGGTTGTCAGGTTGGAGACCTCCTCCTTGACTGGCTTGAGATCCCTTCTCCGGGCGACTTTGAGGTCAGAGGCCAAGGTTTGCATGTCTGCTTTAGTGGGTAGGGGTGCCAGTAACGCCTGTAGCTCTGGGAAGCGTTTCAGTATGTTAGTAGCTGCTTCAGGTGAAGGCAGGTCAGCTTCCAGTGTGGAGTGTGGGGGTTCACGGAGATTGTCAGGGGTGCGGTATCAGCGAGTCGGACGTCTCCGATCAGTAAGCGTGTCATCTGAAGAAGAGTGGCCCGAGAGGGTAGGGTCAACCAGAGGAGTTTTCAGAGGTGTCTTGAAGAGAGTCTTTTTCACGGGGGGACTCGCTCCCCAGTAATCTGGGGTGTCACTTTCTGCTTCAGAATCATGGGAGCCATCAGCGGAATCAGTGTTCATGGCAGGGGGACCTGGGGCAATGAGATGTGGGTCATCACATGGGTCTCTAGGTCTCTTCTCAGCTGGGGGGGGTGTTGGCAGAGATTGCCAAGTGCTCAGGATTTGAGCCACAACAGGGTTTGCAGGGTCACATACAGGGGATGCAGAGGTGGCATATGTGGTTTTGTCCTGGCCTGGAGCGAGCAGCAGAGTGTGCGGAGAAGTGGCGGGTGGCGGGGAGATCACGGAATGTGGAGCCTGGGCTGGAAGCTGCTGTGGTAGCGGCTGTGCAGGGGCACTGTTGCAGCGTTGTACATACCCCTCTTCTGAGGGGCCTCTACTCCCTTGCCGTGGTGGTGAGGGCAGGGAGGAGGCTGCGCTCAGTGCCGACATCCCAGGCGCCAGGGTACTTTGAGGTACGGAGCACCTGTCAGCGGCATTTGCTCTCTGCTGTTCCGCACCGCATGACAGAGTCGCAGGAGCTGTGGCTTTAGGACAGCAGTGCGGCGCTCCATCAGTGTGAGGGTTCGCAGCCATCTCCGCTTGTAGGGAGGCTGCTTGCGCAGGTGCCAGAAGTGAAGGGGCCTTTGCTGTGGAAGATGGCGGCAGCTTGTGAGGGAGAGCGGGCCGCGTCTCGGTGGTGTGTCCCAGCGGGGCACGGAAGAAGGCTGCTATTCCTCCGGTGTGTTCTCCAGGCGGTAAGTGGTTAGGCTTTCGGTTCCTGCCTTTGTTTCTGCCCGGATTTAAGCCCGAGATTTGTCAGCCTTGCCGGAGCTCTCATGCCGCACGTCTCATCCTCAGCGCGTCAAGCCACGCCCCCTCCCTTTCAGTTTTTATCCAAGGGAGCATTGCAGAATGGGATGACACTATATTGATACAGAATAACATCAACCAACGGGAGAAGGGGCATTCTGGTTTAGGACATGAGGTCATCATATGAATATTAGTTGTTGCCGATTATACCTGCCCTAATTCTGTTCTGAGCTCAAGGTCTGTCATCACTATTGAATCCTATTCAGTGGGATATATCTCGAGTGGTAATTAACCTTTAAAGTCTCTTCCTTTGACTCATCTTCTCCTCCACTTTGACTCATCCTATTTATGTTGGGGAAGATGATCTTAGCATTAAACAGTAATGATCTATGATTCAGTTCAAGCTTTTTTGATTGATTTCTGCCAGTGGAATGATATGCTGTCTAATAAAGGGCAGGTGTCACGTCTTGGGACACTAGTGACTCCACACACGTTGTTCAATGCACCTCCCCCACCTGTGAGAAGACATTACTTCCAATATTTTTATTTTTTTACTTTGTAGCAATATTCTACAAGCTGTTGCTCCCAACATATTCTGTTATCAATGGCCGCAGGTTGGGGACCTACTGACATCTTGCTAAATATAACCGGAATGCAAAATTATAACCCGGTCTGACAATGGAGAGAGTGAGCTCTTTGTTTGTACAAAAAAAACATACATTTATTGTAATCTTCTTGAAATCATGGCAGACAGTACATAAAACAAGAAATCTTCATGTAAAGGTACTCCTCAGCATAAGTAAATAAAGTAGGAGGGTTATGTAGGCATGTCCATAAATCTTGTGTCACCAGCTGGGATTTCTTGCTAAGTACTTCATCCAGCATGGTGGATCCATCTTGAAATGTCCATCAAAATGGCGGCATCTGTTAGCTTCCTCCAGCTGTCATCCTCCTTGTGCTGGAGGGCTGTGCAGGGCTACCTGGAGACCGTCGTCTGCTCCTCCCTCTATCCTGGCTTTCTCTGGAGCAACTTTTGCTCAAATGATGGGTGTGTCCATCATGATTGAAGGTGTGTCCTTTATAAATGTGGGCGTGTCTATCCTAATTGATCCTGTTTCTACTATCCATAAATGTACAAATATGGTTTATTAAAAGTAAATATCTCCTCCTAGTGGGTTGGCTGGATATATATATATATATATATATATATATATATATATATATATAAAAGGAGAAGACCTGACTGACTGACTCATCAACGCCCAGCCTAAACCCTTGGACCTAGAAACCTGAATTTTTGCATAGGTGTTGTTTTAAGACGTAGACAAGGAATAAGAAAGGATTTTTCGAAATTCCACCCTTAAGGGGGTGAAAAAGGTTTTTTTTTTTTTTTTTTTTTTTTTTTTTTTAAAGTCCTATACAAGTCTATGGGAAATATATGTTACTGCATAACTTCCAAATAGGCTGGAGATATTTCGATAATATTTGGTCACATGTTACTTATATGTCCACTTAAAATATAGGATAGTTAATTTAACCTTTAACTACCCCCATTTGTGAGGGTCGGGGTTTTTGTTTAAAGTCCCATGCAAATCAATGGGAAATGTATGTTCCCACATAACTTCCGTACGGCTGGAGAAATTTCAATAATATTTGGTCACATGTTACTTATATGTCCACTTAAAAAATAGGATAGTTAATTTAACCCTTAACTACCCCCATATGTGAGGGTCGGGGTTTTTGTTTAAAGTCCCATGCAAATCGATGGGAAATGTATGTTCCCACATAACTTCCGTACGGCTGGAGATATTTCAATAATATTTGGTCACATGTTACTTATATGTCCACTTAAAAAATAGGATAGTTAATTTAACCCTTAACTACCCCCATTTGTGAGGGTCGGGGTTTTTGTTCCCACATAACTTCCGTACGGCTGGAGATATTTCAATACCTGGTACGCATATTACAGGTCGGGATATGAGGACGGGATGGGAGGTCGAGATTGCAGGTCGAAATAGGAGGTCGAGATAGGAGGACGGGATGATCGGGATAGGAGGTCATGATAGGAGGTCGAGTTAGGAGGATGGAATATTAGGTCGAGATAGGAGGACAGGATAGGAGGTCGGGATTGGAGGTCGAGATAGGAGGTCAAGATAGGAGCTCGAGATAGGAGGAAGGGATAGGAGGATGGGATAGGAGGTCGAGATGGGAGGAAGGGATAGGAGGATGGGATAGGAGGTCAGGATAGGAGGTCGGGATAGGAGGTCGGGTTAGGAGGTCGAGATAGGAGGTTGAGATAGGAGGATGACGGGATAGGAGAATGGGATAGGAGGTCAGGATAGGAGGTTGGGATAGGAGGACGGGATAGGAGGACGGGATAGGAGGTCAGGATAGGTGGTCGGGATAGGAGGTCGGGATAGGAGGTCGAGATAGGAGGTCAGGATAGGAGGTCGGGATAGGAGGTAAAGATAGGAGGTCAAGATAGGAGCTCGAGATAGGAGGAAGGGATAGGAGGATGGGATAGGAGGTCGAGATGGGAGGAAGGGATAGGAGGATGGGATAGGAGGTCAGGATAGGAGGTCGGGATAGGAGGTCGGGTTAGGAGGTCGAGATAGGAGGTTGAGATAGGAGGATGACGGGATAGGAGGATGGGATAGGAGGTCAGGATAGGAGGTCGGGATAGAAGGTTGGGATAGGAGGTCGGTATAGGAGGTCGGGATAAGAGGTCGGGATAGGAGGTAAAGATAGGAGGTCGAGATAGGAGGACTGGATATGAGGACGGGATAGGAGGTCGAGATAGGAGGACGGTATATGAGGACTGTTGGCAGTATATAAGCAGCGCGAGAAGGCGGGTTCCCCTGCGCGCAGGCTCGGTAAAAGTCCTCAAAGGATGTAAATCTTCAATTCCATGAAATAGCAGATGTAATATTCGGGGTTGTTTGGATGCCCATAGATTTTACCCAGAGCGGCCTCTTTACTAGGATCATAAAAAGTAAATCTATGGTGAGCGAAACCGCGGGCAAAGCTAGTTTATATATATATTTAACTGGAGGGTGTATACATAATGTCATGGCTATATTGTTATCTGATTGTATACTACTAGCTCTATAAATATGGTTCTTCTCTGAAGTCTCGACATGACTATTCTCTTGCTACATATATACTACATGATTGTTGTCTGTCTATAGACATGATATCCTTTGACAACTGGTGAGCACGTAGCATGTACTTAATAACCTTGGTTATTATGTGATATTGAAAAATTACATACTTTTTATCACATCTACTTTTCATGCTTTATAGAAACATTATGAAATCTGATAGTGGGCTTGTGTGAGATGAGACCCAAGGATAGAGGACCCTAATAAAGTATCAATACACCTTTAAAATTTCCACTCTCTCATGTCTTCAATGTCTGACAATACAATAAAGCTTCGGTGGTTGATGTGCTTTAAATATATTTAGGTGGAGTTCTGCTTTAACCCCTTAAGGAAGCATTTAATTGTCACCTTAAAAGGGTTACTCCAGTGGAAAACTTTTTATTTTTTAAACAACTGGTGCCAGAAAGTTAAACAGATTTGTAAATTACTTCTATTAAAAAATCTAAATCCTTCCAGTACTTATTAGCTGCGGAATACTTCAGAAGAAATAATTTTATTTTTTGAACTCAGAGCTCTCTGCTGACATCATGACCACAGTGCTCTCTGCTGACATCTCTGTTGATTTTAAGAACTGTCCAGAGTAGGAAAAAATCCCCATAGAAAACATATGCTGCTCTGGAAGTTCCTAAAATGGACAGAGATGTCAGCAGAGAGCACTGTGGTCATGATGTCAGCAGAGAGCACTGTGTTCCAAAAAGAAAATAATTTCCTCTGTAGCATTCAGCAGCTAATAAGTACTGGAAGGATTAATATTTTTTAATAGAAGTAATTTACAAATCTGTATACCTTTCTGGCACCAGTTGATTAAAAAAAAAAGTTTTCCACCGGAGTACCCCTTTAACTCCTTAAGGACGCAGGGTTTTTCAGTTTTTGCATTTTTGTTTTTCCTCCTTACCTTTTAAAAATCATAACCCTTTCAATTCTCCACCTAAAAATCCATATTATGGCTTATTTTTGCGCCACCAATTCTACTTTGCAGTGACATTAGTAATTTTACCCAAAAATCCACCGCGAAACAGAAAGAAAAAATCATTGTGCGACAAAATCAAAGAAAAAATGCCATTTTGTAACTTTTGGGGGCTACCGTTTATAGGCAGTGCATATTTAGGTAAAAATGACACCTTATAATTATTCTGTAGGCCCATACGGTTAAAATGGTACCCTACTTATATAGGTTTCATTTTGTCGTACTTCTGGAAAAAATCATATCTACATGCAGGAAAATGTATACGTTTAAAAATGTCCTCTTCTGGCCCCATTTTTTGCGCTTTGATCTGAAGTTTTTATCGGTACCATTTTTGTTTTGATTGGACTTTTTGATCACTTTTTATTCATTTTTTAATGGTATAAAAAGTGACCAAAAATACGCTTTTTGGGATTTTGGAATTTTTTTACGTGTACGCCATTGACCGTGCGGTTTAATTTTTGATATATTTTTAGAGTTCGGACAATTATGCACACGGTGATACCACATATGTTTATTTTTATTTACACTGTTTTATTTTTTTAAGGGAAAAGGGGGGTGATTCAAACTTTTATTAGGGAAGGGGTTAAATGATCTTTATTAACACTTTTTTAAAACTTTTTTTTGCAATGTTATAGCCCCCATAAGGACCTATAACACTGCACACACTGATCTTTTACACAGATCACTGGCGTGTATTAACACGCCTGTGATCAGTGTTATCGGCGCTTGACTGCTCCTGCCTGGATCTCAGGCACGGAGCAGTCATTCGCCGATCGGACACCGAGGAGGCAGGTAAGGGCCCTCCCGGTGTCCTGTCAGCTGTTCGGGACGCCGCGATTTCACCTGTGGCTGTCCCGAACAGCCCGACTGAGCAGCCGGGATACTTTCACTTCCGCTTCAGACACGGCGGTCAGCTTTGATCGCCGCATCTGAAGGGTTAATACAGGGCATCACCGCGATCGGTGATGTCCTGTATTAGCCACAGGTCTCGGGCGTTGATTGCCGCCGGGACCGACCCGATATGATGTGGGGTCACTGCGTGACCCAGCGGCATATCGCGGGAGCCTGCGGAGGACATAAATATACGTCCTTCGTCGTTAAGGGGTTCAGGACGCAGCCCTTTTTTGCAAATCTGACCACTGTCACTTTAAGCATTAATAACTCTGGGATGCTTTTACTTTTCCTTCTGATTCTGAGACAGTTTTTTCGTGACATATTCTACTTTATGTTAGTGGTAAATTTTCTTCGATACTTATATCATTTCTTGGTGAAAAATTCCAAAATGTTATGACAATTTAAGGAATATGGACATCCCCAATAAACTATATATTGATTCACATATACAATATGTCTATTTCATGTTTGCATCATCAAGTTGACATGTTTTTACTTTTCTTCTCTTCTGAGTATGGAAATACCCCATGTGTGGACGTCAAGTGCACTGCAGGCGCACTACAATGCTCAGAAGAGAAGGGGTCACATTTGGCTTTTGGAAAGCAAATTTTGCTGAAACGGTTTTTCGGGGCATGTCACATTTAAGAAGTCCCTATGGAGCCAAAACAGGAAAAAACCCTACATGGCATACTATTTTTGAAACTACATCCCTCAAGGAAAGCAACAAGGGGTACACCCCACAGGTGTTTGACGATTTTTCGTTAAAGTCGGATGTGTAAATGAAGAAAAAAAATGTTCACTAAAATGCAAGTTGTTCCCCAAATTTTACATTTTTACAAGGGGTAATAAGAGAAAATGCCCCCAAAATTTTTTACCCCACTTCTTCTGGGTATGGAAATACCCCATGTGTGGACATTAAGTGCTCTGCTGGCGCACTACAATGCTCAGAAGAGGAGGACCGCCATTGAGCTTTTGGAGTGAGAATTCAGTTGAAATAGAAGGCAGGGACCATGTGCGTTTACAAAGCCCCCCCGTGATACCAGAACAATGGATTCCCCCCACATATCACCCCATTTTGGAAACTACACCCCTCAAAGAATTTATTAAGGGGTGCAGTGAGCATTTTTCATTTTCACGGACCACTGTTTCAAAAATCTGTCAGACATCAGTGGGGCATAAATGCTCACTGTACCCCTTATTACATTACGTGAGGATATAGTTTCCAAAATGGGGTCATATGTGGGGGGGGGGATTGTTCTGGCACTATGGGGGCTTTGTAAACAGACGTGGCCTTCAATTCCACACAAATTTTCTCTCCAAAAGCCCAATGGCGCTCCTTCTCTTCTGAGCATTGTAGTACGTCCAGATATGGGGTATGTTCTCAGTCAGAAGTAATGGGGTTACAAATTTTGGGGGGCTTTTTTTTTCCTATTTTCCCTTGTGAAAATGAAAAATTTAGGGTAACACAAGCATTTTAGTTAAAACATTTTTTTTTTTCATTTTCCCATTCAACTTTAATGAAAATTCGTCAAACACCTGTGGGGTGTTAAGACTCACTATACCCCTTGTTACATTCCATGAGGGGTGTACCACAGAACCACTGTACCTCTGCGTCGTCGTCAAGGCAACGTGACTATTCCGGGCCCGAAGCGCGGAGAAGAGGCCCCCCCGATGAAGATGGCAGCCCGGAACCACTATCCCACCGGACGACCTCCCCACTGGACAGTCCTGCAGCACCGGACCAGCGCCGAACGGAGATGAGTACAGAACTAAAGGGGGTGAGAGGGGCTGGATGATGTCGAAGGCCGCAGTGGTCTTCAACCTGCGGACCTCCAGAGGTTTCAAAGCTGCAACTCCCAGCAAGCCCGGACAGCCGATGGCTGCCCAGGCTTGCTGGGAGTTGCAGTTTTGAAACCTCTGGAGGTCCGCAGGTTGAAGACCACTGAGGGCGGAGAGTTCACTCGAGTATAAGGCGAGAGGGGTGTTTTCAGCATGA
Organism: Hyla sarda; assembly: GCF_029499605.1. Classification (NCBI taxonomy): domain Eukaryota; kingdom Metazoa; phylum Chordata; class Amphibia; order Anura; family Hylidae; genus Hyla; species Hyla sarda. The sequence goes on along the minus strand of NC_079194.1, from coordinate 129,218,209 downwards.
AAAATCGTGCTGAAAAACTCAGCTTATACTCGAGTATATGCGGTATACGTTTGTTAGGTAGGCAGGAAAAGCATTTGCTAGGTAGGTAATATGTTTGGTTGGTAGGTGGGTGGCCACGTTACATTTGGTAGGTAGGCCCTTAGTCCAGTGTTTTCCAAACAGGCTTTGGCTGTTTGGGCATGCTGGGAGTTGTAGTTTTGCAACAGCTGGAGGCACTCAGGTTGGGAAACACTGGACTGAGGGCCCAACTACCCACCAAAATGCCACCTTCTGCTGCAAAACTCTAACTTCCAGCTTAAGACTGTCTGAGCATGCTGGGAGTTGTAGTTTTGCAACAGATGGAGAGACAATGTTTCGAAAACACTGCCGTAGTTAGTGTTTCCCAACCTGGGGGCCTCCAGCTGTTGCAAAAACACAACTCCCAGCATGCCCGGACAGTCTTAAGCTGGGAGTTAGAGTTTTTCAACAGCTGGAGGCACCCAGGTTGGAAAACAATGGACTAAGGACCTACCTACCAAACCTGAGTGTCTCCAGCTGTTGCAGAACTATAACTCCCAGCATGCCTGGACAGCTAAAGACTGTCAGGGGAATGCTGGGAGTTGTAGTTTTGCAACAGCTGGAAGTCCCCAGGTTGGAAAATACTGACTAAGGCAGTATTTTCAAAACAGTGTCTCTCCAGGTGGTCCAAAACTACAACTCCCAGCATTCCCTGACAGTCTCTAGCTGTCAAGGCATGCTGGAAGTTATAGTTTTGCAACAGCTGGAGGCACACTTATTTGTAAACACTGGTGTAACACTGGAGGCACACTGATTTGTAAAACTGGTGCTGAAACAATGATGACACTGAGCGCACGGTGGTTCACTGACCTGCAGGAAAAGCAGAAGGCGGCGAACAGAGAACGGGACACCAATATTGGAGCAACAGGGGAGCATAGACAGTTGAGTTAGTTTCTTTTGGAATAATTTTCATCCCTGGCACAGTGGATAAAACTAAAATAAAATACTAAAAAAGCCAGCAAGTAGAAGTAAAACGTCCGTCTTTATTCAGGGTTCTTCCTTAAAAGCCTTCACGGTGGCAGACAAACCGCGAACATATCAAAAATATGAAATATTGCACAAACAGAGGGGGGTCCCAAGCATGGCTGACGCGTTTCTGATCTATCGATCCTTACTCATAGCCTGTAGATCCTCAAATGAGGCACCCTTATATACTCCAGGGCATTTTCCCCATTCCCACAGGAAGGGGAGGGACAGGTCCACATCACATGTGCACGTGATTAAAACAAAAACATGTATATATATATAAATATAAAAAAGATATAACTTATATAAGTCGACTTATATATATAAGCCGCTGAAGAAAGCACCTAGTGGGTGCTGAAACGCGTCCGGTGACCCCCCCTAAGAGACGTATGAGACCACTATCATCATTTGCAGTCCAGAGCAATTACCGGCTATCACACGGACATTTCTGAGAGCGCGACATTTCGGGAGCGCGCGCTCTTTACACGAGGACGCCACCTGGATTACCTGCCTTGCAAGCGCAGCAGCCCCTGTATCTATCGCCCACCATCTGCTAAAGAGCAACGCTTCAATGGTCTCACACCATCATTATCAAGCCACTTGATAATGATGGTGTGAGACCATTGAAACGTTGCTCTTTGCACATTTGGGATGAATAAATAGTTTTCATTTTTTCACCATACCTTGAGTGCCACAACATTTTCCTTGGAACTACGTATGCAGAATCCTGGACACGGACCCTTGCTGGAGGCACCTAATCACGCTTGGAACTATATATATATATATATATATATATATATATATATACACACAAATCAAAAAATATGTTGCAGTCTCTTGTAATACCTTTTTTATTGGACTAACAGAATTTTGTAGAGACAAGCTTTCAGGATTCCTCCCTTTATCAAGTCCAATAGACAAGGACTAATGATCAAAGGACTTTATAAATTATCAGGGAGGAATCCAGAAAGTTTGTGTTTGTCTCTACAAAATTCTGTTAGTCCAATAAAAAAGGTATTACAATCTGCATCACTGGACTAATATGGCTACTCACATTTACTATACAGATATACACATACCTGAAGAGGGTTTAGAACCCTGTGATGTCACACATGCTTGTGATGATGTCATCGTAAGCTGTACAAGGAGGTGCGCGCCGACTGCAGTCTCTTCAGTGTGTTTTGCATTCACAACCTGTGGTGCAAAGTGTTTGTTAGAGAGTTTCTATTTGCGATAGAGAATTCAAGATTTTGACCGTTCCTTGTCTGAAGAGAGAACCACAAGGTAAGTCTCAGCCTCTTCTATTCATACATACACAGGGCAATTTGTTTGTCAGGGGTTTTTTTTTTTTTTTTTTTGCTTTTTTTTTTTAGCATAAAAAACAAGGAATTAATTTCCAAAAGAAATAACAAAAGTTATATTCCTCATAGCATTGTGACAATACTTGGCTTAGGCATTAAACATAATAAAACGCACAGATAGTATCATGACCAGAGCTTTTTCTTGCAAAACTGCTAAAATGCAATTATGCCCAAAAAAGCCCCCAAGAAAAAAAGTCCTAATTCATGAAGTTCTAAAAGATATAAGTCTATGAGAAAGATTTGGTGGTGTAGTAAAAGAATGACAGAAAGATTAGGGCAGAAATATAATATTATATAATAGAATTCTGTGTATACTAACAATAGAAATACTCCGGGTACTCCGAAAGGGAAAATTTTCAAATCAACTAGTGACAGAAAGTCATATAGGGGATGGATAGATCCCAATGAGGTGGGGTAGGTTCATTATTAGTATATGTATTTAGCAGGATAGCCCAATTGTATCTACAGTATGAAGTTCACATGGCCCAGTGACCATACAGCCAAGCCCTTATAATCCGCCATTACTAGGACAGGTTCAGGGTTATCAGATATTACTAGGACCGGAGAGGTTCAGGTTTATCATATATTACTAGTAGTGTTGCTCGCGAATATTCGCAATTCGAATATTATTCGCGAATATCGCATATTCGCCAATTCGCGAATTTCGCGAATATAGCGATATATATTCGTAATTATGAATATTCGTTTTTTTTGTTTTTTTTCTTCACAGTACACATCACAGTGATCACCCCTCTCTGCTTCCAGCTTGTGTAGTGTAAAGAAGGCTGTAATACTACTGTGTGAGACTGGCGTGCGAAAATTCGCATATGTGAAAATTAGCATATGCTAATTTTCGCATATACGAATTTTCGCGTATGCTAATTTTGTATATGCTAGTATTCACATATGTTAATTTTCGCATACGCGAATTTTCGCATTTGCGAAAATAAAACTAGAATATAACGAATATGCGAATATTCGCGAATATATGACGAATATTCGTCCATATATTCGCGAATATTCACAAATTCGAATATGGCCTATGCCGCTCAACACTAATTACTAGGACCGGACAGGTTCAGGGTTATCAGATATTACTAGGACCGGACAGGTTCAGGGTTATCAGATATTACTAGGACCGGACAGGTTCAGGGTTATCAGATATTACTAGGACCGGACAGGTTCAGGATTATCAGATATTACTAGGACCGGACAGAATCAGGGTTGTCAGATATTATTAGGACCGGACAGGTTCAGGGTTATCAGATATTACTAGGACCGGACAGGTTCAGGGTTATCAGATATTACTAGGACCGGACAGGTTCAGGGTTATCAGATATTACTAGGACTGGACAGGTTCAGGGTTTTCAGATATTACTAGGACCGGACAGGTTTAGGGTTATCAGATATTACTAGGACCAGACAGGTTCAGGGTTATCAGATATTACTAGGACCAGACAGGTTCAGGGTTATCAGATATTACTAGGACCGGACAGGTTCAGGGTTATCAGATATTACTAGGACCGGACAGGTTCAGGGTTATCAGATATTACTAGGACCGGACAGGTTCAGGGTTATCAGATATTACTAGGACCGGACAGGTTCAGGGTTATCAGATATTACTAGGACCGGACAGATTCAGGGTTTTCAGATATTACTAGGACCGGACAGGTTTAGGGTTATCAGATATTACTAGGACCGGACAGGTGCAGGGTTATCAGATATTACTAGGACCGGACAGGTTCAGGGTTATCAGATATTACTAGGACCGGACAGGTTCAGGGTTATCAGATATTACTAGGACCGGACAGGTTCAGGGTTATCAGATATTACTAGAACCGGACAGGTTCAGGGTTATCAGATATTACTAGGACCGGACAGGTTCAGGGTTATCAGATATTACTAGGACCGGACAGGTTCAGGGTTTTCAGATATTACTAGGACCGGACAGGTTCAGGGTTATCAGATATTACTAGGACCGGACAGGTTCAGGGTTATCAGATATTACTAGGACTGGACAGGTTCAGGGTTATCAGATATTACTAGGACCGGACAGGTTCAGGGTTATCAGATATTACTAGGACCGGACAGGTGCAAGGTTATCAGATATTACTAGGACCGGACAGGTGCAGGGTTATCAGATATTACTAGGACCGGACAGGTTCAGGGTTATCAGACATTGGTAACCTCAGGCAAGACGTCTCCATATAAAACACTTATAGAGAAGCGTCTTCTTCTGAGGCTGCGATGGTCTTAGTGTTATCTTGTGGTTCTGTGCTGGACATTTCTGCTCTGTATGAAGGATCTATTGTATAATGACATGAATGATGACATGTTGTCTAATGTGTTCACTTATCTCTCTCTCTCTCTAGTGTTTTCAGGCTCTGACCTGTGACCATGGCCTCTCCACAAGACCCATTGCTGAAGGAGGAGGAAGAAGCAATGGAGGACCATAGTGATATGGATGTAGAAAAGGGCGATATCCCTGAGAGGCAGAACCTGCCATCTCTAAGCGTGATGTCCACCGCACGTTCCATCATCACTGTAGTGATCCTCGCCTTTGTTAATTTGCTCATCTATGCAAATCGCTCCAGCGTGGCGGGGGTGCTGCCTTATATACAGAAAGCATATGACACCAATGCTAGTCTGTCCGGCTTATTGAATACATTGTTCATTGGAAGCTACGTGCTGGTCGCACCAATTGCCGGATATTTGGGCGACCACTGTAATAAGAAATATACTGTTTGCGCAGGAGTCATCGTTTGGCTGAGCATGACACTTACCCTGTCATTCATCCCTGACGGGTACTTCCTGCTCTTCCTGCTGATGAGTGGACTGGTTGGAGCCGGAGAGGCTACTTTCTGCACCATCGCCCCCTCCATCATTGCAGACCTTTTTACAAGTGACCAGCGGACCCGCATGCTGAACGTGTTTTACTCCGTCATACCTGTAGGCTGCGGACTAGGATACATCATCGGGCCCAAAGTGACTGATGCAGCAAGGGGTGATTGGCATTGGGCGTTTCGAGTCACCCCTGGCCTGGGCCTCATAGCTGTGGCTGTGATGATTTTGGTCACAAAAGAGCTTCCAAGAACGACTACAAACGGGAAGAAGAACAACAAATCCCAGAAGTTTGCCAAATGGGCGACAGATCTGAAAAAACTATTTAAAAATCGAAGCTTCATGTTAACCACCATGGGATCGACGGCTGTATCCTTCATAGTGGGAGCCATAGGTGTATGGGGTCCGTCATACCTGACCCACGCACGAACACTCCTACAAGAGAAGGACCCTTGCCGTGCTGTACCGTGTGACTATCACGACATCCTAATATTTGGTGTGGTTACAGTCGTTTCCGGCATTCTGGGAGTTGTAGCAGGGACGGAGATAAGTAAAAGATATCGCAAATCCAACCCACGGGCGGACCCGCTTGTGTGTGGATGCGCGATGATGCTCTCCGCCCCTTTTCTTCTGTTGGCATTGACTTTTGGCAACATCAGCCTCGTTGCCACCAACATCTTCATCTTCATCGGAGAGACGCTTCTGTCAGTAAATTTCACCCTCATATCTGACATTATACTAAAAGTAGTAACTCCGTGGAGGAGATCTTCAGCCCTGGCCGTGCAGATGACAATCTATCACCTCCTAGGTGACGCCGGCAGCCCGTACCTCATCGGCCTGATATCTGACACCTACGAACGAGGATATGCCAAATCCCCTCTTCTGAAATACCGCAGCCTGGAGTATGCCCTCATGACCTGCACCATAATGGCAGTCATCGGAGGGGCCTTCTTCATGGCCACGGCCCTATATATAGAGAGGGACAAAAAAGAAGCAGAGATGGAATCAGAACCTCCGTCATCCTCCTCCTCCTCACTGCTTCCTGCCGATGAGGACCACGCTTCAGACTGAGGAAAAGTCATTGCTTACCTTTATCTCGTTTACTTCATTAAAAAAAAAAAAAAAAAAAATAACTGCATTTGTTCTATGTTCCACTTTACCCCTTATTCTCTACCCAGGGGCGGACACAGACAGCAGAGGGCCCTTGTGCAAAGAATGTGCCTGTGCCCCCCCCCCCCCAAAACATCAATTGTTCAGCACCCCCCCTCCATGTGTCACTTACTCAGGTGGACCCCCATATGTCACTTGCTGTATAAGTTTCTAATTATTTATTAAGGCCTCCCATATGCCGCAGCTCATTCAAGCCCCCCCACATTAGGTAGCATAGATTCCCAACATTAGGTAGCATAGATTCCCTACATTAGGTAGCAGTTTCCCCACATTAGGTAGCATAGTTTGCTCACATTAGGTAGCATAGTTTCCCCACATTATGTAGCATAGTTTCCCCACAATAGGTAGCACAGATTCCCCACATTAGGTAACATAGTTTCCCCACATTAGGTGGCATAGTTTCTCCACATTAGGTAGCACAAATTCCCCACATTAGGTAACATAGTTTCCCCACATTAGGTGGCATAGTTTCCCCACATTAGGTAGCACAGATTCCCCACATTAGGTAACATAGTTTCCCCACATTAGGTAGCATAGTTTTCCCCACATTAGGTAGCACAGATTCCCCACATTAGGTAACATAGTTTCCCCACATTAGGTAGCATAGTTTCCCCATATTAGGTAGCACAGATTCCCCACATCAGGTAACATAGTTTCCCCACATTTGGTAACATAGTTTCCCCACATTAGGTAGCATAGTTTGCCCACATTAGGTAGCACAGATTCCCCACATTAGGTAACATAGTTTCTCCACATTAGGTAGCATAGCTTCCCCACATTAGGTAGCATAGTTTCCCCACATTAGGAAGCATAGTTTCCCCACATTAGGTAGCACAGATTCCCCACATTAGGTAACATAGTTTCCCCACATTAGGTAGCATAGTTTCCCCATATTAGGTAGCACAGATTCCCCACATCAGGTAACATAGTTTCCCCACATTAGGTAACATAGTTTCCCCACATTAGGTAGCATAGTTTGCCCACATTAGGTAGCACAGATTCCCCACATTAGGTAGCATAGTTTCCCCACATTAGGTAGCATAGTTTCCCCACATTAGGTAGCACAGATTCCCCACATTAGGTAACATAGTTTCCCCACATTAGGTAGCATAGATTCCTCACATTAGGTAGCCATAGCCCCCCCAAACACACAGACAGACACAGACGCACACAGAGACACACTTACCTGCCCTGCACAGCGCTTCTGCTCTCCGGCAGCGGCCTGACGAGTGACGTCACTGATGTCCTCCTGAGCGGGTCTGCAGAAGTACGTCACTTGTGCGACGTCCCTAGTCAGACCCCGGTCGGCCAGAAGCAGACTCACTGTCTAAAGTGCCCGCTGCGCTATTATACCCCGCAGCTGCTTTAGAACAGTGAGCAGCGGCGGCGCCAACCCTACCATGAACCTACTAGGCACACAAAAAAAAGGGGGCAGCAAAATGCCGCCACTGAAAAGTGCCACCTGGGACTTATGGTCCCACCGAGTCCCATGGTAGGACCGACCAGAGGCGGCTCTAGACTTTGTGAGGCCTTAGGCAAAACTTGAACATGGGGCCCTGCTTTATTTTCTGCTGAAATTACATGGTGGTCCGGCTGTGAGATGGTTATACTGTGACATCACTGTGTATTATCCCTGTACTGTGACATCACTGTGTATCATCTCTGTACTGTGCCATCACTCTGTGTATTATCCCTGTAATGTGACATCACTGTGTATTAACTCTGTACTGTGCCATCACTGTGTATTATCCCTGTACTGTGACATCACTGTGTATTATCTCTGTACTGTGACATCACTGTGTATTATCCCTGTACTGTGACATCACTCTGTATATTATCCCTGCACTGTGACATCACTCTGTATATTATCCCTGTACTGTGACATCACTGTGTATTATTCCTGTACTGGTACATCACTGTGTATTATTCCTGTACTGTGACATCACTGTGTATTATTCCTGTACTGTGACATCACTGTGTATTATTCCTGTACTGTGACATCACTGTGTGTATTATCTCTGTACTGTGACATCACTGTGTATTATACCTGTACTGTGACGTCACTGTGCATTATCCCTGTACTGTGACATCACTGAGTATTATCCCTGTACTGTGACGTCACTGAGTATATTATCCCTCCCTGTACTGTGACATCACTGTGTGTATTATCTCTGTACTGTGACATAACTGTGTATTATCCCTGTACTGTGACATCACTGTGTGTATTATCTCTGTACTGTGACATCACTGTGTGTATTATCTCTGTATTGTGACATCACTGTGTGTATTATCCCTGTACTGTGACATCACTGTGTATTATCCCTGTACTGTGACATCACTGTGTATTATCCCTGTACTGTGACATCACTGTGTATTATCCCTGTACTGTGACATCACTGTGTATTATCCCTGTACTGCGACATCACTGTGTATATTATCCATGTACTGTGACCTCACTGTGTATTATCCCTGTACTGTGACATCACTGTGTATTATGCCTGTACTGTGACATCACTGTGTATATTATCCCTGTACTGTGACATCACTGTGTATATTATCCCTGTACTGTGACATCACTGTGTGTATTATCCCTGTAATTATCCCTGTACTGTGACATCACTGTGTGTACTATCCCTGTACTGTGACATCACTGTGTGTATTATCCCTGTACTGTGACATCACTGTGTATATTATCCCTGTACTGTGACATCACTGTGTGTATTATCCCTGTACTGTGACCACACTGTGTGTATTATCTCTGTACTGTGACATCACTGTGTGTATTATCCCTGTACTGTGACATCACTGTGTATATTATCCCTGTACTGTGATATCACTGTGTGTATTATCCCTGTACTGTGACATCACTGTGTGTATTATCTCTGTACTGTGACATCACTGTGTGTATTATCCCTGTACTGTGACATCACTGTGTATTATCCCTGTACTGTGACATCACTCTGTATATTATCCCTATACTGTGACATCACTGTGTATCATTCCTGTACTGTGACATCACTGTGTATTATTCCTGTACTGTGACATCACCGTGTATTATTCCTGTACTGTGACATCACTGTGTATTATTCCTGTACTGTGACATCACTGTGTGTATTATCTCTGTACTGTCACATCACTGTGTATTATCCCTGTACTGTGACATCACTGTGTATTATCCCTGTACTGTGACCTCACTGTGTATTATCCCTGTACTATGACATCACTGTGTATATTATCCCTCCCTGTACTGTGACATCACTGTGTGTATTATCTCTGTACTGTGATATCACTGTGTATTATCCCTGTACTGTGACATCACTGTGTGTATTATCTCTGTACTGTGACATCACTGTGTGTATTATCTCTGTACTGTGACATCACTGTGTGTATTATCCCTGTACTGTGACATCACTGTGTATTATCCCTGTACTGTGACATCACTGTGTATTATCCCTGTACTGTGACATCACTGTGTATATTATCCCTGTACTGTGACATCACTGTGTGTATTATCCCTGTACTGTGACATCACTGTGTGTATTATCCCTGTACTGTGAAATCACTGTGTATATTATCTCTGAACTATAACATCACTGTGTGTTATCTCTATACTGCAACATCACTGTTGATACTTACACTGCACTGTGACATCACTGTATATATTAAGCCTGTATACCCTAATGTCACTGTACATATTTACCTTGCACTGCGAGTGACAATACAGGGTAAATATGCACAGTGACATCACAGTTCAGAGTTAATATAAACAGTAATGTCTATGTACAGGGACAATAAACAGTTTTGCCACTACAGGGTTAATAAACGCAGTGTTGTCCCAGTAGAGGGTAACTATACAGTGATGTCATTGTACTGGGAAAATATACACAGTGAAGTCAGCATTCAAGAATAATAAACTGTGATGTCACTACAGGGTTGTTATACACAGTGACATCAAATTACAGGATGAAGCACAGTGATGTCACAGTTTATTATGAAGCACAGTGATGTCACAGTTTATTATGAAGCACAGTGATGTCGCAGTTTATTATGAAGCACAGTGATGTTGCAGTTTATTATGAAGCACAGTGATGTCGCAGTTTATTATGAAGCACAGTGATGTCGCAGTTTATTATGAAGCACAGTGATGTCGCAGTTTATTATGAAGCACAGTGATGTCACAGTTTATTATGAAGCACAGTGATGTCACACTTTATTATGAAGCACAGTGATGTCACAGTTTATTATGAAGCACAGTGATGTCACAGTTTATTATGAAGCACAGTGATGTCACAGTTTATTATGAAGCACAGTGATGTCACAGATTATTATGAAGCACAGTGATGTCAGTTTGTTATAAGCACAGTGATGTCACAGTTTATTATGAAGCAGAGTGATGTCACAGTTTATTATGAAGCAGAGTGATGTCACAGTTTATTATGAAGCAGAGTGATGTCACAGTTTATTATGAAGCAGAGTGATGTCACAGTTTATTATGAAGCAGAGTGATGTCACAGTTTATTATGAAGCAGAGTGATGTCACAGTTTATTATGAAGCAGAGTGATGTCACAGTTTATTATGAAGCAGAGTGATGTCACAGTTTATTATGAAGCAGAGTGATGTCACAGTTTATTATGAAGCAGAGTGATGTCACAGTTTATTATGAAGCAGAGTGATGTCACAGTTTATTATGAAGCAGAGTGATGTCACAGTTTATTATGAAGCACAGTGATGTCACAGTTTATTATGAAGCACAGTGATGTCACAGAGACTACAGAATGTACAACTGTACGTATGATGAAGATGGCGGGATGCTATTGAAACGTTACACGTACATGGGGGAATAAAACACTTTGTTTTTGCACCTTATCTGGGAGTGCCGCTCGATCTTTAGTTTTGTAGATAGATAGATAGATGATAGATAGATAGATGATATATAGATAGATAGATAGATGATATATAGATAGATAATAGATATGAGATAGATAGATAGATATGAGATAGATAGATAGATAGATCAGTGTATCCCAACCAGGGGGCCTCTAGCTATTCCAAAACGACAACTCCCAGCATGTCTTTGGCTTTATGAGCATACTGGGAGTTGTAGTTTTGCAACAGCTGGAGGCCCCCTGGTTGGGAAACACTGCTCTATCTATCAATCATCTATCTATCCATCTATCTCCTATCTATCTATCTATATCATATCTATCTATCATCTTTCTATCTATCTCATATCTATCTATATATCTATATATCATCTATCTATCTATCTCTCATATCTATCTATCTTTCATCTATCTGTCATCTATCTGAGATAGATATGACAAAGAATAAGTCAGCCAGCACTTTAGTTGATACCAAACTATTATATGGACCTGGCCTACAGGTGCACGCTACTAGGCTAGATATACAGCAACAGAAGAATGCAGCAGCACACTGCCAGCACAAGGATATAGGTGCAACATGAATATGCAGTTAAAACATGAAGAGCTATACAGCTATGGTGTAATAGATGCAAATGTGAAACTATGAAATAGGTGTGTATATAAGGTGTCTTGGATGTTCCAGACCCTGCCATGCTTACTGAACTGTTCACACAGAGGCATATTCACAGTGTAGGGTCCGTCCCATGAGGCCACCTTATCGCGGTGGGACGGTCCAAGCTATTTGACCGCCGGCGGAGACAAATTTGCGAGCTAAGTGCCTCACTATTTCATAGTTTCACATTTGCATCTATTACACCATAGCTGTATAGCTCTCCATGTTTTATCTGCATATTCATGTTTCATCTATATCTTTGTGCTGGCAGTGTGCTGCTGCATTCTTCTGTTGAGATAGATATGAGATAGATAAATAGAAAGATAGATAGATACATAAATGGATGGATATAGATAGATGGATAGATAGATAGATATGAGATAGATAGATAGATATGAGATAGATAGATAGATATGAGATAGATATGAGATAGATAGATAGATAGGAGATAGATGGATAGATAGATAAAAAAAAACTCTAGAAGAGCAGCACAACAAAATTAAGAAAACCGATGCAATGGTGCACGCTGGGTATGAACCTTGGTGAGAGGTTCACTTGTACTAGAAAAAAGCAAGAGACGAGCAGCACACAGAAAAATTAGTGCAAAAAAGGTGGAGATTTATTGCATTATCCCAGTGTACAAGCTCCTTGAGAACGGCGACGAGAGGTCGCTGAAACGTCGCTTCTTTTGTACACTGGGATAATGCAATAAATCTCCACCTTTTTTGCACTAATTTTTCTGTGTGCTGCTCGTCTCTTGATTTTTTTTTTTTTGGATAGATAGATAGATAATAGATAGATGATTGATATAGATCAGTGTTTCCCAACCAGGGGGCCTCCGGCTGTTGCAAAACTACAATTCCCAGTATGCTCATAAAGCCAAATTAATGCTGGGAGTTGTAGTTTTGCAACAGCTGGAGGCCCCCTGGTTGGGATACACTGATCTATCTATCTATATCATATAAATTTATCTATATCATATCCATCTATCTATATCATATCCATCTATCTCCTATCTATCTATCTATCTAATCTATCTATCTCATATCTATCTATCATATATCTATCCATATCATATCTATGTATCTATCATCTATCTATCGATCTGTCTATCATCTATCTATCCATCTATTTATGTATCTTTCTATATATCATCTCTCTATCTATCTATCATCTTTTTATCTATCTTTCTATCTATCTCATATTATATATATATATATATATATATATATATATATATATATGTATCTATCTATATATCATCCATCTACCTATCTATCTCTCATATCTATTTATCTATCTATCTCTCATCTATCTGAGTTAGATAGATAGATAGATATGAGATAGATAGATAGATAGATATATAGATAGATAGATATGAGATAGATAGATAGATATGAGATAGATAGATATGAGATAGATAGATAGATAGATATGAGATAGATAGATAGATAGATAGATAGATAGATAGATAGATAGATAGATAGATAGATACGTCGAATTCACCGTTACTCACGATATTTGCAATGCATAATTAGCTCTGTTCATCTCCTTTTGTCCTCCCTCTCAGTATAGGTTTGGTTATTAGATTATTGTATGCCATTTTTTATTGTATATAAACCTTTTTTATTCACCTTAACTTTTCTTTCTTTCTCTTTGCAGAAGTGGACTCGAGGCCCCTCACTCACCCATGTCAACCCTCCAGGCAGACCAGGCACCTTGTCTACACACAACACACCACTAGCACTTGGACCTGAGACCACCCCCTCCTTGGACAGCCCCCCCATTTGTGACTCCAACCAGGTGCTGTCCCTTCTCCAGTGACGGGTAGCACACAGGCACTCTGTGTTGACTGCCTATGGTGGCCACCGGAGTTGCCCCACAGGACAACTAGAGATCTGCGGTTCCCGCCACCCACCAGGAGATTGCTGAGAAACACCGGAGCCCACACTTACCACTTCCAAGATGGCGCTGTCCTCGATCCTTCCAAGTGTGCGCATGCGCCGCACAGGACGCCCCGGTCTCCAGGATCCAGTGCACAGAACAGCCCACATGGTGTTTGTTGATACTCGTCACTTCCGCACGTCGCATGAAGCTCCCGTACATGCCGGAAATGCCTTGGTCTATGCCTCCACGTCATGCTGCCTCACTGGGTGAGTAACTGCGGCCCCCCGCACACTTGTGCATCTAGATTGTAGAACTGCCACAGTATTCCATTGTCACATCATTTGTTCTTTGTACTATCTGTGCGCCTTTTCTATGCACACCACGTACACATGTATAATGCACTATAATTTGATTTTGATCGCTGTTATTGCATACCACATGGATTTGTTTACATGTCAACTCTAATTATGAGGGCGGTCCTGCGTGACCTATAAGTACCCTCCTTCTCCACCATTTTGTTGCTTGACAAAGGCAGCGGGAGGCTGCCGAAACGTAGCTCACTTTGGAGTAAATAAAGACATCACTTTATTTCACCAGCTTGGAGTGCCACTGCTTCTACTTTTCTACATTATCTTGGATCTCTGACCCAGATCAACAACAGTCAGGCACCCGTTCACCTTTATCGCAGGAGTGCTGCTTCCCTCCTCTACTAGATATGAGATATATAGATAGATATGAGATAGATAGATAGATATGAGATAGATATGAGGATAGATAGATATGAGAAAGATAGATAGATGCATAAATAGATGGATATAGATAGATGGATGGATGGATAGATATGAGATAGATAGATATGAGATAGATAGATATGAGATAGATAGATATGAGATAGATAGATAGATATGAGATAGATATGAGGATAGATAGATAGATAGATAGATATGAGAAAGATAGATAGATAGATAGCTGCATAAATAGATGGATATAGATAGATGGATGGATGGATAGATATGTGATAGATAGATAGATAGATAGGAGATAGATATATAATAGATAGATAGATAGATAGATAGATCAGTGTTTCCCAACCTGGGGGCCTCCAGCTGTTGCAAAACTACAACTCCCAGTATGCTCATAAAGCCAAAGGAATGCTGGGAGTTGTAGTTTTGCAACAGCTGGAGGCCCCCTGGTTGGGAAACACTGAACTACGTCCCACTGTCTCCTACAACTTTCCCCCTCTCCCCCAAGCAAGTTACTTACTTTAAAAGGGCAGCATCAGCAGTGGGCACTGGGCAGGTAAGTCTTCCATACTGGTGGTGTCCAGGCCTGTATACACACAGCGGGCCTGCTCCACAAGGTCCAGCAGCAGCATACAGGGGAGTGAGAGAGGGGGAGGAGCTTCCTGTCTGCTCTTCCCAGTCTGCATAGCGCGGCCCCTGCGTGGTGACAGGGCTGCTGGCTGAAGGTTTATTTAAAAAAAGGATGCCGGAGTAGATGGCTCCAGGGGGCGGGGGTGCAGCGGGGGCTCGGGCCCCTTACTGGTGGCCATGAGAGCTGCTAGTGACCTACTGCTGCTAGGGGGGGGCACAAGGGGGGGGGGGGGCAATCATGATGTAGGGGGGCCGTGGCCCCCTCTGGCCCCCCTAACCCCCCCCCAGAGACGCCACTGGCTGCAGGGGTGGTTGAACGCAGCGTCCATCCGGGTGCTGTCAAACTTGCTGTGGTCGGGGAGTATGCGGTGGTATGTGGCCTAATGCTCGCCTCTGGGGCCGGACCTGGAGAGGGCAGCGGGCCCCCTCTCACGCTGGGCCCCTGTGCAGCTGAACCGGCTGCACAGGCGATATGTCCGCTCCTGACCCTCATATTTGGTATTTCTGTACTCAGGAGAAATTGCGTTACAAATGTTTTGGCCCTCCAGATGTTGCAAAACTACAAATCCCAGCATACCGGACACCCCGCCCCCCCCCCCCCCCCCCCCGCCCCCAATCTGCTATTGGTTGGTCGCTTTTGAATGACCAATGACCTCACTTCTATCTCTTCAGGGGGGGGGGGGGTCTTAGGACCCCCCTCAGTCATGTGCCGGGATGCCTGCTAGCGGTGGGGACCAGAATTCCCACGGGCGTACCTTAAGGACTCAGGTTTCAGGGCGTATGCATATGCCCTGCATCCTGAAGAGGTTAAAATCCAATGCCATTCATCTATAAACATATCTAAACCATGAGAGGTGTGAATAGCTGCCACAGCTCCAAGTCTCTTAATACACACGGCCCACAGTGACACCGTTTCCAGCCATGCGAAACTATCAATATCCCAACACAGGACTGTTACAGCTGTTCAATCCCAGTAAAGGCAGTTCATAGTTACGTTGTATACCACGGTATACTGTGTGAACAGGATCTTCTTTATTGCATAGTGCTGTAAGAACTCAGCTCCCCCCCTGCACCCCATCCTTGGTCTTCTCAGCTCTTCCCCCCTTCACCCCATCCTTGGTCTCCTCAGCTCCCCCCCTGCACCCCATCCTTGGTCTCCTCAACTCCCCCCCTGCACCCCATTCTTGGTCTCCTCAGCTCCCCCCCCCCTGCACCCCATCCTTGGTCTCCTCAGCTCCCCTCCTGCACACAGTCCTTGGTCTCCTCAGCTTCCCCCCTGCACCCCATCCTTGGTCTCCTCAGCTTCCCCCCTGCACCCCATCCTTGGTCTCCTCAGCTCCCCTCCTGCACACAGTCCTTGGTCTCCTCAGCTTCCCCCCTGCACCCCATCCTTGGTCTCCTCAGCTTCCCCCCTGCACCCCATCCTTGGTCTTTTAAGCTCCCCCCCTGCACCCCATCCTTGGTCTCCTCAGCCCCCCGCTGCACCTCATCCCTGGTCTCCTCAGCCCCCCCCTGCACCTCATCCTTGGTCTCCCAGGTCTCCTCAGCCCCCCTTTCCCCCACACACGCGCTGCATACATATACACCCCCCCCCCCCCCCCACACACACACACACATCATTACACTCATCCTCCTTCCTGCCATTGCTGCTGCACAGGGGATCTGCTTCTGCCGGCGATCGTACAGGGACTGAGGGACAGAGGCATGGGCAGGTCAGGTGATTGGAGCAGACATACATGCGTGCCTGTGAGGCGCACGTCTACTCCCACCAGCCCCTGGCCTGTCCGGCCCTTTTTTTAAAGGGCCTGCATCCTTCATGAAAAGTATTACAATAAAAAATATATTTTAAAAAATGTGCTGGCAGCGACAGGCCCGACCTGCTGCAGCAGCACATTGTGCAGTGTAGTGGCTATGAGGCCCAGTCGCCATGGCGACCGCTGCGACCTCTATAGTTACGCCACTGTCTTCACCCTATTATTTGGAATTCTCTACCCAGGCACAACTCTTCTGCTATGCTCTTGAGTCATGTGGACACACTGGCTCCTGGCCTTGTAGTGGGACAGTGTGCTCTAGATGCCTCTGACCTGAGCCAGTGCCCATGTACCCCCAGCCTTTTCATGGCCCCTAAGTGCACTGGGCCAGAGCAATAAGATCCATTTCTTTCATGCTCTCTGAAAAGGTGTTTGACCCTGCTTCCTCTGTTGCCAACTCAGGCTATATATTTGACAATGCCTACCAGTCTGCTGCCCATCATGATCTCTGGCTGACTAATGTTTACAGCTGAACCTGTCTTGACCTCTGGGCTGACTGACTACGAATCTTGCATGCCACCTTGGTACTCAACTTGGTGTCTACTCTCTACTGTTTACTTTATCTACAAACCAGCCATTGCTATTACAGACTACTTTGGTGGTAGTGAACTTGATGTTGTAGCCTCACCTCTGTGCAGGGATTAAAGGGGTACTCGCCTGGAAAAAATACATTTTAATCAACTGGTGCCAGAAAGTTAGACAGATTTGTAAATTACTTCTATTAAAAAAAACGTAATCCTTCCAGTACTTATCAGCTGCTGTATGCTCCACAGGAAGTTCCTTTCTTTTTTAATTTCCTTTGTCTGACCACAATGCTCTCTGCTGACACCTCTGTCCATGTCAGGAACTGTCCAGAGCAGGATAGGTTTGCTATGGGGATTTGCTCCTGACATGGACAGAGGTGTCAGTAGAGAGCACTTTGGTCAGACTGGAAAGAAATTCAAAAAGAAAAGAACTTCCTCTGCAGCATACAGCACCTGATAAGTACTGAAAGGATTAAGATTTTAAAATAGAAGTCATTTACAAATCTGTTTAACTTTCTGGCACCAGTTGATTTAAAAAAAAAAAAAATGTTTTCCAGTGGAGTACCCCTTTTAACCCCGCACTGAGCATTTTTCCATTTTTGCACTTTTGTATTTTCCTCATTACCTTTGAAAAATCAATTTTGCATGCAAAAATCAATATGATGGCTTATGATTCTATTTTGTCATGACATCAGTCATTTTACCCAACAATCTATGGCAAAACAGAAAGAAAATCATTGTGCGACAAAATTGAAGAAAAACGCAATTTTGTAAATTTTGGGGGCTTCCATTTCTACGCAGTAAATTTTTCGGTAAAAATGACACCTTATCTTTATTCTGTAGGTCCATACAATTAAAATGATATCCTACTTATATAGGTTTGATTTTGTCGTACTTCTGGGAAATATCATAACAACATGCAGGAAAATGTATATGTTTAAAATTGTCATCTTCTGACCCCTACAACTTTTTTATTTTTCTGCATACGGGGCAGTATGGGGGCTAATTTTTTTCACCGTGATCTGAAGTTTTTAGCGGTTCCATTTTTGTATTGATCTGACTTTTTGATCGCTTTTTATTCATTTTTTCACCAAAAATACTCTATTTTGGACTTTGGAATTTTTTTGCGCGTGCGCCATTGACCGTGCGGTTTAATTAATGATATATTTTTATAATTTTGACATTTCCGCACGTGGTGATACCACATATGTTTATTTTTATTTTTATTTACACAGTTTTTTTTAAATGGGAAAAGGGGGTGATTCAAACTTTTATTAGGGAAGGGGTTAAATGATCTTTATTCAGGTTTTTTTTTTTTTTTCACTTATTTTTTGCAATGTTATAGCTCCCATAGGGTACTATAACACTGCACACACTGATCTTTTACATTGACCATTGTTAGCCCATAGGATAACATTAATCAATGATTCTGCTGCTTGACTGCTCATGCCTGGATCTCAGGCACTGAGCAGTCATTCGGCGATCGGACACCAAGAGGCAGGTAAAGGGACCCTCCTCGTGTCCTACAGCTGTTCAGGATGCAGCGATTTCACCTCGGCGATCCCGAACAGCCCCCTGAGCTAACTGGCAGCGTTTAAGTTTTTACTTTAGATCACCTTTGAACGCCGCATCTAAAGGGTTAATAGCTCTACTAGCCATTCGTTATAGAATGGAAGCAGACTCAGGGCGTACAGGTACGCCCTCAGTCCTTAAGAAGTTAAGGATGAAGAACGCACAATCCCACTCAATGGTTTAGCCTTTTGTCAAATCTAAATGGACTTTGGTTCCCATACAGAAGGTATATTTTATATTTCACATGGAATCACACTCAACCCTGTGACATTTATAACAAGGTTTGGACAATTCAAGATCAATCCCTATTACTGAAGAGCCACAGAGGGATCCCCAGGAAACAAATTAGGAATTTATATTGTTTAGGTTTCTACATATTGAGGGGGTGGGTATGTCTCTATTAACGGAAAGCAGTGGCTGAGTGCTGTGCTTTAGCATCATAAAGCAGTCCAGGGGTAATGGAGGGAAAGGGGGATAATACAGAAATATCATTTGTGACAGCGGCAGGCTAGAGGTGACAGAGATAAGTGGCACCGGAATAAAGCAGGATAAAAAACACTTTTTTCATTCTGTTTTGATTTAGAAATACAGAGGGTAAATGTATTCATCTTCAGGCCGGGAGCATTAAATCAGCTGTGGAGCTGGAGGGGAGGGGAGAGGGGAATGAATTTACCCAAAGAAGTCCTGCAATGAGAGTGGAATAGATGAGAACAGTATTGGTCGAGCAGGGTCCTATTATCCCATGTCCTGAGTCACTATTAATCTTGTGAGCAGATATATGACCGCAATATAAGCTGCATGGACAGGACGCAATTACAATGTATAAGAGCTGCTGTAATACTTAACACAAAAATATATGCCCCTGTGTCACCGCCATGCCAGGCACCACACATCTATTACAGCTAGTGATGAGCGGCAGGGGCCATATTAGAATTTGAGATATTTCGCAAATATTTAGATGAATATTCGTCCTAGGTTCGCGAAATTCGCATATTCCCTATGTTCGTTCTCTTTTTTTTTTTCATGCGAAAATTTGTAATGACATTTGCATAGTGCGCATGAGCAATTATATCTTTCACCTAAAAGAAGGGAGGGATCAATGTCCAGTCTGGAAGTGCATAGATTTGCATTAAAAACCCAATATTCGTCATTATGAATGTATATCACTATATTCGAAATATTAGCAAAATTGCGAAGTGCCGATATTCACAGTAAAAATTAGCATTTGGAATATTCATGCCCAACACTACTTACAGCTACTATAAATATCACCTCTTAATAAGTCCCAATGAAATTAATTGAATAGACCCATATAAGAAATGTAAATGTTCTATCCAGGAAACTGAATAACAGCTAATAGTGAATATGACAGCGTGCACCTCTGCATTTACTTCATTTTGCTTGAATAGGAACCTAACGTCAAATAGACTCACCAACCTATTGCAGTCATGCAGTTCAAAATGCAAAAAAGGTGCCCACATCTTTTGCTGCTGTAGCTTTTGTGTAGTTTGTGTGTGTTTGCATTGGCGTTGCAGCAATGGCAGCATGCACCTGTGCAGGTATTTCATTCTGCTTAAAGGGAAAGACGTTTTTTTTTTTTTTGCATTATATGTATGGGAGAGGGGTTGCCCCTTTTAATTGTGCACTCCTTCCTTCCCTAGGTGGGTTTTAATTTGATCAAAATGTAGGTGGATCCGACATGCCCTAAGAAAATGATGTAGGTATGGGACCCAAGAGCGATGAGTCTGTCAAAAACAGACAAAACTAACTTATCCCCTAACTAATCCTTCATATTTTTAGATGGTAAAGCAAGAGGTCTAGAAGTGACCACCTAACTGGAGAAGAGAGCATGCAAGAAAATGAAGGGGTACCATAGGAATGTTGGGGTAACCTTATTGTGGTGTCTCCAACATGCCATTGCATAATGCTGTTTCTACGACTATATTGTTTTATTCCTGTATATAATACTTTACTTCCCAAAGTGTTGCCATATATATATTATGCATGGATTGGAAATTACCCTTTCATTTTTTTTTTTTTTTTACATTTTGTTACGTTGCAGCATAGCATCGGCTTGTGGTAGATTCAGTTGATTGAACATGATTTAAAATTAAAGGGTACCTCTCATCAAATAAACTTTTGATATATTTTAGATTAATGAATGTTGAATAACTTTCCAATAGCATGTTAATGAAAATATGCTTCTTTCTATTGTATTTTTCCCGATCAGTCCTGGCAGCAAGCATTTCTGACTCATGCTGGAGTCCTAAACACTCAGAGCTGCCAGCCTGCTTTGTTCACAGCCAAACAGGCTGTGAACAAAGCAGGCTGGCAGCTCTGAGTGTTCTCCTTTGTGAACAAAGCAGACTGGCAGCTCGTAGTGTTTAGGACTCCAGCATGAGTCTGAAATACTTGCTGCCAGGACTGGTAGGGAGACCCCTAGTGGTCATTTCTTCAAAGTGGAAAATTAAATAGAAAGAAGCATATTTTTTTTTATAACATGCAATTGTAAAGTTATTCTGCATACATTAATCTATACTATATCAAAAGTTTTTTTGATGAGAGGTACCCTTTAAACATCCTCGTTAGAGCTAAAAACATGTAATGAGGTGGAAAGAACTGCCTTTAGAACTCATAGATAGAATTGTATGAAGGCACAGATCAAGAGAAGGATATAAAAATAATTTTGTTGCCCCTAAAGTTCCCAAGAGCACAGTAGCCTTTATAATTCTTAAATGAAAGATGGCCTGGGGGGGAGGGGGGGTTAGGGGAGGCCTTGGTAGGAGAGGTTACCAAGAACCCAATGGTCACTCTGGCTGAGCTTCAAAGATCCTGTGTGCAGATTGGAGAAGGTCAATCATTACTGTAGCACTTCACCTATCTGGGCATTATGGTAAAGGGACCGGAAAGAAGCATTGCCTCAGTAAGATACATGAAAATCACCAAGTATCTTTGTTTAGATGAAACTAAGATTGAACTAAGATTGCCTGGAGGAAACCAGACACTGCTCATTGCATGCCTAATACTAACATTACAGAAAGGCATGGTGATGGGATGGCAGCATTATGCTGTGGGGGTATTTTTCGGCAGCCAGGAAAAGGAAACTGGTCATGGTTGAAGGAAAACACATAGGGACAAAGTTCTGAGATATTCATAATGAAAACCGGATAGAGAGTGCTCTGTTCCTAAGATTGGGCCAAAGGTTCACATTCCAACAAGACAAAGACCATAAGCACAAAGTCAAGACAACACAGGAGCTGCTTAGTGACAATTCTGTGAATGTCCTTGGGTGGCCCAGCCAGAATTGAGATCTGAACCCAATCTCTGGAGAGACCTGAGAATGTCTTCTCCCAATGGGCCTTATCAAACCCGACAGAGCTTAAAGGGGTATTCCAGAAAAAAAAAAAATGTTTATATATCAACTGGCTCCAGAAAGTTAAACAGATTTGTAAATTACTTCTATTAAAAAATCTTAATCCTTTCAGTACTTATGAGCTTCTGAAGTTAAGGTTGTTCTTTTCTGTCTAAATCCTCTCTGATGACACCTGTCTCGGGAAACACCCAGTTTAGAAGCAAATCCCCATAGCAAACCTCTTCTAAACTGGGCGTTTCCCGAGAAAGGTGTCATCAGAGAGGATTTAGACAGAAAAGAACAACCTTAACTTCAGAAGCTCATAAGTACTGCAAGGATTAAGATTTTTTAATAGAAGTAATTTACAAATCTGTTTAACTTTCTGGAGCCAGTTGATATATAAAAAAAAGTGTTTTCCTGGAATACCCCTTTAAAGGAAGGGGTACTCCGGTGGAAAACCTTTTTTTTTTTATCAATTGGTGCCAGAAAGTTAAGCAGATTTGTTAATTACTTCTATTAAAAAAATATTTACCCTTCCAGTAGCAGCTGTATGCTACAGAGGAAATTCTTTCCTTTTTGAATTAATTTTTTGTCTCGTCCACAGTGCTCTCTGCTGACACCTGATGCCCGTAGCAGGAACTGTCCAGAGCAGGAGAAAATCCCCATAGCAAACCTATGCTCCTCCTGATAGTTCCTGACACGGACTAAGGTGTCAGCAGAGAGCACTGTGGATAAGACAAAAATGAAATTAAAAAAGAAAATTATTTCCTTTGTATTATAGAGCAGCTAACAAGTACTGAAAGGATTACAATTTTGTAAATAGAAGTAATTTACAAATCTGTTTAACTTTCTGGCACCAGTTCATTTAAAAAAAAATGTTTTCCACCGGAGTACCCCTAAATGAGAATCTAAAGAGAAGAATGGCTGAAAATGGCATAGTACCCAAGAAGACTGGAGGCTGTAATCAATACCAAAGGGGCTTCAACTAAGTACTGAGAAAAGGGTCTGAATACTTATGTCAGTGCAATTTTTTTTATTTTTTTATTTTAAATAAATTAGCAAAGATTTCTAATATTCTGTTTTCACATTCAAATTATTATTGAGTGCAAAAAGATGGGGAGGGCACACACTTATATATGGTTTTTTTATTTAACGTGTACCTGTCATTAAACCATATTTTCTAAACAAACACAGATTATATTCCCTAATTACTCCTAACACCCCTCCTGCCCTTAAAAAAATTTCTGAGCTTTGTGTATCATACCTTTCTCCTTGCTAACATTGTTTGAGCTCCCAGCAGGAGAAAGTGGGCGTTCCCCAGCAGGCGGGACATCCCTGATACCTGTGAGACCTGTGCCTCTCCATGCCCTGCATTCACTTCCTGAGTTTTGACTTCTGCAAGTCCGGGTGCAGTCAAAACTAACTGCTTGACTTGTGCAGGGAACAGAGCCACCTAGTGGCCTTTTTTTCAATCACATTAATAACATATAAAGGTTGAGAATTTTAACAGCAAGTAAATAGCAAACTGTCTTATAATTACATAAGGAACAATATATTAAAAGTTAAAATATTAAAATATTAAATATTAATATTATAACAATATTAATAATAATATTAATATTAAAATATTAAAAGTTTGCTGTACTCTTTAAGCACCCTGCCACAACATACTGTAACAAAATGTAAAAAAGTGAAAGGCTCTAAGTTGTATTATACTATGCAACTGTAATTCAAATGAATCTGTGATGAGAATGTAGTGACAAGAGTTACCTTCCATTCAGTACTTTTTACCTGGCTTTTATGTATCGAAATTATTTATTTAAATTCTATTACATTTTATTTAAAAATTTGCAAGTCCCTTTTCATAATTTATAAAATGAAAATGTCTTTAACCCTTAAGGTCTCAGCCCATTTTGGCCTAAGGACTCAGCAAATTTTATTTTTGTTTTCTATTTTTCCTCCTCGCCTTCCAAAAATCATAACTCTTTTACATTTTCATCCACTGATGAGTATGAGGGCTTGTTTTTTGCACGATCAGTTGTCCTTTGTAATGTCATCACTCATTTTACCATAAAATTTATGGCACAACCAAAAAAATACTATTTGTGTGGGGAAATTGAAAAGAAAACCGCAATTTTGCTAACTTTTGAGGAGACCATATAGTGGCTGAATGACACAGTGTGGCGGTGGCAGCAGCATGAGGAGACCATATAGTGGCTGAATGACAAAACGTGGAGGTGGCAGAAGCATGACTAGAAAGTCCGTCCGATATAGGACACGAATCAAGTCCAGATGAAGGTGTTATAAGCAAATCGATTTTATTGCACAAAAGATAAATAAAAGAAATAAAAAGCAAAAAGGTCATGTCATAGGGGGTGGGACTACGCGTTTCGAAGGGCGTGATCCCCTCTTCGTCAGGTCCAATGATCATGCAAGGGGAAGGTGCCATCATTTATAATGGCAAAAAGACTGCGAAAATTCCGAGCACAAAATTTTAAAGATTATATGTTTGCTAATAATCACATGTCGTGGGTTATACAGTACAATTAAAAAAGGAGAGTAAAACATATACTAAAACATATACTAAAACAATTCCATTGTTAAAACATATATACATGCTGAGTTATTCTGGTGCAATTTTGAGATGTATCAGGGTGGCTTCCTACAGTAAGCGCTGGTGTAAAACCTCGGTGTTCTAGACAGCTAAGAGAAATGCAGGCTCCGTTTGGTGCTGCAGAATGGAGCCCGTCAGCATCTGTATGGGAGACTCCCAAAGATGGAGCACCACATGATGTGAAGGAACATGTATGCTCATGAACAAAAACATCTTCCAGATAGATGGTTTTTAGGTGAGTAGTATTTATTTTATTTATATTTATATTTCTTTATTTGTTTGGTTTTCGGTGAAAACAGATTTTAGCGTATCAATTCAGTCGCTTCATTAAGTTCCGGTACGGAGCTCATCACACCATGCCGGGACATTGGAGACTGCACCTGCCAGGTATTTTGATCAATTATCCTCCATCACCCCTATATAAGCAAGGCTTCTCACACAGTAACTACAACACCCCTGAGGAAGTCGCTTGCGACGGATCGCGTGGGGTTCTTTGACCCTGTCCTCTGTTGTAGCACCTGTGTCGTTTATCTCTGTGGATTGTAGCTGTGCTATTGTGGTATTGTATAAGACAGCATTGCTCCAGTATAGTATTGTTGCATTATTGTTGTGATATAGGACTACATTGTTATCATAGGAGTGCTTGCTCTGTCTATGTATGTACCTGCATGTATATAGCCATATGGAGTCGACACTGATTGTCATTTGATCACCAGTAGGACGGGGTCATTTACTCAGAGCAGGAGGTCATGGCCCTCTCATGTTGTGAGAGCCTTTTAATGGTTTTAAACTTGTAACTTGACTGTTTTTTGTAATAAAGCTATTGCATTACATATTATGGTGTGCATTCTATTTTCAGTGTGAGCTTTTTTTCTCTTTGATAACATGGCCAAAGAGTCTTAAACAAGGTAAGGACTGTATGATACATTTAATAATATTGTTAGTTCCGTGAGCAACATCTTATTTTCTGTCCGCCAACACAAAATACTCTAATAGTGCCCCTCCCGAGACTAGACTCTGGATCCGCCCCTGGTCTGACCTGCAAGAGGAGGGAAGATGCGCAGATAGGCATCAGCCAACTGACTACGTAAGATGTCTTTGTAGTAAGTCAGTTAGTCCTCCCTCTCAGTGGGTGTTAAAAAGGACCCGATTTTGTGCCAGTAGCGAGGGTCCAACAAGATGGAGAGCCAGAAGTCATCCCACTGCCGAATGGTGACAATTCGGCGGTCACTACACAAGTAAGTGAGCATGCATCGTGCCATTTGTGCAAGTGACTCCAAGGTACTCCCTGCCTCCATCTCCACTGCATACTGCCACAGTGTGTCTGGGTCCTCTGTCTCGTCTTCCTCATCATCCTGTAGCTCCACAGCCAGCTCCTGCTCCTCCTCTCCTGTCAGATGACTACAAAAACCACCCATTTCTCAAAACCTTGCCTGTGGTCCACTGTCCCCCTCCCCCTCCTCTTCCAGTTCAACCCCCACAGGGCTCATGTGGCCGTGAGATGTAGGCACCAAATCCCCAGTGCCCTGACCAGCCATCGTTTCCAACACGTGTTGTAGGAAATGAAGCAGTGAAATGACGCTGTTCATCCCATAATCCTGGCGAATGACTAATAATGTGGCTTCCTCAAAGGGCCCGAGCAAATGGCAGGTGTCACGTATGAGCTGCCACTGGTTGACATTAAAGTTACACAGGGGAGTCCCCCTATCCGAAATTGGTGATGGCTTTTCTCTGTTCATATAGTCGGTCCAATTTTAACGTGTGGAAATGTTGCAAATCAGAGCGTTTGCCAAAGCAAACCCTGTTAAGCACAGCATTACACTGCCGTGCCCTTCACACATGGTATGCTGGCATGCACACATGGTATGGGCACTGAGACTTGTCCGTGCAGTGGAGGCTGAGGACACATATTTAGGATGAGGAGGTGAAGTCGCACATTGTCACAGGACCAACGGCCTGAGAGTGTGAAGGCAGAAGAGGCGTTACCTGTCCAAGTTGCTGTTGTGGCTGTGCAGGAACCACATTCACCCAGTGGGCCGTAAAGGACATGTACTGTCCCTGACCTTTGTTACATCTCCACATGTCACCATTGCAGTGCACTTTGGTACACGCCGACAGGCTCAAGGAGTGGCCCACCTTCTGTTCCACATAATTGTGCAGGGATGGTTCTGCCTTCTTCGCAAAGAAATGACGGCTTGGGAACCTCGGCTCAGCACAAGCCATCAGTTCTCTGAAAGGTGCAGAATCCACCACTTGAAAAGGGAGGGACTGCAGCACCAGCAACTTAGACAACAGCACATTCAGCTTCTGCGCCGTTGGATGAGTGGTGCATACTGTTGTCCCTTGGACATGCCTTCACTGATGGATTGCTGGCGGAATGACTGACTCGAAGTAGGAGGAGCAGGAGCATCTGGACCAACAGATGAAGGGTAGAACAGCTCCCTTCGGCTGAGGTGGTGGAGCATTGGCTGGCTGAAACAGGGAGCGACTGGGTGATGCAGCAGGCTGGACCACTGCATCGGAGCCACTGTCCTTTCAGGCCGCTTTATGGTGAGGCTGCATATGTTGACGCAGGGCCGTGGTGCCAACATTGGGACCCTGCCCGTGCTTCACCTTCTGCCGGCACATCTTGCATTTGACCAGGTGAACATCCTCCAGATGCTTGATGAAAAACTGCCACGCTGCCGAGTAGCTGATTTCCCCCCCCCCCCCAACAGTCCTCATTGATTGACTCCTACTGCCACCAACTCAAGGAACCACTGTTCCACTACCTCCTGGGAAGGTAGGCTGCAGCAAAGCAGGTGGTCTACCCCGGGCACATTTGGCTCCAGACTCCCCACTTCTGCCACCATGCTGACTGCAAACGATGCTACCACCTTGCTGGCTCAGCTGTTGCCTCATGGGCAACCTGCAACCCTCTTCTCCTGATGATGATGAAGCTCCTTCTGCACCCGGCTCCCAAGTGCGATCCGCTTCATCATCATCAAGGTGTGTCTGCACGTCACTGATGTCCTCCTCAGGTTACTCAACAGTGTCTGCTTCAGGAGCCTGAATGCTCGCAACACCACCTCCCACGCCACTCTCTCTCATCACTACTTACCAGCCTAGCGGAGGAAGCGGCGGATGTCTCCTCCACTTCTTGGCTGGGCAGTAGCTGCTGACTGTCCTCTAGTAGATCATCCTCACTAAATAGTGGAGCTAAACCCACAGCATAAGATACTTCCGTGGGGGAGGGAACAGCATAGGACATCTGAGGACATCTGAGTGTGATAGCCTTGGGGGTGTAGGGTATGGGGAGTGTAGCTGTGCGGTAATCAAAGGGTGCTTGTTAACCCTTGCTATTCGTGACACCAGGGTGAGGGCTCCTCAATAAAGCTTTTCCTACCGCCGTTCTTCCCAGGAACGATAGGGAGGTAGATGATAATGGGTTTGAGGTAGAGAATAAAAGATTGTCCACAACCGGAGAGCTTTTGTAAATAACGTTCAGTTTTACTGAAGATTTTCTGAACACTTCATTACCATAACAGTCTCTTAGCATAATAACAGCTTTCCTTTGGAGATTGACAATGGTTGGGACATTAGCATTCAGAGTCTTTAGTCTATTGCGCTGTTCCACTGGATTTTGGGGAATTAGTTGCGGTCCAGTAGTCAGGCTAGCATTAGCAGGAATTTTGATTTGAACTCACGATTTTGGTTCTGCTGAGGCCGTAGGTTTTGAGGCCTAGCGTGTCTTTGAAAGTTGCATAGCACACCGTGCTGTTAGTCCGGCACCCACGAGAGCAGCAACCCAAGAGAGCGATAATTGGACGCAGCTCCCTTATATGGGCAGGGACTGGACTAACGCTAATTGGTCCATACTGATGTCAATCACCATTACAGAGATTTGTGGGTAACACGTGACCCAAGGACCTCCTAAGGTCCTACAACATACCATAGTGGTTACTAGCATGGTCACATGACCGAAGGTCCTGCGACGCCAAACAAGGTAAGTACTATACATTCCTATGAAACATAGATATAATTATTAAATATAGACATATATTAACATTAAATTTAGACTTAAAGAGAGGCGACTAGGGGCTGTCCCACCTTAGGAACCCTACCTGAATGTAGTTACTCTGACTTTGGGGACCTCTACACTAGGTATGGTATGCAATACAGTACTGGGACACCACAAACCCCCTTACTTAAAATAAGTCGGCCTCAACGTTAGTCCCCTAAAACAGAGGGACGAAGTGAAGGTTGGGTACAACCTATAAAGCTACTTAACATTTTCTTTTTTCTGTACATACATTGGTTTGGGTAAACTCACGAACAGGATTGGTTCATGAATTTAGTAACAGGATGAGATTATTCACATGAGATACATCCTACTTAACAGTTCCTAAGCTCACTATACATTTTTGAGTCTTTCTATACTTTTTTGAGTCTCACTATACATTTTTGAGTCTTTCTATACATTTTTGAATCTCACTATACATATTTGCCATATTAGCTACCTGTTTAGTACTCTGGAAGTATATTGGCTTGCCCGAGGCTTTCTACCAATAAGTCTGGATACTAGGGTCTATTGGCTACACGTTCCTATCCCTAGAACACAACATATAAACCTTACCTAGGTTACCTTTAATTATGTGCATTATTTTTAGCTCGCAAGAGTATCTACTGGCCAGGCAGAACATCTCGCACACGTATAAGAACAGAGAATTAGTGTACATGACAGGGCAGGAATTGGAAAAATTTGACATTAGCTACAATTCCCAAGGCATTTACTTTAGTGTGAGATACGTTTTTGGTTTGTTTGGTGTACTAAGTTTAAGTGAGGTAAGTACACTTAAGTGATTGTTTTGTTAAGTACTATGTGTTTAGTACTGTGTGTAAGGTCAGTCTTGATACCTTAGGGGTAGTTTCCCTTGAGTGGACCTTTGAGAAGGTGTTGGTGATGGGTGACAAAATGGTTATTCCTCAGGAGCCGAGGAAGCCACCTACTAGTAACTACTACAACACCTATTATTTACATTTTTTATGTACATGTGTACAATAACCATTTACATTTAGTTACTCTAGCATGAATATTTATTAAACACTCCAACAGGGTTCAGGTTCATTCACCTGATAAGTGCAACTTTCACGAAGAATGTCACGTTACGATTGAGGTATATACATGTAAACGTGCGTGCAAGGATCAGCAGTCCACCTGCACTAAGAGTCTAAACTTCACGGCTAGCACAGTTTAGCCGGGCACACACTTACGAATCTCCTACCTCTAGGAGTCTCTTGGTTTAAATACCAGGCACAAAACCTTGATGGTTACGTTACAACTGGAACAGTCTTAGCATAGTCCTGCTAGGCACACTTCTTGAACTGTTGCAGAAAAGTCTGTGAAGACAACGACAAAAAAAACTTTATAGCAGTATGAGTGTCACAGTTCAGATGCAGCTCCGGCGATTTCGTCCTGCTCCTCGCCTAGTGCCTCTACCCCTTTCAGGATCACAAGTAGGCAAAGAGTTAATGTGGCTCTCCCACCCCACATTAGTGAGGGTAGAGTGTGACACTGAAGGATTGAGGTTAACAGTTGGTGCTGGTTGATTCGGCCCCACCTCCTCCTCAGACGTGGGCTGCAGCACATTTGTTGGTACCTGGGGGGCAGATCAAAGCTCCTTGTCGGGAGTAGGCCAGGGCACTTTGTTGTGGACAGTAGGAATTGGTTGCTGCTATAGAGACTCCTCCTCCTTGGGTACATTGGTGGAGGCATCAGGAGCAGGCCATTTCGGCCTCAGCTGGAATGGGTCCGCTTCCCAATCATCAGAATGGAAATACTTGAAGGGCAACTGGGTTGGAGCGGCTAGCCTGATGACTGCGGCCGCCCACTCTCCTCGCAGGCCCCGGACGGGGTGTATTCCACTATCTCACCCACCTCCAGGGAATGGAACTTTTTGTGTAGATATGACCTCTGTACAGTTCACCGGTTTACGAGAATGGTATAGCCGGTGTGGCAATCAATGGGGGTACCATAACCTCTGACCTAGTCGAACTTGGCCACTGGTGCTCTGCGACGTTCCAAGGGCTTCTCCCCTTCTCGGGGATGATCCCACCTACGAATAAAGAGTGCCTCCATCTCCTTGGTGTTCTCCTGGTAGCGGATTCTCTCCTCCAGAGGCAGATGTACATGCTTGGGGGCATAAAGTTCTCTGTGTTGGGCCTTTAATTTTTCCATTAGGTCTGCTATTTCAGCCTCCTGACGGGCCCTTTCTTGCTGTGCCTTAGGAACCAATTGTAGAGGCTTCCCACGCAGGGTTTGAAGGACATCATGCATGTACTGAACAAAGTCAGGTTCATGGCCAAAGACCCATTGGGGCAATTTTGGTGAGCACGGTCGTTCATTATGCAGGGCGGACAGGGGTATCTCTGGCTCAGGGCTGGTGGAGGAAGAGAAGGCAGCCTCAGATGGTGTGCTTACTGAGGATTCCTCCATCGGGATCTCAGCCCACGAACCCCAGGTGCGGTGGTGAGGGGACAATCTCACTGGTGATGGAGTTCCAGGTGTCCCCTCGGTGTCCCCCGGAGGGGTATCCTGCCAGTCGTCGTCGTCATCGGGCAGTGGGGGAAGATTGCAGGCCCCCTCTTCATCCAATGACAACCGCTGCAAACGGTCGGCAAGATCGTGGAACAGTTGGACTGCGAACGCCGCAACTTTCATTTGTTCCGGTGCCATCTTTGTGCGCATGCCATGTGGAACGCTGCTCTCCGCTATGTCTGTACCTTCCGGCTCTCCTTTGTGCAGACTGAAGAGGTCTCTGTGCAGGGTTCCCTTTATACTGGGCTTTGCCAAAATGGCTGCCGGCCGGAAGAACGTCATCGGTGCAGCCCCGACTTCCTGTCCCCCCGGAAACAACAACCGCGTCTCTAAGTTCCATTTCTGCTGCGATACACTCACTTGATAGCCATGCCCAGGGGCGGGTTGTGGCGTATCGCGGGCCTTCTTCGCGCGCTTTTCCGGCAGCGAGTTAACTCTTGCAATGCTGACCGGACCAGAGGATCGTAGCATACATTCGCATCTCACTTTACACATTTCTGTAGCAATAACATTTTTGTCTCCCCCTTACTTTTCGCGTGTGCTCTCTGCACGCGGCACCATACACAATCTTCCGTACAATTATATGGTGCTCCGTAGCACATGGGGAAAGTCTATTATACAGGGGGAGTACACTTTACTTGGCAGAAACAGCTGGAGGCACACACCCGTATCCTGTTCGTGATGCCAAAAAGCTATGTGATAGCCTGGGCGGTGTAAGGTATGGGGAGTGTAGCTGTGCGATAATCAAAGGGTGCTTGTTAAGCCTTGCTATTCGTGATGCCAGGATGAGGGCTCCTCAAAAAAGCTTTTCCTACCGCCGCCCTTCCCAGAAACAATAGGGAGGTAGATGATAATGGGTTTGAGGTAGAGAAAATTTGATTCTCCACAACCGGAGAGCTTCTGTAAATAATGTTACGTTTTACTGAAGATTTTCTGTACACTTGATTAGCATAACAGATTGGCAATGGTTGGGACTTTAGCATTCAGAGTCTTTTAGTCTATTGCGCTGTTCCACTGGACTAAGGGGAATTAGTTGCGGTCCAGTAGTCACTCTAGCATTAGCAGGAATTTAGATTTGAACTCACGATTTTGGTTCTGCTGAGGCTGTAGGTTTTGAGGCCTAGCGTGTCTTTGAAAGTTGCGTAGCACACCGTCCTGTTAGTCCGGCATCCACGAGAGCAGCAACCCAAGAGAGCGATAATTGGACGCAGCTCCCTTATATGGGCAGGGGCTGGACTAACGCTAATTGGTCCATACTGATGTCAATCACCATTACAGAGATTTGTAGGTAACACGTGACCCAAGGACCTCCTAAGGTCCTACAACATACCATAGAGGTTACTAGCATGGTCACATGACCGAAGGTCCTGCGACGCCAAACAAGGTAAGTACTGTACATTCCTATGAAACATAGATATAATTATTAAATATAGACATGTGGTGTCCTGGTACCGTATCCTATACGTTACCTGTATAGAGGTCCCCATAGCCAGAGTCCCTAGGCCGTCGGGGTCCCTCTTGTCTAGTCTTCCCCTTGTCACCTCTCACTTAGTCAGTGGATATATAGTGGTTCTATTTGATATTTACATAGCTATAGGTATAGAAACTGTATATATTTGGTTATTCACCTGTACGGAGCGTAGCAGGACCTTCGGATCACGTGATCAGGTAGAAACTGTCAGGTAGAAATGGTTTTGCTTAAGGACCTTTGGAGGTCCCCGTAACATGTTCACCCACCATGCCTTGTAACGGTGAGTGACAGCTGACACGGACCAATCCAAAACGGCCCTTCCCCTGCCCATATAAGGGAGCGGCGGCCATTACTATCTCTCTCTTTCCCCGTGGGCTGCTGATGAGGACGGATCTGAGCAGCTGTCATCAGCAGTAACCAGGCCTAAGCCTTGCGGCAACGGTCATCTCTCAAAAACTGTGAGTTACTTCAATCCCTATTACCTCAACAAGATCACCGGACCTAAATATTCCCCTAAATTCGGACGGATCTCTGTAAAAATTCTAAATCTAATAACTCTTTGGATAAGTCAATGGTCCTCAGCATCTGTCAATCACTGCCGTGCTATATAGAGACTGTATTACTAAGACTGTTGATGTTCATTGGATGTACCGCAAGTACTTCAATAAAGTTTATGCAAGTTCAAGTTCATCTCCATTGTGGACCTTCATTCATTTAAGCACGCACCTATCATTCCTGGGAAGGGTGGCGATAGGCCGGAGATTTACCTCAGCGTATTAACCCTCACCCTGGCGTCACGAGTGACAGGGGTTAAATGAACCCCTTATATTCTGAAGCAACACCCCAACTACACTATACCCCCCAAGGGCTACCACAGACATATATTAACATTAAAGTTAGACTTAAAGAGAGGCGACTAGGGGCTGTCCCACCTGAGGAACCCTACCTGAACCTCTACACTATGTACGGCATGCAATACGGTACCGGGACACCACAACAGGGATTGCTCCCGGACCATGCCAACTGAGGGTTGTGTCTGAGGAACCCACTGACTGTTGACTGGGGGTGTCAGATGTCCCTTGTGATGAAGTGGATGACTGAGTTAACCAATCAATGACGGCAGATGGGTTGCTGGTCGAGACACGACCGCTAGCTGATACCGGGATCTCAGGCCTCTCGCTACTAGTCTGCTGCGACCTCTGCCTGATGAATTTAGGCCTCTGCCACTCCTCTGTGCATGTCATGGCATTTCTCTCCCTGACATACTTATACACCAGCTGAGTGCGTATATGTAACACTTATGAGTGCAGGACAATACGCTCCACTATGCTGAAAACTGTATTAGAATACAGAAACAAGTGTGTAGATTTGGCTGTCCTTTCACAGCAACTAGGCCCAAATTAGTTTAACAGGAAAATATATAAAGGAGACCACGTAAATCTCATCCCTTCCCCAATATCGCGCCACACCCCTACCCCTTAATTCCCTGGTTGAACTTGATGGACATATGTCTTTTTTCGACCGTACTAACTATGTAACTATGTAGGTGTACGTACAGTTTAAACTCATGAGAGGAGACTATGCGTTACACTACAAACTGTATAAGGCTACAAAGTGTGTAGCTTTAGCTGCATTTCATAGTAAGTAGGCCAAAATTAGTTTGACAGAAAAAAAAAACTACACCACCTATGTACGCACAGGTAACACCTATGAGAGGACAATATGTTCCACTACGCAACCTGCATTAGGCACTCTAATCAGATGACTATGGTTTTTCGTGCTCACCCTAACTGGCCCCTGTTTGCTTTAGAGTTGTTGTTCGACCAACTGCAGCAGTACAGAGTCACTGTGTAGTACAGCCCAGTACAGTATTATTAGGCACTAATAGTAGGTGACAATGGCTTTTAGTGCTCAGCCTAACTGGCCCATATAAGATTTGGAGTTGCTGAACACCCAACTGCAGCAGTACAGAATCGCTTTGTAGTAGAGCCCAGTACAGTATTATTATGCACTAATAGCAGGTGACAATGGCTTTTAGTGCTCAGCCCAACTGGCCCCTATAAGCTTTAGAGTTGCTGTACACCATACTGCAGCAGTACAGAGTCACGGTGTATTACACCAAAAGGTGTACTTTCTCTCTCTATCCCTCCCTTCCCTGTCAATGCTTTTCTGCAGTCATTTGGGCTTGTGCTGAATCACTGCTCTTAAGCTGTTTTTCTGTGCAACACACACACTGCTCTATCTCTCCCTGCAATGAAAAGCTCTCTCCGAAATAAAACGCTGGAATGGCTGGTCGCAAGATGGCTGGCGATTATATAGGGCTGTTACATTACGGGGGTGGCTGGCTGCGGATAAGGCTGCATGTTACATGTGATTCGGCGTCATCCCGCCTACCCACTTTCCCAGAGTTCCTTGCCCCATGTCGTCACATGTGGATACGCCATTTTAGATGCCCTGGAGCCTGGACTGCACTAAATGGAGTTTAATGAAGCGATTCTTTTCATCGATTAGCGGTGATATTCGGACTCGTGGCGAATCAAATTTTTCTTGAAATTCGTAACAAATTCAGATTCAGCAGATTTAATTTGCTCATCCCTAGTTTTAAGGAACATGTATGCTTCTTGCCAACTGGCATAAGGACACCCAAACTCATATGCATGAGACACATGGGGGACACTATACATGCATGCAAATTTTAGGGGATAACCAGAGTTCATGCATTTATTGCTAGGGGAGGGGGGAATCATAATGAATTACTTAAGATATATATATATATATATATATATATATATATATATATATATATATATATATATATTTAAAGCTGATGCTCTAATACCTAATACATTGTGAACATGATATTTTTCCACATACTTTGCTATTTCAGCTGTTATTGCTTTTATATTAATTCTTACTTTGTCAATAAAGTTATTTGGATATGAGTATAAAAGGGGTGGGGATTGGATTCATACTTAGGCTGTATTTATTGTTGTATAATACTTGCTGCAGGGATTTCATGTATTTCTCATGTTAGATATACCCACATCATACACCACCTAAGCTGAGCTGAATTTCTGAACTGCCAGGTCCAGGTGAACCAAGGCCGGAAGTGCACAGAGATATTTGTACTCCGTGGATCCTAGCAGTGCCAGCTAATACATTTATTAATTCATATTTGGTACATTTTTATTGGATGAGTCATTTGTGTTAACAAAACCAATTTGAGGGAAAATATAAAATATTAACTAATTTGAATTCTTTATTTTACCACCATGTAGTTTTACTAATGTATTAACTTGATTATACAGGTGGTTATATGACTGTGGTGATGATACAACACATATTTAACAAGATTAAACCACTTTTTATAGAAAACATTGATTTTTTTACTGTAACTGTCTTATTTTTTCTATTTTTTTCTATTTTTTTTTGTCACACATAGATCATTAGATTGCTTCTGTACAGCTTTAGCATTCTCTGTATAACAAAACATTATTGTGCTGACAGGCGACCTATTAGGACCTAATAGGCAAAGATTCATGGCAGGCCTAGGGCCATTCTTAGGCCCTCAGCTGCTATGACAACCCTCCACATGCCATAATATAAGGGAATAAAGAGCCAGGATCAGAGGTTTCTCTGATTCCAGCTGTTACAGCAGAAGCTCAGCTATCAATCCCTGCAATGTCCATGATGTAACTGTGCGTCACCGTGACTTTTTTTTAAGGCACTCCATAATGTTCAGTTTCATGGTGGCATAACAGGTTAATACAGTTTTTTATTAGACACTTTACATGATAAAGGAAGATCCATGTTCCAGACTGAACATTATCCCTGAATACTTAGATACACAATTTGTCTATTTGTCAGACTGCTGAGTACGATGACAGCTCATGATGAGATCTACAGGCAACCTCATCAACAAGAACATCAGATTTCTGGAAGAAATGTGTTTGTTTTCTTCATGTTGTTATGATATTAAATATATATATATATATATATATATATATATATATATATATATAACCTGTATCTGTTTGTGTTTGTGTGTGTATGTTTGTGTACAGTCATGGCCGTAAATGTTGGCACCCCTGCAATTTTTCTCACAGAAAAGGATTGCAGTAACACATGTTTTGCTATACATGTTCATTCACTTTGTGTGTATTGGAACTAAACCAAAAAAGGGAGGAAAAAAAGGAAATTGGACATAATGTCACACCAAACTCCACAAATGGGCTGGACAAAATAATTAGCACCCTTAAAGGGGTACTCCGGCGCTAAGACATCTTATCCCCTGTCCAAAGCTTGAAAATGGCTCCATTGGAGCAGAAAGGTTGCTTCACTGAAGATGAGAAAATAAATCACTTGATATTTTTGGAGTGCTGCATCCCTGGTGTTCTTCTATATATATATATATATATATATATATATATATATATATATATATATATATATATATAATTATATATATATATATATATATATATATGGATAAGGGTATGGTCTTCTCAAAGAGGTGGTCTTTTGCAGAGGTTTTCCTGCATATGAATAGTATAAACTGTATGTGAAGAAAGCATGTTGTATATTTTCTTGTTAACATCATATCTTCATGTTTAAGTGCAATTTAAGTATATGGGACTTAAAGGGGTATTCCAGGATTTTTGTTTATTTGACTATGCTACAGGGGCTGTTAAGTTAGTGTAGTTCATAATATAGTGTCTGTACCTGTGTGTTTTCTCACAATTCTTCTTTGATTTTCACCCAAATATTTATTTTTAACAGCATACAAAATGACTGTTGTCTCGGATTTTTCCCAGCTTACAATGCGGCCGAGACCTGACTCACTATTCAGCTGATGACAGTGAGCCTGTCTGCTTCAATGGGTGGAGCGATCGCATGGTGGGAAATAGATCAATCTGCAACTAATGCAACAGCTGGAGGCACCCTGATTGAAAACCACAGGTCTTTTGTTTCAATGGGTGCGGTGGCTGATGTGTGGGAGGGAGGAAAATGGAATTGTGGGATTTGTAGTAAAAAAAAAAGAAAAGTCGAACAGGAAATACAAGTTCACAAAAAGCTAGCCACAGTGTTATGGTAATCTCACAACATAGCCATTTAGCCCCAAGACAAGTGCAGATCGTTCCTAGGCATGTCCATTACTGCCTGCCAGGTAGGTTCTAAAATCACCTTATGGTGGATAACCCCTTTAAGAATTAATTCTGCATACCGCTTGATATAGCATTTCAAAATGATAGTCAGCCTTTAACCCTTTAACAACCTGGAAATTGATAAACTAATTTTTGCATTTAAATTGTTTCCTTCTCTTCTGTTTTGTTTTTCCATCTACAGAGACATGTGAGCCATAGATGGTATGTTTTTTTTTGTAGGACTAATTGTACTGTATAAGGACACCTTTCATTTTGCAGGAAAATAAATTGCAAAACAACAAATAACATTTTATGTCATTCACAGTGCGGTAAAATTGATATATTTGTAAAATTTTCGTAAGGTTGGCATGATTACAACTGTACCAAATTTATATGGTTTTTGTTAAGTTTTACAACTACTCTGGAGCTGGGATAGGCCTTATTTAGTTTTTATCTTTAACATTTTGGGGTAGATGAGGCTTTTTGATTGCTATTTATTCAATGTTTTTCTGGCATATAATATGACCAAAAAAAATCATGGCTTTTGTTTTTTTCATTTTCGCCATTCACCTTGTTGTGATTAATAATGTTATATTTTAATAGTTAAGACAATTCCACATGCATTAATATCAAATATGTTTAAAGTCAATGGGAACTATGCAAATTCATAAGCAGGCCCGTCGCTAAAGTACAGGCAAACCAAGCAATTGCTTTGGGCCCCGAGCTGGCCCACGGCACCAAGCAGAGTCGACGCTTGTTGTGCTTCCTATAAGGCTACAGCCGCCTTTGCGCTCTATAGAGAGCCTCAGGTGGCTACAGCACTCCTGGTCACCTTCCGAGTTCCTCCCTTTCCCTGTAGTATGGCCAAGCTCCTCTTCCTCCTGGTCCCCAAATTCTGTTCGTAAGCCAGCTGATGGTTTTAGTGTTCCAACCACTTACTGCAGCTATAAGCAAGCTGGAGGGGGCTGGAAAACTGTCTTATACTTTTATACAGAGGAGTTAATGGTTGACTCAATGAATGTAAGTTGTCCAGGTCCTGGTTTTGCAAAATAATCTGAACTCATTGACCCTCCACCACTGTGCTTAACAGTTGATATGGGGTATTTGTGTTGATATGTGTTACCGCCAAACATCATCACTTTAGTCTTGTCTGTCCAAAAGAGTGGTGTAGGTGAACATCTTTTTACCCTATTAATTCATGTGTTGAAAACTGTGTACCTGCGCCAGATTTATTACATGGTGCAGGGCAAGTGATGAATCTGGTTCTGATCACATTTCTTACTTCAGTACTCTACTTTGTATGGTGATTCCTCTTCAAGTTTTTTTTCTGTGCGACTAAATGTGCGACTTTAAAAAAATGCTGTCCAGTTCTGTAAGTCAAGTCAGGGGTGGTGTAGATTTGCGCATAAGTTAGCGCAGCTGAGACAAAAGATGCGACAACTGAAAAGTCGCACATCATAAGTTACTGACCACTGCATGATATCCACTGAAATCATGACTTGGTATGTTCTTTTTGAAAAATCTTCTAAAGCAAAAGTTGTAATGAATAGTCACAAAACAGCAACTGAGACAAACTGTGAGACAAATGTACACCACAAAACCAGGGTAAAACCAATGATAAATTCCCCCCAAAGTGTGCTGCCACATTCCTTTTGGAAAGAAAATTCATTTTCTTGTAAACTTTTCCAAAAAAAGACAGTTCTGACCAATGGCAGCGCAGGACAGGGGTTTGCCATGGCAACCCCCCGTTCTGCCCACCCCTGGATGTCGAGGGGATCGTGGGAAGAAGATGGAGGCCGTACCTGCAGGAGAAGATGCCTGGGGACCCCGGATCTTCGCTGGAGACTGCTGGATCCTCGCTCAGGTAGGGAATTGTCGGGGTGGGGGGGGGGGGGGGGGGGGGAATGAAAGTGACAGTAAAACAATCTTTATTGTGGCAACCACTAGGAAGGCCAAACTGCAACTCCCAGCATGCCCAGAGTTGTAGTTTTGCAACATCTGGAGGGTCACAGTTTGGAGACCACTGTTACAATGGTGCCCAAACGGTAGCCCTCCAGATTTTGCCAAACTACAACTCTCAGCATGCCTGGACTGCCCAGGCATGCTGAGAGTTATAGTTCTGTAACATCTGTCCCTTCAGATTTAGCAATTTTCATGAATTTTTTGAAAATTACTGCTCTACTTTGAAGCCCTCTAATTTTTTCAAAAAGCAAAAATATTATGATGCCAACATAAAGTGGACATATTGTATTTGTGAAGAAGAATAAAATTTATTGTGAATATCCATTTTCCTTACAAGTAGAGAGCTTCAAAGTTAGAAAAATGCTAAATTTTCTAAATTTTCATGAAATTTTGGGATTTTTCACCAAAAAAGGATGCAAGTAGCGCCGAAAATTTACCACCAAAATAAAGTAGAATATGTCACGAAAAAACAATCTCAGAATCAGAATATTTGGTAAAAGCGTTTTCGCGTTATCATAAAGCTACGGTGGTCAGAATTGCGAAAAAGGGCTAAGTCCTTAAGGTGAAAAAGGGCTGCGTCCTTAAAGGGGTATTCCGCCCCTAGACATCTTATCCCCTATCCAAAGGATAGGGGATAAGATGTCAGATCGCCGCGGTCCCGCTGCTGGGGACTCCCGGGATCCCCGCTGCGGCACCGCGCTATCATTACAGCACAGAGCGAGTTCGCTCTGTGCGTAATGATGGGCGATACAGGGGACAGAGCAGCGTGACGTCATGGCGCCGCCCCTCGTGACATCACGGCCCATCCCCTTAATGTATTGAAAGGGGTGGGCCGTGACATCACGAGGGGCGGAGCCGTGACGTAACGATGCTCCGGCCCCTGTACCGCCCATCATTACGTGCAGAGCCAACTCGCTCTGTGCTGTAATGAGAGCGTGGTGCCGCAGTGGGGATCCCGGGGGTCCCCAGCAGCGGGACCGCGGCGATCTGACATCTTATCCCCTATCCTTTGGATAGGGGATAAGATGTCTAGGGACGGAATACCCCTTTAAGGGTTTAAAGGAAAACTGTCAGATATTTTCTACCGCACTATCCACACTACTGGTGAATAGTGCGGGAGATGCTGATTAAAACGAGCCCTACCTCGCCCAGATCCGCCCGGCTGTTCGTCCGCAATCGTAGTTTTAATCTATGTGTAAATCATGCTGTAACTGGCACAGGGGCGGGGCTTCTGCAGCTAACTAACACTGACGTCAGCACCGCTTATGAATATTCATCCCCCTCCCTTCAGTTAGGAGCGGCGAAGAGAGGGAGAGCTGGAAGGAGGGGGGATGAATATTCATAAGCGGCACTGACGTCAGTGCCAGTTAGTTGCAGAAGCCCCGCCCGTGCCAGTTACAGCAATCTATACACATAGAATAAAACTACAATTGCTGTCGAACGGCTAGGCGGATCCGGGCGAGGTAGGGCTCGTTTTAATCAGTGTCTCTCGCACTATCCATCAGTACCTGTGGATAGTGCTGGAGAAAATATGTGACAGTTTTCCTTTAAATGTTTTCCACTTGTGACTGATCTTTCTCACTGTAGAACGATGGACGCGGCAGGTGCTGAATCAATGAGTTGGCACTAGGAATGCTTGGACATGCACGGCAATGCATGTCCAAACGGATTCCACAGAAAGAATGAACATGTTCACTCTTTCAGCTGAGTACGGAATAGTGATGAACTACATTGGCCATATAGACGAATATTTGTCGTAATTTTGGGTATTCGTTATATTCGCATATTCGAGGAAGAAAACAGTGAGGGGGTGGGCAACTTTACTATGGGTTGCTAGGGATGTTGTTGATAACCTCTGACAAGTGTATTTGCATCATTCTATGAAGGAATATGCGCATATTGACATATGCGAATATTCATATATGCGAAAATGCGGGAAAAATGTCATATTTGTAATTTCGAATTTATTTGCAATATTTGCAATATTTGCGCATTCACAGAAAAAATTTGAAATGCGAATATTTGCGCTCAACACTAGTACAGAATTTGAATTTTGTGGCAGAGATTCTGCTGTGTGCACACTGCAGCAGAATCCCCCTGAAAACAATGAGAGGCTGCTCCACCCGAATTTCCAAGCAAAATTTTTCTAATGGATGTTGCTCAAAAATTTTGCTGTGTGAATGGGCTTTTAGCGTGTTCCTAAACTGTGCTCCACTGTGCCCCTCTCCCTCCTCCTCCTCCAGTTGAGCCTCAACAAGGCTCATGTGGCCATGAGATGTAGGCGTCACTTCATCAGTGCCCTGACCAGCCATCGTTTCCAACACGTGTTGTAGTAAATGAAGCAGTGGAATGACGTTGTTCATCCCGTAATCCTGGCAACTGACTAATAAAGTGGCTTCCTCAAAGGGCCTGAGCAACCGGCAGGTGTCACGTATGAGCTGCCACTGGTTGACATTAAAGTTGCACAGGGAAGTCCCCCAATCTGCTTGGATCATCAAGAAATCGGTGATGGCTTTGTTCATTTAGTCAGTCCAACATATGGAGGATGGAATTGCAACGTGTGGAAACATCGCAAATCAGACTATGTTGGGGGATACCGTTCTGATGCTGCAGCTCAAGGAGGGTGTGCTTTGCGGTGTACGAATGGCTGAAGTGCATGCAAAGTTTCCTTCCCATTATTAAGATGTATTGCAGATGGGGGGAACACTTCAGGAACCTATTGACAACCCGAGTGAACACGTGTGCCATGGAGGGTGTATGCTTCAGGCTTCCTTGTCGCAGCTCAGACAAGATGTTCTTCCCATTGTAGGTCACCATGGTTCCCATTGCCAAGGCAAACCATGTGAAGAACAGCAGGACACCACCATGCCCTGCACATATGTATGCTGGAGGGGCACTGAGACTTGTCCGTGCCGTTGAGGCTGAGGACTCGGTGGAGGATGAGGAGAGGGAGTCGCACACTGTCACAGGACCAATGACCTGAGAGCGTGGAGGTTGAAGCGACGTGACCTGTCCAAGTTGCTGTTGTGGCTGTACAGGAACCACATTCACCCAGTGGGCCGTAAAGGACATGTATTGTCCCTGACCGTAGTTAAAGCTCCACACGTCGTCACTCTGGTGCACTTTGGTACACACACCGACAGGCTCAAGGACTGGCCCACCTTCTAATCCTAAAAATTGTACAGGGCTGGTACACCGATGAATAGCTGATTTTCCCCCCAACAGTCCACACTGATTGACTGCTACTGCTGCTGTCTCCAGGAAACCCTGTTTCACTACCTCCCGGGAAGGTGGGCTTCCGCGAAGCAGGTGGTCTACCCCGGGCACATTTGGCTCCAGACTTCCCACATCTGCCACCATGCTGACTGCCAACCATGCTACCACCTTGCTGGCTCCACTGCTGCCTCACGGGCAACCTGCAACCCTCTTCTCCTGATGATGGAGAAGCCCCTTCTGCACCCGGTTCTCAAATGCGATCGGCTTCATCAACATCGAGTTGTGTCTACACGTCACTGATGTCCTCCTCAGATTCCTCAATAGTGTCTGCTTCAGGAGCCTGAACTCTCACAACACTACCTCCCACACCACTCTCCTCATTACTACTTGCCCACCTAGCGGAGGAAGCGGCAGATGTCTCCTCCACTTCTTGGCTGGGCAGTAGCTGCTGACTGTCCTCAAGTAGATCATCCTCACTAAATAGTGGAGCTGAACCCACAGCATACAATACTTCTGTGGGGGAGGGAACAGCATAGGACAGAGGCAATGGTAGGAAACAGACAGCTCCTGGGCCATGCCAACTGAAGGTTGTGTCTGAGGAACCCACCGACTGGGAACTGGGGGTGTCAGATGTCACTTGTGGGTTGCTGGTCAAGACACGACCACTAGCTGATACCGGGAGCTCAGGCCTCTAGCTGTTACTCCTGCTGCAACTCGCCCATAGTCTGCTGCAACCTCTG
The DNA here is from genome assembly GCF_029499605.1 of Hyla sarda. Lineage (NCBI taxonomy): Eukaryota > Metazoa > Chordata > Amphibia > Anura > Hylidae > Hyla > Hyla sarda. The sequence continues at coordinate 129,174,035 of NC_079194.1, read as the reverse complement.
CCTGCGCCTGATGAATTTAGGCCTCTTCCACTCCTCTCTGCAAGTCCTGGCACTTCTCTGCGTGACATAATTAGTGCGTATATGAGTGGAGGACAATACACTCCACTACACTTAAAACAGTATTTGTCTAGGACAACAGCAAGTGTGTACTTTTGCCTGGCCTTTCACAGTAACTAGGCCCTTAATATTTTAACAGGAACAAAATGGTACACTACGTAGATGTACGTACGTAGTATGCACATATGATGGGAGTACAAAATGCTCCACTACGCTTAAAACAGTATTTGTCTACAACATGAGCAGGTGTGTACTTTTAGTTGGCCTTTCACAGTAACTAGGCCCTTAGGATTATAACAGGAACAAAATGGTATACCACGTAGATGTATGTATGTGATGTACACCACGTAGATGTGTGCAGTTTAGCTAAACCACACTGTGGATTATTGGTATATCCCACATGCACTATAGGAAAGTGGGGTAGGGAACTGTTAATGCGTTACAGCAATATAGTCCTGCACTTTGTTGGTATTATTGTAACAATATATGTGAACTGCTGGTGATTGTTGTCAATAATTCTTACACATTTTTTTCTACATTGTGTCTATCTATTTTTGTAATATTTTATTACATATTAAAAGTTATGTTTTAAGGTTCCTTTTTAGTCTCTATTTTTTATAATTGTGGGAGACCTAACAATCTATCATATATATATATATATATTTATATATATATATATATATATATATATATATATATATATATATATATCAGTGATTAATGTATTTATGTGGTATGCACTTATGAGGGGAGTAAAATACGCTCCACTTCACTTAAAACAGTATTTGTCTACAACACCAGCACGTGTGAACTTAGTTGATTTTCACAGTAACTATGCCCTTCTGACTATAACAGGAACAAAATGGTATACCACGTAGATGTATGTATGTGATATGCACATATGAGGGGAGTACAATACACTACACTACACTTAAATAGTATTTGTCTAGAACAGCAGCAGGTGTGTATTTTTGGCTGGCCTTTCACAGTAACTAGGCCCTTAAGAATTTAACAGGAACAAAATGGTAGACCACGTAGATGTATGTACGTGGTATGCACTTTTGAGGTGAGTACAATACGGTGGATTTGGGCTTGAAGTGAATTACTGCTGTAAAAATGCTTTTCAGTGCAACACATACTCCTCTCTGTCCCTCTCCCTCTCTCTCTGCAATAAAACTCTGATGTGACTGGCCACAAGATGGCTGCCAATTATATATGGCTGTGACATCACAGGGGTGGCTGGCTGCTGATAGGCTGCATGCTGTATGTGATTCAGGGTCATCCCGCCTACCCGTCTTCCCGCCTTCCCTGAGTTCCTTGCCCCATGTCCTGACATGTGGAGCCGCCATCTTAGATGCCCTGGAGCCTGGACCACACTAACTGGAGTTTAATGAACCGATTCATGCGATCAAATCATGGCGATATTCATATTTCTTGCAAAGCAAGTTTTTCCTGAAATTCGTAACAAATTCGGATTCGTCAGATTTCATTCGCTCATCCCTAACGTGTGCATATGTGTGAATATATATTTATTTACAATGATCCCAAATACAAAGCCAAGGAAACTCTCAAATGGTTTCAAAGAAAGAAAATAAAGCTTCTAGAATGGCTCAGCCAATCTCCTGACTTAAATTTCATTGAAAATCTATGGAAGGAACTGAAGATTCATAGAAGAGGCCCATGGAACCTTCAAGATTTGAAGACTGTTTGTGAGGAAGAATGGACCAAAATCACACCAGAGCAATGTATGGGACTAGTCTCTCCACACAGGAGATGTCTTGAAGCTGTCATTACCAACAAAGACTTTTGTACAAAGTATTAAATAAATATCAGTAAGCATGTTTAGTACTTCTCCCTGTGTCATTTCACATTATTACACATGACTTAATTTGTTTTGGTTTCTTTTTTTGTATGGTTTACTTGGGTTGTTACCAACATCTGGTGAAAAATTCATGTTTCACCTTTGGAAATATATTTAGTGAGAAAAATGGTGACGTATTTAATCATTATTTTCCCCACTATGTATTGTTCCTGTCATGTTTAACTACTATTAAAAAAATTCAAAATAAAAATAAAATTTTTTTAATTGCCATTTTTTAGCTCCTCATTTGACATCTACATTCAACGAAGCTATGTTAAATTTTTCTGTATAAAGGATGTATGAAGACTCATTTTTGTGCCATGATCTTAATTTCTTATCAGTACCATTTTGGTATTGAGCTGACTTTTTATCGCCTATTATTCCATTTTTTTTCTTTCTAGGATGTCATCAAAACCACACAACTCTTGGATTTGGTATTGTACTTTTACACCACTCACAAAGTATGGACAATTCCGCAGCAGTCATATATGTTTATTAACATTATTTTTTGTTTGTTAATTAATTTAAATTTGGAGAATAATGGGAAAAGGGGGTTATGTCAACTTTTGTATTAAAGGGGTTAATTTATGTATGTGAAAACTTTAATATATATATATATATATATATATATATATATACACTTTATAGGGACCAATGAAGGCCCTCTGGCTGCCCCTGACTGATCAAAAACTTTAGACATATCTCTCGGTCAAGTTTTTTAAAGCGATAGGTACACTTTAATCATGCATACTCCTGCTCCATTAAACTCTATGGGACCAGAATAGATGATCAGCAACCTTCTTGATGCCCATAGTATTAAATGAAGCTGCAACAAGCATGTCCATCCAACGACCACACGCACATTCAGGTGTTGCTTGCTCCAGAGAAGAATTCCAGGCTACTCGTTGAACTTGTTGAACACCAGTGATTCTTCTTTACTTAATGAAGAAGCACAACTGGTGTTCAACCACACTTGGAGTATTCTGGAGTTCTTGTCTGGAGAAAACAGCACCCGAATGTTCGTGAGGTCGTTTTTCCTCCTTCCAACTGCTGATGATTCCAACAGGACAGATTATACTGTTTTCTGTGACCTTGAAGGCTTTTGAGCTCACTAGGTGACATCTGTTATACTGTACCCCCTTTATAGGGGCATTTTTATCTTTTTGAGGTAAGCTGCCATCTTGGCCAGAGTCTGCTGGGTCTTTTTTCCCTACTGACCCCAGCCAGGGTCTTGAAAGCACCTAGGGTAGTACACGAGGCGTTGCCTTTCAATCTTTTCTTTTTTCCTTTTCCTTTAGGTTGCATCCTTTAGTTAAACCATTGGAGATACATGAACACTGCTCTCATGATTCATGGAGAAACCTGCACCACAAATCAGGCATACATCCTTTGTCCTACAGATAGGGGTTAACTATTTTTCATGGACAGACCCCTATTAGGAACCCTGCATTTGTGCAGGCAAGATTAGATTATGATGGTAACATGCACTTCAATCCATTTTTATTGCTCCAATTCATCTTAACTACAAATGAATTTTGTAAAAACTTTTTGTTTAATAATCTTATACTATTTTATGTATGCATCTGCTATATAAGCCTGTATATCTCCATGGTTACAGACTACAAACACTGTGTTGTCTGATCCTGCAGTCATGTGTTACTCAGCAATAAAATGGTTGCAACACTGTCCTCTCCCTTTAGATGAGAACATCAGAAATCAGTTCAGTTCAGGGTTTATTGCATTCATGATTTGCGCTCATGAAAACTATTAAAGTTTGTGATTATATGAATCACTTTTTATTTGTATTTATTAAATTATTTTTTAATTGTGGCTGTAAATTTTTAATACAATTAAGACTGGATTAAAGGGATTATAAAAAAGAAGATTTAGAGCTTGGAGGCGACACATTGTGAGGAAAATTCCTTTATTATCAGCGCAGTGTTTAGAGATTACACACTGCACAATGTCTTCATTTTTCTTTTTAACATCCTATGAAAGGTCAGAGGTCAAACCTCATCCTGTCCATTAGATGAAAAGCTGCTTCTATCCTTGAACATTGGAAAACACTGAGTATCCTCTGCTTTGTTTGTTCAAGTGAAAGAAAAATATATGAAGTGAATGTTCGCCCTTCAACATCATTTCCTTTTGTGTTTTTATTTCTAAATAGATAGAAAATTCTGTGTTGAATAATTTCACAATACATAACTTTATAACTGTCATTGCTCCAATTTTCTAATACAGAGATAGATTTAGATCCTATGCACAGACATATAGTTACATCATCTTTTAGCCACATGCTGTCAGCACTATAGGGGCTTAGAAGCTTACTGCATACTGTGTTATTATTGAATTCCATATACAACCAGTTAGTTAAAAGCTCTTTACTTCCCCCTACTGGAGGCTATATCACCGCAGAATTTTGCAAACATGTTATAGACATTTCTTTGAAAAAGTTTTTCTATGACTTTTATATTGAGAAACGTTTTGGTCTATCCTTAGTTTAGACCATCAATATCAGATTGGCGGAGGTCTAAGCTTCCAAAACCTCTGTCAATTGGCTAGTTGGATGGTAGGCAGTGTTTGTGGGAGTGCTGTGGCCTCTTTATCGTAGGCATAGCTTTGTACAGTCACTACCAAATACATGGAGCTGCAGCCCTCCAATTAGCTGATCAGCTGGGGTGCCATGAGCTGTTCTAAGGATACTCCATCAATATCAAAGTTCAGATAAACACCTTTTTAAGGGGTACTCCACCCCTAGACATCTTATCCCCCTATACGTGCCTTAGACTTGTATTGAGGGGGCGTTGCTGTGATGTCACGAATGGGGCGTTGTGTCGCGAGCACTCTAAATGACTACAACAAATTAACCCAAACGGTTAGAAAAAACCTCTATATTGCATGTGTCAACTAATACTAAAACTTGACTTTTTACAGAAAGGGACCCTACAATTCTGGAAACAAGAAATATACATGAAGTTGTCAGTAAACTTTGCTTGTGATAAACAGTAACAAGATAAGATTATAATAAAAAATATGATTTTCTGTGACAGTGACATTTCCCCAAATGACGCCGTTTGTTCCAGCGAATGTTTTCAGCAGCCAGACTTCTACTGCGCTAATAATTCTACTGCAATATTACAGCAAGTGGACTTCATGATCCTTAGAAAGTCTGGAAGTTAATTTACTTTCAACAGAAAGAGCCTCAACAGGGATATTGGTAAAATTAAGCTAATGGACACCGTGTTCGAAATAAGGGAAGAGGAATGGCCTGCCCGTGATAGGAGCGAGGAGATATTTGTAGATGATTGAAAATAAAGTAACTGCGGCAGTAGGAGGTAATGACGGCTCGTCCCAGACCAAACAGTCCTGGAATAATACAAGAGCCAGATTATGCAGTATTACATGAGTTGTCAATGGCGGAAGTCTCTCTGTATGCACATTAGCATATTGCTCTATAATAAGCTAAATGAGGGTTATAGCAATGGCGGTAATTATTATGGAATGCAAACAGCACGGAGAGGACAGCTTCCTTGTGTTAGGGTTGCACATTCTCAGTTAGCAGGAAATGCCCATTAGGTTACATTAGAGCTTCAGGGGTGTAAATAAGCAGCCCTCATACTGATAGAAAACATGGAATTCACAAATTAACTTCCCTGCTGCTCTGTGATGCATAGCTGAGAGCGAGAGAGCTAGAGACTGCTCTCCACAGGATTATACAAAGCTTTTACACAGCATTTTGATCTAAAAAGTATGAATGCAAGAGGACAGTCAAAAAGACTTAGAGGTCATTGTAAAATTGTCCCTGTAGATCAGTCGTTCCCAACCAGACACATCATGGGTCCCTTGACTCAGTCAGAGGGTCACACATGACCTTCAATCAAGGCCAGGAAACGAGGACGCATGGGGCTCATTGACACTTATCTATTTACAGTTTGTGTTACCTCCATATAATTCTTGCCAAAAGTGAGAGAAAATGAAAATATTTTTCTACTCCTCACTGCTGAAATGTGTATGAAGAGGTCAAAATAATGGCAAGGATATGTGTTCAATGACAAAGGTAACGTGTGCAGCAATGTAGGAGTTGCACTCCACCAAACTCAACAAAGCCAAAGAAGTAACAAATTCTTAAGCACCGCCTAAGTGGAGTGTTGAAAGATTTTCAGAGCAAAATAGTGGTTATATCTGTTAAGCTATAGCCATACAAAAGCAGAAGACTACTTGATGTGTAGGATCTGTGAGTGTAATGAAATAGAAAAAGAGGGGGTGGTACTTGGGGTACAGCACCCAAATATTCCTTTGAATAGATACAAATTTCTGGCATGTGGTAGCCTCTGGTCACTCCCTGTATGTAATACATCTGTCCAGTCATCAATTGGAGATTGCTTTAGTGCAAGAATAATAAGTGAATGGTTTTCAAGATCCTACCTCTATGCAGAGAAAAGGTCGGCCAACCGGCTGGGGAGTGGAGTGCAATGGAACACGATCACGGTGGGTCTCACCGGTAACATCAACGACTCTTGACATGAAAAACATTGTTGTTTTTAATGACTTTAACTCTTTAAAGGCTATGGACACCTTTACAGAGATTTGTTTTCTTTCAAATAATATTTTTAGTAATAACACCAATACAATATATTATGAGTTTGTCACGCAGAACACATAGGCAGCTGTGGTCATTAAACAGTTATAGGTTTCAAATACAATTGGCATTTTACAGTTTTAGTGTAGAACAAAATGCCGAGAGATGTTTTGCTCCAGATGGGCATATTATAAATGGCAAAACTTAAAAGAACATAGTTGTAACATGCAGTGATTTTTTTATTTTACTTGTTTCCTGAATGCAAAATAAAGCAACTTTCTATATAGTCTTCATTAAAAATGTCCTACCATTTAAAAGTCACTGTATCAGACTTTCTGCTCTTTTGGTGTTAGAGCAGGGAGGGGGAGAGTTACACATCAGCTCAGATAGTAGAAAGGGGAGAGAGAGAGAGAACACTTGGGGGACAGCTCATAAAAGTTGGAGAAAGAGAGGAGAGCAGATACAAGGCAGTCTGCAAGGGAGAATCATATAGGCTGTGTGCTACTGTAGAGAGATAATAGAGCTCATTCAGTACAGTAGAGACAGTACAATCAGAAGTAAGTGAAAATGTTATAAACACACATAGAGAATTATTTTGTACCATAATAAGAACAAAACTGGCCACCATCTTGTTGGTATTACAGTAGTTGATGTTTCCAACTTCTTAGATCGGCCTTAAAGGGGTATTCCAGGCCAAAACTTTTTTTTATATATCAACTGGCTCCGGAAAGTTAAACAGATTTGTAAATTACTTCTATAAAAAAATATTCATCCTTCCAATAGTTATTAGCTTCTAAAGTTGAGTTGTTGTTTTCTGTCTAACTGCTCTCTGATGACTCACGTCCCGGGAGCTGTGCAGTTCCTATGGGGATATTCTCCTGTCATGCACAGCTCCCGGGTCGTGACATCATCATTGAGCAGTTAAACAGAAAACTTCAGAAGCTAATAACTATTGGAAGGATTAAGATTTTTTAATAGAAGTAATTTACAAATCGGTTTAACTTTCCGGAGCCAGTTGATATATAAATATATATATATATATATATATATATATATATATATATATATATATATATATATATATAAAGGTTTTGCCTGTAATACCCCTTTAAATGACACCCATCATTGCTGTTGCCATTTTATGGTATTGAGGCCAAGTAAAGATTCCTGGTGACAGATGCCTGCTCCTTCGATAGGTAAGAAATAAGAGAAGAAAACTGCTTTAGGGCCTATTAAATGAGAAAATGTTTTTATCAGGCAGAGACACTGTGTTCCTTACAGAGAAAGCTCATATTTTGTACGTAATAATTAACTTTGGATGGGTGACGGCAGCAGAATTACAAGTCATGAGTAATATGTGAATTACCTGGAAGATAAATAAATTATACTATAACAAGGAGGCATCCATTCCTTCCTGCATAGCATGCCAGCTCACCTTTATGCCTCCTTCCCCTCCTCCACCCACAGCTAATTATCTTTCTACATAGTTTATTATACCATTCCTGTTACTCACAACTAATACTGATATTTCATTCATTAGTTCATCTTTCACTGGGGAGGAAGACATTAGGAAGCACTGACACTGACTCGAAGGGAATGTTACTTCTGGAACTGGGTAATTTGAAACCACACAAAACTCCACATACTGTAGATATAGCTGCACCAAGCCTCATTAAAAGGATGTCTTGACATGGATCTGATAGAACTGACAGGTGTAAAAGGGACCTCTTATCATTAAGAAGCTATTTCAGGATAGAGGGTTACAGCCATTGCAGTCATTATAAGGCCCGTCACCCAACTTTCTCCAGACCCTGATCAATTTTGTTATACTCAGTTACGTTCTCCATGTGAATACAATACAAACGTAGAACAAAGGGCACTAACCATAGTAAATGTCTTCTTAACTTCATTACAAACTTCGGAGTTGCAGGATGGCTAGGACAGTCGCTATTAAGGGCACTCAGAGTCGCTCTCTATACGTTTACACATCCTCCATGTGTTTTACTGCCATAGTGGCATAGTATCTGTAGTTATAGTATACTATATAGAACTAGAAGAAGCTAGATAGATTGTAGCTATAGGTGCAAAAAACTAAAATTGGTCAGCACATCCAAGAGAAATATAATAAAAATGGAGGTGCACGCTGCTATGGCTGTTTATAGCTATATGTGCCTGACAGAAAAGGGTGCTACAATGTTGAAATCTCTGGGAATAGCTTTATAAGGTTAAATAACAAAGCTAGGCATCCAAGTGGTTAAATGCTAAAACAGAATATACTTCTAGAATTATCCTGTTTGCTGGAAGTACAGACCATTGGAGTAGATCATGTCAGGGAGTAATTAACTTGTATGAAAGAAAGGAATGATTACATTGACATGTAATGTGGGATGGATCAGGCAGCGGGAGCCGCTTCCAATAGAGCTGTTTTCACAAAATAGACAATGCAAGAGGTGGGCTGCAGGGGCTGCTCATTTAGGAGAATGATGAGAGGATGACAGGCATATGTTAGGTTGTCACACGCGTTCTCTACACTCAAAGAATGGTTGGAATTGTGCATACTGGGGAAGATTTACTAAGGAAAATGCGGTAGAATTCTGGCTCCAATTGCACAAAAAGTGGCATACATTTATTATGTGATTAGATACATTCGCAAAGTGTCTATAAAAGGTACAGTGGCTAAGTGGGTTATAAAATTAGCAAGATTTATTAATTGCTTGCGCTGTCCTTTCGTCAAAACATATTGGGGTAGGGTAAGCCAACCAAGAGGTGGCATATGTAAGGTGAAGCCTTTGATAAATTTGGTGCATCTTCTGACTGTCTCATCTAGTTGCATGCTGTCGAAATGTTAGATATTATTACATTTTCCCTGCACTGTGTGTAACATTATGACAAAGTACTGTCGTTACAGTGGAGCCAGAAGTCAAACTGGCCGAAACCATAGACAAATATAAATCACAGTGAAGAACGTCGTTTCTTATAGGTGGTAGTATAAGGGATATTTGGCTGCCTATATATAGTATTGGATGGTCCCCCGTAAGGTCATAGTTAGGGATGAGCGAATCGAATCTGATGAATCTGAATTTGTTAAGAATTTCAGGAATCTCAATATTGCCGTGATTCGATCGCACGAATCGCTTCATTAAACTCCATTTAGTGCAGGCTCCAGGGCATCTAAAATGGCGGATCCCCATGTGAGGACATGGGGCAAGGAACTCTGGGAAGGCGGGTAGGCGGGATGACCCTGAATCACATGCAACATGCAGCCTATCAGCAGACAGCCACCCCAGTAATGTAACAGCCCTATATAATCGGCAGCCATCTTGCAGTCAGTCACTTCAGTGTTTTATTTCAGAGAAAGTGTTTCATTGCAGGAGAGATAGAGCATTGTGTGCATTGCACAGAAAAACAGCTTTACAGCAGCAATTCACCACAAGCCCAAATCACTCCATAAAAGCACTGAGAGAGAGTACACTTTTGGGTGTAATACACAGCGACTCCACTGCTGAAGTGGGATGTACAGTAACTCTAAAGCTTAAAGGGGCCAGCTAGGCAGAGCACTAAAAGCCATTGTCACCTGCTATTAGTGCCTAATAATACTGTACTACTACTACACAGCGATTCTGTACTGCTGCAGTTGGTTGTAAAGCTAACATGGGGCCAGTTAGGGTGAGCATGAAAGTCCATAGTCACCTGATTACAGTGCCTAATACAGGTTGCGTAGCGGAGCTTATTGTCCTCTCATAAGTGTAATCTGTCTATACATAGGTGGTGTACGATTTTTTCTTCCTGAAAAACAAATTTTGGCCTATTTACTGTGAAAGGGCAGCCAAAGCTACACCCTTGTTTCTGTAGCCTTATACAGTTTTAAGCGGAATGTATTGTCCAGCTCTCATAAGTGTAAACTGTACGTACAACTATGTGGTGTATGTTACTTTTTTTTCCTGAAAAGCTAATTTGGGCCTAGTTATTGTGAAAGGCCAGCCAAAGCTACCCACTTGTTTTATAGTTTTATAGTTCTCCTCTCATAAGTTTAAAGGGGTATTCAAGGAAAAAACTTTTTTATATATATCAACTAGCTCCAGAAAGTTAAACAGATTTTTAAATTACTTCTATTAAAAAATCTTAATCCTTTCAGTACTTATGAGCTTCTGAAGTTAAGGTTGTTCTTTTCTGTCTAAGTGCTCTCTGATGACATGTGTCTCAGGAAACGCCCAGTTTAGAAGAGGTTTGCTATGGGGATTTGTTTCTAAACTGGGCGTTTCCTGAGACACGTGTCATCAGAGAACACTTAGACAGAAAAGAACAACCTTAACTTCAGAAGCTCATATGTACTGAAAGGATTAAGATTTTTTAATAGAAGTAATTTACAAATCTGTTTAACTTTCTGGAGCCAGTTGATATATAAAAAAAAGTTTTTTTTCCTGGATAACCCCTTTAAACTGTACGTACACCTACGTGATATAGTTTTAATTTCCTGAAAAAATAATTTGTGCCTAGTTACTGTGAAAGGCCAGCCAAAGCTACATCCTGGTTTCTGTAGCCTTATACAGTTTTTAGCAGAGCGTATTGTCCAGCTCTTGTCATAAGTGTAAACTGTAGGTACACCTATGTGGTGTACGTTTTTTTTTTTTTTCCTGAAAAACTAATTTTGGCCTAGCTACTGTGAAATGCCAGCCAAAGCTACCCACTTGGTTCTGTATCCTTATACAGTTTGCAGTGGAGCGCACAATCCACCACTCATAACTTTAAACTGTACGTACACCTATGTGGTGTCCTTTATATATTTTCCTGTTAAACTAATTTGGGCCTAGTTACTGTAAAAAGGAAAACCAAAGCCACACACTTGTTTTTGTAACCTCATACAGTTTGTAGTGAAGCGTATTGTCCACCTCTCATAAGTGTAAACTGTACGTACACCAACGTGATGTCCTTTATATATTTTCCTGTTAAACTAATTTGGGCCTAGTTACTGTGAAAGCCCAGCCAAAGCTACACACTTGTTTCTGTACTCTAATACAGTTTTAAGGGTAGTGGATCATATTGTCCTCCTTTTATCAATGTAACATATACGCACTCAGCTGGTATATAAGTATGTCAGGCAAAGAAGTGCCAGGACATCCACAGAGGAGTGGCAGAGGCCTAAATTCATCAGGCAGAGGTCGCAACAGACAAGGGGAGAGTGGCAGCAGGAGTCGCAGCAAGAGGCCTGAGCTCCCGGTATCAGCTAGCGATCGTGTCTCGACCAGCAACCCATCTACCGTCATTGATTGGTTAACTCGGTCATCCACGTCATCACAAACTATATCTGACACCCCTAGTCAACAGTCGGTGGGTTCCTCAGACACAACCCTCAGTTGGTATGGCCTGGGAGCAGTCCCTGACCTACCATTGCCTCTGTCCTTTGATGTTCCTTCCCCCACAGAAGTATCGTATGCTGTGGCTTCAGCTCAACTATTTAGTGAAGACAATCAACTAGAGGACAGTCAGCATTTTCTGCCCAGGTAGGAAGGGAAGGAGACATCCGCTGCTTCCTCTGCTAGGTGGGCAAGTAGTGAGGAGGAGAGTGGGGGTGGGAGGTGGTGTTGCAAGCATTCAGGTTCCTGAAACAGACACTGTTGAGGAATCTGAGGAGGACATCAGTGACATGCCGACACAACTCGATGATGATGAAGCCGATGGCACTTGGGAGCTGGGTGCAGAAGGGGCTTCATCATTAGTGTTGAGCGGCATAGGCCATATTCGAATTCGCGAATATTCGCGAATATATGGACGAATATTCGTCATATATATGCTAAATTTGCATATTCATAATATTCTCGTTAACATATGTGAAAATTTGCATATACAGAAATTAGCATATGTGGAAATTTGCATATGGGAAAATTAACATATGCAAATTTTCGCACATGCGAAAATTCGCACACCAATCTCACACAGTAGTATTAGAGCCTTCTTTACACCACACAAGCTGGAAGCAGACAGGGATGCCCACTGTGATGTGTACTGTGAAAAAAAAACAAAAAAAACCCCGAATATTCGTAATTACGAATATATAGTGCTATATTCGCGAATTCGCGAATATGCAATATTTGCCAATAAAATTATATTCGCAAGCAACACTATTCATCATCATCAGGAGAAAAGGGTTGCAGAAAAGGGAGGCAGTAGCTGAGCCAGCAAGTTGGTAGCATGGTTGCAGTCAGCATGGTGGCAGAAGTGGAAAGTCTGGAACCAAACGTGCCTGTGGAAGACCACCTGCTTTGCGGCAGCCTACCTTCCCGGGAGGTTGTGGAACAGGGGTTTCTGGAGTCGGTGGCAGTAACAGTAAATCAGTGCAGACTGTTGGGGGGAAAATCAACTACTCGGCGGTGTGGCAGTTTTTCATTAAGCATCCGGAGGATGTTAAGTGTGGCCTTATAGGGAAAGTTTTTACTCCCACCTGCTACAATGGACAATACGTTGTTCCCTTCCACCATTTGGAGGCAAGTGTTACTCGTCAACTTCAGGATGTGTAATTCAGCCACTTTATGGTCTCCTCATGCTGCCTCCAACTCCAGGCTGTGTCTTTCATCCTTTATATGGTCTTCTCATGTTTCTGCCACCTCAAGGCTGTGTCCTTCAGCCACTATATGGTCTCCTCATGCTTCCGTTATCTTCAGGCTGTGTAATTCAGTCACTATATGGTCTCCTCATGCTGCCCCCCACCTCCATGATGTGTCATTCAGCCACTATATGGTCTCCTCATGCTTCCCCCCCCCTCCAGGCTGTGTCATTCAGCCACTATATGGTCTCCTCATGCTTTTGCCACCTCCAGGCTGTGTCATTCAGCCACTATATGGTGTCCTCATGCTGCCTCCACCTCCACGCTGTGTCATTCAGCCACTATATGGTCTCCTCTTGCTGCCGCCAACTCAAGGCTGTGTCATTTAGCCACTATATGTTTTTTCTATTCTGCCGCCACCTCCAGGCTGTGTCATTCAGCCACTATATGATCTCTTCATGCTGTCGCCACCTCCAGGCTGTGTCATTCAGCCACTAAATGGTCTCCTCTTTCTGCCACCTACTCCAGACTGTGTCTTTGTGCCAGATCATGGTCTCCTCGTGCTGCTGCCACCTCCAGGCTGGGTCACTGTGTCACCATGTGGTCTCCTCATGCTGCTGTCACATTAAAGAAAACTTTTTAGGTTCATCTATTTGAAATCTTCAATTTAAATGTTAAAAAAATATCTTTAATCTTTTCAATTGTGAGGCCCTATGGTCTCATCAGGATGTTGCCACCTCCAGGCTGGGTCATTCAGCCACTATATGGTCTCCTCTTGCTGCCGCCAGCTCCATGCTGTGACATTCAGGCCCTATATGGTCTCCTCATGCTGCTGCCACCTCCACGCTGTGTCATGCAGCCACTATATGGTCTCGTCATGCTTCCGCCTCCTCCAGGCTGTGTCAATCAGCCACTATATGGTCTCCTGATTCTGCCACCATCTTTAGGCTGTGTCATTCTGCCATCATATGGTCTCCTCATACTGATGCCACCTCCAGGCTCTGTCATTGTGCAGGCACTGCGACAGTGATTCTAATAGCGACGCCTGTAATCTGCATAACATACTGAATAACAGTATTATTTCACTACCCCAGCACACTCCCTATGAGTGTTTCAACAAGGCAAAGTGTTCTACATCCCTATTGAGGCTCTCTGTAGCCCAGAAATAGCCGCTTTTAATAGCGATTCAATCACAAATATATTTGTACCGAACCAAATTTTTTCAGAAAATTCTGCAAATCAGCCTAATCAAATTTTTCAAAAAGACTTCAAGGTCTACTTGAATTAAGGACAGCGTGTAGTTTTCATAGGTTCCCCATAGGTTTCCGAGTTGGTTCTGTGTAGATTCCCATCATCCACTGGCAGAAAGTTGGGCCAACATACATTAGTGCCCCACTCATTAAGCAAACAGCTCATGGTATGTACGAAGGTTAGAGTGTAACCATATTTTAATACCCATTCTATCAAGCTGTTTTTCCCCCACAATGTTGCTACTTAAGGGAAAACTGTCCAACAAGGGATCACTTACTTAAATATGTCCAGTAGGACCCGAGATATATCCTCCATAAGATCCTTTACTGAATTCAGTGAATCGCACGCAGAGGGCAGGCTCCACAGGGGCAGGGATTCATGACACCACTAGGATGTGGAGTCACAGAGTCACATCCAGCGTTCCGGCCAGGCACACTGGCCTTGAGCGCTTCCCTACTCTCTCTTCCCCAGCCGTTGGGGCTGGGATATGATGCCGGGATGCGCCCGCATGCGAATCCCAGCCCATCACTCACCTCCACTCTCTGCTGCTTCCTTGTCTGGTCTCGCAGCTCCGGCGCATGCCCCCGCCTCCTAGAGCATGCGCGCTGGAGCGCTAAGATTTAAAGGGCTAGTGAGCCCGTAATTATATGTTACACCTGCACCTCTGCTTTACATACCTGCACCTCCCACATACCCCTGCCGGATCTTTGTTGCCCTAGTGCCATTGAGAAAGTGTTTTCTTCCAAGCTTTACTGTGTACCTGACCTTCTGCTCCACGTTCCTGACCTTGCTCCTGTGCTGCTGTCTAGTGACCTTCTGCTTCGTTCCTGAAAAATGCACATGTGCTGCCAGCCCTGACCTCCTGCTCTCCTGACCATGGCTTGCCCAATCCCTCCTGTGCCTCGCATCACCTTAGCTGCCTGTATGTTCAAGGGGTAGCAACCTGGATGCCGCCTGCCGCAGCAAGACCATCCTGCTTTGCGGCAGGCTCTGGTGAAAACCAGCAGCATCTTAGACTCTGCTCCATGGCAGGGCCCGCATCATCTGCCACAAAGGTCCAGCGGATCAACTACCACTGTGTGTGTCCTGCCTACTGCCGTGAGTCTTTACACACAGACAATTAATATGTAAATTGAGCCAGTGAATCCCCACCCCTGCGCACAATTCACTGAAACAGAGGATATTCTGGGGGGACATATCTCAGGGCCTACTGTACATATTTAGGTAAGTGACCCCTCGTTAGACTCCTGTTCACCCACACTATAACCCAGTGTATTGGGTTTAGTGTGGATGAACAGGCTGACAGTTTTCTTTAAACATATTACATTTCTGGGTAGGTAAGAAACAAAATGAACCTTAAAGAGTACCTGTCATGATATTGTTAAATTTTATAATCCTCCCTGTTCACTGCCACCATCATGACAAACCACCCCCTGCCTTTATTTTTATTATTTTTAGTTTTCTACCTTGATATTGCTATGTATCTTCTGCTCAGTCAGATTCACAGATTGGGAAGGGGCATTACCCAGCAGGCGTGATATCATCTGAAGCCATACAAGGGAGAACTTCCTCCCTCTGCTACACACAGCCAATAGCAGTACAGTGTGTGAGATGAGCTATGATTGGCTGAGGCTGCACCCCCCCCCCCCCTTCAGCACTCCAGACTGCATTTCCTGATTTTGGACTTCTGCCAGGCCAGCAGGAGTCCAAAGTCTGTGCAAGAGATGGGAGGAAAATGTGCTCTGGACAAGTAGGGAGACACCTAGTGGCAGCTTCTTTAAACATAAATAAAACATAGAAAACTTCATTTTTTTAATCAAAGTATATTAGAAAGATTTTTTATTTACTATATAGAGTGCAATCTCAAAAATTTGTTTTAATGACAATGCCATTTAAAATTTTGTAATACCTTTTGGACCAGACTCTAACACAATAATTGGCCCCTAATTCAATAGAACACCAAAGGCCCACAAGAATAAATTTGCTGTTTACTATGGTCCCAACCATCAGGATCAATTGATCTGTAAGTCTGTCAAGGTTAAAAAAGTACCTGTAGAGATGGAGGTCTTGTGTAAGTTCACACCACACATAGAAACCTGGTTGTGGCCAACTTAAGCTGACTCTCTACATGTAGAATGGGGAATGTATAACTTTACAACAAAACCTGAACTCTTAATGTAACCTCCTCTGAATCCTAACATCATTCTGTCTAGTTGTCTATTCCCCATACTGTTTGGTCTTTGCATGAACCGACTCTTTACAGTCACAGCCAAGAAATTATCGATAGACAAGAGACAGATTGAACTTCAAGACAACCAACATATTTGAGTCAGATGAGTCCTTTCCATTCGTACTAAAGGAATGTCTGCCGATTCCTTGCCAACCTCTGCAGTTTTGTTAATTAGAGACAGATGAATCCGAAGGTTGGGTTAGCAGCGTGAAAGCAATGGGGGATTGTGGAGTTTATCACTGCTCTCTGGTCTTTGGATCTGGGAATTGGCTGGAAAGCGACCGAGCTTCATGCTCTAGAAGTAGTAGAGGGTGGACAGAAACAGAACAGATGGGAGGAAAACTCCATCACATTGAGAACTGGCTCTAAATATAAGGAAGGCAGAGAGTAAGCATAAAGCTGGGAGGCACTTTGCAGCCATCTGTTGCTAATAATAAATTTATGAGAAGGTGCCAAGTCTAGCTGAACCCATCTTTAGCTCGAACCATGCTTAATGGTTGTTTCATACATGAGCCATGAAATGCAGGAGGTTTATAGGTGTGACACATATACAAAGGATGTCACCAGGAACAGTGTTTAGCTTTCCTCTATACCTACATTGAATCAGCACCATCCAGATAATATACTGTATTTTACCTACCATAGAGAGCCAATCCACACAGCAATAATGTGATTCTGCAGGTTGCTAAATATACATGACATTACTAACATTACTAAATAAACATAACACCAAGATCAGAGGATGTTTGTATGAAAACATCCTACACTGCTATGCTAACAGATTATTTCTACTTCGCAAAGCCAAAAATTCCATCTTCTAATTCCTGCTACAACAGTTTAGGAAATTCTTGCCCTGTGCATATGTGACCTGTGCCAATAGTGAAGCCCCATCTGAATGGGCTCTGCTATACTTGTCCTCCAAACACAATAAGCAAGTTGCACTTCTCTATAATGAAGATGCACCCCTCCATTACACAGTACTGATGTAGATTAAAGGAAGAACAGAGAGACAAGACGGCACTCACCATAAAGTGGGGTACTTTATTCTTCAGTTGCGGACAAATAACGACAGATCAGGGAGTCAGGCAGACAGGAGGAGATGCATTTGTCTCCCGCTGCTGACCTGTTGTTATTTGTCCGCAACTGAAGAATAAAGTACCCCACTGTATGGTGAGTGCTGTCTTGTCTCTCCGGTCTTCTTTTTCAAGTTCTTACATTCACCTGACTGAGCACTATCTCAAAGGGGGCAGTTGTTGTGCCGGTGCGGTACCTTCTGCTCCCGGAGGAGCGTGGTATCCCAACTATATATTACAAGTTGCAGCAGTGCCGGTGAGCTGTTTTCTATTTCCTGCATATAGATAAAAGGTACAATGAGATGTAATAAATGTTCATGATAATTTCAAAGCATTGTAAAAACTGTATCCTAGTAACAACTTTATATTTTTATATACAATAGATACATGCTCAAAAAAATAAAGGGAACACTAAGGTAACACATCCTAGATCTGAATGAACCAACTAATCGTATGGAATACTTTCGTCTTTACATAGTTGAATGTGCTGACAAAAAAATCACATAAAAATGATCAATGGAAATCAAATGTATCGACCCATGGAGGTCTGGATATGGAGTCACACTCAAAATCACAGTGGAAAACCACACTACAGGCTGATCCAACTTTGATGTAATGTCCTTAAAACAAGTCAAAATGAGGCTCAGTAGTGTGTGTGTGGCCTCCACGTGCCCGTATGACCTCCCTACAATGCCTGGGCATGCTCCTGATGAGGTGGGGTATGATCTCCTGAGGGATGTCCTCGAAGACCTGGACTAAATCCTCAGCCAACTCCTGGACAGTCTGTGGTGCAAAGTGGCATTGGTGGATGGAGTGAGACATAATGTTCCAGATGTGCTCAATCGGATTCAGATCTGGGGAACAGGTGGGCCAGTCCATAGCATCAATGCCTTCCTCTTGCAGAAACTGCTGACACACTCCGGCCACATGAGGCATAGCATTGTCTTGCATTAGGAGATACCCAGTGACAACCGCACCAACATATGGTCTCAAAAGGGGTCTGAAGATTTCATCTCGGTACCTAATGGCAGTCAGGCTACTTCTGGCAAGCACATGGAGAGCTGTGCGTCCCCCAAAGAAATGACAAACCATTGCTGACCCACCACCAAACCGCTGGAGGAGGATGCTGCAGGCAGCAGAACATTCTCCACGGCGTCTCCAAACTCTGTCACATCTATCACATGTGCTCAGCGTGAGGAGCACAGGTCGCCAGTGGCGAATTTGCCAATCTTGGTGTTCTCTGGCAAATGCCAAACATCCTGCACGGTGTTGGGCTGTAAGCAAAATCCCTATCTGTGGATGCAGGGCTCTCATACCACCCTCATGGAGTCTGTTTCTGACCGTTTGAGTGGACACATGCTGACAGACACAGCAAACCTTCTTGCCACAGCTCGCATTGATGTGCCATCCTGGAGGAGCTGCGCTACCTGAGCCACTTGTGTGGGTTGTAGACTCCATCTCATGCTACCACTAGAGTGAAAGCACCACCAGCATTCAAAGGTGAAAAAGAAAATTCAGTCAGGGAGCATAGGAACTGAGAAGTGGTTTGTGGTCACCACCTGAAGAACTACTCCTTTATTTGGAGGTGTCTTGCTAATTGCCTATCATTTCCACCTGTTGTCTGTTCCATTTGCACAAAAGCATGTGAAATTGATTGTCAATCAGTGTTGCTTCCTGAGTGGACAGTGTGATTTCACAGAAGTTTGATTGACTTGGAGTTACATTGTCTTGTTTAAGTGTTCCCTTTGTTTTTTTGAGCAGTGTATATCCTACATTTGTTGTACAAAATGGAACGTGACAATTTGTTGTTTTTGGGGTTTTACACCTGACAATTGGACTTCAAGCCAGAATGCTACTTATATTTAATACTCTTGGGTCTCGTTCAGAAGGAGGCTTACCCAACTCATCATGACACATCTCTTCCAAGAAAAGACAATGGGCCTGTCAAGCAGCTCAGATTCTTAGATGGAGGCGTGAAGATCCATATTTCCATGCCAATAAATAAATCTCGGATATTCTGTTAACCTGTAGTAATATCCAGTCACATTGTATGATCCCCATTGTAGTAAAACTTGTTCTCCAGATTAGTAATGAATCATCATTAGCCAATTTAATCCCCAGGAAACAGATAGAAATGATTATGTAAATGTGATTTATCTAAGAAAGGTTTGAAGTCAACTAGAAAGGGATATTGTTTGTCCCCTACTGAACCATAACCATAAAATGTCTTTCATATAGTAAACCACAAGCCGGAGTCTCAGGTCATGTCTGAGCTGTCTTCTCCTGAGCCTTTGAAGCTGTCCTTTGTCTTCATCTCCAAGATCCAGTGAATGAGATGAAACATTTCATTGATGGCAACTGTTGGTTTTGTACTTTTTTTTTCTTGGAGTCTTGTGATGAATCCGAAAAGGCCCTTTCAGCATCTGAGATTTGCAGCCTTATTATGATGAATGTGAAAAATCTTGGAACGGACAGTAACGTTCCGGGCTCCGATAAAACAGCTCCAAGCCAGAAGTACAAAAAATAAACACATGTAAAATAAATCTAATGAGGTGGGAAGTAAAGGCTGAAATATTTATCCGGGTAAGCTAATTTTTCCTTTTTTTTTTTCTTTTACAAAATTATCTTCATTGATTTAGAGAAAAGAAATGATTTATAAACACAAGGGTAAGATAAAGAAATTATCCGGACTTGTCGAAGAACGGCGACTCCTAAAACACTGAAAAGAGGAAAAAGCCCAGTCCCAAAGGGATTGTCCCTTGAAGATAAATGCAAGACAGCCTGGAGATCAGCTGATCATTAGGATCATACATCCTGGCCAAGCACTTCCCTTTCTGTGACCACTTCAGGAGAAATGATTGGCTGTGTATAAGAAACATGAACAGACTACCACAGCAAGCTAAGAGTTTTACTGGCTATTTATAACTCCTCTTCCTGCTAAAAGGGAATACAGTTTTCTTGGCCAGTAAGGAAATAACTATTGCTAAAATAGGAGACTCATTTCGATCTTTTCCAAGGGGCTCCCTTCATCATATGTATTCAACTAGTACATATGTGGAGGATAATACAAGATGCAACTCCAATACAAAATACGTAATATGTATGTACAGTAACACAAAGACTTCGGCAGCAGAATAGAGAGTGCAGCTCTAAAGTATAATACAGGATATGTAATGAAAGTACACAGTGACTCCACCAGCAGAATAGTGAATGCAGCTCTGGAGTATAATACTAGGTGCAGCTCAGGACCAATACAAAATAAGTAATATATTGTATGTGCACAAGGACTCCAACGGCGGAATAGAGAGTGCAACTCTGAAGTATAATACAGGATGAAACGCAGGATCAGTACAGGATAAGTAATGTAATATATGTTGCCACCAGCAGATGACTGAATGCAGCTAAAAAGTAGAATACAAGTTGTACATCAAGGTCGATACAGGATAAATGATATAATACACAGTATGCAAACAATGACCACTTATGTAGATGATATCCATATACGTATAAGCAGCGTAGTGGAGGTCTGTGATGGGTATGTCCTAGCATGTGCTTCCTCCTCTGCTCTTCTTGAGTCTCTGGTGTGATATGACATGCTAGTAGCCTTGGCTCTATGCTGCACTTTAGTTTCTTCCTGGAGGTGCCAGACTCAATTTCATTTTTTGGCACCGTCTTGTGACCACAGATGGCAATTAATCACAACCAGATCCCTGTACCAGTTGATAATTACCCACTACTTGTCAGGAGTCCATTCCCTGCTAGACGTATAGTCTTTCCTTCACATAAAACATGTAGCCTTAATATGCAGAGGAAGTTGATAAAACTACAAAAAGAGAAGAAAGATGGGACAGTTTTATTTCTCCCTGTGAAAGGTGGAATATGTGGAGCGTGACAGAGCACCAATTAATCTCTGAAAATATCTGCCAGCATTTTCCTGACTTGGCTCTTCGTGTTCTGCAGGGACGACCCAGGTCTCCGCTGCCTACCTTTAAAGTGTTCACAGATCCTCAAGACACATTAGGATAAAACCCACTTGAAAGGAAGACATTTTTAGGGGGCTCTTGAAGCAAGGACACAAAATGATTGTGAATGCTCAACTTTTTTCTTCTAAAACATAAATTTCAAAACTTGCAGACAAGCAATGATTTGTGCTTACCTCCCGAGGCTGAACTGAAATTGCCTTTTTTCTCATTCCTTATATAAACCGCCATCGACACTTTTACATATGACATCCGCAATGCAAAGCAATATTCAACTTTTACAATGTGTGTTAGCAGCATAATTACCACTAGGTTAACATCATAAGAAAATGAAATGTAACTGTACAATATATGGCAAGGTGTGCATTATTAATAGGTAAGGAGCCCTGGAGAAAAATAAAATTAAAGGGGTATTCCGGCTTTAAACATCTTATCCCCTTTACAAAGGATAGGGGATAAGATGTATGATCGCAGGGGTCCCATTTCTTGGGGCCCCACGATCTTGGTGCAGCCCCTGGCATTCTCTGCCAGGTGCTGCTTCCAAGACGGGGACGTGACATCATGGCAACGCTCCTAATGATGTCATGCTACACCTCTCCATTCATGTCTATGGGAGGGGGCATGGCGGCTGTCACACCCCCTCCCAAGACATGCATGGCGTGGGAATGGCGTGACATCACTAGGGGAAGTGGCCATGACGTCACGTCCCTGTCTCAGAGCAGCACCCGGCACAGAATGCCAGGGGCTGCACCAAGATCGTGGGGGTCCCCAGCAGCGGGACCCCTGCGATCATACATCTTATGCCCTATCCTTTGGATAGGGTATAAGATGTAAAAAGCGGGAATACCCCTTTAAGGCGTAGCTTGTAGCTTCTGGCCCCTGATGCAAAATCTGCAATAGGGCCCCATATGCCAATTATGATATTGGTCTCTTATGGGGCAGATGTGCTTTGAGGTCCCCTTAGGCACCAGGGCCCTGGTGTGACTGCTACCTCTGCTACACCCCTGCTCCCAGTGCAGCATTAACACAGGCTTGCTAAAATGGAAGTGGAGTATATATATTTAGCTCTTGTTACCTGAATGCCCTTCCCTAAAAAACACCATAACCCGCTCAATAATGTTTCTGTACAGTGTGCACACAATACTATTATATAAGCTCCAAGCAATACTCCAATATGGTGCCCATATAACACTCCCATATAGTGCCTGAGTTATACCATCATATACCAAATGATGCTTCTATACAATGCCCAACAAAATACACATACTGTATAAAGTGGCCACATGCTAGAACAAGCCCCATATAATACTCCCATACAGTGACATATGCACAACAGAACAAAATAGTTTCTTTTTGTTTACTCTCTTTTCTTTAAGTGAATTTTTCGCTTCATTACTTTAGTTATTCGCCTTAGTTCATTATTTTTAACTAATAATGAATATTTGTAATTTTGTTCTTCTTAGTCATTGTCTATTCGGATTATCTGTATTCCAAATATATGATTTTGTTATGAAACAAATTGGACATGTCTACAATTCACACTTTCATAAAGGGTTGATGTACTTACTTACCCCTGTGCCTTTTAACATTTCACGCTTCTGCTGAGCCTGTGGTGTGCAGCAGAGGCACATGGCAGGCATTTATAACTGTCAGGGTAGATTTACATGAAACTTTTGAAAGCCCTGCTGTTCACAGATTTGCACAGCAGGGCTTTCAAAATACGCTGGCCTGGCCAACCTTGATACATGTGTTGGTTGCTTTGCGTCTGGCACATGTCCTGGAGGTAAGGAGTTATGATATGCATCACTACTAACCTTTTCTGGCCATACAGTATAGAGCGATTTAGAGCATACCGCTGTATACTGTACAAGGGGTGGACTCTTCATTTTACTGATGGGAGTCCACCTCTATATAGCCGCGGGCACAGCTTGGCTAAGTAGGAGGTTGACTAGCAATGCCTCCTGTCCAGCAAGTAAATAGTTAAGGAGGGATGCTCTGCATTCTTACTTAACTCTATGGGGACACTATCCAGCTATCCACTATTTTTTTTTAATGCATTTTAAATAGCTGTGTGTGAACACAGCTGCATAACTTTGTGGGCATTCTCCCCTTCTGGGAAGAGGGGCAAAATGCACTAACAAAATTTTTTTTTTTTCTCGTTTCAGATCAGTGTATACATAGGTGAATTCAGTGGACTACATGTTTTTTTTTTCTTTATTTTTTTCTAATATAATGACTAATGAGGGTACCAGGAAGAACCCAGTAATGGCACAGCTAAATGGTGCTCCTGGGTCTGGGTGATATAAGGCTGACATTATATAGGCCGAGAAGGGCCAAAAACAATGGTCCTGGCCAACCCTGTTAGTGTCAGTCTGTTGTTGGTTTGTTGATATCTGGCTGATTTGGAAAATACAGAGAGCCTCACACTTAATAAAATAAAATATTTATTTATTTATTTATAAAACAAAAGAAGCGATACCAACAAAGCAGCAACACTCTGACTATACCAGATTGGGCAAATACCATTGCTTTTAGCCCTCCCTAGCCTAATTAATATCAACCTGTTACTGCCCAGGCCCAGGAGTGTAATTTAAGGTGCTCTGTGCCTGTTGATACTGGCTTCTCCCTGTCCCTATGTGACTGTGGGCACCGGGTTTATATTGGAGTATTAGCAATAGCTGTTTTGGGGCTAGCATTGGGGTTATCTATTAAATAAAATGTTAAAGAAAAAAAAAAAAAAACATCTTTTTTTATTACAAAAATGACCCACATAAATGTATTAGAAAAAAAACCATCCTTGGTCATACTCTTTAAAGGAGTACTTTGGTGGAAAACAATTTATTTTTAAATCAACTGGTGCCAGAAAGTCAAACAGATTTGTAAATTACTTCTTTTTAAAAATCTTAATCCTTCCAGTACTTAGCATCTGCTGTATACTACAGAGGAAGTTCTTTTCTTTTAGAATGTCTTTCCTGCCTGACCACAGTGCTCTCTGCTGACACCTCTGTCCATGTCAGGAACAATCCAGAGCAGGAGCAAATCCACATAGCAAACATATCCTGCACTGGACAGTACCTGACATGGACATAAGTGTCAGCAGAGAACAATGTGGTCAGACAGAATAGAAATAATAGCGAGGTAGATTCGCTGGTAAATATAGCTATTTATGTTGACACATCTAACTCACTGAATGTGTATCTTGCGTCTTCTGCTGTCCACTACCTCTCACTCAAATCCCTGTGTGTGTAATAAGGTTAATCTCCGACTTTGTGCAATGGAGCCGGGACCTGGCATACCCAGCATCCTTGTCCCTTGCCTAGTTCTGTCTCCATTGCACAAAGCCAAATATTAACATATTAGCAATACCTGCTAATACCGGGTCTATCTATGGACCAGACCGTAGATCCAGGTCATTTATACCTAATTCAATTCAGCCACAACATTGCCCTGTGTATTGGATTTAGTGCGGGTAAACCAGTTGTTTTGCTTTAACATTGACCTGCCTTTCATTAAAAACAACCCTTAGTACTTGACCTTCTTTTGCAAGAGAACTATACCTTTAAATATGGCTTTTTTCTTTTGCCCCGGTCTCCTGCCCTTGGCACCAGTATAGCTAATAATGCATATTTCCTCTGTCTTTCTTCAGTGATAAAAGAAGAACTTTGACTTTGCTGTTCAGATCTGCTTTCTGGTAATTTTTTGCTGTCACTTTTTTACAGCTGATCAGTCTAAGATCCATGTGATCGCCATTTAATGAGGGGCTCCCTGTCCCTCTGCACTGCGTTCAATTAGACAGGGACATCTTCAGGAGGGGACTAAGCCATCACCATGGCAGGGCAGAATTGTGCGCCAGCAGCAGCACCATGCAGTACTCACAGCCCCAATTATTTGGATAAGTGTGACATCTCTTGCTCTCATATAGGACAATATGTGATATACAGTATAAAGACAAGATGACAGAACTCCACCATCTCATTACTGCGGGAGAACATGTTCTGACTGGGATCAAAGATGTCGAACCCAGCCAGACCGTGGACAAGGTTCAGTAAGAGCCCTTCAGGGGGTTAAAAATATCCAGTGTGGAATGGTTGCTTCTCCAGCACAAATTTCTTCTCTGCTATTCTCGGGGCTGTTAAAGGGTTCCTGGAAGTTAAATTATGTGAAGGTTGGTGACAAGATTGACACTAACAAGAATTGAACAAAGCTCAGTATCTTACAACTACCAACATTTTCCATAAAGAATGTAACAAAAGATTGCTAAACCAATAATTATCTTTGTTACTAGAGTTAGTCCTAAAAAAATCAGGATATATACTCTCACATAAAGGCTCCATACACATTAGACATGTGCTGGTCAAACCAAGGCCATATTTAGACTTAATGCTGCCATGGGCGCTTTTAATGCTCACACCCCTTATATGTGAGCCAGGGTCAGTGAGGCCCATATACTTAAACGGGTACTCCAGTGGAAAAAAAAAAATTTTTCAAATCAACTGGTGTCAGAAAGTGAAACAAATTTGTACATTACTTCTTTAAAAAAAAACGTAATCCTTCCAGTACGTATCAGCTGTTGTATGCTCCACAGGAAGTTGTATTTCTTTCTGGAGTTCTTTTCTGTCTGACCACAGTGCTCTCTGCTGACACCTCTGTCCGTGTCAGGAACTGTCCAGAGTACAAGCAAATCCCTATAGCGAACCTGACATGGACAGAGGTGTCAGCAGAGAGCATCTGTTTAAATTTCTGGCACCAGTTGATTAAAAAAAAATAATAATTGTTTTCCACCAGTATACCCATTTCAGGGCAGTAGACTTCAACTAAATCCTCAGGGCCCATGAACATTCCAGATATATTCTGGGCTGTTGGGAGCCTTGAGATCATGGGTCAGATATGGTACAAATGTTCTGTAAGGGATTTGTGTGCAGGAAAACCTGCAACTCATTACAAAGCTAGCATTGAGTATGATAGCCTGTGGTACTGATTTAATTTCAAATAAATAGATTAAAAAAACAAAAAGGATCAGAGTTTAGGTTTTACCTGTAGCAACTGCCATGTCTGTCCTGGTCTATTGGAATTGCTGTGTGTGAACAGTTTTATGTTTCCTGGTCAGGGAATAGTTAAAGGGTACCTCTCATCAAAAAAAACTTTTGATATATTATAGATTAATGTATGCAGAATAACTTTACAATTGCATGTTATTAAAAAATATGCTTCTTTCTATTTAATTTTCCCCTTTGAAGAAATGACCACTAGGGGTCTCCCTACCAGTCCTGGCAGCAAGCATTTCAGACTCATGCTGGAGTCCTAAACACTACGAGCTGCCAGTATGCTTTGTTCACAAAGGAGAACACTCAGAGCTGCCAGGCTGCTTTGTTCACAGCCTGTTTGGCTGTGAACAAAGCAGGCTGGCAGCTCTGAGTGTTTAGGACTCCAGCATGAGTCAAAAATTCTTGCTGACAGGACTGATCGGGAAAAATACAATAGAAAGAAGCATATTTTTCATTAACATGCTATTGGAAAGTTATTCAACATTCATTAATCTAAAATATATCAAAAGTTTATTTGATGAGAGGTACCCTTTAAAGGGGTATTCCGGGCAAAAACATCTTATCCCCTATCAAAATCTCCGCAAACTTCGTGCAGCAGCCCGCATTCTATGCATGGCTGCATCTGTAGTTTCGGAAATGCAGGGGGCGTGGCGTGACGTCACATTCCCGTCTCGAAAGCCCGGCAGTTTCCAAGACTGCAGACGCAGTTACGCATAGAATGTGGGCTGTTGCAGGGAGATCGCGGGGGGTCCCAGCGGCGGGCCCCCCGGGATAAGATGTTTTGCCCGGAATACCCCTTTAATGTTGCTGGCTTTTTCAGCCTCAGCCTCTGTTAGTCAATCGCTCCTAGGGTGTGTCTATTTAATGTCAGCCCAGTCTAGCCTCTGGGCTGGTGATTGACTTAATTTCATCCTGACTTGCTAACATGCTGGCTATGCTGCTAATGGAGGTTTGGTGAAACACTCCTTGTTTGAGCTTTTAATCTACTATCACTGTTTTAGCATGCACTTTGTATTTTCTGGTTTTAGCCATGTTCGGTGGCATGCTCTTAGTGGATTTTAAGCTGAGTTTGTTTAGTCAATTTTAGGATTTGTTTATCCTTTCCGCTGTGTGTCTGTTCACACTGTGTTTTCTGTTGTATCCATTTATGTGAAGTTCTGTGTTTTATATTTCTGTTTTCCTACTGGGCCAGCATCCTGACCACACGGTGTGTGCGCCGCTGGCCAGTAGTCCATTTGGATTTATTATTAATGGCTACTCCTATAGTGGAGTGGAGTGGAGTGTCCAGTTTGTGTGTTCAGTGTGAACAGTGTTCTATAAATATATCCTGTGTATCTAGGCATCCCTATTACCTGTCCATGCGGACTTCATATCTACTGGAGGTTTTTGCATAGGAAATGCGAATATTCCTGATTAGTAATAGATCCCTGTTTCTGGTCCATGGGGACTTTGTGTCTTCTGGATGTTCTGGGGGATGATGCTATATTCCTGTCTGTTCCTAAAGTCTGTTGACTTATCTGTTTTCTTGTCTGGTGTTTTGAACTCTATGTTTATTAGTTCTTGTAGTATCCTCTGTTCACGGCCACTGAGTCCTCTGTTCATGTCCGATGATCTATAGTCTCCTCTGTTCATGTCCGCTGATAGTGTCCCCTGTGTTGCTCACGGATCTGTGTCCACTGATCTTAATCTGTTATAGAGTTCTATGTTCCTGTTATGTTTCTGGCTTGTGACCGACTATTTATTAGTATGTGTTTTTTATTAGGCCCCTGCACTTTAGTTCAGGGAGGGACCGGTGCCCAGTTGTCGATCCACCAGTTAGGGTGGATGGGCAAGTAGGCAGGGGGAGCGGTTTTAGGGTCAGTTTAGGGCTCACTCTCCCTGTCCCCTGGTCGGTCCCTGACAGAAACACAATGGATTTTTCGATATGGAAAGTATATAGCATTTCTGTCTCCTGTGAAAGCATCCTTAGGTAGCTTTAAGCCAAATGGTTGTTAGATGATTAAAACCTTATGTTCGTAAATATTTTTAGGTTCCACAATTGTTCTTTGAAAATGGCAGATATTACATAAATACATAAATAAATACATTATAGTAAAAGTTGACAGTCCTAGTGTAAGTCATCAGTATAGAAAGTGTAACTTAAAAGTAGTAGAGTCATATAACCATCTTGGGTATCCCCCAACTTCCTTGTTAAGGGCCTTGTTAATTCTTCCACAATGATAGACCCATCTTCAAATAGGGCATTGCTTCCTTCCAGCATGGCAGCCTCTGTTAGACTCTCTCAGCCATCATTCTCTTTCCAAGATGGCAGCCTTAGTCTTAGTTCCATCCCCCTTCCTCCATAATGTCCTCATGTCTGAGCCTATATACTGTATTCATGGGCATCTCATAATTGAGGGTGTATCCTTTATCATTGAGGGTGTGTCTATTATTTTTGAGGGATAGGTATTGACCAGTGTGCAGGGAGGGGGCTACACTGACAAACACTGGATAGTTTGTGTGGCCCTTTGCTTCCATAATTTTTCATGGGCGATGCCTGCCTCCCAGCAAGCTACCAATGTCAGGAAGTTCTCTTCTGGATGCACCAAATCCAATGTGTCACAGCTATATACAGAAGATTCTACTCCGCCATCATGTGCAGACCCTCTTTTGTATGTAACTGTGGATGTTACAAGGAACTGCTTTTTGCCACTTTAAACCACCCAGAAGAATTGATGCATGGTGGTGGAAGCATCATTCTGTGGGGGAGTTTTTCAGTGACTGGGACAGTGAGACTGGTCAGGGTTAAGGAAAAACTAATTGGAGCTATAAAATCGAGCTGAAAGTAGAGAGTTATTCCTAAAGGGGTACTCCAGTGTGAAAAAAAAAATTTAAATCCACTTGTGCCAGAAAGTTAAACAGATTTGTAAATAACTTCTATTATGTTTTTTTTTTTTTTTAAATCATTCCAGTACTTCCACAGGAAGTTATTTTCTTTTTGAATTTCTATTTCTGTCTGACCACAGTGCTCTCTGCTGACAACACTGTCCATGTCAGGAACTGTCCAGAGCAGAGCAAATCTCCATAGCAAACCTATCCAGCTCTGGTCAGTTCCTGACATGAACAGAGGGGTCAGCAGAGAGCACATTAGTCAGACAGAAAAGAAATTCAAAAAGAAAGGAACTTCCTCTGTAGTATACAGCAGCTGATAAGTACTGGAAGGATTACGATTTCTATAGAGAAGTAATTTACAAATCTTTTTAACTTTCTGGCACCAGTTGATTTAAAAAAAAAAAAAATTTCCACCAGAGTTCCCCTTTAATGAACCCCTGATCCAGAGTGCTCTGGATCTCAGACTGGGCCAAAGGATCATCTTCCAACACAAGACAATGACCCTAAGGACACAGCCAAAACAACACAGGGTGGCTGAGGGGCAACTCTGTGAATGTCTTTGGGTAACCCAGCCAGGTGGTCCCCATCCAACCTGACAGAGCGTGAGAGGATCGTCAGAGAAGAATGGCAAAAAAATTCCAAACTCCAGGTGTTAACCATGTAACATCATCCCCAAGAAGACTGGAGTCTGAGTTATTTAGTGCAGAATGAATAAAGGCCACAACATAACAAAATGCAAAAATAGAAAAGGGTCTTTCTGAATACAGTCTTAAAGGAAATCTGTCACCAGTGTCAACTGCACTAACCTGTCGATACCAACAGGTTATTGCAGGTGACACTGGTGACAGATTTCCTTTAACCCCTTAAGGACCATGGGCTTACGGGTACGCCCTGACGACCTGGTACTTAAGGACCAAGGGTGTACCTGTACGCCCGTGGGAATTCCGGTCCCCGCCGCTCGACTATACTTACCCCGACCTCCTCCGCGTCTACGGTTGGCTGGCGGCCCGAGTCTGAAGAGGGATGTCACACATGTGACGTACCTCCGCAGACCCGCACAGGACGTCAGTGACGTCACTCGTCAGGGCGCCGCCGGAGAGAAGAGAAGCGCAGCGCAGGTCAGGTAAGGTTGTCTATGTGTATGTGTGGGTGTCTGTGTGTGTGTATGTGTGGGTGTCTGTGTGCATGTGTGGTTGTCTGTGTGTGTGTGTGTGTGTGTGTGCGCATGTGTGGTTGTCTGTCTGTTTGTATGTGCATGTGTGGTTGCCTGTATGAGGCGGTGGGGGGGGGGGGGGGGAATGGTGGAATGACAATGCTACCGAATTTGAGGAACCTGCTACTACCTAATGTGGGGAAACTGCTTCTTCCTAATGTGGGGCTATACTGCACCTAATGTGGGGAACTATACTGCACCTATACTGCACCTAATGTGGGGAACCTGCTTCTTCCTAATGTGGGGCTATACTGCACCTAATGTGGGGAGCTATACTGCACCTAATGTGGGGGAACTATACTGCACCTAATGTGTGGAGCTATACTGCACCTAATGTGGGGGAACTATACTGCACCTAATGTGGGGAACTATACTGCACCTAATATGGGGAGCTATACTGCACCTAATGTGGGGAACTATACTGCACCTAATGTGGGGAGCTATACTGCACCTAATGTGGGGGAACTATACTGCACCTAATGTGGGGAACTATACTGCACCTAATATGGGGAACTATACTGCACCTAATGTGGGGAACTATACTGCACCTAAAGTGGGGAACTATACTGCACCTAATATGGGGAGCTATACTGCACCTAATGTGGGGAACTATACTGCACCTAATGTGGGGAGCTATACTGCACCTAATGTGGGGGAACTATACTGCACCTAATGTGGGGAACTATACTGCACCTAATGTGGGGAACTATACTGCACCTAATGTGGGGAACTATACTGCACCTAATATGGAGAACTATACCGCACCTAATGTGGGGTAACTGTACTGCACCTATTGTGGGGGAACTGTACTGCACCTAATGTGGAGGAACTATACTGCACCTAATGTGGAGGACTATACTGCACCTAATGTGGGGAACAATATGGCACCTAATGTGGGGAACTATATGGCACCTAATGTGGGGGAACTATACTGCACCTAATGTGGGGAACTATGTGGCACCTAATGTGGGGGAACTATACTGCACCTAATGTGGGGAACTATACTTCACCTAATATGGGGGAACTATACTGCACCTAATGTGGGGAACTATATGGCACCTAATGTGGGGGAACTATACTGCACCTAATGTGGGGGAACTATACTGCACCTAATGTGGGGGAACTATACTGCACCTAATGTGGGGGAACTATACTGCACCTAATGTGGGGGAGCTATACTGCACCTAATGTGGGGGAACTATACTGCATCTGATTAAGGGGGACATGGGACTGATTAAGGGGGACACGGGACTGATTAAGGGGGCAGGGGAATTATTAAATATTTAATGGGGGGGGGGGTGCGCCACAAGGTTAGCTCTCACAGGGCGCCTGAACACCTAAGGCCGGCCCTGTGCAAAACTACAACTCCCATAATGCATTGACAGACCGTACATGCTGGGAGTTGTAGTTTTTCAAAAGCTGAAGGGCACACTGGTTGCGAAACACTGCGTTAAGTAGCAAACTCTCATTGTTTTGCAACCAGTGTGCCTCCAGCTGTTGCATAACTACAACCCCCAGCATGCACAGACAGCCAAAGGGCATGCTGTAAGTTGTAGTAATATGTCTCCAGCTGTTGCATAACTACATGTCCCAGCATGCCCTTCGGCTGTCACTGCATGCTAATAGTTGTAGTTTTTGCAACAGCTGAAGGCACACTGGTTGCAAAACATTGAGAGTTTGTTACCTAACTCAGTGTTTCGCAACCAGTGTGCCTCCAGCTGATGCAAAAACTTCAACTCTTAGCATGCAGTGACAGCCGAAGGGCATGCTGGGACTTGTAGTTATGCAACAGCTGGAGACATACCACTACAACTTCCAGCATGCCCATTGGCTGTCTGTGCATGCTGGGGGTTGTAGTTATGCACCAGCTAGAGGCACACTGGTTGCAAAACACTGAGAGTTTGTTCCTTAACTCAGTATTTCACAACCAGTGTGCCCTTCAGCTGTTGAAAAACTACAACTCTAACTAAAACCCCCAGAATGCATGGACAGCCTTGGACATGCTGGGAGTTGTAGTTTTGCAACAGCTGGAAGTTTGCAACCCCCCCACCGCCACCACCACCATGTGAGTGTACAGGGTACATTCACACGGGCAGGGGTTTACAGCGAGTTTCTCCCTGCAAGTTTGAGATGCAGCAAATTTTCCGCTGCAGCTCAAACTCCCAGTGAGAAATTCGCTGTGAACCCCCGCCCGTGTGAATGTACCCTAAAAACACTACACTACCACAAAATACAAAGTAAAACACTACATATGCACATAGCCCTACACAGTTACACCCCCCCCCTCCCCCAATAAAAATGAAAACGTCGGATAGGGCAGTGTTTCCAAAAAAAAAACCAGAGCCTCCAGCTGTTTCAAAACAACAAATCCCAGTATTGCCAGACAGCCATTGACTGTCCAGGCATGCTGAGAGTTTTGCAACAGCTGTAGGCACCCTGTTTGGGAATCACATGCGTAGAATACCCCTATGTCCACCCCTAGGCAAATCCCTAATTGCACATGGCACTCTCTCACTTCGGAGCCCTGTCGTATTTCAAGGCAACAGTTTAGGGCCACATATGGAGTATTTCCATACTTGAGAGAAATTGTCTAAGAAGTTTAGTTTTTTTTTCTCCTTTCACCCCTTATGAAAAGGTAAAGTTGGGGTCTACCCTAGCATGTTATTGTAAAAAATTAAATTTTTTACACTAACATGCAGGTGTTGCCCCATACTTTACATTTTCGCAAGAGGTAAATGAAAAAAAACACCCCAAAAATGTGTAATGCAATTTCTCCTGAGTACAGAAATACCCCATATGTGCACATAAAATGCTCTGCGGGCGCACAACAAAGCTCAAGAGAGCGCACTATGTACTGTACATTTGAGATGATTTGCACAGGGGTGGCTGATCATTACAGTGATTCTGATATCTGGGAGTTTGAGCTGCAGCGGAAAATTAGCTGCATCTCAAACTTGCAGGGAGAAACTCGCTGTAAACCACTGCCCGTGTAAATGTACCCTGTAAACTCACATGGTGGTGGTGGTGGTGGCGGTAGGGGGGGGGGGTTGCAAACTTACAGCTGTTGCAAAACTACAACTCCCAGCATGTCCTATGGCTGTCCATGCATGCTGGGGGTTTTAGTTAGAGTTGTAGTTTTGCAACAGCTGAAGGGCACACTGGTTGTGAAACACTGAGTTAAGGAACAAACTCTCAGTGTTTTGCAACCAGTACTCCACATGAGGCCTTGGACTCTTATATGCGGACTGCCTTACAACACCTTGGGAATGTGGATGCCAATATGAAACTCCAACTGCTTCTCCAGTCCCAAACTGCAGAGAGAGAGGCAAGAGCGGCTGAGGGAGAGGCACGAGCTGCAGAGAGAGAGGCGGCAGAGAGAGCGGCCCAGTGAAGGCATGAACTAGAGGTTCTGAGGCTGAGAGGGAATGCTTCATCCGCACGGAGTGATGTGCAGGATCAAGGAGACCACAAACCCCGCTTAGAACATTTCCCCATGTTGGAGAAAGATGGTGATCTGGATGTGTTCCTGAGGGGATTTGAAAAGGTTTGCAGGCAGTTCCATCAGCCTAAGGAACAGTGGGGACGATATCTAACCCCACGGTTGCGAGGGAAAGCTCTGGATGTGTTTGCTTCTCTTTCCTCTGAGAGTGACCAGGACTATGAGGCAATAAAATCTGCCCTGCTAAAAAGTTTTAATCTGACTCCAGAGGCTTATCGGAAAAAGTTTCGGACAAGTGCCACAGAAAGCTGCACTGAACATGCAGGTCAGTTAAGGACTGCATTCAGGAAATGGACTGGGGGCCTACAAGTCACTACCTATGAGGCCCTGGAGGACTTGATGGTCCTGGATCTGTTTCTCCAAACACGGAGCTTTGAAGCCAGAGAGTGGATTTTGGACCGCAAGCCCAAGACAGCAATGGAAGCAGCAGAACTAGGAGATGACTTTGCCAATAACCGGGCGCCAGCAGCAAAGCGTGGATCTGCACAAGCTGGAGCAAGTACCTGGAGGGGAGCCACACAACCACAAAGCACCACCAGGCCAGCCAGGAAATTCTTGCCATCATCCCCAAAAGCAACAGGAGCCACATTGGGTCAGGGGGACACCCGCCAATGTTACAGATGCAACAATATTGGGCACCTGAGTGCCACTTGCCCCAACAAAAAGAATTCTCCACCAGTAGCTGGAGGACACACAGCCGTTCTTCTGGTGTCCGGAGCGGTGGAGAAAAAAGTGGATAACCTGCAGAGTGTAACTGTGGGTGACTAGGTGACAGTGGGTTTGCGAGATTCTGGAGCCTCCTTTACCTTGGTGCGGCCTGAAGTGGTGGATACAGAGGACTTCATCACTGGCTTTAAAAGGAATAGGAGGTGTGCGGTCTGCTGTGCCCATGGCCCGTGTGTACCTGGATTGGGGTACAGGCAAAGGTTTGCGGGAGGTGGGGGTCTCTGAGGACATCCCTGTTAATGTTCTGCTGGGGAATGATTTGGGTCGGATGCTCTGTCATTATGCTCCAGAGGACACTACCTGCACACCGGATGGGCTAGGAGAGAGCCCTGTTCATTCTGAGGTACTGCGCGAGACTTTGGGAGACACTGTGAACTGTGGTAACTGGAAGGGAGTGCAGGGGATTGATAAACGTTTACCTGTGACTGAACCAGTAATGTTTTTCAAAAGTGAAATGGGGTGTATTGTAAAATGTGGTGACAATGAATTGCCAATGCCAAAACCTAGTGGAAATGGGCTGGGGGGGGGGGTTGGTGTGCCCCTGGTGACATGTAAGGAGGAGGGACCAGCAGTGAGTGATATGTCCCAATACTGTGAGCCTAAGGAGGAGGAGGGAAGGAGTGATAGCCCTGTGTATGAAGCCTGTATTGTTATGTCTGGAACTGAGAGAGAGGACGGTAAACCCCAGGGAGGCATACCAATGGTGGCAGTGGTAACGTGTCAGCAG
Source organism: Hyla sarda (assembly GCF_029499605.1). NCBI lineage: Eukaryota > Metazoa > Chordata > Amphibia > Anura > Hylidae > Hyla > Hyla sarda. Next base: position 129,138,382 of record NC_079194.1, on the reverse strand, counting down.
CAGCCAGGGCTGCAGCTTTAAAAAGAAGGGAGGGTGGTGATGCAAGGGGCAAGCTGTGTGACATGCAAGCCACAGCAGAGGAAGGTGGAGATGCTAGTTCACCTGGGGGAAATGTGCTCCCTGATGCCACAAGATGGGGGGAGGGAAATGAGCATTTCCGGGAAGCTCTGCGCAGTGACCCTTCCCTTGAAGGGCTGAGACAACGTGCTGAACATACAGGTGTTGACACAGATGGGCATCGGGTATATTGGGAAAATGATATCTTGTACTGGGAGTCCCTTTCCAAAGGCATGCTAGGGGCCCAGGAGAGAGAAAGGCAGTTAGTGGTTCCTAGGCAGTACAGGAAAGAGCTGCTGAGGTTAGGCCATGAGACCCCCCTGGCAGGACATTTGGGAGTGGCCAAGACAAAGTCCAGGTTGGCACACAATTTCTATTGGCCAGATATGGGTACTGCTGTTGCAAATTACTGTAGATCTTGTCATGTCTGCCAAAGGGTGGGTAAGTCCGGGGATGTAACTCGTGTTCCCCTAGTTCCCCTACCAGTCATATCTGTACCCTTTGAACGAGTGGCAGTGGATATTGTGGGGCCTCTGACTATACCCAGCAGCACAGGGAAACAATTTATTCTTACTGTTGTAGATTATGCAACTAGGTACCCTGAAGCTGTTGCCTTATCCTCCGTCCGAGCAGATAAGGTGGCAGATTCTCTGATCAGTATTTTATGCAGGGTAGGGTTCCCCAGAGAAATTCTCACTGATCAGGGCACACAGTTCATGTCCAATCTAATGCAAAGTCTCTGTAAGAAAGTGAATGTACAGCACTTGGTAGCAAGCCCATACCACCCCCAAACAAATGGTCTTTGTGAGAGGTTCAATGGGACCTTGAAACAAATGCTAAAAACCTTTGTAGAATCAGAGGGCGGGACTGGGAAAAGTATTTACCCCATCTGTTATTCGCTTACAGGGAGGTACCCCAAGAGTCTACAGGCTTCTCGCCCTTTGAATTATTGTATGGTCGCAAAGTGCGGGGACCTCTAGATTTAGTAAGAGGAGAATGGGAAGGGAGGCTACATGCCCCTGAGACTTCTGTGGTGGAGTATGTTCTGAGATTCAGGGACAGGATGCAGGCAATGACTGGGCTGGTACGTGACAACCTCACAGCAGCACAGTCCAGGCAGAAGTACTGGTATGATCGCAATGCAAGGGACCGGGTCTATGAAGTGGGACAGAAGGTAATGGTTCTGATCCCCATCAGGCAGAATAAGTTGCAGGCCGCCTGGGAGGGTCCCTTCCCCATTCTGCAGCGCCTAAAACCCACCACATATGTAGTTGCTCTTGATGAGAAAGGTCAGAGGCAGAGACAGTACCACATTAATATGCTAAAGGCATACTATGACCCTGAGGAGGTGGTACTCAGTGTATGTAGTGCACCAGAGGAAGGGCTGGGTAGTGATCCCTTACTTGATCTAGTGGAGGAAGCTAAGAGCCAGGGATCCCTTCAGGATGTGGAAATCAATCCACAGCTCTCAGAGGAAAGAAAGAGGCAGCTAAGTCAGGTACTAGGCCGCTTCAGTGCCACCTTTACTGGGAAGCCAGGGCGAACTACTCTAGCCTTACGGGGGACCAGCCACCGCTAAGACAGGTAGCCTACCGGGTATCCCCAGAGGTAAAGTCCTATATACACAAGGAGATTGAGAACATGTTGAAGTTAGGGGTAATTAAGAAGTCAAAAAGCCCTAGGGCCTCCCCAGTAGTTCTGGTGCCTAAAAAAGACAAATCTACTAGGTTCTGTGTGGATTACAGAAGGTTAAATGCTGTCACTACCTTTGATGCATACCCTATGCCCAGAATAGAGGAACTACTTGATCAGCTAGCAGGTTCCCAATATGTGACTATCATGGATTTAAGCTGAGGGTAATGGCAGATCCCTATGACCCCAGAGGCCCAGGAGCGGTCAGCCTTTATCACTCCCTTTGGGTTGTTTGAGTGCTGTGTCGTGCCTTTTGGGATGAAAAATGCCCCAGCCACTTTCCAACGACTGGTTGATCAGCTGCTAGAGGACAACAGGGAATACGCTGTGGCCTACTTAGATGATATTGCCCTATTCAGCAAGACCTGTGAGGAGCACCTGAGTCACCTGGGCAAGGTGGTAAAGCAAATAGCTGAGGCAGGGCTTACGATAAAACCAGAAAAATGTCAAGTTGGCATGACAGAAGGGCAGTATCTGGGGCATAGAGTAGGAGGAGGGTCCCTACGCCCTGAGCCCAGTAAGATGGAGTCTATTATGGCCTGGCCAATTCCTAAGACCAAAAAGCAGGTCATGTCCTTTTTGGGGACCGCAGGGTATTATCGTAGATTTGTCCCAGATTATAGTAAGATAGCAAAACCTCTCACAGACTTGACAAAAAAGAAGGTGTCCAAGCAAATTACCTGGACTGAGGATTGTGATAAGTCCTTCATTGCCCTCAAGACTGCACTGTCCAACTTTCCGGTCCTCCAGGCCCCAGATTTCAGTAGGAGTTTTGTGGTACAAACAGATGCTTCCAATTTTGGTCTGGGGGCTGTTCTTAGCCAAGTAAACTCCAATGGAGAAGAGCACCCCATTCTCTACCTGAGTAGGAAGCTATTGCCTAGGGAAGTGGCCTATGCAGTCATAGAGAAGGAATGTCTAGCTGTGGTCTGGGCTTTGCAAAAATTACAGCCATACCTGTATGGCAGGGATTTTACAGTCATAACTGATCACAACCCTCTACATTGGTTGGACAGAGTGTCAGGTAACAATGGAAAACTGCTTCGCTGGAGTCTTATCCTCCAGCAATATAATTTCACTGTCCAACACAGAAAAGGAAGCCTGCATCAAAATGCAGATGGATTATCGCGTCAGGGGGAAATAGATGGTTAATGGAAACAGATCTATCAGCCTGAAAGGGCAAGATCTCTCTGTCCCCATCTTAAGGGGGAGGTGTCAAGCCCAAGGACTGATTATTAAAATCCAATATGTGTATTATAATTATAACTGTGTGATGTATTATCCAAGCCATGGGTGAGAGGTCATTCAGACTGTGTTTTGTGTATTGCATTTTATTGGGGGTCTGGCTGTTTGTTTGTATCTCCTTTGAAGTCATGCACCGTGGTCTCATCATATAATTAAAGAGATAAGGGGTCAGGAAGAGAGAAGACCCCCTGGTGAGATCAGAGGGGAGGGGGGAATGGAGTCTCCCTCCCAAGAGAGCAGATATGATATTTAAACAATGCTAGACTAAAAGCTGGGTGTTCAAGGCTGTGCCACAAGCTGACAAGACCATCCTAAGAACGGCACTCTCAATCACTCATGGACTGCTATATCATCATGCTGTAAGAACTTCATCTTTTGTTTTCTGAACTTGCCTTGCTAAATTCTTTTATATATTTTTGTACTTGTATGTCATTTGTTTCTGTATTTTTATATAGTCAGCACTCTGATACCTTTTATCAGATTAAATGTTTAATTAATCAGCTCTGGTCTTTGATCTCTAAATATGTGAGCTCACCTTTCTGAAGGAGGCTCTGGTAAAACACGTTTATCTAAGGGTTAATTTGGTGCCTTGCTGGGACTTGTAATGGATACCCAGAGGTCTGGCGGCTTTAACCCTTGCACCATCACACTCTCTCTAGCGTCTTAGCTGGACCGATAGGGTGTGATGGTGACAGGTACATTCACACGGGCAGGGGTTTACAGCGAGTTTCTCCCTGCAAGTTTGAGATGCAGCAAATTTTCCGCTGCAGCTCAAACTCCCAGTGAGAAATTCGCTGTGAACCCCCGCCCGTGTGAATGTACCCTAAAAACACTACACTACACTATACTACACTACCACAAAATAAAAAGTAAAACACTACATATGCACATACCCCTACACAGTTACACCCCACCCGCCCCCCAATAAAAATGAAAACGTCTGGTATGGCAGTGTTTGCCAAACAGAGCCTCCAGCTGTTGCAAAACAACAAATCCCAGTATTGCCGGACAACCATTGACTGTCCAGGCATGCTGGGAGTTTTGCAACAGCTGTAGGCACCCTGTTTGGGAATCACTGGCATAGAATACCCCTATGTCCACCCCTCTGCAAATCCCTAATTGCACATGGCACTCTCTCACTTCGGAGCCCTGTCGTATTTCAAGGCAACAGTTTAGGGCCACATATTTCCATAATTGAGAGAAATTGCCTAAGAAGTTTTTTGTTTTTTTTCTCCTTTCACCCCTTATGAAAAGGTAAAGTTGGGGTCTACCCTAGCATGTTATTGTAAAAAAAAATATTTTTTTTACACTAACATGCAGGTGTTGCCCCATACTTTACATTTTCACAAGAGGTAAATGAAAAAAAAAAACACCCCCAAAAATGTGTAATGCAATTTCCCCTGAGTACGGAAATACCCCATATGTGTATGTAAAATGCTCTGTGGGCCCACAACAAAGCTCAGGAGTGAGAGCGCACTATGTACTGTACATTTGAGGTGATTTGCACAGGCTGATCATTGCACAGGGGGGGGGGTGTAAATGCTCACTGTACCCATTGTTACATTCTGTTAGGGGTGTAGTTTCCGAAATAGGGTCACATGTGGGGCGGGGCGGGGTCCACTGTTCTGGCACCAAGGGTGCTTTGTAAACGGACATGGCCCCCGACTTAAATTCCAGCCAAATTCTCTCTCCAACAGCCCAATAGTGCTCCTTCTCTTCTGAGCATTGTAGTGCGCCGGCAGAGCACTTGATGTTCACACATGGGGTATTTCCATACTCAGAAGAGATGGGGTTACAAATTTGGGGGGGCATTTTCTCCTATTCTTGTAAAAATTGTAAATTTGGGGAAAAAACTGCATTTTAGTGAAAAAAATGTAATTCATGACACATCCGACTTTAACGAAAAGTCGTCAAACACCTGTGGGGTGTTAGGGCTCACTGTATCCCTTGTTATGTTCCTTGAGGGGTGTAGTTTGCAAAATAGTATGCCATGTTTTTTTTGCTGTTTTGGCACCATATGGGCTTCTTAAATGCGACATGCCCTCAAAAAACATTTCAGAAAAATTTGGTTTCCAAAAGCCAAATGTGACTCCTTCTCTTCTGAGCATTGTAGTGCACCCGCAGTGCATTTGACGTCTACACATGGGGTATTTCCATACTCTGAAGAGATGGAGTTACACATTTTTGGGGGCATTTTCTCTTATTACCCTTTGTAAAAATGTAAAATTTTGGGGGAAAACTAGCATTTTAGTGGAAAAAAATCATTTACACATTCAACTTTAACGTAAAGTCGTCAAACACCTGTGGGGTGTTAAGGCTCACTGTGCTCCTTGTTACGTTCCTTGAGGAGTGTAGTTTCCAAAATAGTATGCCACATGTTTTTTTTCGCTGCTCATGCACCATAGGGGCTTCCAAATTGCAACATGCCCCCCCCCAAAAAAAAACATTTCAGAAAAACTCACTCTCCAAAATCCAATTGTTCCTTCAATTCTGAGCCCTCTATTGCGCCCGCCGAATAGTGTTGCTCGCAAATATTCGCAATGTGAATTTTAATCGCGAATATCGCAAATATTCGCGAATTCGCAAATATTCGCGAATATAGCACTATATATTCATAATGACGAATATTATTTTTTTTTTCCACAGTACACATCACAGTGATCACCCCTCTCTGCTTCCAGCTTGTGTGGTGTAAAGAAGGCTCTAATACTACTGTGTGAGACTGGCGTGCGAATTTTCGCATATGTGAAAATTTGCATATGATAATTTTCGCATATGAAAATTTTTGCTTATGCTAATTTTTGTATATGCTAATTTTCACATATGTTAATTTTCGCATACGCGAATTTTCGCATATGCGAAAATAAAGCGAGAATATTACGAATATGCGAATTTAGCGAATATATGACGAATATTCGTCCATATATTCGTGAATATTCGCGAATTCGAATATGGCCTATGCCGCTCAACACTACCGCCGAACACTTTTTATCCACATATGAGGTATTTCCTTACTCGAGAGAAATTGGGTTACATATGTTGTGGGGATTTATCTCCATTTACCCCTTGTAAAAATTGGAACATGTGAGTGTAAAAAATTAAGATTTTGAATTTTCTCCTTCACTTTGCTGCTATTCCTGTGAAACGCCTAAAGGGTTAACACACTTACTGAATGTCATTTTGAATACTCTTAGGGGTGCTGTTTTTATAATGGAGTCATTTATGGGGTATTTCTAATATGAAGGCCCTTCAAATCCACTTTAAAATGAATTGGTCTCTGAAAAATTCTGATTATGAAAATGTTTAAATGTTTTGAAAAATTGGAAAATTGATGCTGAGCTTTGAAGCCCTCTAATGTCTTCCAAAAGTAAAAACATGTCAACTTTATGATGCCAACATAAAGTAGACATATTGTATATGTGAATCAATATATAATTTATTTGGTATGTCTATTTTCCTTACAAGCAGAGCGCTTCAGTGTTGCCATTGAACCTCTAGATCCATAATCTGGGCTTCCAAATGAACAACTCGCACACATCTCGTACAACAATATGCACCCTCAAACTGCTGTTTAAGGATTGCATACATTGTGCAAGATGCACATTGGGCTGCCTTTTCCAACATGGAGGCCATACTAGATTTGGGGGTTGCAAAAACTAACAGTAAAAAAAAAAAAATCAAATATTTCAATTAAACTCCCTGAATTTAAAGTATCTTGAAGAGTAGCTCCCACCATGTAACAAAAAAAGTTTCTGTCTCTGCCTATTGCCCATCTATCCCTAACCCCATTCCTGCCTTTAAAAATGTTTTTCCCCCTTAGAAATATATTTTTGTCTGCCTGGTAGTGTGCTCACTTACCAGGCAGACTTCCCCAGCAGGCGCAACGTCACTGCCTGCTGGGGGGCCGACTTCTGCCTTTAGCTCATCTATGCTGCGCTTCCATCAGGAGTGCTCATAGATGAGTTGCCAATAGCACGGCAGGCTGCTCCGGGGTCTCCTCCTCCCTATTTAGCAGTGTAGTGTTATCCAGGGAGGAGGAGTATAGGAGCATTGCCCACCTGCCATGCTCATCGCTGAGACCCGGGACCAAAACGAAGTACGGGTAAGTGAAATAGGACCTCACTTACCTGTACAGGACATGTATAGTCCTGGAGCATCAGCGCAGCACTGAGATTCAGTGGCATGCTGCCTCCAGACTGTAGATGCTGGGGGCGGCAGCCAATGAGTGCAGGCAGCTGCAAGGCCAGGCATTCACAGCACTCGCTTATGCCTGTTTGATTGACAGTCAGGGAGAGAGAGCAGGCTGACTGAATTTGGACCGATTGCCCGGCTGGCATTGGTCCGAATTCAGTCGTGACGTTTCGGCAGACTGCAGCCGGCCACTAGGAGGGAGACCCCTAGTGGCCGGTTTTCAAATATAAAATACAATATTTCAAGAAAAAAAAATGGATGTATATTAGAGATTTGTTGTAGTACATAAGTAATGCAACATATAAAAAAAAAAAAAGGTTCATGACAGTGCCCATTTAATTTAAAGTCCCTCTCACTTTTATACTTACACCCACTTGTATATTACACACTCTTGTATACAGACACATAATCACTAGCTCGGACAATCGCTTAGTATACTTTCTTTTACAGTTACCAGACTCCACCTCTTTCTTACACTGCCTGGAAGCGAATGCAAAGGGGTAGCTGGCTGCAAATCAGCTGCTAATTAACTAACTACTCCCTGCACTGTCCACCTGAATGACAACAGGTCTTAAATCTATAACACATTTTAGGCACATTATATGGTATAATATAGGCATTTAAGGGAGTAGGTAGAACACAAGTGCAGGGATGGGGGGGGGCAGGGGTCACAGTATGGAGTCTGCCGGACCGGGCAGCTAGGGTACAGGGGTACGACTTCTGTACTGGGCCACCACAAACTCCCTCTCTTAACAACAGTCATCCTCGGTGCCCAGTCCTGGAGGGCAGATGACATTAAAGTGGCCACTGGTAATACTAACAGTTCTTGGGGCATTTATACCAAATGTCCTTCTCAGGTCTGAGGAATGAATAAAAAATTACTGAGAATGAGTCCATGTGGCATTGGTGAGAATGTCCTTTACTTGCTCCTTTGTGAGGGTATTGATAATTGGGCTGGTTGGACATGTTCAGTTGTGAGTCTTGCAGCACATTTGATACGGATCGGGCCGAGGCTTTCTACCAGAATGCTGCTGGGGCCCTACGGCAATTGCTACTTCCCCCCAGGACACTATGCACATTTCTAGTCAATATAATGATATTACAAGATTACCTATATATGGTAACTCTGCCTCTATACGTGTTTCACCTCTGCTTCAGGGGAACCCTCTGGCCAGTAGAGTACCCTGTACACGATGGACAGGAAAATGGTTAGACATTTACACGTTTCTGACTATGTATTGACTGGATAATATACATTAGTGATATACTGTTTTAACTACAGTCTTGACTAGACATGACATTTGACTAGTTTATACACACAAAGCAGTATGTACATGACATTAGCATTATCTATGGTAGACTGGCTAGATATGCAAAGTTACTATCACTCTCGGTACCTAGCTGGTAACTGTCATTGCAGTGAAGTAGTGGATATGCTTCTCGTGACCTAGTCAGGATACCTCCTACATAAATTACCATGGAGAAAAACAGTAAATACTCCGACATTTTTGTACCAACACGTTATATACATTTATTAAAATGTGCCTTAAACAATATAGATGTGAAGCAATTAGCACTCGGCACTGCAAGTCTATACCTTTGTATAGGAGTCTGGTCACACTGCTTAATTATTATCCTCCGCTGTTCTGTGTGGTGCTCAGTCCTTACGAAACATAGATGCTCAGGAGAGGTCACATCTAAGCGCTCTGTGCAGAGCGAAACCGGCCGCTTGACTATACGTTGCTTTGTATCCAGCTTGTCCCAATAAAGGAACCGCAAGTTTTTACCTGTGAGTGCCATCTACCAGTGTCTTTCTGTTTGCTTAAACAATATAGTACAACAACATTTGCATCACCTGTGCAAAGTATAAATGGGAATATATTACTCTGAATATATATATTTTTGGAGTACTGCTCCACAGTTCTGGTACATTTAGAGTTCTCAGTAAAGGATCAGGGCTAAAAGCCAGGCATGTACACTTACGTAAATGGATACAGAAGTTCTCGGTAAGTCCAGGCGATTTTCTTAAACGTTGCAGGAACATGAAAACAACATCACCTCTTCACAAAACAAAGTTAGTGACAAGTAGTAAAGTTATCACTTGTAAACTCTTTGGCCTGGGTATTTGCCATCCCAGCCTTGCCTGTCGGGCTGCTTCCGAGGCTGGGACATATAACTGGGTCCACAGAACTGTGCACCCTCCAATGGACTCACTCAGGCATTCCAGTTTACCAGGGATACGGTAGACTTGGTAATGGTGGGGCGGATGGTAACCACCATTTGCACTGCAGCAGTTTGCGCCACTGGGGGAACAGTAGTTGGTGCCTGTTGGGCCAGCCAAACCGTCTCCTCAGCAGGAGAAGGCCGAGGAACTTTAGTTTGTGCCCTCTGATTAGGCCAAACCTCCTCAAACACAGAAGTAGGCCTGGGCACATCTGTAGATGACTTGTGCAGTAACTTTGGTGCCTTCATTCCCTCTACAATTTTGTCCACCTGGGCTTCTCTCCTAGCCCTCTCGGACTGGGCTGTTGGAATCGGGAGATGGGGCTTACCTGGCAGGGGAAAAAGGTGCTCTCTCATGTACTGGATCAGTCCTGACTCTTTGCCAAATAGCCACCGGGGCAATGGTGGTGACCGGGGATGTACTACAGACTTCTGGACCTGGGGAGTTTGCTCTGAGCTAGGGGTAAAAGGAGGAGTAGAGCTGGGGTACTCACTTCTGACTCCTCTGTATGGATATCTGCCCAGGATCCCCAGGTCCGGTGGTGATTGGGCAGACTCACCGGCAGTAACCCTCGGGAAGATGCCCGTGTTCCCTCCGCCGGGGTTGCTGGCATGTCTCCATCGTCCAAAGGCAGCGGGACTTGGTAGCAGGCCTCTTCGGCCCCGATGGAGATCCGTTGTAGGCGATCTGTTAGCTCCTGAAACATTGGCGCCACAGCCGAGGCAAATTTGAGGGCCTCTGGTGCCATCTTGGGACTCTCTGACCTCGTGCCTGCCTGTTTTGCCAAGTTACTCCACTCACAGGCTTCCAGAAAACTGAGAGGATATGGCGGCGCTGCTCCTTTTATGCAGGGTTTCGGGAAAATGGCCACCGGCCGGAAGTGCATCAGCAGTGCTGACTTGCGCTCCTCCGGCAACAAGGGCCAGATCTTTACAGTTCCACTTCGGCATCGATACAGCAACATGGTTTCCCTGTCCAGGGGCGAGACGTTGCCCAGTCCGGGACATTTTCAGGTACAGGCAATGGTTTGTTACGTAGCATAACTTCGGACCTGATTTTGCACATGGTTGGCACAGTACTTAAACGATTCACAATGGCACATAACATTCTGATCTTCACCTTCCCCTCTATTTCACAAGCTCCTCAAGTTAAACACTTTTAACTGGCAAAGTCCTGTTACTTTATAGTGCAAATTTTATTCGCATCAGCATGCGATTTTCTGACAATAGTGGACACAGTTCAGACTGGGGGGGGGGGCTCTTTAGGCATAAGGCACACACCCGTATCCTGTTCGTGATGCCAAAAGTTGTGGTGAGGGTGTGATGAGGGCAGAATGAATTACCCTAGGGGCAGATGGCATTAACCCCTTGTGTTCGTGATGCCAGGATGTGGTTTATCCTCTACACCACCCGAAGGAATACCGCTGGATCCTGGGCTAGGCACGGGGGCAAGTTACGGAACAACGGCAGCTTTATGGAGTCAGACAGATATAACAGTCTATACAGCTTGGCTAGGCCCACGGAGGTCACCAGTGACTTCAGAGACCTTAGGGCTTGCTGGGACTTATAATGGATTTTTGGATGCAGGCCACACTGATTTGAGACAGGATGACTTGGACTGACTTGACTATGACAGACTATGACTGACTTCACCCCTTCTGTAGCTTAGCGGGCTTTGACTTGACCTATGGGACAATGGACTTGAGAATCTGTGGCTGCTTGACTGACTTTAGGCCTCCTCTGGACTCCAGACACACACCTAGGACATGACCTTACTGCAACTCAGCATACAAGAGCATAAGAGCCACCCAGGGCTTATATGGGGAGACTAGGAGGAGTCCCATAGGTCACCCTTAGGTTACATGGTCACTGATACCTCAATGGGTTACAATCACATGACAACAGGTCTTAAAGCTTTAACACATTTTATGTACATTATATGGTATAACATAGGCATTTAAGGCAGTAGGTAGGGGAAGCCCAGGGGTAACTGTATGGAGTCTGCCGGACAGGGCAGCTAGGGTACAGGGGTGCAACTCCTGTACTGGGCCACCAGAATATCATGGACGAAAACTGAGAGTTTCACCAGCTCTTATATTATTATGCTCCTGCACAGATATTTAAATGTATGCCCTACCTGTATTCACTACCCCAGGCGTTTCTGAGTTTCCTCCCAGGCATCCAGTGACCGCACACTGCATACAAATCTTAATCTAAACAATAGCGAAATAGTGAAAGTTTAAAGAGATTATCCACTATAAGGTGATTTTAGTACGTACCTGGCAGACAGTAATGGACATGCTTAGAAAGGATCTGCGCTTGTCTAGGGGCTAAATGGTTATGTCATGAGATTACCATAACACTGTGGCTAGCTTTTTGTGAACTTGTATTTCCTGTTTGACTTATGTTTTTTTGACTACAAATCCCACGATGCCATTTTCCTCCCTCCCACACATCAGCCACCCCACCCATTGAAACAAAAGACCTGTGGTTTTCAATCAGGGTGCCTACAGCTGTTGCATTAGTTGCAGATTGATCCCTCCACCCATTAAAGCAGACAGGCTCCCTGTCATCAGCTGACTAGTGAGTCAGATCTCGGCCGCATTGCAAGCTCGGAAAAATCCGAAACAACAGTAATTTTGTATGCTGGTAAAAATAAATAATGGGGTGAAAATCACAGAAGAATTGTGAGAAAACCGTCACACACAGGTACAGACACTTTTTTATGAACTACACTAACTTTACAGCCTCTGTGGCATAGTCAAATAAAACAAATTCATGGAATACCCTTTTAAATATGTTGTTTAAGGGGAGTCAATAAAGGTGGAGCAGAATTCACCTCCAAGGAGATAAAATTGTGCATTTCAGAGATAACATTACCTAGGGAGATCAGCTAGAGAAAAAAACAGATATGATTGCACGTCCACAACATGCACCTTCATCTAATGCTTCTCAGCAACATTCATTAAACTAACAGGTAATTAGTGTACTTTATGATCATGAAGTGAAAGCCCACTAGCCAAGTCATGGCCACCTGTAAGTAGTGGGTCCCTAACATACCTAGCATAATATGGTGCAGCACTGAGTGGCAACCACCACCACCCCAACACCAGTGCCCACAGGAGGAATGACCCACTGGAAGAGCAGCCCCAATGCCACTTAAACCAGTTCCTGGGCCATTCCTTCCCACAGACATGGCGGTGGGGCAACAATGGATGCTACACAGAACCACATCAATGTGAACAGGTGTAAAAAGCTCACTCACCATGTGCTCCCAGCCAGAGACTGGGAGGCTGCCAGAAAAGAATAGGGCCCTAATGCAACTTTCTGCTAATTTATATAGGCCTGGGCTGAGGGGGAGGGGTAGAGTGCTGACCAAGTGAAAACAAAAAAAGAGGAGATAGAAAACACAATGTGAATTCAATTAGAGAAAAAAACAGACATGGTCGCACATCCACAACATGCACCTTAATATAATGCTTCTAAGCAACACTTATTAAACTAACAGGTCGTTAGTGTACTTTATGATCATGAAGTGCAAGCCCATTAGCCACGTCACGGCCACCTGTAAGTAGCGGCTCCCTAACATCCCTTTCATAAAATGGCACAGCACTGAGTGACGAACACCACTGCCCCAACACCAGTGCCCACAGGGGGAATGACCCACTGGAAGAGGGTTGTGGTGCGGTGCTGTTTGGCATCCGCTGCTGCCCTGGCGCTGTGTCTGTGGGGTGGTGCAACCCAGGGACTAGTTTGGGTGGCATTGGGGCTGCTCTGCGAGTTAGGTTGTCCCCCCTGTGGGCACTGGTGTCAGGGCGGTGGTGGTCGCCAGTCAGTGCTGCGCCATTTTATGCTAGGGAAGTTAGGGACTCACTACTTACAGGTGGCGCTGATGTGGCTAGTGGGCTTGCACTTCATGATCATAAAGTACACTAAATGTTGCTGAGAACCATTAGATCAAGGTGCATGTTGTGGATGTGCAACCATGTCTGTTTTTTCTCAAGTTTAATTCACATTGAGTGCACACAATTGATGAGGGGCAGTGTAGCCTGAGGGACAGTAACTTGCTCATACTATGAAGCTTTGACCTATTGGATGAAAGATGCCCAGTGGGCTGGAATTATATTGTATTACTATGGATCTTCAAGTAAAATTTCACAACCATTTATAAGACCCCAATAAAATTGCTAAACAAAATGCTTTAATAAGGACATTTATTTGTCTGAGTCACTGAGGGAGGTTAGAAGGAAAAATAAAACTGCTTCTGTATACATTAAAGAAATATAATTATTAAAAAAAACTGCAATATTTCCTTTTTTTCATCATGGTATTATCAGATATCTATGGATTAGGTATCGCTGTTGGATGTTTTTTTTTTTTTGTGTTGTACTATTATCTCCTTGTCTAAACTATTTTCTTATATCATTATTAGTATGGAATTCCTGATTATCATTGCAGGTTATTGCATCTTAACATGCTAGTACATATATTCCTGTATATCTATTCATCTACACAAATATAATTTGTATTACAGTGGTCTCTTTGTTAGAAAGGCTGATTGGTATACCTTATAAGTATATTTTTGTGTCACCTACATTGAGGTGTATTTATATTATTGTCACACATTTTTGGTGGGTATTTGTGTGGTGTTGAACTGTTGGTGACTTTATTGTAAATTTCCCTCCTCCCCTTTTTGGACTGTATGGGCCCATTTTGTACTTGGGGCCCACCCATTGCTTGGTCCTTCACCCCTTCCCCTCATATAAGCTTATTATTGTATCCTGTGCAATTAGTGCTAAGAAGAGAATGCCAATGTAGTTGAAACCATCCTAAGGAAATCTTTCATCAGCTGCACTAACCTGTTGCTACAGACAGTAGGTGACACTGAAGACAACAATACTTACCTGGTCCTGCTCTGTGCTGTGGTTCTCCGGCTATGCTCTTCAGTATCTTCTGCTCCAGGCCCGACTTGGAGCATGGCCGGTGAAACTGGCACAAATTTCCAACTGATTGCGGACATAAAAAGCTGATATGTTGCTCGTCACCATTTGGGGGCTAAGAGCTCTCAATTGGAGGGGCCATCTTGTCTGCTTAGTAAAAGAAAAACAAGGTAATGCGAACATAAAAGGAACATACCCCAACACAAACGCAACCTAATGTCATTTAAAAGGGTACTCCGCCGAAAAACATCTTATCCCCTTTGGATATCCCCTTTGCATAGGGGATTAGATTTCTGATCAAGGGGGTCCCGCCACAGGGGACCCCATGATCTCAGGGCCAGCAGCAGTGGCGTCCGAAACACGGAAGCTTGGAGCTTCCATGTGTGTGACATCACACCACGCCTACTCAATTCATGACTATGGGATGAGGCATGACGGCAAGTACGTAGCCGTCACGCCTCCTCTCATAGACATGAATGGAGGGGGCGTGTTGGCTGTGGCGGTAGGACATCCTTTGGATAGGAGATAAGATTTTGGATAGGAGATAAGGTATATTGCCCAAAAATCCATTTAAAGTTTTGGAATTTTAACAAATTGTTATTTTGCATTAAGTGCCAGATGGACCTGTTCATTCGATCTCCTCAATGACCTATTATGCACCCTCTTTTCTGATTCCCGATTGATCCCAAAGACCCAGTCTTTGCATTGGTCTGAAATCAAGAATATCCTTTGCAGCTTTGCTTTAGAGCTTATGGGTGTCTGGACGTCTGGGGTTTGTCTGTGCATATATAAAAGGGATGTTAGTAAATTTGCATGTCTTCCCTTTGAGTGAAGTCACTTTGTGTTTGATGTGAAGTGTTGTGAAGCGTGTCTTATCTCTTGAAGAATGTTGGCATGTACTGTACTCCATGTAATTTGATTTGTCTGACAATCATTAGGAGAAATGAAATGTGCATACTTTATTTTGTTCCATAAACGAGGACTTGTCAGATTAAGAATAACAGAAGAGAAATCATCTTAACAGATCCTATTACTTCACATGTCTTTTCAATCCAAAATCATTCTTTCAGTCAGGCTCCGCCCACTTCTCTCACACAAGACAATACTGAGCTCTTACTTGTTATATTCCTATTATTACACTAGAGCGGGAGACATCTAGGTCTATGGGTCTTCTTACAATAACAAATGGACAGTATATCTGGAATGGAAGAGAAATGCAGACCATAGAAGTAAAAGGGTGTAAAAAAATCTGTAGGTTCACATCTGCGTCTGTTCGGGGGGGATTAACGATCAGTGGGTTGAGGTCCATTTGGCCAATGCGTCCAAATTTTGGGACGTGAGTGGAGAAAATAAATATTGCTACCAGTTTTTTTTCTACACTCAAATCCTGCAAATGATGGCCAACAAACAAGAACTGCTGGACTCCATTTACTGTAGAGTCAATGGGAGCTGTCTGGATCAGTTTTTTAGGTCTTCTTTTTACAATTTACAATCCAGGACAGATAGGTGGTCCACTATAAATTGCTTATCAAAGATTGAAGGTGTGCCATTTTACAACGATTAGGTCACACTAGATACTGATTATTCAAGGTCTAACAGACATCAAAAACTAAAGCTCATTCCCACCTCGATCCAGACCTGCGACAGCCTCCTTTTTCTACAACTTTGCCACGTGTGAGTTTTCAGGCTGACTATTGTTGCTGCAGCCTGCATTGGAGTGGTCAAGAATGGCAACTATTGGGAGCTTTTGTTTCCTTTTTTTTGGTAAAAATGACACCTTATCTATTTTCTGTAGGTCCATATGGTTACAAGGATACCCAATTTATATAAGTTTTATTTTATTTATAACTACATGCACCAAAATTTGTTTGTTTATTTAAATTTGTAATGGTATATGAAATGACCAAAAATGCACAATTTCGGATTTAGTATTTTTTTTACGTGCACGCCATCGACCGTGCAGTTTAACTAACCTTATATTTTAATAGTTCGGACATTTATGCACTTGGAGGTACCACATATGATTATGTTTATTTTTGATTACATAAATTTTTTATTTTTTTTTAAAAGGGGGGGGGGGGATTCAAACTTTCATTTGGGAAGGGGTTAATTACTTTTATTATAATTTATTATTTTTTTACGCATTTTACTTTTTCATTTCGTCCCCATAGGGGGCTATAACATGCAATACAGAACTGCAGAGCACCAATCGGACAGCAAGGAGGCTGGCAAGGGCCCTCCTGCCATTCACTCAGCTGATTGGGACCTGCAATTTCGCAGCGCATGTCTCGATCAGCTCCGCTGAGCTAACAGACACGTTACCTCCCTCATTTAGACAGCGCAATGAACTTTAATTGCGGCATCTAAAGGGTTAATACCAGGCATATACCGGGACCCACCAGGTATGAAGCATGCTCAGCTCTTGAGAACATTTTAAACCTGAGTAACGGGACTAGAGCATACAGGTATGCCCCTGGTCCTTAATGGGCTACTACCATGTCAAGACATTTTGTGTGCATCACTTTCTCTCCATATGAGTATTATTATAGTGTATTTTTATTATTTGCTAACTATGTTTTTTTTTTCTGACCTTTGCTGTGTTGAGGAAGTCTTGTAGCTTCTGGGATTTCCTGCTAATGACGACCACTTAATTTTTTTCAATGTTGCGGAGTTTCTGTGATCGTTACGTGATCATGGGGAAGGGTTCTGTGGGTTCAGCCTGCCTTCTTTGTTCCGCCTCCCGACGCCCATCTGTTTATTATTCATGCGCTCGTTTTCTAATCCTCCTCCTTTGCCCGGGGACCATAATATCCGGTCCTAGCACCGCCATATTATGCCCCGCAGAGATTCTCCGTGTGGATGTTCCATCATGTGAACATAGCCTTATAGTATATGTGGGCACTATTACTGATAGGCAGCATTAAGAAGATCACTGTTTATCCGTGTGTGTTGTGACTATTACTGTATAAAGAACAATGTGACGATATTAGGTTTAGTGTTGAGCAGCATAGGCCATATTCGAATTCGCGATATTTTGCGAAAATATGAATGAATATTCGTCATATATTCGCTAAATTCGCATATTCGTAATATTCATGTTTTATTTCCGCATATGCGAAGATTCGCATATGCGAAAATTAGCATATGCAAAAATTAGCATATATAAAAATTTGCATAAACGGAAATTCACATATGCGAAAATTTGCATATGCTAATTTTTGCATATGCAAAAATTTGCACGCCTGTCTCACACAGTAGTATTAGAGCCTTCTTTACACCACAGAAGTGGGAAGTAGAGAGGGGTGATCACTGTGATGTGTACTGTGAAAAAAAAAAAAAAAAAAAACCTGAATATTCGTAATTACGAATATATAGTGCTATATTCGCGAATATGCGATATTCACAAATAAAATTCGCATTGCGAATATTCGCGAGCAACACTAAATTAGGTTAGGGCTACCTGGCAAAAATGGGTCGCACAGTCAAAGATCGCCATGTTATGCTTAATCTCAGCTAATGTAAGTAAATGTGGTCACGTAGAGAAATCCAACACAAATCAGTTCTTTCTCTTCAGGTGGTTTATTAAACCCATAAAATAGCATCATAAAATGTATAGCTTTCTTTGACCCTGTGGTTTCCTGTGACCATACATTTTACGATGCAGTTTTGCGCTGGATTTCTCTATATGTGTCCTTACAAGTTGCTGTTTCTCCACAGCTGTCCGTGCACTTCCCTCTAGCAAAGGGAGGAGCTGAGATGATTTGCACTAAATGGAGTCACGTTGGAACCCCCAAATTACCACAGTCACAAATTCATTCTGGATGGAATTATTAAGTTTCATATGTTGTTGTACTTACAGCCATTTGGGGTTTGCAGCGCAATCTCATTTACTCACATTAGCTGCTGAGATGCAGCACAATTCAGGAAGGGCAAAATGGTGATCTTTGGTCATGCAATCTGGGGGCCTCATTATTAATTTTTGCCCAGGGCCACACAGGCTCTGGTTGATGGTGCACATGGATAAATCAGAGCATATTGGAAAAGTAGTCCCAGCACTCACCAGTACTTTAAAGAGGCACTGTCATTGTTAAAAACTTTTCATATATTGCAGGACTCATTACAATATGACATTTCACAATATACACCTGTTAAAAAATATATATATTTTCACCTGAAATTCAAGCTCAAAATAGCAACCACTAGGGGTCGCCTGTCTTTTAGCCAGACAGGCTAGTCTAGATTTTACAGCATACTGGATACCGGCCGTAAAGCATACCAGTATTCAGTATAGGAGATTTGTATTGTGTATGCAAAACTACAGATAAAGAATGTGTGGACATGCTGGGAGCTGTAGTTTTACAACAGCTGGAGGCAATACTGCTCTAACACAGTTATTTACAAACATTGCAGCTTCAGTTGTTACTAAACTACAACTCCCAGCATGCTGAAATAGTCAAAGCTTTCTCGGACTCCTGAATGACAAAGAAGTTGATCAAACATTCAGGAGTCTGTGAAAGATGGATGACACACATAGTGACAGCTATGATTAGCATCCAACTTTACTAGGAGAAGATAAAACAGATAGAACATGTATTCATAAAAATGTTGTACCTTTATCTAAAAAATCCTTGCACTAATTTTATAAAGATCTTTTCTTGTATTTATACATTTTATCCTGTTATGAATTCACCATAATGTCTTCTGATTACTGCAGGCAAGCTCCAAGTATCTTTCTCTGTGTAACATGACACAGCATAAAACCAGAGAGGAAAGGGTTACAGAGTAGAGAGTACTGATTGGCTGACTGCCCAGGCTTGCTCCTGTGAGGGAAACAGACTGACACGCCCCCTCCAGCCTGCACAATGAAAAAGTAACTCACCAGCAGATAAATGCTGATATCTCTGGATATATAGGTCCGAGACACATAAAAATTATATGCAGATGATCAGGATTGGGTCCTGAGTAACATATCGCTTTTTTTCTTTTTTTTTTTGCACTATGACAGGTACGCTTTAAGCAACAAATGGTTTTATTGCATATCCTTAGTGTAAAACAGGATGCATTTCAGCCCAGCAGAGGAAGGCAAGGGCCTAAATGCATCTTGTTTCACACTAAGGATATGCAAGAAAACCACTTGTTGCTTAAAGTACTGGTGAGTGCTTGGACTACTTTTCCACTATGTTGTTGAGGTTATAAGCACATTTCTCCTCCTCCAAAGGAGCTTGATTATGGTTTAATCCGGCCACAACACTTTCACTCAGTTTTCCTCAATAAATCAATAAAATGTTCATTGGCAAATTTGAGACAAGCTTGTACAGGTGCTTTCTTGAGCAGGGGGACCTTCTGTGCGCTGGCTATAGGATTTCAGTCCTTCACGGTATCGTGTCTTACCAATTGTTTTCTTGGGGACTATGGTACCAGCTGCCTTGAAATCATTGACAAGATCATAGTTCTGGGCTGATTTCTCACTGACTGTTCTAATGATGTTTAAAACTCCACGAGGTGAGATCTTGCATGAAGATCCTGACCGATGGAGATTGAGTGTTGTTTCGTGTCACCCCTGAGGAATTCGCTTATGAGCGCTGGAAGGCGTGGAGGCTCTTGTGTGGCCACATTCACTGTCTATTTACCTATTCTGGTCCTTCGTCCGATGTGGTCTGTCTGTTAGCTGCAAGTATTTTGGCTGTCTTTTCAACTTATTATTATTGGTCATAGGTCCTTATTATTATATTTCTTTTATTATTATTATGATTTGTATTAAAATGTTTCATCTGGTGCAGCTACATTTAGTTTGTTACATGATTTACATCTTGGTACACATTTGTAATTTCTCTAACGGGTGATAGACTTTTTTGTATATTAAATTAGGGATGGGGGACATTGCTCTTTGGGGAAGAGGTGGGGGGAATTGGGGTGATCATGCCTCCCTCCTGGGTTGTGGATCAGCTTTATGATGGGCAGTATTTTTAAATGTTTCCAATGTTGCTCTTTGTGTTTTTGTGATACTGTGGCATATTAAAGTGCTATTATCATCATAAATTTTGGTATGTAACTTTGTTTCCAAGTGCTTTCTTTTTTCTTGATGTGGCTTTGCTTTGGTTTTAGCATTGGAATAAGCATGGCATATGGTTGTTTTGTGTCTCTGTCATTTTGCAAATAATCACACTACTGTTATAAACTTCTCCACAAGCTGCTTAAAGATGGTCTTGTAGCCCATTCCAGCCTTGTGTAGGTCTAAAATATTGTCCCTGACATTCATGGACAGTTCTTATGTCTTGGCCATGGTGGAGAGTTTGGAATCAGATTGATTGCTTCTGTGGACATGTTTCTTTTATACATGTAACAAGCTGAGATTAGGAACACTCCCTAATAAGAGTGCTCCTAATCTCAGCTTGGTTACTGTATAAAAGACACCTGGGAACCAGAGATCTTGTTGATTGATCAAATACTGATTTCCCTGAGTAACATGCAAATCAATGCATAACTTATTTTATTGTGTTTTACTGATATTATTATTGTTATTATTGTGTCTCCTTGCTTTCAAATAACCCTGCCATTAAAATGATAGACTGATTGTTACTTTGTCAATGGGTAAATGCACAAAATCAGCAGGGGATCAAATATTTTTTTCATTGTATCTTGTTAATACCTTTAATGTTGACTGCTTTGTATGTTGTTATTGTTTAATAAATTATTATTTTTCATTGCCACACAGTGTTCTGTGCTTTATTAGGGGAGAAGAAACGGTTATGGAAGGAGGGGGGGGGGGATGTTAGGTTTAAGGATAAAGGGATACACCACTCCTAGACATCTTATGTCCTATCCAAAGTACCCCTTTAAGCTTGTTCCCTTCACATATCTGCAATACCTTAGTGATATGTATGTGACAGTATACATTCGTTGTCAGAGACTTGAAGTCTGCTATATAGACTACAATATAGTTGTCACCAGAGACTAGAGGTCTGCCAACTAGCCACCAGTGATAGGATGCTTGCTGTAAAATAGATAGCAGAGAATGGAGGTCTGCTAAACAATAGCCAACAGACCAACAAAGACTATGAGTCTGTTTTATAAACTATGTAGTTTACACTAGCCACCATAGATCATCTGCTACACATTACGCAACTATCAGATACTGAAGGTCTGGCACACAGTAGTACTGATATACACTAGCTATAATAGACTTTGCTAAACACAAGCCACCAGACATGGGTTTCTGCTATACACTAGCTACCAGCGACTGAAAAGCCTCTAAGATGGCAAATATCCAAGTAAATGATAAATGTTTCCAGTCACCGCACCAAGATGTCTACAGCTATCTAAGAGACTAAATGAAGGGAACCTTACTCAAGAGTCACGCTCCTCCTAAAAGTGGAAAAAGCTACCGTAAACTATGTCCATAAGGTTTATCAGAAAGCTTAAATAAGATTGTGAGCACGTTCATCACTCCATCTATAAAAGTAAAAATAAAATTCAGAGATGGTAAAATCCTCCGCAACGAAGGCTGGTATCAATGTAGCTTCATTGACTGTGAAGAGAGTCTGGGTGATAGGAAGTGTTGGTGATTAGGTGCAAATAATTGAAACATAACAAAGAAAAAATAAAAAACCTCACAACTGATTCTAAAAAAGCTGACACAGCTCAGTGGATGATCAGCATGTAGGCCTGGGTGTTAAGTTTCAACAAAGGGGTCTTTACAACCTAATGGCCTGAGACTTGAGATTGCATCTTTATTAATGGGAATTGTCGCATATTGTCATGACTTTGCCCAGAGCCCCCTCTTCACCCCAGGCTGAATTTTATTGTCATGCTAGGCTTAATTCACACGACTGTTATGCTCCACTAAATTTAATTCTGTTGCTCCGTCTGACCGATTTTTTTCTCCATTTAACCCCCTAATACACTGGACACCCAGTGGACTGCATTCAAGTCAATAGCATCTGTCTCTGACACATTTGTGTACAAGTATGTCACAGTTATTACCGATCAGTGCCATGCCTATACATAGCACTGAGCAGTAATAGCAATCAATAAACGGTTATAAATAGTCCCCTGTGGGACTATTGAAAAAAAAAATCATTTTTTAAAATGTAAAGAAGCCCCTCCTCAGTAAAAATAAATAAATCCCCCCTCTCCCATTTTAAAAGTTAAAACAAATAAATAAACCAGCTAACATATTTGGTGTTGCCATGTGTAGAAATGTGTAAACTATTGAAATATGATGTTAATGATCCTGTACAGTAAACAGTATAAACTTAAGATACTAAAGTCCAAAATTGCTGACTTGTGGTCACATCACATCCATATGGAGTAAAAACTGATCAAAAAGTAATATACAGGTATATACAAAAGTGGTACTGATAAAAACTACAGATCAGGGCGCAAAAAAAATGAGCTCTCATATAGCCCCATATACAGAAAAATATGAAAGTTATACAGGGTGAGAAGAGGGACATTTTAAACCTACTTATTTTATTTTATTTTATTTTTTACAAGTTTGACTTTTTTTTTTAAAGCAGTAAAGTTTTACCATAAAGTGCACTGCCTAAAAGAAAATCCCCGAAAAATTGCATAATTGCGGTTTTCCTCTGCCACAAATAATATTTTTTTGGTTGCAAAAAATAAATTTGATGGTATTTTATTTTCATGGTTATACATTTTATGGTATAAGGAAAGGCTTCATTACAAAGTGATACTGGTTGCACAAAAAAACTAGCCCTTCTATGGGTCTGTGGATGGAAAAATAAAAAGAGTTATGCCTCTTGAAAGGCGAGGAGGAAAATACAAAAACACAAAAACGAAAATTGTGTCTTCAAGGTCAAAATGGGGTGAAAAGTTTTGGGCAAAATATAATTGTCATGTTATCAACAGCAACAACATTAAAAGTTTTGGGACAAATTTCATTGTCATGTTTCCCACAGCAACAACATTAAAAGCTTTTGTTCCTCTGGGTCTTACACATTTGCTCCCAGTGGCTAAATCTTTTGCATCCATTTCAGCTTTTTATTGCACTATTATTTCTGGTGATAAGTGAAGGGAAAAGTTTCACACATGAAAATAAGATTCAATGCCCCAAATGTCACCTGCAACTCTCAAAATGCAGATAAGGAAAGTTCATGGCTGCCCAACATGTTTCATAAAGATTGTTTCGCAAGTGGAAAAGCCATTGGGAGGAGGCACTATCCTTACACCACTCACCACAGAGGAGCTTAAAGTTCATATGATGGTAACTGTTTTTGCAATCCATACTTAGATCATCCGCCTCCAGTGTTTTACAATATTGGTGAAACACAATTTCTTTTCTAAAGTTGCCATTTTATTTTCCTTAAGTCGGTCGTGATGCTCATAAGTTGTGTGTCATAGGCATACAGTAAGCTGTGGGAGTCTAAGAACAGAATTGTTGGTAACATAATTTTAAAGGCACACTCTAGGAAAAACTGATAGACCATATTACACATTGGGCAGGACCTACGGGCATGGAATGTGAACCAGGGAATCTCTCTTTGTTGTTTTTCTGCCTAAAGTATTCCTTTAGGAGCAAACACATTGCTGTCTGAAACAGGCTTTGCAGCCTCTGAGAACAGGTTTTTTATCACATAATTACCATAAGGAATTCGTTCTGGTCCTTTCTCACTAGTCACTTTTGTATCTTGTCACTTCCTAATCTTCTCAGATATACTATGATGTTGATCTTTTAACAATACTAAGAGCCTTTAGGAGCACAACTTTACATAACATTAAGCAAGGCCATGCTGTGTAGCCCAAGAAGAGATCTGCAAAGCACTTGTTGGTTCTGTACTCTTCCATTGGTGGATGAAAACCCGTTCAAGACTTCTTTCAATTCCCATGAGCAAGCATGGGGTGCGGAATTAGCCCAAGGGTCATGGGATAACTAACATCAGACCCTTGAAGGGTTTGTCAAGCTCCATAAAAATCATTATGAGCTAGTGCTGGCTTAAAATGACAGGAACTTATACTTGACAGCCTGATCCTCAATTACTGCCATCCAATGGTGCCCAGTCTTTGCTGAGCAACACTTCCTGCTGTTGTTTCAACATGCAGGAAGTGCCTGTTCAGCCAATCAGTAGCTGTAACAGTGACACGCTGATTGCCAAGTGATTGGCAGAGTGAGCTCTTCCTGAGAAACAAAAGTCAGAAGCTTGCCAGGATTGAGAACCAATAAGGCTGCATTCACACCATGATTGCAGCCTACGGTTGCAGTATCTGGGTGGTGGAGGGGAAAACCGGGTGCTCCTGTACCCCAGCCGGACCGGTGCTGAAATCCATTCACTTTAATGATACAACCGGAGTCAAACAGTGACTCCGGTCGGCTCATTTCTGCCCCGTATCCAGTTTTGTGACTGGACCTAAAACCGTATCCGGAAGGAAAAGTGGTCCAACATTCCGGCTGAGAGGTGTCAGAAGCTTATTGATGGTTATAGGAAGCGACTGATTTCAGTTATTTTTCCCAAAGGTTGTGCAACAAAATATTAAGTTAAGGGTGCCAATAATTTTGTCCAGCCCCTTTTTGGAGTTTGGTGTGACAGTATGTCCAATTTGCTTTTTTTCTCTCCCTTTTTTGGTTTAGTTCCAATACACACAAAGGGAATAAACATGTGTATAGGGAAACATGTGTTACTGCAATCCTTTTCTGTGAGAAATGCTTAATTTTCTTGAAAAATATCATGCCAACATTTACGGCCAATGGGGCTTTCAATTTCAATCTTTGCTATGGAGCCCCATCTCTCTTATGCATGTAATGGGTAGGAAAGAGTAGAGTAGGCACTGACAAGACTAAGGCTGTCTGGGTGTATGCGGCAGTGGCGTGTGGTGGGGGTGCAATGTCCAGGAGAGTACACAATATACTGTAAGTATAGAAAATAGGAAAGCACTCACCATTCAACTGAGCTTTATTGAAGCATTCCAGTCGTGACGAACAGGTGCAGTGGTGGAGGTGGGGGACGTGACTGGGACAGGCTGTTTCACGCTTTCACGTTGCTTCTTCAAGCCAGTCTCTAATGCATGTCACTGCTTAAAAAGAAAATATTTAAAAGGAAAAAAACTGTCAAAAACCAGTCACATGCTCTCCCATACATATCTTCTGTCCTTCTCACCTGATTCACCAGATTGTAAAGGCTTAGAACTCTCTATACTCCCTGATACAGTATCCTTTTAATGTTATAGCAACCATCATGATTCCCACAGCAGTAAATAAGTGTCCAAATCATTTACTGCCATGTTACAATTTAGCTGCTTTACCCATAGCAGTAAACTATAGAAAACTGCATTTCGAAATGAGACATCATAGAAAATCGCTACATAAAGTAACCAATAGGACATTTCTCTATTTCTATTCTACTATTCCTCAGGTCTGATTGTCTTAAAATGGATCTTGATTATAATCACTCATGGAGCATAAGAACAATCTTCTCATGTTTTTACCAGGGTTTTTTCACTTGTCTAGTGATTCTTTTCACTATTGTTTCTCTGAATAATATCATTCTGTACATCACACCTAATGAGCAAAATGAGAAACTCCTTCAAATATTTATTTATAATCCATTAATTTTGCAGCGGAGGAAGCAGGACTAGGTCAGGACTTTTCTCTGAATAAAAGGGCATTCACTGTAAAAATGCAGAGATTAAAAAATAATGATGAATTAAAAAAGAAAATACATTAGAAAGTAGCAGATGTATGCAAAGAATAATGATAATGTTTTACTTATATATAACTTAATTTCCTAAGTAAAAGAAACAATTGAAATTAAAAGAAACAGGCAAACACTTCTCCATTGGTTAGGCTGGGTTCACACCACGTTTTGTTAACTACGGTTCCCGTATACAGCTGGGAGGGGGCGGGGCTTAATCGCGGCACCCGCACTCAGCTGTATTCGGGAACCGTATTTAATGCATGTCTATGAGCCGACCGGAGTGAACCGCAGCCTCCGGTCGGCTTCGTTTTCGTCCGTATGCGGTTTCCCGACCGTAGGCAAAAACGCGGTCGACCACGTTTTTGCCTGCGGTCCGGAAACCGCATAGGGACAAAAACGAAGCCGACCGGAGGCCGCGGTTCACTCCGGTCGGCTCATAGACATGCGTTAAATATGGTTCCCGAATACGGATGAGTGCGGGCGCCGCGAATAAGCCCCACCCCCTCCTCCCAGCCGTATACGAGAACCGTAGTTAACAAAACGTGGTGTGAACCCAGCCTTAGTCTGTAAGGGGTTCTCCAAGTTCCTTGAATGATTAGTCTTGCAGGAATCTGCCAGAGGAACAGGCATCTTATACATCTTGATTTTGTCTTGTGATTAAGTGTTGTTTGGAGCAACAGCAATGGGTGGGGTTTGGGGGGGGGGGGGTTCCAATACCCTCCAAAGAGAGTTTAATCTGCCTTAGCCCTGCCAATTTACCTAGACATATTGGGGCAGATCTATCAACATTTATTATGCATTATCTTTGACTTGTGTAAATTGATAAACATTTGACACATCTTAGCCAATTTGTTTATCTACAACACACTTTTATGTTGTAGACCATGTTTGTACTTCATTTGAAAAGGGCATGATTTAACAGAGAAGTGTGTACCTTTCTTATGAACGTTTGTAGCTTAAAATTCAACACACTATGCCAACATTTTCAAATTTGGAGATACACTTTAGGCCAACCTCAAATTGACATTGACATTTTTTATGTGATATGTGATAAATTTGCCACATCCTTAGACTGTCAAGCATTAAACAGCATTGAAAAATTAAGGCCAATATTCTCATAGTTTTCACCAAAGACAAGGGGGAAGGAGGTGACACAAAAAAAAGAATATAGATGAATATTAGCATTATAATTGAGTTCAGTGCAGTTGAGTTCAGTTCACTGTTCAGCTGTTGGCCAAGTTCAAGGGCAGAAGGGAGAGGTAAAGAAAAGTTTAGCCTGTGACAAGTTGCACAAGGGCCTCACAGCTCCAAACAAGGACCCTTAGGTTTTCAGACCTAGTGCAGTTGTGACTGTCATGTCATGGATATGTGACAGATATGTACCCCACATTTGGGAATTGCAATACCAAAAGGACAAGATAAACAAGTAACAAAAAAAAATGGTGAGCCATGCAGTTATATTCTTACACAAATGAGAAATATGGTTACTCTAGTGAGAGAAAAAAACAACTCCAGAAAGCTACAAAGATAATACACTAGAAAACACTGCTCCAACTTAAGCAAGACCAATGTTAAAAATATGTCCCTCCATCTTGGATGTGCTACCTGTTTTCCAAGTAAAGTGTTATCATTTCTCAAGTTATTTCCGCCTCCAGCACAATATTTGCACATTATCATCAAGAGCATCCCATCTAATACCAGCCAAGAGACATACACAGAGACTTCCACGGAAGACTAAAAACACCACCATCTCATGTGCAACCCCTTTTCACTGTGCCGAAGTATTGGAAGTCTGATGGAGGCACCCCAAAAACATGACAACTGTAAATTGTACTATGACCACTCAGGACTACTAACTCTATCACTTCTAACCCCTCCCTCATCACCATTGAATCACGAACCCCCCCCCCCCCACCCAGTCATGTGCATGTCTATCCTTTAAAATGTTGGGTTTTATTTCTATGACAGATGTCATATGAAGTCATTTTTTTTTATTATAAGAAAATTCCTAGAAGATTTATTGGGTGGTGGAGGCAATCTCGATGTTGACTGCACGTCTCTGGAAATATTTCTTGAAATGAAGTGACAAGAATGAGGCTAACAGAATTAAATCCTTCACGGGTCCTGATCAAGCAGATTGAAATGTGAGATTCCTTTGTGGCTGTCACTATGAAAGGGCTGGTTAACAAGGTAAGTGCTATGTATTAAGGACTCTGTTCCCTTCCCCCCCCCCCCCCCCCCCCCCTAGTCATTTACTCTTATTGTCACTGTTTGCATTTCCAGACCTGAGGGACCCTCTCCACCAGTGTCAAAGGAAAGTCATTTGTTCAAAGGCCGAGCGAAGCCTGAAATGAGATTATTTTATAAAACTGATTTACCCTGACCCAGAGATGAAGCAGTCGGGGATTTAACATTAAAATGTGTTTACATCTTATTGAGAGGGACAGATGATTTACTGAACACGTTCATACTTGGGAGATGTTTGATGGCGGCTTTTCCATGTAGTTAAATTATACCTCAACCTGGAGAGGTGCTGGAGGCTCGTATTCTGAGATCCTGCCTGCCATTTGCAATATAACAATGCCATAGTTGACACATCTGTCTCTGCTAAGTGCATAATGTGAGAAGTGTAAAGGCTTTGTACACTGCTATAATGTGGTTTTGGACATGTCTAAAATTAAAATGAAACTCACAAATAGAAAAACATGAACATAGCCGCCCATCCACAACTTTTACTTTTATCCACTTTTAAAAACAAGGAGCCTACGATGTGTGTTAAATTCTGCAGATACAAGTCAAAGTCTTCCTGGTGGTCTAGCCAGGGTGAAGAAGAAAAGGAAAAGTAAATAACTCCAAGATCCAAGATGTCACCTGTGAATTACTAGATATAAGTATTTGCTCATTCATTGGCTGATCACTGGGCCTTTTAACATGGGGCAATAATCCTAGAAAAATAAATTTTGCTGATAATCAATGTAAAATCACCTTAAAATTCCTTTACTACCTGTTGTCTATATTTAATTGTAAGGAATAATACTGAGGTGGTTCCTTATTAGAAGAAAGATATCGTCTGTGAAAATAGTTTTTTATTCCGGGGAATGTGGCCTTTATGAAGTTCTGTACATTCCTGTAACACTGTCTCTTGTTATTATCAGAAAAATGGTAAACACATTTTCCTTCCTGCCCCCCCCCCCTTTTTTTTTACTGTACAATTTTTTTAAACTGTGTGTTTGGGCACTTCAAGGCAAATGCAGTGGGTGTCCAGCATGCACATGAGTTATAAAGAGACTAGACTGAGGCCCTGATTCTCTTTTAGTAGGCGATATTGGGAGAGATAAAAATGGGGAAAAAACGGGGCGCCCCCTTGTAGCGTATATCAACTTGGTGTGAACCCTCCACCACACCTAAGTGATATACTCACCTGTGGGGTAATGTCACTATGAACCACAGCTCGTGGGAGTTGCGGCTCACAGGGATCAATAAGCGTGTAGACAAGGTGAGTATGAATTGGGTTGCCGCACTTGGACAGGTTCTGGACTGTGTAAGGAGACCAGCATAGAAATGTGTATACCAAGAAAAAAGGACAGTTTTGGAGGTGCTGCTCAAGGGGTGGTCACAGATATATGGACTCCGGCCAGTACAGGACAATAAATATTTTATTTTTGAAAAAGCGGACAACGCGTTTTGGCCCACAAGTGCCTTCCTCAGGTCCAAATAAACGGTGCGCTCCTTGTAGATAAGATAGAGTTAGGTTGCTGGTGGGGATCCTGTGTTAGATGTGGTGCTGATGTGGTCTGGTCAGACCACGCCAGCACTGCATCTAACACAGAATCCTTTACCAGTCTCACTGCTTTTACAGTAAAGAATTCCTGCCTGTGATGATGGGGAAACCTTCTTTCCTCTATACGTAAAGGATGCCCTGTTGTCATAGTGATGGTATAAAATAATAATCTCTAGAAAGATCTCTGTACTGTCGCCCCTAAGACGTCTTTTCTCCAAACGTTTACCCCAAGCTTGGTAACCTGTCTTGGTATCTATATGGTAATACTACCATTATTTAGGCCCACGCTTAGAATACTTGCTGTTAATAAGAAGAAAGGGTTCCCATTTGACAATGGTGGGAGTTCAAGAAGATCAAACCCTGCCTAACATGCTTTTACATCTCACCGATGAATGATAAAAGTTTATAAAACAGGGATATCCCAAAACAAAACATCCCCTATAAATATAGCATCTTGACAATGTTTATGAGGAATGTGACAATTCCATGTGCCGACGTCAGCCGCAGAAGTGCTACGCAGCTTGACCATAGCTTGGCGATAATGGGGCAGGGGAGTAAGGAAGGTAAATCTTGTTTTTTTCTGGGAACCAATAAAAAATTAATAAATGGGGGTCCACAGAATTTCAATTCATTTTACAGCCGTAACAATTACTGGCAGAAAATTATACTATTTGGGAATGAAGATCTGCTTTCCCATTGAATTCAATAGAATTCAGTAGGGAGAAAACTGATCTTTTTTGACCACTTACAGCACAAAAATGACCCAGTAAATGGTGTATAAACATAGGGTGCTCTTACATGGGCACTATGTGGCAAGTGTCTGCAACTTGCAGATAATTGCCAGATGTGGAAAAGTTGTAAATGCAGGTGCAGCTTGGAATTTGCAGTAAATAAGAGACAGTAGCTGCCGTGGCCAGAAGTTCATGTACAGTATGTGCATCCTAAGAGACCTATTTTGCTCTTGTGGTCCAGTAGATCTAGGATCAGCAGGATTTCATGGTCCCCCATCCGTTTTGCGTCACACTTCCTGCTGATTTCAAGTATCAAACCATTTCATCTGTCATCACGTCTCTACAGACTCAAAATTCTGTTAATGAGAGAACCCAGATCCTGCTCCGCTGACATGTATTTACATGAAAAGTTGCTTTTTTAATGCATCTGCACTAAACTTAACATGTATCAACGTTTCAGCTGGAAGGAAAGTCTTTAATTAGTGTCTATTAGACATTGCTGAAACCTTAATGTGCTGAACACAGAGGGTGGGGTGATATGTCAGTATTTAAGAAGGGCAATAAATTGTGATTATGACTACTCCTGGTGTGAGCAGGTTCCCCCGGGGGTACAGCGCACAGTCCGGCAAACACATGAAGCGGCCGCTAATTAGAGATCTGACTATACAAACAAACAATGAGTAGTCACCCTGAACCTGGTTCTCCTCTCACATGACTTCATCTCTCACGCTGCTTCATGATTCAACATTGTAAGGGATCAAACGAACGGTTTTGCAGATGCTTATATAATTCTGCACCATATTACAGCTCGCCAGTCAGAGTTCTGTTCACGTGATATACAATAAATGCTTTCATATGATATAAAAAAAAACTCCAGATGCAACTTAGCTGAGCAGGAACGCATATACAGAGGGTTACTTTTCTTTGTTGAAGAATTTTAACATAATTATTTAATATTATTAAATATTTAATATGATAAAATATCAGGGATGGATTCAGTTTATTCTTTAGCTTGTATATTATACTCTCATGACACAACACTTAGGTTATGCGCACAGAATGCATGATTTGGTACGGATTATCTGCTGCAGATGTTGGTGTGAAATGCTGCAGATTTTCTATTTCAGAAAAATTCCCAGCATTTCACTAAACTGGCTTGCATGCCCACTGCAGCCCTGTGTACTATTCCTTTTTCATGCACTTTAAAGATCATAACCAAAGAGTGGTGATTCCTACCTTGAAAGGTTTCCGGTTATAAGTAATGTACCCCAAGCTTTCGTACTGCATCCACTTTTGTTTAACTTATTTGTTAATAATACAGGGGTTGGAATTAACAGCTCTGTTTTTACAGATACCATCAAGTTTTGTAGCATGGTAAAGTCTTTTAAAGATGTGCATAAGTTGCATGCTGATTTGGAGCAGCTAAGTGTTTGGCCATCCACTTGGCAAAAAAGGTACAATGTGGATAAATAATGCATCTGGATACCTGTTTGCATCATATGTCTTAGGGGCTTAGGGGGAGTAAAACTGGGAGAGTCAATGGTGGAGAAGGATTTGGGTGTACTTGTGTGGTGGCAATCTGCAGGCTACACCAGCAGCTACACTACGGTAGACTAGTTTGGGTGTGGTCCTGGAGGGTCTGCTGTAGCGTCAAGGGCCTATACTTCCATGTTTCCATATCATTTGTATTGCATTATGTTTCTGAGATGGTTGCAGAGAACAGGGGTTTAATTGTTGCAGCGTTAGGGTGCACAGTGTTACACCGGCCATGAGCGCAGAGTCTGTGTGTCCCCGTCTGTTGTGACTCACCATGCTCCGCTGCCGCCTCCTCCTCTGTGTCTCAGCTCCAGCACGCCTGTCCCCGTCTTCTAGGGCGCGCGCGTCGGAGCTCTGAAATTTAAAGGGCCAGCTTCCCTGCCGGATCTTCAGTGCCCCTAGCCTGAGATTAAGCATTCCATATTGCCTGTTTGCCTTATCCATGTATCCAGACCTTCCCGCTACATTATTTGACTTCGCACCTTTCCCACCTGCCTTGACCTTCTGCTACATCTGACTACGCTACTGCCTTATCCTTCGGTACCTGGCCATGCCCAGTTACCTGTGTGGTCGAGCCATGTTGGAGGTAGTGACCTGGGTGTCGCCTGTTGTAGCAAGCCCATCCTGCCTTGCGGTGGGCTCTGGTGAAGACCAGTGGCACCTTAAACTCTGCTCCCCGATATGCTCCGAGTCACCAGCCACACAGGTTAGAAGATCCACATACAGCTTTGTAACAGCAAGATCCGGCTATGGATCCCGCTGGGGTCCCTCTGCCAGATAATCAGGATCTCGCTTCCATTGTGGCCCTCCAGTCACAGCAGTTGAGCCAGTTGTCTGCCATGATGCAGCAGGTACTCACTGCTCAACAACAACCGCCACAGCCTCCTCCTGCTCCGGTCTTGCCTCCTGTTCCTGCAGTCATCTCTGGATCAAAACTCTGCTTGTCTCTTCAATATGAGGAAGATCCCAAGTCCTGTCCTGGTTTCGTGACTCAGTGCTCCATGCACATAGAACTAATGGCAGAACAGTTCCCTACAGAATGAGCAAAGGTGATCAGTCTCTTAACATCAGTCTCTTTGTCATCAGTCTCTTAACTGGAAGGGCTTTGGCCTGGGCAACCCCGCTTTGGGATTGCAGTGATGCTCTCACTACTAATCTCCAGGCGTTCCTGACAGGTTTAATTTTTTTCGGATACATTCGGTATTCGGGTGTCCGGTGGGTTAATTTTTTCGGATACATTCGGTATTCGGGTGTCCGGGGCTCATTTTTTTTCGGATACATTCGGTATTCGGGTGTCTGGGTTTGATTTTTTTGGGATACATTCGTATTCGGGTGGGTTTGATTTTTCGTATACATTTGTTATTCGGGTACATTCGGGTAAAACTTTTTTAAGCAAGGGACCATTATCGGTGTGTGCAGGAAAAGAGGGCAGCCGCAGAGATCGGAACATTGGAAGACAGGTGAGATAATATAATTTTATGTGATTTATGTTAATACATAATGTAATGTTGAATGAATTAATGAGTCAATGAATGAATGCTGTATGAATGATTGATGTGTTTGATCGATGTGTTTGATTGTCGGGTGATTTATGTATAACATGATGTTATACATAAATCACCCGACAATCAAACGCATCGATCAAACTGTTGCAAAACTACAACACCCACCCAGCATGCGGCTGTCTGGGCATGCTGGGAGTTGTAGTTTTGCAACAGCTGGAGGCACACTTTGGCAAACACACGCATTCGCGCAATGCTTTTTAATTCATTTTCAAATTCCGCTGGCTTTTGTCAGAAATGGGTTACCAGGTCAATGACATGCATAGTAATTGCCGTGGGAACATTTTTCATTCATAAAACCGCAGACTTAATTGGATAATTGCAGTGTAGAATGTTTGGTGTCCTAAGCGTTCTACATGGCAATTATCTAATTAAGTCTGCAGTTTTATGAATGAAAAATGTTCCCACGGCAATTACTATGCATGTCATTGACCTCAATCACCCGACGATCAAACACATCAATCATTCATACAGCATTCATTAATTTACTCATTCATTCAACATTACATTATGTATTAATAAATGATTAATACATAAAGAAATGTTGAATGAATGAGTAAATGAATGAATGCTGTATGAATGGTTGATGTGTTTGATCGATGTGTTTGATTGTCGGGTGATTGAGGTCAATGACATGCATAGTAATTGCCGTGGGAACATTTTTCATTCATAAAACCGCAGAATTAATTGGATAATTGCCAATGCATATTACTATGCATATCATTGACAATGGCAATTACTATGCATATCATTGACCTGGTAACCCATTTCTGACAAAAGCCAGCGGAATTTGAAAATGAATTAAAAAGCATTGCGCAAATGCAAAGTGTGCCTCCAGCTGTTGCAAAACTAAAACTCCCAGCATGCCCAGACAGCCGCATGCTGGGTGGGTGTTGTAGTTTTGCAACAGCTGGAGGCACTCTAGTAACAGTAAAACAGTAACTAACAGTCAGAAACAGTGTAGCGCAATGAACAATAAAAAAATTTGAAAGAATTCTTTACTTTCGTTTTTTTACCGCATGCGTTCGGTAAATAATTAATGCTTTTGTTTTCGGATAACGAATGCATTCGTTTTTTTACTGCATGCATTCGGAGAATAACAAATGCATTTGTTATGTTGCTATTCGTTTTATCGGTGCTATTCGGAAATATTCAAAAAATGTTCTCGTGCAATCGGAACGGCCCGAATGCACGAAAACGGCAAAATTCGGTAAATTTGGCATTTGTGCCGAACCGAATTGCACATGTCTATGCCATATGATTTCGAACTCTGGCATCAGAGTTGTCATGGAATAATGAAGCTCTTTGCGCTACCTTCAAGAGAGAATTATCAAGTCATATCAAGGATGTCCTCGATACCCGGGAATTGCCATCTAACCTGAATGAACTTATACACTTGGCATCCCGGATTGATATCCGTTGAGGAACTACACCAAGAAAGGGAGTCTCGGTGCCTTCCTCGTCTGGCACCTGTCTTCCAGCAACCACTGCAAACTTCTACATTGCCTCCCGCAGTAAAGCCTATGCAAATGGATCAGTTGCCTGACCTTGAAGGAAAGAACTCGCAGACGAAATGAGAATCTATGCCTATACTGCGCCAGTGCAGATAATTTCCTCAAGGATTTTCCTTTGCGTCCACAGTCACAGGGAAACGCTCGCACCTAGGGTTTGTGGGAGAGGCCTCCCTAGGTGTGAATACCACCTCTCCACGATTAAAGTTGATGGTCCAGCTTTTTCTACCCTTTGTTCTTGCCTTTCTGGACTCTGGTTCAGCAGGAAACTTTATTGATGCCTCCCTAGTACATAGGTATCATCTGCCTGTGCCCCACCTGTTAAAGCCTATATACATCTTAACGGTCAACGGAGAAAAACTGGACTGTACCGTGCTATATCGCACAGAACTGTTGTCAATGCAGGTCAGATTCTTGCTTAAGGGGAACTTGCCCTTCTCTGTACTACCTCATTGTACTTCTCTCTTGCTTGGCCTACCGTGGTTGCAGCTCCATGCCCCGCAGCTAGACTGGAAAACTGGAGAAGATCTTCGCTGGGGTCCGCATTGCAACAGTCACTGTATTCATATACGTTTGTCTAAGTTGGAAACTTACAGCAAAGAACCGCTACCCACTTCCTTTCATCTCAGAATTATTTGTTCATCTGCGAGGTGCCTGGATTTTCTCTAAACTAGACCTTCGTGGAGCCTATAATTTGATTCATATTCGAACGAATGGAAGACTGCGTTTAATATTCGTGACGGACATTTTGAATATCTTGTGAAGCCATTCGGACTCTGTAATGCTCCAGCAGTTTTCCAGGAGTTCATCAATGATATTTTCCGTGACCTCCTGTACTCCTGTGTCGTTGCCTATTTGGATGACATACTCATCTACTCGCCCAAAGTCCAGTCTCATCGCTCTCACCTCCACCAAGTGTTACAGCGTCTCCGTGAAAATCATTTCTATGCTAAACTGGAGAAATGTACTTTTGAAAAGAATAGACTCCCTTTTCTGGGCTATATTGTTACCAGTCAAGGTCTTTAAATGGATCCCAACAAGTTATCCGCAGTTCTGGAATGGCCACAACCTACTGGTCTGAAATCGATTCAGCACTTCCTCGGCTTTGCCAATTACTATCGGCAATTCATTCCTCACTATTCCACTCTGGTAGCTCCCATTGTTTCGCTTACCAAGAAGACTGCTAATCCAAAAGTCTGGACTCCAGAAGCTGAAGAATCTTTCAAACAATTAAAGTCCACCTTCGCTTCTGCTCCTCTGTTATCAAGACCCAATCCAGGCAAGCCATTAATTCTGAAAGTGGTTGCATCTTCAGTTGGTGCTGGTGCAGTTTTGACACAAAAGTCCTCCAAAGGTAGAATTGTAACTTGCGTTTTTTTCTCTAAGACCTTCTCTTCTGTGGAGAGAAATTATACCATAGGAGATTGCGAGCTCTTGGCTATAAAGTTGGCCTTGGAAGAATGGCATCATCTCTTGGAGGGCTCTGTACACCCAATTACTATTTATAGAGATCACCAGAACTTGCTCTATCTACAGACTGCTCATTGTCTCATCCCTCGTCAGGCTCGCTGGTCTCTTTTCTTCTCCAGATTTTACTTTTTTATTCACTTCTGTCCAGCAGAGAAGAATCTTCGGACGGATGCTCTGTCGAGATCCTCTGATGTACAAGACCAAGAATTCCATCCTCTACATATTATACCTCCTAATCGTCTCATTTCTGAAGCAACAGCAACTCTTCAGCACCTGCCTCCTGGAAAGACTTTCGTAACTCGCCGTCTCAGACTTCGAGTCTTGAAATGGGGTCATTCCTCATTTTTGGCCGGTCATATCGGTATCCGTAAATCCTTACAGCTCATCTCCCGACAGTATTGGTGGCCAACTTTAAAACAGGGCGTCATTGACTATGCCCGTTCCTGTTCGGTTTGTGCCAGGGACAAGACCCCTCCTTCCAAACCTGCAGGACTTCTACAACCTTTGCCAGTTCCAGAGCGACCTTGGACTGATATTGCCATGGACTTTATTACCAACTTTCCTTCCTCTGGCTGCAATACAGTCATTTGGGTTGTAGTAGACTGATTCTCTAAAATGGCTCATTTTGTACCCCTGCCAGGATTACCATCGGCACCGCAGCTTGCTAAACTTTTTCTCCACCACATCTTCTGCTTACATGGATTGCCTACCCATATTGTGCCCGACCGGGGAGTTCAATTCTTCTAAACATTCTGGAGGGCCCTCTGCTCACATCTCCAAGTCAAATAAAAAATGTTTTTGTCTCATCACCCTCAAAGTCGAAAGGGGGAACCAAGTCTTGGGAGACTACGTTCGTCATTTTGTTTTGGCTCGTCAGGACGATTGGACCGATTTACTTCCCTGGGCCGAGTTTTCTTACAACCATAGGGATTCCTGGAAGAGGATGAAGGAGGACAGAGGGGTCTGGAAGAGGATGAAGGAGGACAGAGGGGTCTGAAGGAGGAGGATAGAGGAGAACGGAGGGGTCTGTAGGAGGAGGATAGAGGAGGACAGAGGGGTGTGGAGGAGGAGGAAGATGGAGGAGGACTGATGGGTCTGGTGGAGAGGGGAAAGACGGGTCTGGAGGAGGAGGATGACGAACGAGGCAAGAGGAGTCTGGAGGAGGGAGATGAAGGGATAGAATTCAGCTAAACTGAGAAGAAGCAATGTGTGGCGGTATTATTAAGGCTAAAATATGTGTCAGGAATATATTCTGGTGGCACGATGTCTGGCAGAGTTATAATGATTTATTTTTTCATATAGAGGATGAGGATCTACTGACAAAGTAAGGAGCCAATGATGTTCAAGCGTCATACTCTGCAGAGAAAATGTAGCTGGAAGAAGTCCTGGTGCCTGGACCAACAGAAAAGACATCACACAGGTCACTGGCATTGTGTACACTCCTGACTGTCCCATCAGAGCTGTGGTCACTTGTTAGTTCTGCAGTGATGATGGGTGATGCTGTACCCCAATCTGTGGCTCTTAAGCTGTTGCAAAGCTACAAGTCCCATAATGCCTGAGGCTCTCCAGGCATGATGGGAATTCTATCTTTGCAACAGCTGTAGAGTCACTTGAAATTAGATGATCGGTGGGGGTCACAAAACAATGGGCTGCTTATTTTACAATGTCTGGGCCTATTTTTGGTCCCAGTCCGGCCCTGATTACTGGAAAGTCATATACATGTATTTAGGAAAAAAATGTACAAGTAGGCAATATAATATAAGATGATAATGTATAAGATTAGATATTTTTAGAATCCTGCATTTAAGAGCCAGACAATATTACTGTGAAATGACAAATTATAGGAATTATACTGCCTGGATGTGAAACAGCTGAAAATTTTCATTTTCAGCATGTTGACACAGGAAGACAACACAGGGATTTCTATTTATTGTTGATTTGAGCATGTATGGGGAAACACTCCATCGCTCAGCTTGAGAATGTTGGTTTTTGTTTCGTAAATAGAAAAATAATTCATTGTGCCCATTAAATGCAATTCACAGCCTGCCAACATTTCTTACTAGAGGAAATTACCTATACAGGAGGGCATTATGTACACCTTACAGAAGTTTTCAGGCATCGTATATACAATGTACCCATATTATACAGTGACAGCTGCCTTGTAGCTCAATAGAGCTTTGTGTTCATTGACAAAGAGTCTTAGTAAAGTACAGAACACCCTGCATCTGTAGACTCCGCCTTCCAAATTGCTCAAAAACACAACTTTTAGGGGGAAAAAACTAAAACCGCTCAATATTCCTCAGTATTATGTGAAAATCATATGACAGCATTATGTGGGCTCCCAAAATTATTAACTTCATCTTGTCCAGACAATATAGTGTTG
Organism: Hyla sarda; assembly: GCF_029499605.1. Classification (NCBI taxonomy): domain Eukaryota; kingdom Metazoa; phylum Chordata; class Amphibia; order Anura; family Hylidae; genus Hyla; species Hyla sarda. Next base: position 129,099,409 of record NC_079194.1, on the reverse strand, counting down.
ATATGTGGGGAATATTTTGTAGCATTTTCTTGGCACTATATGGTGGCATGGTACTGAAAATGAAATAATGGAATGCAATAAGTGGGCTGCTTTGTGGCAGAACCCAATGCTCCATCTGGTTGTGTCAAAGACATCCAACATAGTCATTTATCCCTGATTTAGAAAAAGTTGTCATAGTCCATACTGTAAACAGATGTGGAGAATAAAAGATGGAACCTAAATTATACCTGCAGTTTTTTAAGCAAATGTTCAAATCAGAGGAAAAATCAGGTTGAGCTTTAGGTCTAAAAGAAAAGCTGGCACCTTCTGCAAATGAATGACTGCATTAGGGGTTCCTATTAATGTGCCCATGGTTCTGAAATTCCTTTCCCCATAATTCTTTCCCAATAATATGGTGGCTAAAAGCAATACTGATACAATAAATAGATTGACTTTCTGCTCTG